>NC_134486.1:75694005-76411505 GCF_040206685.1 Ascaphus truei | reverse complement strand
CCAGATGTCTTCTACAAACTAATACCACTCTGCGGCACTGTAATATACACATTGCATGTGCATTTCAAATATGATTTCACTCATATATAAATGACTATAACGCCCTGTCCATGTACATAACATGACCGTTGGCAGAGAGGAAGGAACTAGAGTCTGTGCAGTGTTATCGGTCTGCTACATTTGTAAAACCTACCTGTTTGCTGCAGTATACACAAATTTGAACAGGACGACAATGACAGAATAGTCAGTGTCGCTCACATATTTGCTCCTGGCAAACTTTGATAGTGTTGGAAATGTATGCACTATATTGGAGATTTACAGCAGATCGCTAACCCAACTAAAAACAGAGGATTTCCAGTTAATAAAATACACAAATGTAATTCAAGGGAGAGAAGCACAAAAAAAACTTAATATGACACTGTATTCTGGTCAGGTTACAATATTACAATTAACTGCACCTCAGGTTGAAAAAAAAAAAAAAAATTCTTGAAAAATAAATAGTAAAATACTAAAAGATAAATGATACTATGTGCTTTCTGAAACTTCGGTTATGAGCGGTTATGCGTCCTGAAATTCATAATATACATTTATTTTGTTTCAATCAGCAAGAAATATGGAGCGCGTTTATTGAGCAATAGATAAGGTGGAGAAGAAATGATTGGCATAATAAAGTTATCAATAGTCAATTATATAGCCTAAAATATTGATAAACCCTTCAGGTGCCCATGGACGTAGCTTCTATGTCATGGGGTCTGGAACTCCAGGGAGATTGACTGTGCACTCTTGTATAGAGCCGAACGTGACCTGACAGGAAGAGGAACAGAACAGAAGGAACTCCTATTCGACCGTTCTGGCATCAGTCATGGTACGATCACGTGATTGCCAGGGCCTGAGGGGCACTCTGAATTGTGTGCGTGTATAGAGAGGGGGAGAATGTAGTGTGTGCGTGTATAGAAAGGGGGAGAATGTAGTATGTGCGTGTATAGAGAGGGGGAGAATGTAGAATGTGCGTGTGTATACAGAGGGGCGGAATGCAGTGTGTGTGTATAGAGAGGGGGAGAATGTAGTGTGTGTGTGTGTGTGTGTATAAAGAGGGGGAGAATGTAGTATGTGCGTGTATAGAGAGGGGGAGAATGTAGAATGTGCGTGTGTATACAGAGGGGCGGAATGCAGTGCGTGTGTATAGAGAGGGGGAGAATGTAGTGTGTGTGTGTATAAAGAGGGGGAGAATGTAGTGTGTGTGTGTGTGTATAAAGAGGGGGAGAATGTAGTGTGTGTGTATAAAGAGGGGGAGAATGTAGTGTGTGTGTGTGTGTGTGTGTGTGTGTGTGTGTGTGTGTGTGTGTGTGTGTGTGTGTGTGTGTGTGTGTGTGTGTGTGTGTGTGTGTGTGTGTGTGTGTGTGTGTGTAGAGAGGGGGAGAATGTAGTGTGTGTGAGTGTGTGTGTTGTGACATAGGTCCAGGATATTAGGCAGATTTCTGTCCAATTTAGATCACAAAGTGCAGCCAGAGTGTAAATGTGATCCATCCCACAGCTTCACAGTTACTGAAGCTGCTGGATGGGAAATCAAGACCACAATTCACGATGTTTCTAATTCACCTCACCTGCTCTCCTAATAAAGGAACAGGTATTTATGGCAGTTATGTTTGCTGCATCAGTCTCTTTCCTAGAGCCTGGAGGCTGCTCCCTGCTTCCAGTTCAGGGAGGACGCCCCCTACAAGTATCGCAGTATCCAGAAGGATTGCCTGGACTCGCTTGGGACAGAGTTCCCAACACTACAGATAAGGACAGTTATTCCTATTGTACGTTACAATGTGCTCTGTTTAAAACTGGAAACTGGAGATGGTCAGTGGCATAGCTAAACATGTGGGGGTCTATAGCTATGCCCCTGGTGTACATTTATAGAGAGGGGGAGAATGTAGTGTGTATGCGTATATAGAGGGGCAGAATGTAGTGCGTGTGTGTGTGTGTATAGAGGGGGAGAATGTAGTCTGTGTGTATAGAAAGGGGGAGATTGTAGTCTGAATGTATAAATGCAAAAGAACATAACATCCTGTTCAAGGATTATTACTACTGTTTCTTACAGAATAATCTCCAATGTTATGTTATAAAATGCAACATTATGAAATTCTCAGAAGAAAGAAAAGTTACATGCTGTGACCTCTGCAATATAATGGTTTCATTACCCCTTAAATGTTAAAGACAAACTAAACACTCCATAAAACTAGATATTTGAGAAGTACAATCACGTCCTAAATATAGGAACTCAAGAATGCATTAAGAGGTCCCATCTGTGTTGGGATGAACATGATGCCCACTTAATGGGAAAAGGATGAAAGGTATAAAAACTCCCTGTAACCCGTCAGCTGACAATTACATCAGACTAAATACAGGATTCTACCTTTTTACATACAAAGAAATAACAGAGAAGGTCTCTTCAAACAAATCATCACTTTGTTAGATTCCAACCTTTCTTGTATATTTTGTGCATAAAGAAGATGAAATAAGGGCACTTTTAAATGATAGTAAGCAGTGAAGTATGTCCACCATAAGTCGCCTGTGTCAGTTAACAGATATAAGGCTGTGGGAAGCATACCCTGCATCAATTAAAGAGAAGTATGTAATTAATCCTTACTGTCAATGTCCAGGTTTACGCAGTTGGTTTGCTCTTCCTGTAGTTTGATGCATATGTTTTAGAGGGGAAAAAAATTAGTCTCAAAAGCTTGCAATTCACTGATTAATCTATTTAATTTGAAACCTGGAGAGTATTTTTGTGTGGTGATTTTTTTTTGCCCACAACACCATCTGTATATGGAGAGGGAAGTGCTTCAGGCTGGGATTAAAACAGTATTTTCTGAACTACAATACTACAATGCATCCAACATTCATCACCATCACTGTTGCAATTCTGCCCATACTAATAATCCATGGGATAACATTGCTAAAAGCTACAAGTAAAGTCTGCATAGTCAGTCCAATAAAATAAGTGCACACTTTGTGTATATGGAAAGCAACACAATATATTTAAATACTTTTTAGCATGTTGGTAACCCCCTTAAATATCATGTTTAGATGGGTCCAAGAGGGAGTAAAATGGTGGGAAGGAAAATAATATATTTTGTGGATTAAAATAAAATGTATTAACACACAAAATGTTTGTCATACCTTTTATAATGAACTAAGTCAATTCTACAGTAACACCTTTTTGGGTGCTAATATTCTACTTCTTCCTCCACTAGGTCTGAGATACCTGATTTCCTTTTAAGTAGGGTGACCATATTATTCCCAGGACAAAGGCAGCGCATGCGTGAACGACAGGCGCCGGCAGCGCATGCGTGAACGACAGGCGCCGGCCACGCATGCGCTAAACATTTTAACACACGGGACACCGGGATAAGCTTTGCTTATTCCCAGAGCATCACACATGTAATGCCATTTTGTCAGGGGTTAAGATTTGTATTATATAAGTGTTCGTTGATTACAAACACCACTAAAAAAACTATATGAGAGGAGCGGATGGTTTCCATACACATAGAAGAATAGAAATGATTCTTCACTGTTGGCTAGCTCCCATTAAAGGAATGTGGATTCAGGTTCTAACTGTAGTCCTCTTTCTTCTACAATGAAGTCCATTGCTTTAATTTTCCTGCTCAAGGTCTCTTCTTTGTCAAGTGTGTCCTCCCCAGTTCGGGTTTCTTTATTACATTTCAATCTGCGAGTGACCATGCACTTTGAATCGAAGTTTTATTAACCTTACAATCTACATACACTGGTTAAGAGTATATAAGAATATCGAATCTCATTGCTAGAGTGCATACATATAAATAGTCAAACTATACAACAATGGAATTTAAAAAATCTACTAAAGTGCACAAAAATATTTCTGAGCTCCATAGCTCATCACCTACAATCCTTAATGAATAAAGGCTAAACTGAAGCAGTAATGCTAAAAGAATAAATTAGTGCTTCTTCTTAATTAAACTTCAATGTGGTCCCCTGTAAGCTATCTAAACATATTCCTGAACAGCTAGAATTATCATTAGTATTCTCCTCCTGTCTGGACAGTTGTGCAGTATACAAAAAAATCAGGATTGAATGTCAAATACCAAGACTGAGTAGGATGCATAATTTATCCAATCTTCCCTCTAAAATTGCACCTTCATTAAGATTATTTCAATTTCACTAAAGAAACTCATTTTAATGCATCAAAAGAAATGAAACCTCGTGCACATTGCATTTAAATTATTAACTGTAATGGGAGATGGGCAAAATGTATAGTTTGAAAAACATGTTATGTTTAAGAAAGTTCCCATGCATACAGAAATAAGATCGCGGTCCCCAGAAGGTAATACTTAGTCAGATTTTAATCTGAGACGCAATATCGCTGCTTTTGTAATCATTACTTACTGCAGAAGTTATACCTCATCCTGCAAACATGGCAATGTCCATCAACAATACCAATTAAAATGGTTAACGAGATGATTACATTATAATAAACTGTATATGTCTAACCCAGGCCAGTCCAACTTTTGTCTTTCAAAAAGGGCCAGATTTCAAACCTGCGGGTGATCAGTCATCGTATGATTGTTTGTGCCTGGGAGTAAAAGGTGCTATGATTTTATAGCATTCTCGGAAAACTGTACAAGTAGTTAACATTAACCAACAACACACATGCGAAGAATAGAAAGAAAGGGTAATTTTACACAAGGAAAAAAGCACTAAACACATGGCTGCTTACACTCACATTGGATTCATTCACAAAGATAGTGATATTTATTGCAATCTCTCCTTGCTAGGTCATATATATTTTCCCTAAATCTGAGTCTAGAGTAAATGCGCCTTTTAAGATTATTACTTAACTAATTTCCTTCAATCTTGTGTGTAAGCAATATACTGTAAATTCACCCCACTGGTGTTTGGAGTAGATACAGTGATACCTGGTAGACACAGGTAATAACAAATCATTGCAGCAGATAACAAATCATTGCAGCAGATAACTCAGTACAATATTTTAACCAACATTTGTTACAAAAAAATATTTTCCTTTGTTCTTTTGCTACAACTGCAGGTCAATGCAATTATGAAAATAATTACATACCGTAGGTTGAACTTGATGGACACACGTCTTTTTTCAACCTTATCCACTATATACTTTATTTATATCGACTAGGGGTGTACCGAGTACCCAGAATTACCCGGTACCCAGCACATTTCCAGCTACCCGGACATTACCCGGACCCAGCAACTGAGAAGTGGGCTCGGCGCCGGGTAGTAACCGGCGTCGTGTAATGTCAGGGCAGTTTGAAATAATCTTATTACTTAACTTTCCGAAGACATCTAGGACCAGCAGCAGCGGTCCTGTGGCGGTGGCAGCATCGGAGGTGTCTTCAGCCAGCGGGGGAGCTGCAGGAATCACTTCCACAGCACCGAAGCAGGTAAACAGTGTGTGTGTGAGCCGCCGGGGAACCACGTGACCAGAGCAGGAGACAGAGTGTTTCTATTGGACAGACGGCTGTCCAATAGGAACGCTCCGTCTCCTGCTCCGGTCACGTGGTTCCCCTGTGGCTCACACACACGCTGTTTACCTGCTCCAGTGCTGTGGAAGGGATTTCTGCAGCTCTCCCGCCGGCTGAAGACACTCTGAAGCTGCCACTGCCACAGGACCGCTGCTGCTGGTCCTAGATGTCGCCGCCACCCTGTAGTAAAGTGGCAAACCGGGTAACCGACCAGGTAGAACCATTGATTTTGGCCGGGTACCTGTTATCCGTTTTTTTGTTTTTTTTTACACTACCTGGTACAACACTAATATCGACACTATGGAATTCCTAAAATGTCTGACTAAAATCGTTCACTGTAGTACAAGTCTGAAGACATAAAGAGATGCTACTTTAAATAAAATAAGATGTGTTGTTAAATGACAGCAGTTATGATCTCGGTTAATAACAAAGTTTAAAAAAAAAAACATGTATTGCCATATAATTGCATTAGTAAATGATCATGTAGTGAGGTGTGGGGTACTATACACATGCAAGTGAGGGTTGGTAATGGGAAGGAGGTTTGGTACGCTAATCCAATATCGGGCCTAATTGTAACAGTAGTAGAAATACAACCATGCTCAACAAGCCCCCACCCACACATGTATTGTCTCCACTTTCCCACTTGTGACTTGGGGTAGAGATCTCCTTCCTATCGTGTCAGTTTGCCTTAACCTATACAGTATGTACTCTTTTTGTTATACAGTGTAATTGTCCTCCCTCCCACATTGTACTGCGCTGTGGAATATGTTGGTTTCATACAAAAAACATAATACCCTACATCTACTAGTGACACTGGCTAACAGGAGATTTCAGTGCAAATGTGAGCTGCTCAAGCATTGCCACATGTCTGTGTACAGTAGAATTTTGGTGCACAACTTCTATGCATGGCATGTGATATAAGAGGTGGCATCGTAGGTAGTGCTGCCACACAGCCCCAAGGTGACACTGCTTGTATCACACGCCATATGTAGAAGTTGTAAGCCGAATGTCTAGTGTACCCAAGCAAGTAGCAATGCTCAATTAGATCTGATTCACGAAAAAAAACTCACTTCTGTTAGCAAGTGTTACTGATAGATTAAGGCCAGCCTTGTGCCATCTGGTCATCTCTATTTATGGCAGCAACTGTGAGGGGAGGTACAAACCTGTTTCAGGTCCTGGTCAGTTTAAAGTGAGTTGTCCTCACTGGAAATGGAATTGGGAGTCCTATTTTTTTAATCTTGGGTGGCGATTGCCCTCACAAAATCCCACTATGTGTCTGGGGTATAGTGCTTTCCCACATATACTCTGCTGCAAGACACAGGGCCTATGGGAATGTCCCACATAGTTTTAGAACTCTGGAGATAGGTGAACACCAATAAAACGAGAGCCTAATTAATCCTAGTTTTAAATAATATATGTATTAATAAAATATTATTTTGTAAAAATGTTATGCCATGCTGGATTCAGCAAAAGGTTTTTATTTTTTTATTTTCCCCATTGGATGAGTCCAGTGCTATACAGTTGAAGCACTTCTTTGCAAATCATATGTTTAGATGTTCTGGCAGCTTTAAAGGTGGAGAACATAATGATACACAGATTATATAAGTGTAACATCGAGTGAAGGATTTATGTATGTTCATATTCACTTGATTTTACTACATTTTAGAAGAGAAATGCATGTTTTAGCATTTGGACTGACATTTCTGTAATATGCAAGAGAATAACATGAAACTGTGGCCAGATTTATAATCTTCCAAAGATCATGCCTGCTGTTTTCAGCACCAGTTAAACACTTCCTCCTCCGTGCTGCCACTCCAACTATCACTGGGGCCAACTTCTAAACTTACACGAATCACAGAGAGCACAATGGAGAGCAAGTGTAAGTATATAGAAAGCTTTATAGAAATCTTTCCTATTAAAAAGCATCTAGACATACAAATACAGTACCCACAAAATACTGATGTGTGTCATGCATCGGGTGCACAGGAGAGCGAGCGTTGGGTCCTCTCCACCTCCACAGCAGTATAAGGTATGTTTCTGCAGTTTGGACGCGACTTCATGTCCAGATATTGGCATGTGTCCGATGATGGCATTTGTGATGTAATAGTAACATAATACATGCTAACGCAATGTGTACCAATCTCTACATCCTCTTTAAGGGCTACTTATATAAATCAATTTATTAATGAATTGGTTAAAAATAAACTGTCTTTTCAGTAGAACACCAATTTATTTCTAAAATAATAAAACAACAAAAAAAGGCTGTGCACTTTGTCGAAGTCTTCTATAAAAAAAACGCCCCCTCACCCGCCAACCCGGAAAAACAGTGCATACCCAAGAAAATGAATATCGAGAAGAAAGAACCACTCATGAACTGTGCATCCCTCTCAGAATAAATGGCTAAAAGCAATAAGATCCATGAAAAGTGGGAAGGCCCCCTGGGAAGATGGAATTGCAATAAGATCCATGAAAAGTGGGAAGGCCCCCTGGGAAGATGGAATTGCAACTTAAATCGTGAAAGAAGCTGAGGAAGATGTAGAGAAAATCCTTGCAAAACTATTTACATGGTGCTTGAAGACCAGGAACATTCCGGAACAGTGGAGCAATGCCATAGTTATTCCCATTCATAACAAACAAGATCTTAATTACAATCCAATCAGTCTACTTCCAATTACGTACAAAAATGTTACGGAGATACTCACTAAACAGCTGCAAAAGGCCCTGGATTTTAACTAGTCTAGAGAACAAGCCGGGTTTTTCAGTGGATACAACACAATGGACCACGTCCTAGTTGTACAATAAGTGATTTCTCAAAGTAATTAATATGATCTACCACTCAGCTTAGGATTCATACATTACATAAAAGCATTTGATTTGGTCTACACCTCTGCCATTCTAAATGCATTAGGAAGTCAAAATGTTGAACATGCCACATTAGCCATTAGAATACATGAAAAGACAAGCATGATACAGATCGGCAAGGGTGTGCAGCAATAGTAACATCACATCACCAAAGCTTTCCAGAGTAACACTTTGAATAAGCCTCATTTCGAAACACTAAACTGGGGATAAAAAAGGAATCAACACCAACAGTGAATACTTGAGTTACCTACAATTTCCAGACGTCATTGTTATTTTTGCCACAATTCCCGAAGACCTCCAGGAGCTAATCAACAATCTCTCCATGGCAAGTAAGAAGGTGGGCTTCCATATGAAGCTTGGCAAGACCACAGTGATATTCAACATATGTGTCAACTCTACAAGATTCACAATGTATGGAATTGAACTAGTCATCAAAAACCATATTTATTTTGGCCTCGTAAATAAAATCAATAGATGAAGAATGAACATAGCGCATTTATATGAAACTAGACAATCTTTCAAGTGAACTTTCCACTGTTCGATCACATGCCAAGTGTAAAACAAACAAAAAATAAATACATTATTGAATGAACGTGTAACAGTGTGGATCCCGTCAGATAATAATGTAAGGGAAACCTGTTTATAGCGCCTGTGACAGCACTGAGGAGGTTAATTTCAAAGCTGGCTTAATTAACCTCCTCAGCTGGCTCATTAGTCCTATAAAAAGCTACAGAGCTCACTGCAAAGGCCTCTCTGATCCAGGAAGCTACTGGACCGCGCAAGAGAGACCACTATGCACAGGGCCCTCTCACCCCCTAACCCAGCCAGGAGAAAGATGGGAGCCCCGACGGTACAACTTGCCTATTACTGAATAATGTGTTATCGTTGGTAAGGGACTTAGCCCCCTCAGTTTGCAGACAGACTAAACACTGTATAGTCAGCATTCCAAAGAGGAGCTAGGCCTATTTATTTTGTACCTGTTTGCTAAACCCACGCAGTATTTGTGTTGGCAGAGCTTCAGCTAATAAATGTCCATTTGATTTTCCCCTAACAATATGTCTGCTGTTTTACAACCTCTGCACACACCTCCTACAATACAATTTGAGCAGAGAGAATTAACTACTACTCATATTTTTTATCTGTGCCTATATATTAAATTCATAGACACAAAGCAAACATTTCACTTGTAAACTGTTTGTCATGCTAAAACCATTAAACTATTCAGTATTTGAATAATCTGACACACAAAAGGTTAATTTGAGTTGCAAGTTACATCCTAAAAATACATGGGATTGTTTCATAGTGGGTCAGGCCAATTACCCCGGCCTGATTTTCTTTGTTTGTCTAAAGGTGGGGTTATCCAAGAGCAAAGCTTGTCTGGGATAGTGGGGTGATTAGAACCATGGATTAACAAATCCTTTTTGACAGGGGAAATCAGCAGAGTTTTTTTTATGTACCTTTAAAAAAAATCCTCAAGTGATCTGGGTTACGAAAGAGGGTGTGGTCAGGACAACATTCCACGTCTGTGAAAGTTCACTAAATATAATATATCGTGGATCGGAAATGATTCACAAGAATAACAAATATATTCCTTTGTAACATTTGCGATCAGACAAATTCAATTATGCCAAACTATCCACGATGATGAGAGTGCAAAGGTCAGGTATTTGTTTGACCTTCAAACTTAGAAGTAGCCCTGTTCAGACTAATCTCTTTGCCCATGGCAAACTCACTCGAATATATGGGGATATATCTAAAGGACAAATATATGCAAGAATACATTTTATTCTAAAAAAAGAATATACATAGCATCTAAAAAACAATTATAATGATATGCCAAATTTAGAACATATCTTAATGTACATAGATTCACTTTTGAGAGACATTTGTGGTTTATGTGACTTAAGCCTCAGATACCAAAGAATGATTAATAGTTCTCCATTTTATATTAAGCCCTTAAATTAAAGGTAGTTTAAGTTTTTTAACGTAATATCTTTTGATTGTAACCCTTATAATGAAATATGCTGATTTCTACTAATGGTTAAAGCTGTCCTTGTTTAAATACCATTTTTTTTCAGACCTAAAAATACTAAGATCTTGCCCTCCTTAAATTTAAGGGCTTAATATAAAATGGAGAACTATTAATCATTCTTTAGTATCTGAGGCTTAAGTCACATAAACCACAAATGTCTCTCAAAAGTGGATCTATGTACATTAAGATATGTTCTAAATTTGGCATATCATTATAATTGTTTTTTAGATGCTATGTATATTCTTTTTTTAGAATAAAATTTGTTCTTGCATATCTATGTCCTTTAGATATATCCCCAACACTGTGTTTTATATTTTTGATTAAAGTTAATTAAGTGCAAGTATAGAGAGGGGTATATTAGGAGGTGATACATGGACCTAACACACATACCTCTGAAACGCGTAGGGTGACAGGGGACCAGCTACAGTGCAGCACCCAGAAAACCGGAAGTGACGTCGGACGCTGGATGGAATGGCGAGGAGAGTCGCGGTGACCGGAGGGGAGGACAGCACATCAGCTGGTTCCCTTTTATCTGTGGATACTCTGCCTATATGTGAGTGATACCCTGATCTATATAAAGTTGAAATTTTAAGAAGAAGCTCCGTCTTTCTGTCCGTTGCTGAGGGAGAGGAGCAGCAAAGATACCTTTGAGTGTCTGAGCTCAGGCACTTTCATGTAAGTGCATATATTACCACTGGCTGTTGTTTGCAGGCTTTTTTTTTTTTAAACTTGCTTCACTATTTTTTCTTTTTCTTTCTTATATGAGGTGTGCTGAATTTGTTCCTGGACACATCATCGTTTGAACTGGGAACAGTTCTTTTTTTCACGCAGCACTGAACTTTACATTCACGCATGTAGTTTAGACTATTTTTATTACTGTATTGTTAGCGCATCCTACATTTGTTTATACTTGGAAGATCTGGTTTCTCCTTGCGTTGTGTGCCTCTGAATACCCCGTTTCACTCCGCAGATAAACTAATTTACTAAATTGTTTGGTGAGACACTCTGAGAGCACAAGAAGTATAACGAAAAAAACAGCTCCAGCCGCCGCACATTGCAAAACGGGCAATTCCTAATGTCTTAATGTACTCACAGCTAATTTTAGATGAGTGCTTAGCTTGCACGTTTGTCAGGGATTGCCACTGCTAATTAAGTTGCACACAAACTAAATAACAATGGGTATTAATAATACATTCAGCATACTACAGGCATACCCCGGTTTAAGGACACTCACTTTAAGTACACTCGCGAGTAAGTACATATCGCCCAATAGGCAAACGGCATCTCACGCATGCGCCTGTCTGCACGTCCTGAACAGCAATACCGGCTCCCTACCTGTACCGAAGCTGTGCGCAAGCGGGGAGACTATAGAGCCTGTTACACATGCGTTATTTACATCAGTTATGCACGTATATGATGATTGCAGTACAGTACATGCATCGATAAGTGGGAAAAAAGGGAGTGCTTCACTTTAAGTACATTTTTGCTTTACATACATGCTCTGGTCCCATTGCGTACGTTAATGCGGGGTATGCCTGTATTATAGTACTACAGATGCTGAATTGGCCTGTCCTCTCCTCTCTGTGTCCGACCACTTTCTCCCTTTCAATGTTTTTAGTTTGTATTTTTATTTTACATTTTAGTGCTCCACATATGATTTTAGTTGACTTATTAAAAGGTATATGTTAGGTTTCATTATTACGGTAACTGTCTCTATTTTGACCCTGTTATTTGATTAAAATGTCTGCATATAGTGTATGGTATGTTACTTGTAACTAAGCACTGTATTACTTTTTAATATTAAATCTAACATTTTAGAAGTATTGTGTTTGGGCCCTAATTGTATCTTACAGCTTTAAAGAGAGTAACTGCATTTTCGGACACATTTTGCTACAATAAATGTTTGTGTGTTAATCATATCATATTAGTCAACAGGGGACCATGGACTGCAAGTAGAACTTGAAACTATATTTGGTGGTGGCAGTGATTTAAGATCTATATTGTGATGGATTGAGGGGAGATATTACTCATTTTTGGGGCCCTGCGGGGAGATTAGTAACTCCGCTAGATAGCTGTGTATGTTAACACTTGTCACATACACATGCCACGTGCTCACAGGTGTGCCGTTCATGACACTCGTCATTGCATAAACTGCACAAAACAGTTCAAACACCACAAAATAATGCTAAAATATTGACTCGAATAATACTTTCGTAGTCCCAAATCCTAATTTACACACAGGAAAGGTGCATGCATTAGAAATAGTTCAGCATGAATATAACCATCCAGTTTTTTGTAAGAGAGGGTGACTTTAGGTGGGGAACAGGGACAATTTAGGCCCTTAAAAACATTTACACTTTAAACCATTAGAATGTTAAAAACAGTATATACTATTATTTTGTATAATGTTTTCAACGCATATTTAAAAAAAATGAATGATGTTATTGAAACTGTGTTTCATAACATAATGCAAATCTCAACGGCCGCCTTTTAAAAATATTTCTCCAAAATATTAAACTTTAGTGGATCTTACAATGAGGCACGTTAGCAGGAAAATATTGAAGAAACTAAAGGCACTTTATACATCTTGGACCAGCTACTTTAAGTGGCCATGTACTTTAAAAGGAAAAAAAGATACGTAAAGGATAAAAGAATGAGTAAAACACTGCTCAATTATTACAATGATGTTTTAAACGCAGAAAGCGAGAGGGTGTGTGACACTTGCCAACACACTAAATAGCGCTCCTGAACATATGTCCTGGGATACAAACCAATTCTAGCTGTCCCAGCAGCTTGAGAAGCAATGTGAGTCAGACGTCTCATGCACTCTGGATAGGTCAATAGTGGACCACTTTGAGAAAATTCCATCTTCTGCATACATCTAAGCATTGGCATTTCCAACTTCTTTGAAGCATGAGAAGAAAAAATTAGTCACAACAGAATTCTGTGATATATTGTTCCTAGGAACTACAATGATATCCCCAGGGCTCATTCATTTTATAACCTTTACAGCTCTCAGGCTGAAATGGCAGAGGTTCACCTTAGGTTGGACTACATTTAAAAGCAGAGGTCTCACCGGTGGCATATTTCTCATTAATTCACTGTGGCACATTAGTGCCAGCAGAGTTTTTCTGCTATGAAATGCAAAATTATTCAAATTCACAAAGTAATTATAATAGACGGGCAAAGCCATAAACCTCAAGTTTACACATTTCATATCCAGCCATTTAATCTATTGAATGAATTATTGAAGAAAAAAGGAGATTGTCATTTATAAAGAAATGATAATCAGTCTGCTTTTGAAGTGAAGCTCATTTGCATTACAAACATTATTATGAGAATTTAACATAACATTTTGTGTGCTGTATTGTACTGCGCGGGCCTGTGTAAAAAAAAAACCTTTTCTCAAAGGCACAGAAGAAAATACTGTATGAAAAAAATCATGATCAAAGATCACTTCAATTACCTACTAATTTCTACTTAATTTCTCTCTTAGGATACCTTTTCTTGTCTGTAACTCAGTTTGAAATCTGTTTTTTTTGGGGGGGCAATATATGCTCCCCAAAGAAATACATGAATAAATATGCATAAGTTTCATTTACACCGGTTCCCCCATTACTAGATGATGATTGTTCCTAAACTCATTACTCCGTGCTATGTAAAAAAAAAACTCATTAAACTCCCCTTCTGATTATAGGATAAAACTTTTCAAACATATTGGAAATATTCTCAGGGGGGGACTCCTTTGTTTTAAAGACGAGCGCTTTGAGCTGCACGGAGGTAAGATTGCTTCAGTTTATAGATGAAACAATTTCATTGATTTAGAGGAAAAAATACAAGTGCAAAGAGGAATCATTTTTGCGGTAGTAAATTTCTGATGTTTCTCTAGCACAATCTATTCTATTACATCCAGAATAGCTGATTTTTGTATTTCTTTAACAAAGAACATAATGTATTACAGTGAATCTCATCTCAAATAGTAGATTGAAAATCTTTCTCAGCGGGTTTAAGATCGTATTTAAAGAGAGTGGATCAGGAGCCCTCTGTTTCACTTTGGTCGGAAAATGCAGATAGCAGCTAAAATGGGCAATGGTAAGGACGTCTTCCTGGTGATTCAGATGCTAGTGGTAATGCCATTCGATTTGCCCAGTAGTTTGACCACATGCATCCAATGACGCTCTTACTTTGAATGTTGAGCAGTCATTGCCATTCACGTCCTGTTTCACTTATTTGAGCAGTGATGAAGGTAAAGTCCAATAACTGATACCTGCACCTGTTTAGAGCGGTTTGAATCAAAGGGCTCACACGGGAGGGTAAGCCCCGTGTGTAGTTGCTTACCTTTGGTAACACTTTGAAATACTGTTTTTATTTTATTTTATTATTTTCTGCCATTTTTAAACTCACCGCTGTGCAGTCCTGCGTCAAAGGGGGGGGGGGATTGACTAAGCTACGTCAAGGGGTATCAGAGCTTGATCCCACGTTAACTGGCATTCACAGAATAAAAAGGCATTGCCATGAGGACCCCCTACTGCAGGCTTTATATCTTTTTACTTAAACATGAAAATAAAAAACAGTTAGGAAAAAATATATATTACGCCGAGTCCAGTTCTTGAATCATTCGCTGCTCCCCTCCATCCGCCCTCTGCTGCCCCCTCCATCCACCCTCTGCTGCCCCCTCCATCCACCCTCTGCTGCCCCCTCCATTCGCCCTCTGTTGCCCCACACCCAATACACTACCTGTTTCCTTCTCCCTCCACAGCCCCCTCCAGCCCTCTGCACTCCCAACCCCTTAACTTTTTTAGCTGCCTTGATCTCATATATCCCCAGCCCAAGCTCCATAAACAGCACCAGGAAGGGAACTATCTATTTTCCGTGCATGTCACTATACCATTAAAGTGTAAAATCTGTGGATTAGTGTTCTGTATCTATATACATTAGAGTGTGAGGTCTGTGCCTAAATACGTACATATACATTAGAGTGTAAGATCTGTACGGGTCACTGTCAATGTGTGTCAGCAGGTGCAGCATGACGGGGTGATAGTGGGGGCATGCTGTACAAAGCTAATGGAGTCGTGACCACCGATACGCTGTCTCACTGACTTTAATCCTTCCAGGTTGACACCTCTGAAGATTAAATATAATGCTTGCAGAGGCCAACATACAGTACAGCACACACGTATCAAGCTAAAATAAGGATTATCAGTAAATTGAGAGCAGTTACAGATATGAGACTTGCAAGGTATTTTTGATACTAGAGCTATTTATAGGACTTCACCTACTTCGCTACCAGAAAAACTGAACATACTGATAATGAGTGCATGACAAGGGTGAACATCATAGGAGGCAACTAGTGCTTTTAACACATATAGCATTTTACAGGATATGCCTACTATCAGTGCTTTTTTGTGACGGTTTATGCCGATACTGTATATCGGCACCTTATTTTTCAGAGTGATGGTGACACAGGATCAGGGTCACAGACAGGGGGGAGAGCTGGAACAGCTGTCTCGGGACCGGCAGCTGCGGCCACCAAGGTAAGATAAAAGGTGTGTGTATTGGGATGGGGGGGGGTATTGTCTGTGTATTGGGGGAGGTGGGGTTGTTGTGTGTGTATATTGTGAGGTCTATTGTATGTGTGTTGGGGTTAAAGGAAGGGTTTATTGTGTGAATGTATCCAGGGGGGGTGGGGGGGGGTGGAAATGGCATCTATAAATATTAAACATTTAGATTTTATCAAAATTAAGTTCATCACAAATTCAACAGAGAAGGTATGGGTCGCAGGAAAAGGAGAGGGGTGGGGGAGGCATTTTATATTTATCAAGATATGAGTACCGGCACCTTTTGTTGTAAAAAAAAAAAAAAAAAGCACCGCCTATAATGATTCAACAAACAACGTGCTCACAGCAAGGCAAAAATGACTAAATTGTATAATCATTGGTTTAATAAGGCCAAGCAAGAGTTTATAAAGATACAAGGGTGTTAAATAAGTGTGTGTGTGTGTGTGTGTGTGTGTGTGTGTGTGTGTGTGTGTGTGTGTGTGTGTGTGTGTGTGTGTGTGTGTGTGTGTGTGTGTGTGTGTGTGTGTGTGTGTGTGTGTGTGTGTGTGTGTGTGTGTGTGTGTACATGCCATAATCCCCCCCCCGCTGGAAAGGTTTATTTCAAAAAGGAAAGTTGTACCATTTGTGCATCCTGATTAATTGACTTCGCCATTGTTCAGAACTGAGATGAAGAATCAGAGATGCAGTAAGTGAAAATATAAAGTGACCCGGCTTCTAAATCAGCTCGAAAGTCTTTTCTACAATATTCAGGCTCAGGAAACGCAGTATGTTTTATATTTATTTTACCACTTAAGAATACAACCCAAGTTCTACTATTTTACTTAACGTACCTGTATACATAACTATGCCAAGTAACCTTTCAAATTATTTCTAGACCTATAATAATGGGGGGACATTAACCCTTTCTATACAGGAAGACTGGCAGCACCTGAGTGCCGTCTGTGTTCTGGAATTGCAATTACATGGTCGTAATCCAAATCTGCTTCGATCACCGCTCAGATGGAGCTTCCCCATAAAGAAGGAGCACTAATAGTATGACGCACCATGTACATCAGGGGACCCCAATACAGCCAGCGGGCACCATGGCGCACATCAAACCTTTTGTGGGTACCCGTGATCGCAGTGCTGCCGTCAGCTGCTGCATACTGGTCCGCAAAGGTACTTGGCCCTGCCGGAAGGTGGCCCAAACTTCTGCATCCGTGAGCGGGACCAGCGCAGCAATGGAGGTCTGTGTATTGTGTGTGCACTGGTTGGTGTCACTACTCACAACCTTTTTGTGCCCAAAAAGGAGAGAAGGTCATAAGGACCCATGGTGTGCCAACCCTCAACACGTACAGGGTAAATCATAAAGGCAGCCTAAGGGTACGATTGATTAGGGGGAGAAGGGGGGGGGGGACGTATTCCAGGAACTGTACAGATACTGGTCAAAAGCTAAGGAACTAGATTGTGAAATAAGAGGCCTGGGTTCAATGCCTTCTGATCCTGATCAACTGGATGCACCTACCCAGTGTAAAGAAGTTAAATAAACACAAGGCACTCTTATCTGCACTGTTCAACCGTAATTAGCTTTACACATACCTGGAAAACCATAGAAAAAGAAATACCCAATATATAGTAGATGCACAGTTAGTTTAGAAAATAGTCTAGATTAATTAAACTAAGAACTCACAGAAGTTTTCATTCTCTCCACAAGATTTTACAGATGCTGCATTACAAAAGCCAACATGATGACACCACTGAAGTTTCATCACAGCAGAGTGATGGATACTTTAATGTCAAAAACGTTTTACTTTTGACCCTAGGCGTATGGCTTCTGTTACACGCAGGCAAAGACAGGGAAAATGTGTGTGCACATTTGATTCCCTGTGTCCATAGCAGAATTGCACATCATACAGAGTCTTAAGGTCCCAGAGGTAATTCAATACTAGCTTTGCTGTTGAAGTGATATGACTTTGTTTATAAGGGGGCACCTCTTCACTAATGTTTTATCTCTTTCATCTGAAAACCCTCCATGGTCAAACGGGACAGTGAACACACTTGAGCATATCAAATTAACCTCTTTGCTGCCTGTCAAAGCTTTGTGAAGTGTGACAGGTTAACGTAATTATTCTCAGTAATCCTCACAAAGATGTATTCATTTGCCTATGTAAAGACACTCACAGGAAAGCAAAGGTATGCGCTAATTTGAAAAAAAAAAATGCATATTTATTGCACATATGTGAGTAATTTAACACAAAATGGGTATAGTTACGGTGTGGTTTCTAGTCACCTTTAAAGATGGGGAGGGGGGGGGAACAGATGGCAGTCCTCGTCAAGCTTTCAAAAATAATGAGTATGTGGAATTGTATGCAGTAGCTGTAATTTACGACTTTAGCAAACTGACTCAATTTGGACATAAAATCACTAGGATTGCATTAGTAGAATAGACCGTTGTAAATTCTAACTTGATTTGAATTCAAGATCAAATTTCAACTCTTTTTTTTATTTTTTATATATCATGAAAAAGCAAAAGTGTTTGTAACGTTTTTTTAGGATATTAGATTCACCCGGGGCATTGTTATAATATTAAGTCAGCTACATATACATTCTAGATTTAACTCTGTTACATACATAAACAAAAGGTCTTCATAGTGAAGCCTTTCATAGCAAATAAGGACACTGCTTAGTGTTTTTAGATCAATAAAACTCCGGCTTGCAGCTTCAAAGTTACACCACATTTTACGGCAAGGATTATTATTATTGACTTAATGCTGAAGGTATCAGCCTCATCAATTAACTTTCTGGCTTTGTGTGTATTGAATAATGAATGCTTCTCCGAATGCCAGGACGAATTCCTCAGCAGATAAGAGTTCATCATTTGTATCCTTTGGGTAATGAGAAGAATCAATGTCATGCAGTAATGCAGAATAGGAGAGAGGGTGTATTCAGATTACACATCATAGTACTTCATAAGATTAAGGTAGTGGGTGCTCAACTCCAGTCCTCAAACCTCCTCAACAGGACAGGTTTTCAGGATATCCCAGCTTCGGCACAGGTGGCTCAGTCAAAGGCTGATTGAGCCTCCTGTGCTGAATCAGCGACTGATTGAACCACCTGTGCTGAAGCAGGGATATCCTGAAAACCTGCCCTGTTGGGGGGAGCTTGAGGACTGGAGTTGCACACCCCTGGATTACGGCATACAAGAGATAGTCAAAAGATTTCCTGTGAGTACATTTCCAACTTCATAAAGCTGTGCTGTTATTAGTCAGTAAAAATGTCAACAAGGTCATATGTGCATAGAGGTGATTGTCATCATTGGAAAAGTTTATTTTCCTCCCAGGCAACAAATCACTTACAAGCAAAAGAGCTGCAGAGAGAATATGAACATCTCACAGATATCCCAGGGTTACATTAATAAAATACAGTCTATTAATAGAAGACTACAACGGTGGCTATCAAAACTTACAGTATCAAAATTGACAACCTTATTTAGACAATATTACATTACCAAGCCTGCAGCTTTCCTCTGCAGGTTGTCAAAAATTATTGCACTGAGTTTACAGTTCTATTCCACTATAATCACTTGCAGCAGACAGCTGTTTCCCCATGCAGCAGATAAATTATGTTGCCCATCAAAACAATCAAATGTATGGTAAATTATTCTTGTTACCCCGATTTCTATTTAGCACAGCACTGAGTCAACATTTGACGCACAATTCTACAATTAAATAGTGCTACTAGCATCTAGAATATGGGGAGTAATTATTCGTTCCTGTAACGAGGTCGTATCAACCACCAACAAAAGGGCCACTGCTGAATTTATCAAGCCATGTACTGTATTACAAAAAAAAGATCTTTTCAGCAGTTCATCAATTCATAATCAATTACCTTGTAGAGCCAAATAACCATTAGTTTAGGTTTGTTTGTACTATCCCGATAACCTGCCTAATATGGCATAGCCATTTTCTTGAAGCAACACAACCCACCCAACCAATAGAGGTCCATGGTTGTTGCAAAAGCAGGATGGATGGCGATGGAGCGAGTGGTGGTTCGGTCACTGCAGCAATGTGGACATCAATTCCGGTGCAGATAACCCCGATCAAGGTCCCAGGATGCACGCCACCTCACTCCGCTCGACCGCATGATTGCAAATGGAATCGCATGCAGTCAGGACGCTCACAGATGACGTCACTGCCCAAGCTCATCCAGAGCAGATAGGCAGCTCCGGACAAAGTGCCTTAATAAAAATTTCAGTAGCGGGCCCTAGCAACCCGATATTGAATGGGTGTAAAAGAAAGGCAAAGTACACAAGAACTAGATCCTGTGTGTTTCGTAGTGGGTGCTACTTCATCAGGGTTTAGTTAGAAACTGTTTATATATGTATGTCTTTATTTATATAGTAAAAGTAAAGGCAGATGCTGCACACCATAAGTAGAAAAATAACATCAATACAGTTACCGGTGCTCCTGGGATATGACAATGAATAATTTACAGACAGCTATGCTTGAACTGCCTTACAACAAACAGACCTCCTTTTAATATATTTGTTTTAATATTAAAATCTCACTGGACACAGTTGGGTTAATGATCATTGACGAGGACTGTTGATATCCACTCTGCTGATTTAGCTCTCTTTATGTCTATGTGCCTGAAAGAAAAGATCTCCCCAATCAGATGATACTTAGGATGACATCGCACAGAGAAAGCGAGGAAACGCATGCGCGAACGGCACTAAGGATTACCATGACAGCAAAAACATCAACAAATGCTTTTGCGTTTACATCGAGGATTAGGATGACATCAGACGCACCCCGTGGAGGAATGCGGGGAACCATGACGACCGGATAGGCACGTGAAGAATGCGCAATGACGTCAAACGTCGAGGAGATAACACGTGATGCTGCGAGTACCAATCGTGAAAATAGAATAACGGGGGGTGAACTGCAGTAACATCAGCACGGGTGTAGAATATTGTGGATAATCAACAAAAGGGACTATGGGAAGGTGGGGGCTATAAGAAGGACGTTATTGGACATTCACAGTATGACACTTTTTTTTCACTTGAGAAACGTTGTATTGGCTATAATAAATTAGATTACGCAAACCCAAAAGTGCCTTGTGTTGCTTCTCCCTACTTTATTTATATAGTGCCATTAATGTACATAGCGCTTCACAGTAGTAATACACGTGACAATCATATACATAACAAAAAATACAAATAGCAGATCATGGGAATAAGTGCTTCAGACATAAAAGTAACATTTAGGAAAAGGAGTCCCTGTTCCGAAGAGCTTACAATCTAATTGGTAGGCGGAACATACAGATACAGTAGGAGGGCATACTGGTAAGTACTGGTAAGTACGTCTGCAAGGGGCCAAGCTTTATGTATCATAGTGTTAACCACGGAGCTACTATTGAAACCCCTCCACAAGCAGGGATTGGTGGATCATACAGGGGAATTCAATCACTATAATACATACAATTGCCTATTTTAATAAACAACGTATGATAAAAACAAAAATATCCATGTTATGGATATTTAGTCCTAAAAAAAGGAGGAGATACTGTACATGAGTTAGCAGATACAACATATTGGTATAAAAATATAGCCATAAGTATACCTTATCCTATCCAATAAAGAGAGCCACAGATCTATTGAGATATACCTGGACATAGTGAATGTTTACAAGGCCAATATATTAATCCCTCACAGAGGGTGAGGCATAATCTCTATATATGGGCATGGTATATAGTGACCAAACAAATATACTTGTTAAATTAATAGATCAATTCTACTATTAAATGGTTAATAAAGAGATATGATTCTCTGACATGTTTCATAACATCATAAATAGGAAGCCAGAAACAGTCCAGCAATTATGCTCATTTTATTGTAAAGAATACGTGATTATTTTTAAATACACCCACAAAAAGAAGACGTTTATAGCCCACACTGCTCTACTGCTACTAGGAATCCACTGATGTAAGACTACCATTAACTAGCTAGGATTCCTTAAAGCACTATACTTCTTATTTCTCTATTGATATCTATTTTATGATGTCCTACGTCTGGACTCAGTTACAAAATACCCTATTTTCATGCTTGCTCTATTGAGTCCTGTGACTAGTTGTTTCCCTGTGGATTACACGCAATGCATTAAAAGTTCCTTTGCTCTGTTGCAAGTTACCCAGGCACCAAACTACAGCAGTTACGCGCCAACTGCTGCCCAACGTTATTCATTTGAGACTGAACGCGGAGGGGTTAGGGGTGAATGTTATGTCTTCCTGCTTCATATACTCCTGCTAATACAGTAGGTGCGAACAAACACGTGTGCATTAGTAGAAGTATACTTACGTTGGGCTTGCTAATGTTCTGCAATGTATGCTGTTTTATGCATCATTTGACGTCACGATGTCATGTTACATTACGTTGCCATTTGACTCCACTTTGTCCTGAAGGAGCTGCCGGAGAGCAGGTAAGAGGCATACAGAGGCCTCCCGCGCTCCCCCGCCATTTTATTTAAATGCTGTGGGGAAGAGCGCGGGGCCTCTGTAAGCTCCGCGCCCCTCCCAGAAAATCTCACGCCCCCCAGTTTGCGCACCCCTGCGCTTACTGTATTAGTTGGTGTTATGTGAAAGTCACACTCTGCGTGGTTCCCTTAAAAGTGCTGTCATTGCTAGAGACGGATGACCTTACTGAAGATCAGTTTGTGGGTTGTTGTTTTTTTAACTTTCAAAACAGTTTGAAAATTTGCCAAACGTTAAATTGAACTATTAACCCGAAAACTTCTAGTGAAACTGTCCAATTCAAACTTTTGTTATTTTGGACTTTAAGAAAAAAATCAAACTGCTTTATTTTCAAACTTTGGCAAATGAGAACATTTGGAAATGCAAGGAAAAAAAATACACAAAAAAGTGACATATACTGTATATATATATACAATATTATTAAAATGTAGATTGTTTTACGAGTATACATTGAGAGTGGTATTTTCAATTAAGAGGTCAAATAAAAACTTCCGATTTCAGATGCAATGCGCAGTACACAGTATGAAATGTAAACCATAGCAGTCTGTCCCTCCCTGCACAAGAGCTCTGATTGACTCTTAACCTTAATAATGAGAAACTCATACTTGCACGTTTCTCATCATGAGAAACATTTTCTTAACCACTTCCTTATGCTTTTTCTTCTTAGATATACACTTCACTTGAGTTTGCAATAAGTATAATCACTGACACGCCGAAAGCCAACCATTAGCTTCCAATCAACATCTAATAGATTTTACATTATGAACTAGTAAACAGAAGGGGGATAAATCACTAAAAGGAAAGGCATTGATCGTAGATCGAGGACAAAAGCCCCTTTTATCCTTTAACAAAACAATGCAGGTATCCAACATTACAAGTGTCATTGTTTGAGTCCCTTTGCCTGTATAAAATAGAACACTGATATTTATAAAACTAGTATTAACTTGCAAAACCAGTCCAAATACTGGTACAAAAAAAAGCACTAGATTTAGTAAAGTCAGAAAAATCCTATTGTATATTTAATGTTTTTTTTAAGTTGGTCAAACTGATGTTGCTTTTTTGCCCGTTATGCAGCTGGCAGCCCCACATATTGTTATTTTATTGAGTAGGCTAAAACACCTTGACTATCAAAAAGGACCATGTTTCAGGCCATCACAGCTCTTCTGTCAGGTCATCTTTTATGAGCACGACAGGTAATCCGACATATAGGATGATCACAATGTAGTGTAGTGTGAAAGTACTCATTAAATATTGTTCCCTGTTTAACAGTGGAAGTATAATTAACTGTAATCTCTATTCTCCCAAAATGACTCGCTCTTAAAAAATTTCAACATATCACACTGACATCAGAACATCTCAATGTGGAGAGGTAGTATTCATAACATTGCCACTGTAACAAGACACAGAGGAACATATAGATGCAAGCGCCAGCAGTGGGGATAGTTACTTAAGGCAGGGGTGTGCAAAGTTGGGGGATTCCCTGCGGGGGGCGCTGGGTTTACAGAGGCCCTGCGTGCTTCCCGAAGGCATTTATATTAAATGCCAGGGAAGCGGCGAAGGCCTCTGTAAACCTCACTTACCTTGGTTCAGCCGGCTTCTGGAGACGCGTCACCATGGCAACGGGGTGTCAAATGACGCCGCGGTGTCATGTGACATCACATTGCCATACGCCCAGACGCTGGGAACCAAGATAAGGGAGGGGGGGGGGGGGGCGCAGAGAGGACAGCCGGCAGGGGGCGAAGGGGAAAAAGATTGCGCTCCCCTGACCTAAGGTCACTCTCTGAACCACGGTAAAGCACCCTCTTGCTCCCACACATAAGTTTACCCAGCTGCTCACCCATTTCCTAGGGACCACCCTGGATCTGCTATTATCCATTGCAATTACCTTGCTGCAACTCCCCTCCACATAATTTCCAAAACTCTGGCATTTTGCCCAAGACATACTTGAGGGGACTGGCAAAGTATTTTTTCCTGGTAAACTATTTTAGAGACAAATAATATTCTACTGCTTCCCCCCCCCCCCCCCCCCCTACGGCTACCTATCTGTGGGTAACATTGTTGCCTCCCTACACATTCTGGGGACATACTGTAGTCTGCTGCATCCATCTACAGCACATCTGTAGAAGGATTCATCTACAGCACATACGAGTAGCTCCATGGCTGATAATTAACACCTCATACATTAACCTTTGCCCCTTGCAGACACACTTACAAGAACGCCCGCCGACTGTCACTGTACGTTCTTCCTACCAACAAATTAGATTGTAAGCTCTTCGGAGCAGGGACTCCTTTTCCTAAATGTTACTTTTATGTCTGAAGCACTTCTCCCCTTCATGTGTTATTTATATTATTTGTTATTTATATGATTGTCACATATATTACTGCTGTGAAGCGCTATGTACATTAATGGCGCTATATAAATAAAGACATACAATACAATACATCTACCAGTCACCATGTAACTCACTTACATTTGAGTCCAGGTTGTGAGTGTCCCTGACTAACAATTACAGTTCTCGATTACACCTTTCCTATGGAGCTAAGAGGAATAAGTCCGTAGGTGAATAGAAGACTAAAAGGGAATAATTGGGGAAAGTAGAAATGGATTATAATTCCAGGCAGTGCATGTTTATTGGTTTAATTTGGAAGAAGGACACGATTGTTCAGAGTGTGCTGTGATCTGTGGGCATACATTTGTGGGAAGAAACATTCAGGCATGGATGTGGCCTCCCAACCTGCTGCCTGCTTGGTACATTTCCAATGCATTCAACTTCCGTGTTCTCTACTGGTCTTTCCTGGCTATTTTAAGTATAAGAAGAGCAGTAATCAGGAATTTACACAAGTTACAAATGCAACAGCACAAGCAGAACATGCAAGTTCTGAGCTTCAAGACCCAGGGGCTTATATATCAAAATAACTTCAAAACTGGGGGGAAATTGAAGTAAATGATGGCACCAGATTTATCAAAGAAAATCAATCTCTTTTGTTTTGCACTCATTTCGCAGCTTGAAGTCTTTGAAAAATAGACCCCTTGGTCTCTGGTTGGATGGCTGACAAGAGCTGAGCATATGCTCCTTGATTCATTGAGCCCAGGGCAGTTGCATTTACAGTACATCAATGTCACACGGAGCATCGTGATGGAGGTGTGGATGGAAACAGAGCTTTAAAAGTCAGATGTAGAACATTTGGAGAAAAATACGTATGTTGTCTTGTCATTAGCATTTAAGGGATCAACTATGATTGAAGAACATCGGGTCATTTGGAGATAAATTACACAAAATACAAATAAAATACAAATCGCATACCCTCCCATACATGTTTATCAATACACACTACAACTGCTTTGCCATGTGGATTCATTGCATAGTAGATGAAGTTGAAAAAACCCAGTATGCCCATCACGTTCAAGCTATGCTTATTGTTAAATAATTTTAAAAGCACAAGTCAACCATCTATTTCTGAAGATCCAGTCGCCTTATCTCCCATTCAAATATGTGGCTGCCTTCCTTTGTGTAGCCCTGATGGGCATGGTCAGGAGCTGCTCTAGGAAGTAAAGATCTGACTAAAATAAAGAGACAAAAACTATGATATATATTTATTGAACTTGTCCAGTCCATCCTAGGTACAAAGTGTACTAATGAGCACAATTCAACACCAATAAGTATTTGAATTTTATTTTATAGGTTAGTTTCTAAACATGGTGAACAGTGAAATCGTGCTGTATCCGCCGGCCAATAGGAAGCCGCAAAATCATCAGTTGCGTCATTCTACCGGTTGGCACCAGTGGCCATGTTGATATTTTCATAATGGAGCAGGGACCTATAAAACCTTGGGAACCGGAAGGTCCTGAAAGTAGCACGGCTCTGCCCAGGTCTGATTTTGTTTTTTAAAAAAAATGTAGAAATTGGATCAAGAGGGTGTAGGGTATATTATAGAGGGGATAGGTTGGGTGGGAAGGGATGATCGGGACTCTAGAGCAGGGGTAGCCAACTCCAGTCCTCAAGGGCCACCAACAGGTCAGGTTTCAAAAATATTCATGCTTCAGCATAAGTGGCTCAATCAGTGGCTCGGTCAAAGACTGAGCCACTGATTGGGCACCCTGTGCTGAAGCAGAGATATCCTGAAAACCCAACTTGTTGGTAGCTCTTGCGGACTGGATTTGGCTACCCCTGCTCTAGAGATTGGGGGAGATTGTCTGCGGGGTTTACAGAGGCCCTGCTCGCTTCCCGAAGGCACGTAAATTAAGCGTCGCCACGGTAACACGGCATCAAATGATGCAGCGAGGTCATGTGACGTCACGTCATGACGCCCAGACGCCGAAGTCGAGATAAGGGAGGGGGGTGCAGAGAGAGGGGGGCAGCCAGCAGGGGGGCGCAGGGGAAAAAGATTGCTCTCCCTGCTCTAGAGCATCTTCATGCCAAGCTGCTACTTAATTATTTTTTATACTATGATTATGTATATTGACTTTTATTATTGTTACTATTTTTCACCTTTTAATTTATGTACCCAAGATATATCCCCCCTCAAAATCTCTTAAGTATAAACAGTTATATAAAAAGTTATAAATAAATGTACCATTCTAGAAGGATTGTTCCTTTAAACTGCAGCCTCATTCTTTTTCATGAGGAAAGGCAGCCGTTTTTACACTCCCACAAGACCTATAACTAAGAAAATAATGTATTTTCAAATTGTTATAGTACAAAA
The DNA here is from genome assembly GCF_040206685.1 of Ascaphus truei. Lineage (NCBI taxonomy): Eukaryota > Metazoa > Chordata > Amphibia > Anura > Ascaphidae > Ascaphus > Ascaphus truei. The sequence goes on along the minus strand of NC_134486.1, from coordinate 76,384,326 downwards.
GAAAGCCAGCAATTAATTAATTTTGTCCAGATGTGACATCAAGTATAGTGATTTTAATCATGTATCCCAGAATGTAACTTTCAGCACAAGGGCACAGATAAGAGAATGAAGCCGCAGCTTTCTTGCAATGCTGTTTAACGCATTGAGTGCCGGAGCGGCCCTCCGATCACGTGACCGCTTCTCCAAAGTGGCCACGTGATCTTTCCATCATCAGAAGGGGGCGGAGTCATCGCCGTTCCTCATCAGTGCAGATCCATAGGACACAATCTCCCCTAGCAAAGATGAGCCTGGCTCCATTGCGTACTAGCTACGTTTCTGGGGCACTCAAAGGGTTAAACAGGGAGAGCCTCAGAGTAAAAATGTAGCCTTTTTGTTGCCGAAACATAGCTAGCCTCTCTGGCATCGAAAAAAGTGAATGTCTTAGTGGGTAAACACCCATAATACTCGTAATAACCGAATTTGTGCTTTAGAGGGGCAATAAATAATTTTACACAACATTTCAATGTAATTGGCTTCATTAGAAAGACAGAATCAACCCCTAAGGGAACATATTCTTCACTTATCTGCTTCTTGTGTAAAAATCAGCATGTTTCTATTATCTTCAAGTCGTCAGTCAGATAATTGTTGTTCTTCCATAATATCTCTGTAAACTAGGTTGCCCTCATTAACCTCGCAAAACAACACAAGGGAAAACGTCAGGATTAACAATGTACCTGTACAAGCACAGAACAGGTTAGGTGATGGTTAAAGGATTTATAAATACGTATACTAGTTTGATTTGTTTGAAAATGCTCTCAATGACCTAAATGTAACCTATTGAAGATATCACTGCCTTTAAGGCAGCAGACCAGGCGGGAAGCAGAGGTTTCTCAAGTTGAAACATGCTATTTTCATCTCCGGAGCCGCCCCCCCCCCCCCCCCCCGTGTGTTTCCAAGTTACTCACCAGTAAAGGTATGGCCGATACTTCCTGGTTTTTAAATTCTAATTTAAACCGCCACTTTTACCATTAAAAGCAGCAAAACATGTGAAATCTTAGATTTTTTTTATTTTAAATAAATCAGTTCTGTAGTATTAGATAATAGTGACTGTTTTTTTGTTTTATTTTGTTTTTATTCAAATATGAATGCCATTTTTAATGAGTTGTAAAGCATCCTTTGATTTCTATAGCAGGTTTTAACCCACTTCCCAAAGAAAAGAAACCCAGGGGAACCGCTGCTTCAACCAACTTTGGTCCAGGGGACTTGACTGCGCCTTTGAGGGAGAGCGTTCTCAGAGACGTCATTGAAGCAGTTTGGGGAGAGTAAACGGTTTATAATGCTCGCTCACAATTATCTGACAGCAAGATGTGTTTACTTAAAACAGTCACATTTCTTTCTCATTGTGAACATCTCAAAGTGAAGTAAAAACATGTTTATACAGAAGTGTATTTCTCCTGATAACATTCTGCTTTATTGGTTGGACATAAAGGGGCCATGGTCCGCGACGGACTCCTGCTTTACATCACTCAGACCCAGCTCCACACATCCATCCACCTTAATCATGTTCATGGGAAAAGAAAACACTTATTATTCCTGATGGCTGCTCCAGCTCACATAGAAACAGGCCTTGAGATATTTATGACAACTTTAAAATAGGTTTCTGAAAAAGGGTTTGACCATAGAAGGTCAGGAAATGAAGGGCTATATTTTCACACCACATGCACAGGTATGCATAATTGTGGCATATCTCTCGCTTTTTAGAAGAATATCGCACACCTGAGCGTTGATTAGAATATGTGACACTGGAATAATTCAGGCAGCATACAGCTTTTTCAACTTGAAACTTCTTAATGGTCACTTCTGAGAGTTTATTAATATACATACAGAACTGTCAAGGATCGCCCATTCCACAGCATGAGAAGGGGCCATGAACATGTGTGAGATTTGCAGGGGTGGGGTTATTACATGATGGAGGGGGTATGATATACAGGGGTGGGGTTATCACGTGATGGAGGTGTTATGACATGCACAAAGTTATGATGAATGGGGCATGGGTTAGGACTGAGGCTGAGAGCAGAGCCCTAATGTGTGAGACTTGACAGGGCTGTGCATACAGTATATGTATAAAACTGATGTTTTCTTGCCAAGTCTATTAGCTAAAACATTGTTAACAAAGCAGATTTCATTAGTGATTAATAATGCAGTACTAATTTACCCACTGTTAGAATTCCCGCGAGAAGTCGTCCTGCGTCTTCCTGCCTCTGGTAGCGACCCAGAGAAACGAGCCGTGTTTCACGTAATGGGAAGAAGTGCTTTCAGACATAAAAGTGACATTTAGGAAAAGGAGTCCCTGCCCTGAAGAACTTACAATCGAATTGGTAAGTAGGAGGAACGTACAGAGACAGTAGGAAGGTGTTCTGGTAAGTGCATCTGCAAGGGGTCAAGGTTTATGTATGAGGTGTATAGTATCAGCACTACTACGGAGCTACTCATAGATAGAGAGGGTGCTAGTCAGATATTGAGGGGAAGGGTTTTCCAGAGGTGTAGGGCAGTCACTGAGAAAGGTTTAAGACGGGAGAGGGCTTTAGACACAAAAGGGGTAGAGAGAAGACATTTTTGAGTAGAACGCAAGAGTCTCGATGGTATATAAATATATATATATATACACACACACACACACACACACACACACACACACACACACACACACACACACACACACACACACACACACACACACATATATATATACACATATACAGACAAATATGTACACATACCTAAAACACACATACACTTGATCATGGAGTGTAACCCTCCCCACTGACAAAATGAGGGAGCAGCACCATTCTAACCCCCTGTGAAAATCACGAGGGTGGTATTTTTAGGAGAAAAAAAAACAAAATTAAATAGGGGATCATACCCCAGTTTGATTTTGGGGGTAACCCAAGTAAACCCATATTTCTGATTATCACAAGGAGTGCCCCCTCCCCCCCTCACACTGCACTAAGCATGCTGTGTGCTGTAGCAGAGGGTAACTCCATCATCACTCTTTGAGATTATCAGAAGTTTGTAATTCTGAGGGTAACCCCAACGATTAGGAGGGGGAGTCCCCCCCACTTTCTCTGTGGGTTGTGTGTGCTGCCTGAACTTTCTTTAAGCACGCACACAAATTGAAAATGTAATATTTATATTTCTTTGGCGTTAGGGTAAAGGATCACAGTGACAAGTGTTCCCAATACGATTGCTTGATGGACAGAGTCCCTGTCAATCATGAGTACATCTAAATTTGTGGGAGTAAACTTGTAAATAAGGTGTCTTGTGGAGATGAACTACAGAACACATGTTGCATAGACATTGGCATATACAATGTATTTCAACACATTCATTTACGAGACCTCACAGGCACATTTTTAGTCCTATAAATATGGAGTCCGCCTTGAATGACGTTGGTAGTATCCTGCGCCAATAAGCGTAGCCCTATATATGGAGGCATAAAACTGTGCTTAGTGGAGGAAAAACATAACACACTTTTCATTTGATCTGAAAGTGACCTATCCAGGATTCCTGTAATTGTACTTTCAGAAAATATACTCTGAGTCTGGGTGTGATAGTCACTGTAATTACATGAAGGAAGGAATAGGTAGCGCTAAATCTAGAAAGGGTATGGAATAAATACACCCACTACAGTGATAAAAAATGATGATAATGACCCAATTTCAAAATAAGATAGAAGGTGGGCGGCTGCCTAAGATAAAACTCTGACCACCTGCTCAGAGAAACAGTGAAGTGAAAATGGTATATATCTATGGCGCCTGACACATATAATTGTATGTGTCAGGCGCCAGAGATATATACCATTTTCATTTCACTGTAATTACATGACAAAATAGTGGCAGTCTAGGACATTTGGTCGTGGCTGTTGCGCCACAATCAAATGAACGCCAGTGCTTCACCGCGACTCACCCCGGCCTCCGGGACCTGTTGCCACCAGCTGCTTTGCCGCTAAGATAAGTGCCTGTTTAACCCTTACCCTAAAACCCACTAATTTTAACCCCTGATACTAACGCTACCCCCTATCCTAGTAACCTTAACCCAGTAGCCTAAAACCCCCTACCCTAATGACTAAAATTTACCATCTCCTAGCAGTGGCCGGCGGCGGAAGTTCCAGCGGCGGATCGGCTTTGGCGGAGGGTCCGTCTGTGGCCAAACGCCAATGGTCATTTGGACGCGGTGAAATGTCCAATTCCCAATAATGGTGCGTCAGAATCTGTCTAATGCTACTTTGGGACTCACCACCATATTCCATGTAAAAAAACATTAACTAAGCAAAAAGTAAATATATGAAATGTTATATATTCTAAAAGTAGACAAAATGCAATTTCTTTACAGTGTGCAACATAGCTCATCCGGAAAACATTTGGCTAGCCAAAATGTGACAATTACAATGGCCTCGTAGGTAACAAGCATCGTCCCGGCAACATATTTTGTGGGGAAAGACGCAATACCCATATCTGCACTTTACTGGGTGTGTACTTTCTGAAAATCTACACTTTATTGGGACTATAGGGGAGTTTTGTCTTGCCAAGTATATCAACAGCTGATATTAGTGTATATTTTTAAGAACAAATATCAGGACCATTGATTTCAACAAAGATTCCTGTTTAGAAATATTTTGAGTGGAAACACATTATCCATATCTCTCTAGCGTTAGGTGTGCTTTGGATCTCTTGTTGTGAAAATAGCATGCAAAGCTATAAACACCACTGGCACTTAATGGGTTAAAGCTGGTAACCTCACCGGTAAGTATCACAAGAAACAGGTTGTTCCTGGAGGTGAAAATAGCAAGGACTCCCTAATTCCCATGCTGAAAAAACAGGAGGTTAAAGAAAAAACTACGAGCAGCTGGGATTGCTGCTATAATGTATATACAGTATGTATGTATGTATATATATATATATATATATATATATATATATATATATATATATATATATATATATATATATATATATATATATATATATACACATACATACATATACACACACACAAACAAACTTACTTGGTGTGTACCTTTGGGTTTTCTGAATAATAAACTCAATAACAAAAAAAGGATTACATTTTATTTTTACCCAGCATTGAAGGAGGGGGACTCCGGAGCTGAACCCCATTAATTTCAGCTCCAGAGACCCCCTGCTCCTAGAGATACTTACGTCCGTTGGGGGTGCCGGTAGCCTAGCTGAGCTAGCGGGGGTTTTAACGTTTAAAGCTCCTGCTTTACACAGGCCAATAGGAAGCCGGACCTGAAGATGTCACGGCTTCCTATTGGCCAGCAGGGCGCGGGGAGCGTTTAACAGAGGCCATTACATGAACCCTGGTAGCTGAGCAGAGCGGCTACCGGCACCTAATACGGAGGTACAGTATGTATCTCTGGAAGCAGGGGGTTCCCAGAGCTGTAATAAATGGGTTTCAGCTACGGATCCCCCCTGCTTCAATCCTCGGTAAAACAAATGTAAAAAATGTTTCAAAGAAAAATGACTTGGATTGTCGCTTTAAACACTGTGCAATAAGAAATATAAACTCATGTCAAAACATATTATTTTAAGAAATCTCTTTGGAAATAAAATGGAACTTCCCAAAAAGAATAATATAGTTTCTGGTAACCACAGTGGGAATAATTCATCTTTGTGTTACTCACGGTCAGCAAAGCAGATATAGTGAGCAAGGTGCTGACGTTTGTATGCGTCAGAAAGTCCAACATAATGAATGGGAATTTCCAGTTTAGAGAGCCACACATTCTGAGTAACATACTGTATAGAGTATACAGTACAGATATAGTATGGAAGTCTAATAGTCACCAAAATGAACACTGGCTTTATTTGCAACAATGAAGCCTCCGCTATATACTTTAACGTTGGACATTCCAGTTCTACCAAACGGAGGTTTCGACTCGGAGAGTTTTTTTTTTAATGGGACTTGAGCACTTACTCCCAGATTCATTAAACTCTGTAACAGTATAACTGTCACGTTGCGCTCACCACAAACAGGACGGAAGACCGCGGGGCTGAGGTGGGGTTGTATAGGCACCGACCCACAACCACGCAGTCCTGTCCGGAATGCGTAGTCCTAGTCGTACCGCGTCGTAGGGTTGGAGAGGTCAGGGTAGTCAGGGTACTTGCCGTGTTCCAGGGTTGGAGAGTCCGGGTAGGTAGAGTTTCGTAGCCAAGGTCCAGGGTAATAGAAGGTAGAGTAGTCGAGGAACGAAGCCGGGGTCAAAGCGCTGGAGAGTGTAGAAATCCAAGGAACAGGCAGGGTCAAACAGGACAGACAAAGTTCAAGACAAAACTAGACAGCAGTGGTGAGCACAATGCATAAACAGGAGTTTATGCTCAGCAATGAAGGACAGACAGAAGCAGGTATATATGTGGGAAGGGTCCAATTACCTTGCAGGGGTGTGCTCTGGTCCACCAATGGTGTCAGTGAGACACTAATCCAAAACAGCTTGTAATTAGGTTTTCTTGATGATAGGTCTGGTTGCCGAGCGATGCGCGTCGCGACGTGATGACGTCATGCGGCTTATTCTGCAAGTCTCCGCCTGTGGGAGGCTCTAGTAGCTCCTTCGCGTCTTCCTGCCTCCTGGTTGCCGAGCAACCCGTGCGCGTGCGCGATGCGTCTCGCGGAGCTCCGACATCACGCTGCTGCGCCTGCACTGCCCTGGCAGTGCGTGGCCGCATGACTCTGCCCCGTGGTGCTTCCCCGGGTCGGTCTCCGCGCGGAGTAGAGGTAAGTGTGACAATAACATACAGATGCAGCAGCCGTTATTCGAACATATCACGGAGCCGTTTTCGTGTGCTCCGCTGTACTCCACGCGGCCAAGCACACGGTTGATTTGTTTGAATTTCATGGATCCCGATTTCTTTGGGTGCAATTCTTCGCGTTTCCGTGGCAGAAATGAATGAATTGTAATGTGTACAGTACAGTGTCAATTTGCAGGTGTTTAAAAACCAGAACACTAAAATGCCATTTTCTGCACTCGATAAAGCACGAGTCAACACGCGGTAATGACGCGCCATGACGTGGGTATTCCGAGGTATACAACGCGTGATATGTTCGAATAACGGCCGCTGCATCTGTACACAGGGGGGAGAGCTCCTTTTGATTTTTAAGGGAGTTAATGCCCATTCGGATGCGTTAACCCGTAACTGAGCTTGATAAATAACCAATCTTTACGCACCCGCCGCGCTGATGCGGAAGTAGTGAGTACTGGACTCTGCCAGCACAGCTTTGTTATTAATGGTCACCCGCCTAGTCTAAACTCCATCAGCAATGATCTAAGCCAGGTTTCATTAACTGCCATACAAACAAAAAAAGGCACACGTGTGTACAACATGAACTCAATAGGACACACATGTGCTTATTTAAAGCCAAAATCTTAGAGTATTTAAAATAAAATATTTCAGAAAGTGATTTAGGTCAGCAGTCAATATTTCTATTTAAAATATTGCAATTTAAATGCAAATCTTGGCCTTTTGATATGACCTTTAAAGAGTCATTCCTTAAACATGCAAAAGGAACAGTACATTTTCTGTAATAATATCTATGACCTTGCTCCCTTGTGTGTCAGTCGGACAATTGTGTACAATTCTTTACCAAGATTATTTGGGGGTTAACAAAAAGAGGGCCGTGTATTTATAACAGATTCATTAAAAGCAGTTTGAGGTTACATTTCTTAGACAAAGTAATCATTTAATCAACATATTTTTGTCAGTTTTGCATGGTTTACTAGTACCAAATAATGCACAACAGCAGCAAATCTCAAATTACAAAGTGAGATTTATACATTTGCATATCAAAGTACAAAAATGAGAGGCCAAAAATCATGTACAAATGATGTGTACATATACGAATAAGATAATATATATATATATATATATATATATATATATATATATATATATATATATATATATATATATATATATATATATATATATATATATATGCAATTTGTACTGCACACATATATGCACACACACATCCTTGATATTCTATAAAAAATACTTGATTACGAATACATGTATGCAAAGTTGTTCTCAAAGATGAATTATGTTGGATAAAACCCTGAAAATAATTACATATATATATGTGTGCAAAATGTTCGCTAACATTTGTGAACCAGGAAGAAATTACGTTTTTGTTTTTTATTTGCAAAAAATGTTGTGATGCACATTTACAGATATTCAACCAATGGAGTCATATGGCCTGAGATCAAATCACACGTTATACTGCCATTTTCAATTACGTTTGAGAAAATGATGCAGAGTCCAGGTAAAGAAATTCGCAACATGTGGGTAAGGGAAAGAAGGGTGCTCCAACCGCTAGAAAACTTATCAGTCAATCCATGAATCTTGAAGGACTCCAAATAGACTATAACGGAGTGGGTATATTTCCAAATGGCCTGTGAGTCACCAATATATACCAAGATCAACAATACTGGAGGAAGCGTAATAATGCTTAAGTCACCTCACATAAACCTCATGATCAAGGTAAAGGTACTCAGGTACTCATCTTTAATTGGTCATAAAGAATAATCAGAATATCCTTACCCACTCCTGCAGTCTCTGGTAGTCCACTGTGGCGTGCCAGCCGTAGAGGTAGAGATCCAGAGTAATAGAAATAGAAGAAAAACAGCGCACTGCCAGGGAGTCAGGTGATGAAAAATAAAATCCTATTTATTCAGCACAAAGCCAGTAAAAACATCACCCCAGGAGGGGAACAAAAACCTCCTACGCGTTTTGGATGGGTAGGTCCCCCCTAACCCCTCCCCCCCTTCCTCTCCCCTCCCCCCTTCCCATTCCCCCCCCCATTTCCCCCCCCATTCCCCCCCCTTCCCCTCATCTTTTTCCTCCTTCTTTTGGTCCTGATGCTGACATTCTAATAATTAACAATTTTAATATCCATTAGCAAGAATTTATGTAACCAGTGTATGGTCCTTGGTCTGCATAAGGTTTATCTACCTTAATATTTACAAATGTTTGGGCTTTTATTATATAAACATGCCTGACTTTTGAAGAAATAAGAGAAAGTCATCACAATAGATACATCGTCGTGTTACATGTTCATCACTCTGGGAGGATGAACACATCTATCATAGAGCAGAACTATATATTTATTGAGTGATGCTGATAGAATGTTTTTATGTCTATTCTTGATCATGTACTGCTTTTAATATACCTCCCTTGTCATTTATGTATCTGTAATTGGGACAGGGGATTGGCATAATATGTATTGTCTGACTTTGTATGTGTGGGACCTGGGGCAACAGAGGTTAGTCACCAGTGGTTATGTCACCCTGTGTTTGCAAACACAGTTACGGGGGGATTATATTTCTTTCACGACTGGTAGGTGCGTGTATTCACAGAGTGGCTATTAGGGATATCACAGTGCGGTCCCTAAGGTACCCCGGGCCGTTCGCGGAGGCACTGATGGGTCGGTGTGTAGCATTCTTTAGCCAGAGTGTTCATTGGCTGAGGTGCGGCGCACGGACCAATCAGCCACCGGAAGGTGTATCCTGGGGGGCGGGGACTCACGGCGAATTGCCAGACCAATGGTGAGGTATGAGGTGAGTACAGCCTTCTGGAGGGCGTGCGCTGGCGGAGAGGGGGGCGTTTTCACTTGTCGGCACTCTGACTGACACAGTGGCGCCTCGCATAACGTCATGCGCATGCACGATAGAGGGGTGTGTCGATTTTCAATTATCCTTGATTCATTACTGTTGTGAGAGGGGTATATACGTAACCAAGGTTGCCCCAGGCTCTATACTCGTTGATAAAGGACCTATCCGTCCGAAACGCGTAGGAGGTTTTTGTTCCCCTCCTGGGGTGATGTTTTTACTGGCTTTGTGCTGAATAAATAGGATTTTATTTTTCACCACCTGACTCCCTGGCAGTGTGCTGTTTTTCTTCTAAAGAAATTCGCATATGTCTACACACAACTTGACAATGTCTTTCAAAAATTAGATCTGGCATTAAGTTTTAGGACAACATTTTTCCGTTTGTGTTTTTTTTTAATTAACCCTTTGTGTGGCCATCACATCATTGGGTCTGGCACTCCAGTGGCCCATGATGTAGTAGCTACGTCATGGGTTGTCAGCTCATTGTGTAGAGCCGATCGCTCTCTGGCCCGAGAGAGGAGCAGAAGACAAGGATTCCTCTTCTTCCCTTCGTGCCAATGGTGCTGCAGTCATGTGATCGTGATGTGAAGGAGGGGCCTTAGCTGTCAAAGGGTTCAATAATAAATATTCCGTGTGCTGAAAATTCTTTAGATGATGAATGTGGATAAAGCTGTTTCCAATTCCAATTTTTTGGGCATTTTGATAAGGTTCCACCATTTTTTTTAAAATATAGTTTGTTTGTCATGCTACAGATATATACTAAAATTATCAAAACGCTTTTACAGAAGGAAGTACAGAATCACACTTTTTTACTGTAAAATATGTTCTGCCACTTCTGTGGTGTGCAAAAAAAATACAGGAAGTGTAAATAGTTTGTTTTCTCGTATTTTTCACATCATTAATTTCCAAACGCCTGATTACTGAGCCTTTTTATGCTGTACAGGTAAGTCAGTGACCCAACGAAGAAAGAATCTTCATAATTTCTAGCCGAATGAATTTCCAATAGTGCATGATAGGGAAGCGCGCATGGTAACCTGTCTCAAATGGCTTGGTAGTTTACTTTTCTTTTTTTCGGATATCTTTGTGAAAAGGCAAATATTCTACGCATGTCACAGTAATGTAATCAAAGTAAGGTAGAGAAAATACTTTATATACGGTAAATTAATTTGTAACAATCACAGTTTTCAGTATTACTTTTAGTATTATGTTAATTTCCATATTTTAACTTTCAAATATACAAAAACAGAACACTTTGCATTTCAATTGCACCCATCTGAATTGTTTAAAGACATATTTTCTGAAGAAGGATTGTACTGGGTAGCTAGTGTTCTAGTCTTCACGTTTCTGTGAGTTGGGATAAACATGGGTGTGTGATACCGGTACTACTGTATCTGTACCAGTTAAAATCAATGAATATGTCTAGTATTCCTTTATTAAGTGTGACTCAATGTAACATTCTAAAGAGCAGCTTCGCCAGTTTAAATGCATTTCTTGTACATAGGATGACTGAAGAAAAAAACAAAAAACAGAATGTAATAAAGTTGTATCAAACGTTATCGCACACTAACGTGTTACCACTGCCGTGTTTATCGATTTGTTCCTTTAAAACAAATGGTAACAACAATTTTGCAAACTTAGGCTGAGTCCATGGTAATTGCAGCCGTGCGGAGGCGCACTGAGGCTGAGGGAAAGTGGGTGCTTTCCCTGGCCTTAGTTCGCGCGCCATCCGGGGGCGTGTAGGGGGGCGGGCCAGTGACGTCACGGAGCTGGTTCGGCCTCATTGGGTGAACCACTCACGTGACCGGCCCTGCGCTCCCGTGAGCGCCAAAACGAAAAATGTTTTAAGTGGTACGCCTCCGCACGCCTGCGGAAGTGTGCGCGAGCCCCTGCTAAAGCCGCTCTCATTGCGGCTGCAGGGGCTCACTGACAAGCGTCAATGCGCCTAATCACGGATCAGCGCCTATGCCCATTACCACACAGTAATGGGGTAAATAATGTCTGCTATGACTGTATGCCATTATGCGTTTTTTCATAACCTTTTTTTTACAAAACGTTATGTGTATGCGGCACTTAGAATCGCAAAATCAAATATCTCAGCCTTGTTTTAGGAGAGATAAAACCATTAGAGAATTTCAACACAAGCCTTTCACTGCTGGTGGGGTCGTATCTTGCTGGCCCTTCTGGCGGTTATCGGGTTAAAAAGGAGCAATCCCCCCATCTCTATATCTATATATTTAATTTTTCTATATATCAGACTGGGTAAAGAAAAGTAACCTAGTATGGGCACTCAGCTTGTAATGTAAAGGTGACAGAATTAAAAATCGTTTAATGGTCACAAAAAGATAAAATATTGGGTACTAAAAAAACAACTTTAATATGCAGCAGAGATCCTAGTAAGAGTCATATTCCAGGGCTCTGGATCCAGTGCCAGTACTACTAATAACCGACTAGATGCGGTCTCTGAGCATGTTGCTCAATGATCTAAAATAAATCAGCAGTTCCAAAATATATTGGAGGAACTTAGAATGAGTATAGGGGATACTATTGACCACCACCCAATTGCACTGCATTATCTAATAGCCAATACTAGATACCTGCTGGTAAATAGGTGCTCACACTATATGGTGCGTGCTTATCCTCCAAATGTGTTTATGGAGAATGGATCTGAACATGTAGTTCCTAAATGGTCAGAAAGGTACTAAATAATAGCAGATGATTCTAGCAAGGTAAAGCAGTGGTAAAAAACAAATCCTATCCCACAAGTAGGACACGGAATATATTGGGGAAATTGTGTAACCATAATGTCTACAAACAAAACAGGGGGTAATCACGGTCTAATTATTATTGAGGCTGGGTATTAATCCCATACACAGATATATGATTATCCACCTACTTTTTATGGGATTTATTTTAATACACTGTAAATAAATCAACACGTTATTCATTAATAAAACTATTATTATTTTTGGCCAATTCGGGTTTTACTAGTCAAACGTTGTTCCACCAAGTGTGGAGCGTTTACTGCAGGTCACCGACATGATTTGTTATACATACTAAGTGAATGGGCTATTGTGTCGTATGTACATTATCATGATTGGATAGAGTGCAGTAAACAGGGACCTTGGGGAGACCTCAGTGTCATTCCCTCTGCTTTGTTTGTATACAATATATTTTCCCTTGTATGCACCACTCCCCATTACTGATTTGCAATTAGGAGAGCGGTGAGATCAAATTGTTGTAGTAACCATAATGTCCCCATAGGAGTTGGTGGTAAAAACTGCCAGAGCGGTATATCAATGGTAATAGTCTGTCAAGCACAGTCAGAGGTGTGAGGAAGACCCACGATCTACTGCACCGACACACTTTATTCGAGCAAATACCTGGTATGTACCTGGCAGATACCTGGAATGCGCCGCTCCTCACCTCTGACAAGCCCCGTTGCATTTGCCTTCCCAGCCTGGGTTCATGCCTGGCTGATGGGCGGCTGATTTGTTAAATGATAATGATTAGGATTTAATAGGCTGCAATGCTTCGCGTGTCTACCAGATGGCATAAATTCATGAATTGTAATGCAGTATATATATATATACTGTGCAGTATTGCAGCCAGGGGGAATAAAATGCTTCAATCCCTGCCTAGAAAATAACCCAATATACTCGGGCAGAAAACAGTCACAAACCTCAATACACCCGGGTATACCCGAATTCGTGGGACTAGCCGAGCTCGAATAAAGTGTGTCGCCAGTGTATAGCAACATGATTGTGGTACAATCAAAATCTTCCTCCAATTTGCCCCTATATATAATACAGCATTGAAACTGGGGGTTCCCTGGAGCTGAACCACGACATGTTGAGTTCTGATGATCCCCCTGGTTCCCGAGAAATGTACCTTTTCATATGCCGGTGTTTGTGGTCTCTTTTTGGAAGTCAAGCTGCCTGCCAGCCAACCCTCACTCCCTACAGGCCAGTAGGGAAGAGTAATGTCATTAGAAGAAGATGAGGAACAGATCAGCTCTGGGGGACCCCTCGGTTCAGGTACATTGAAAAAAGAAACAGGAATCGCTGTTTTAAGTAAGATACTATAGAACGTTGATGTTGACTGTTCTGTGTATGGCGGCACTCTGGACAATATATATGTAGAGGTAGAAGTATCTGTACCGTGTTAGCCGAGCTTAATAATCAAAAACAAATAGTCAATACCGTTCTGTGGCTGACGAAATGCTTTTATTTGTGCGAGCTTTCGAGATACACTGATCTCTTCTTCTGGCGGTGTTACAATAAATAAAGCAAGAAAGGTTAAAACTTGAAAACAGTGCATCCTGGAATGTTATCTGTGACTGAAACCTATCCCTCACCCCTGTGCAGTATGCGAATTATGACTTGAGGTGTTAAATAGTCCCTGAATGTTAGCGATGTAAGAGTGTGTGTGTATGTGTGTATGTGTGTATCTATGTAAATATACATTTAGACAGCGCACACATATTAAGCTCGGCTAACTCGGTATAGATACACATACACACACACACACAGATATATATATATATCTATATACTAGCTGAGAGACCCGGCTTTGCCCGGGAGTACAATTTCCCGCTCCCCCCTCTCTCTCCACTCCCCCTGTCTGTTTCTCTGCTCCCCCCTCTCTGTTTGTGCCCCCCCCCTGCGCAGCTCCGCCCTTCCCCCTCTACAGTGTTCTACACACACACACAGGGTCCCCCCCCCGCACACACACACACTGTCGTCCTTCCCACCACACACACACACACTGTGTGTCCCCCCACACACTGCCCCCCCCACACACATTTCCCCCCCATACACACACACTGTGGTTCCCCCCCACATACACACTGCCCCCCCTCACACACATACTGTCGTTCTCGCCCCACATACACACTGGCCCCCCCACACACACTGACGTTCCCCCTACACACACACTGCCCCCCCCCACACACACACACTGTCCGTCCCCCCACACAAACACACACTGTCCGTCCCCCCCCCACACACACACACTGTCCGTCCCACCACACACACACACTGTGTCCCTCCCTCCCCCCACACACACACAAAGCCCCCTCCCCTGTTACAGGACCACAAAGCCCCCTCCCCTGTAATTGGAGTGGTGGCTGCAGCGTCTGTTAGTGGAGTGACCGGAGGGAGAGGGGTTGGTGGGGGCGAGATGAAGACGGCGCCGGGGAGTGGCGGGTGGGAGTGGAGTGACCGGAGGGAGTGGGGTTGGTGGGGGAGAGGTGAGGCCTGCGCCGAGGAGCGGCGGGTGGGAGTGGAGTGACCGGAGGGAGGGGGGTTGGTGGGGGAGAGGTGAGGCCTGCGCCGAGGGCGGCGGGTGGGAGTGGAGTGACCGGAGGGAGGGGGGTTGGTGGGGGAGAGGTGAGGCCTGTGCCGAGGAGCGGCGGGTGGGAGTGGAGTGACCGGAGGGAGGGGGGTTCATGGTGGGGGAGAGGTGAGGCTTGCGCGGTAGTGGCGTGACCGGAGGGAGGGGGGTTGGTGGTGGGGGAGAGGTGAGGACGGCGCCGAGGAGCGGCGGGTGGGAGTGGAGTGACCGGAGAGAGGGGGGTTGGTGGTGGGGGAGAGGTGAGGCCTGCGCGGTAGTGGCATGACCGGAGGGAGGGGGGTTGGTGGGGGAGAGGTGAGGACGGCACCGAGGAGCGGCGGGTGGGAGTGGAGTGACCAGAGGGTGGGGGGTTGATGGTGGGGGAGAGGTGAGGACGGCGCCGAGGAGCGGCGGGTGGGAGTGGAGTGACCGGAGGGTGGGGGGTTGGTGGTGGGGAGAGGTGAGGCCTGCGCCGAGGAGCGGCGGAGGTGTGTGGGGGGTGAGGAGTGTGGGTTCGCCAAGTTGTTCTCCTAGGTTCCAACTGCAAGTGAGATGGTCCTTGCAATGTGAGGGGTGGGGGGAGGGGGTAGTAGGGGGTGCGCCGTGGCCAATGACACAGGGGGAACACAGGGCCAATCACACAGGAGGAAGACATACACACACAAACATTATTTGAGACTTATAGATATAGATAAGGGAGCTCCCTTCTCTGTCATAACTTCATCCCACTCCTATGCATCATGGTGTCATGTGTGTTTCATCGGAATAAAGTTTTTTCTATTGCAAACCGGAAGTTTGCCTGGATTTGTGCCGCTCGCAGTAGCGCCGGACTCTCTCCTATTCCACTCCTATGCATCTACCTGCCCATCATCAGACTCTCCCCTAGATTTAGTATTTCAAAGGGCTCTCTAAAATTGCACTTCTTCATGTAAGCCTGCCTGGCATCCTCACAGAGCCTCAAACACACACATTAACCGTGTGTCTCCTTACTTATTTGTTTATAAATCCCTAGGTGCAGGGTGCCATTTACCCATTTAAGTATCTGTTATCATATCTTTCACCCATTATACTGCGCTGGGAAATAGGTTCACTTTTAAATATTTCTAATAATAATAATGTCTACCATGCAAGCTAGTTATGCATAAGAAATTTGACAAGTATCATTAAATAAATATCAAATGAGGATCATAGGTCTGAGTGTCTTAAAAGAGTAGTCACTTGCTCTTGTTCTTATCCTAGCAGTGATACGGTACAAGACAGGAAAAGTGTGATGTTTGTGTGATTTTTTTTTTTTAAATAGTGGGTATTTTAAACCATTTTAAAGAAACTGAAATTTCTGCAACGATAAAAAAAAAATACATGTTTTCTTTTGAAGCATGTCTTTCAGCAGCTAGCAAAATGTCACTCTGTTGGGTTACAAGATTCCTGATAAAAGTCCAATTAGTGAGCTAGGACATATGAAATGTGTTAAAATAAATCACATTTATTCCTAACAACCAATACCTGTGCATATAATTTTCTGCAGTTTCCCAGCACAAAACGAATAATCTATAAGAACCTACATCATTTGGACTCTACTGGGAATGATCTACAGAGCAGTGCAAATTCTTTGGTTAATTTGTTTTTCTCAATATATCACGAGTACTTCAATAGATCATGCCGTATTCGCCAGTTGCTTCTTCATTTGACTATGTAATTTTGCTTCTACATGCTTTGCTGAAAGTAAAAGTATAAACTTGGAACAGACACATGGCTAAAAAGTATATAAAATGCATGTTCTCTTAACACAAACCATTATTTATCATCCGAATTGCTACCCACACGTTTTGTAACTCCCAAACGATTATTCTAAGGCCGGGTCCCCGGTGGTAACGGCAGCGTGCACGACGGCGTGCGCGCCACACACCAGGCACTTACCTCTTATCAGGCAGGTCTCGGTGGTTTCTGTTGTGGGCACTCACGAAGCGCGATGGCGCGTCAGCCAGCAGGGAAGACAAGAATGTTGTCTTCCCGAGCGGCGACGCGGTCACGTGGAGTGCCGGGAGCCAATGGCCGTGCCCCCCCATCATGGACGCGCCCAACCCGTCATGGCCGTGCTCCCCCCCGTTTTAGCCTCGCCTCCCATCACTCCCTACAGACCGCAGCTTTTAGCTGTGCACGCGCCGCCCGGACGCCAGGTGCACGTGCAGCAGTCATCACTGGGGCCGTAGCCTAAGGACAGAAGAGGCACGTGTCTCTACAAGTAACACACAACACCTCCTGGTAGACAAGCCAACAGAGGAAAGACCATCTCCAGCTAGCAACTTTTAAGGGCACTATTCCCAAGCAAAACGCGTGGGAGGAGGAGCTAGGGTTTCCATGTGGATGTTCACTTTTTTTATGTAGCTTAATAAAGTTTTTTTTCTTCAACTTTGGCTGGTGAGTTCCAACGTTTGTTCCGGTTTGGACGTCACACCGATCCTCTTTCACTTTGCCACTATTCCCAAGCTCCTGGTAATTATCGGGAGAGGGAGACAATTTGGAAGCTTGATTTTCTGACCAAATTTAGTACTAATTAATTACTTTAACACGTCTGTGGAAATAGGTGGCACTGTAGTTGCGATTGCCGTGCTGCCGTTTTATAATCTTGCTACACAATTACATTGGCGGCTTTTCAAATGATGCACTTAGGAGCAGAAAATAAAACGGGAACGCATGCAACAGCCCATGGGTTTAAGAAATTAATGTGAATACATGTATAATGTATTTTGCCATTTATTCATGTACCAACAAAAAAAGGTTGACAAGTGCCTTAACATTTCAATAATGAAAGCACATAAAAGGTGGGAAGTTCAACAACACGGAATGCAGTAACAAGCAGAGCACTCCATTAATTCCTACTGTTCTTCTCTCACTGTATTGCTGGCCAAGTGAATACTGAATGGGTAAAACGTGACAGGAAAATAGAGGTGACATTTTATTTTTAAAGAATATAAAACAAAGTAGTTTATGAAATGTGTAAAAAAATAAATAAATAAAAATGTTTGTATATGTGGAGTCCTCTTTAGTGATCCTTATCCTTAAAGTGATTGTTCGATGATAATGTACATCTCGGGTATCTAAAAAGTTGATTCAGTGCATGCTTTACAATTTGTGTTTATTTATTTCACAGCCTAGTTACATATTCTGCAATTGTACATGTATGTTCTGCAAGAGTGCAGTGGCGTACCTACTGTGCCGCCAAACCCTGCAATGCGTGGGGGCCCGGGAGCGCAGGGGGGGCCCTGCTGGCCGGTGCTGGAATTTAGTCTAAGTTCTGTTCTGGCTGCTACTTCTCTGTGCTCTCTGCTTGCATTGGGCAGAGGGCCTTCAATGCACAATCCCTCCTCCCCCTGCCTGCTCCAGTTTGCAGCAGCTCACAGCTCATTGGGGACATAGCATGCTTAGTACTACCCCCCCTCTACCCCCACGGGTGAAAGTGTGTGTGTTGTGATTGTGTTGAGGGTGTGTGTATGTGTGTTGTGATTGAGTGTATTATGATTGCGCGCGTGTGTCTTGTGATTGAGTGGGTGTGTTATATTTAGGTGTGTGTTGTGATTGTGTGAGTGTGTGTTGTGATTGAGTGTGTGTTGTGATTGAGTGTGTGTTGTGATTGAGTGTGTTGTGATTGAATGTATGTGGGGCCTCGGTGGGTTGAGTGTATGTGTGGGGAGGGGGGAGCCCTGGGGGAAGGAATTGTGTGTGCATGTGGTGGGGGGGATTGAGAGTGTGTGTGGGGGGGAATTAAGTGTGTGTGCTTAGTACTACTACCCCCCAGGTGAAAGAGTGTGTGCTGTGGTTTAATGCAGGGGTGCGCAAAGTGGGGAGATTTTCCCATTTTTCTGGTACTTGTTGACAAAATACAGTCACATCAATTTAGTTAACATCAGTTGATTGCCTAGAGCAGCGGTGCGCAAACTGTGGGGCGCGACCCCCAGGGGGGGCGCGACACTGCCGACGGGGGGCGCGGGGTTTACAGAGGCCCCGCGCGCTTCCCAAAGGCACTTAAATTAAGTGCCGGGGGAGCTGCAGGGCCTCTGTAAACCGAACTTACCGTGGCTCCAGCGGCTTCCTCCCTGCGGCGCCATGGCAACGCGGCGTCAAAATAACGCTGCGAGGTCATGTGACGTCACGTTGCTATGGCAACGTGACGTCATTACGCCGGAGCGCGGGTAAGTTGGGGTTGGGGGGGGCGCGGGAGCGAGGGGACAGCCGTCAGGGGGGCGCAGGGAAAAAAGTTTGCGCCCCCCTGGCCTAGAGTACATTGTGCATCTTATATAGTGTTAATCTAGGTAACAGAACTACAATTTTGCACATTTTCATGGGGATTGAGAGAGAAATGATAAAAATATATATATATATATATATGGAAGGGGTTCCTTATTTCCTGAACAGTGTGTGTGTGTGTGTGTGTGTGTGTGTGTGTTTCTGTGTATAAATTTTTTAACAGCTGCATGGGACTGCCTCTTTAGGAAGTCATTAACCCTTCGGGTGTCTCAGGACATTATAGGGGCTGGCATACCAGGGGCCCCATAACGCCATGGCTACATCATGCCCGGTTTGTTTTCCAGGGCAGATCTCATTCAAGAACTTAATCTGACGCGCTGGTAAATGAAGGAGGAGAACACCTCTTCTTCCTTTCCCAATTAAGTGATGTCGCTATCACGTGATCACTCTGAGGAGCAGTCACATGATTTGCTGGAGGGGCCGTGGCATGCTCGTGCGCAGCTCCTCTGGCAACCAAAGGGTTCAACATGTAGTTATTCTTATTGTAGATATATCACTAAACTATTAACTACACAGGGCCTACAAGATGATAATTGGGGCCCAGGACCCCAACCGTGACTTGGGCCTTGGGTGATTAGCTGTGATGAGAGGGAGCAGCCAGCTGATTTGTTGATGGGGGGAGGGTGACAGAGTTTTGTATACCTGGGGGGAAAGGGTGTTCTTGGTTTGACCACAGACTTTCAGGGAGCAGCCGGGCCACGCCACACGCCACTGATAGCTGAGCCCCTTCCTGCCCCACTGCCCCTCCAGTCAGTTGTCCTGTAACCTAAGAATCCTTAACATCCAACCTTATGAAGAATTCAGTGACAGACTTCTGATTCATTTGAATCATCCTATTGATGGAAGAAGTCAACATATATGTTTTACAGAATCAGAGACTCCCGATTACATGGTTTGGAAATGAGTCCACCGTTTCACTCTCCATCACATGGTTTTCTTTGAGTTACTTTCATCACCCTGCAGCCTTTACCATTTGTAATGATACATTTTCCTTGCGCAGGCAAATTCCACCTCCTGGGTCTGATCATTACACATCATCGCTGACTCTACCAGCATTGGAAATATTATCAGGTAATGGTTCAGTCAAAAACATAGTGGCACTTCTAGGGTTTCTTATTTGTGGTGGCAATGCGCATTGCTTGGGGGGTGGTGACTTCAAAAGTAACGTGATCTCTTAGCAGTTATCCACGCTACTATCGCAAAGTTGCCTGCTAAAATGTAAATAGTTTCAATCTTTATGTTTACTTCTATAACTTTGAAATACTGCTAAAGGTTTGTTTACCATTGCAAAAATAAGACTGATTATAAAGAAGTATTATTAAAAAGACATATTAAATAATAAATGAACCCTCTTGTCATTAAAAAAAAATTTATACCAGCTGGGATGCTTCACAAGCAAGAGGCTAACCTGACTGCAACAAAGACTGCAGACATGTCAATTGTGTGCCATCTTAAAGTGGTGTTTGCTATTTGTATTTCTTTACCGGTTGGAAGCAGGTCTCCTTAGCTGAACTGCGTTGATTTAAGCTCTGAAGAACCCCTGCTTCCTGAGATACGTCCTTCTGGAGGGGATGCCAGTAGCAGACTCAGCTAGGTTCCCTGTATGGCAGTTTAAAGGTACTGTGCTTTAATAGGAAGCCTTTACATCATCTCTTGTGGCTTCCTATTGGCCCACATAATGTGGGACCTTTAAACTGATGAGAGATGCCGGCAGCAGCTTGTCATGTAAGTATCTCAGGGGGCAGGGAGGTCGTCGGAGCTGAAATTTATGCAGTTCTGTTCCAGAGATTCCCTGCTTTAAACCTTTTTTTTGGAGATTCCAATGTTGCTTAAAGGGAGAAGTAATTTATCCAGGAGGGACAGCTGTAAACACACCCAAATTACACAAAGAATTGCCACATCTGTAAACACGTCCATGCAAAATCTGGTAAAAATGTTAGGGCAGATGAGGAGGAAGAACTGAAAAACTGGATCACAATGCACTACAAAGCATGTACGATGAGAGGTCCGTGCTCTTTCACTTCAAAACAATACTTACTTGAAATATCCATCTTTAAACTAATATATAACATTATGGGAACTACCTTACCGACAAAACATTAAGACGTAGCGATGTCGATAGAAAGGGCAGGTAGAGTGAGAGAGATGCAGTCCAAACCCTGGCACATTCAGAAAATAATGACATTCCTGATCGGCTTGCTGACAGGAAGAGGCAGGTAGTCATATTAGATACTGAGACCAGCTAAACATAAATCTTTGATGTGGGGAGTGTGTGACCAAGAAAGCTATCATCTCAAAGTCCCCCCAGATTTGGTGGCAACATAAAAGTTTTTGTAATTAAAAATGGCAAGAAATGAATGATAACTTCTCAATAGGTTTGACATTTATTGGTCAGAATAACCTAAACTCAGAAATCTGTCACAAGTACAGTATACAGCCACAAGCGAGATTACTTCTACTCGAGGTCATATAAAAAAAAAATACGAAGTCATTTGTTACTTTGTGGAACTCCTGGAGTGATCTACATTATGCCAGGTTTAACACCAGGTGGCTCTTAATTATTGAGGAAAAGTCCGCTGGTCCTGTTCTTAAAAAATATATATTTTCTTAACTCCACACATCTATTGTGTGAAGCAATGCTGCAATGTATTGTATTTTTTTTGTATTATTGCTGCATAAACCTGGCTCAAAGTAACACGTTCTCTCTGTTGCTTTTTAAACAAAGACGCATAAATCCTGTTCCATATAATGGACGGCTTAAAGAGCAAAAAACAGTGCCGGCATAGTGTACAAGTGTGTGATGCTAATACAGATATATATTCTTGTGCTTGTGAAAGAAAACTTGGAGGAGATGATGTGTAACATTAGAAGTACAACCGCAAAGCTGCAGTACGTTCATTTTTGAGAGGGTGAGGGAACCACTGAAATGAACGGCTGATGTTCTCTTTTGCAGTCTGATAAGATCAGTATTGTCAGAATTGCTGAGATAGAAGAGAGGGAAATTAATACAGCGTGCACGAGTCAGCATGAATGTGACCTGGCTGCCATATGGAGAGAGAACTGGTCCAGCAAGTTAAAAGAAGACACTGTGGCCAGATGCTTTGCTCAGAATCTTTTGGACTCAGATTGCAAAGCACAGGTTCAATCAATTTTGTTTTATATCTCACTTCCTTACATTTCCCCTGGTGGGAATTGCAATGAGCTCTCTAGGGAAGAAGACATGCAAAATCAGGATCTGCTGAGCTTGTCACTGGTAAAATTGAGTCACGCTTGGGGCAAATCACCTAAACGCTGCTGTCCCGGCAAACTCATCACAGTTGCAAATCGCTTGCTTTACATGCCTTATTCATTGGCAAACTAGTTTTCTGCAGGCACCATTTTATTGGGATAATATTCATTGGAATACAGCTGTTATTCATTTTCTTGTCTTCCTACATTTGCTGTATTATTAACTGTAATTCAATATGTTTTTTTATTTTATTTTTTAACCACAGATTCTCATTTTACCCCTGCGCTGGACTTCCAGATTAGAATGGCAACATTTATATTACACAAAATACACTTCACACAAATCAGTATATCTGCTAAGAGGGTAGTTTTGACTGTCAATAACAATATTGATCTGTGTATGTGAGAATAGATCAAAACAGGAATGCATTTTGTATGATGTGCCAGTATTTAGGTTAACACAAGATTCTAGTTATCTTCAGGCTCTCTGATAAGGAAACAAAACATTTATGGTGTTCTACTGTGTAGCACCACTTTGATCATATAAATGTACATGTTTAGTTCAAATCAAATATGGCACATTATTTGTGGACTAAGGTATTGGGCTTCTTGAAACTGTTTCCAAAGCTCTGAGCCAGACCAGCTATTGGTTTGATTCTGGCCGAATGCAATGCGAGCTCTCAAATGTCTTTTAAGGTCACTTTAAGAAGTGATGGCAAATCCCTTTCCAGCAAAAAATATTAAACTGAACTCTAAAACAAATGGAAAAAATATATACAGCTTTAAAAAGGAACAATCCAAGCAATATCCTACATGGGTGCTTTTTAAATAAATCAGTTCTGTAGTATTAGATAATACTTACTGCCTTACTTCTACCTTTTTTTATTTTAAATTCAACTTTTAATGCCATTTTTACTAAGTTTTAATATACTGAGCATCTTTTGATTTCAATAACAAGTTTTAGCACCTTCCCAGCAGTGCAAGATTGTTGTAACACTTTCCTGTTTGTGAACATTTGGTGCCAATATTCCCAGTAGTTCAAGCTGCAAACTATAACAATAGATAATGTTATTTTAATAATATAAGAATACATTGTAGCTGCTGAGTTACACTGACTGAAGGATTGATTTGAAACTTAAAGGCAGCCATTTAGTGAACCTTGGGAAACAGGATTTTGCTGATCGATCACGGGAGAACCGATTGATCAGCAGCTTAGGGAATTAGTTCACAATAAAGGTAATCAATCAAAGACTGCATATATTAAAAGCAAGAAAATACTGCTTGGATTGCCTCTTTTATGTATTCGAAAATATAATGTTACCATAACACGCTTTCATGATTTAAATAAATATGCCCTTCTCTTTTGTGGATTTTGCTTCATACAAGTGTTAGCAGTTTGCATCAGCATCAACATCAGCCGTTCGTGAGTCCGAAAATCTGAACAACCCCCTCTCCAAAAGTGTGGGTTGTCCAATTGCCTGAATCCAATAATGTAGGGCTTTCGCAATTTGGTTTAATTTGAGCCGTGGCTCAGATCTATGGGTCAAAGTCCAAGGCATAAACGAACCCAAAGACGCCTCTGATTCGAGTCCTATTTTCCCACCCCTGCCATCCAATCCCCCCCTGTGACTTGGAGGGGGGATCCGATGCCAGTGGTAGTTAAGAGGGTGAGGATTGCCTGTCCACTTGGAAATAAGGGTCTGTCAGACAATCCCCCTTGCGAGTCCCCTACCTCCTCCAGTGCAGTTGCACGGTCCTTAGGGAGTTAACTGGTTAAATACTGGCTCCATCTTTCTCTTGCTAGTCCCACCTCCTTTTACACTAGGGATCCAATCATCAGAGGAGGCAGGGCTAGGAGTAGACTGGGAGAGGACTCTGATCTGCGGTTAAATTCTACAGACCTACACAGCTGCACTGCAGAAGTTAGGAAAACTGTGTTAATAATATATATATATATATATATATATATATATATATATATATATATATATATATATATATATATATATATAAAGACTGCGCCTAGTGAAACTGGATATATTACCTGAACTAGAATAATATATAGTTTTGGTGTTGTATGGTTATAAAAGACTCTAATAAGTATTGGAATTACCACAATATGATGTTAAACAATCACAATTTTGTGCACTCAGTCAATAGCGTACTATAATATCATACAAGGCATTCATAAAAATTATAAAATAAAAAATGAAAATAAAAATATGATATAAAAACACAATATATGTTTAAAAATGTATATCAATATTGATACCAAACCAATGGTGTGACCTAGAGAGGTCCGACCAAAAATTGTCCAGATGCTGGCAGCTTTCTTCTCGGGCACAACAACCTCCCTTGACAAACCTACAGTAACAGAAAAAAAGTGCCCGATCTTCGTGTAATAATGTAAGTAAAATTTAATATAACATGGACATCACGATTGAAAACTCACAAGATTCCAAACAATAAAAGCATTGTATGAGTGATACTCATGCTCCGACCCGTCGTGTGTTGTCGCCGCGGCGTCTCTGCTCCACTGGAGGCGCTCAGGACTTGTGTCACACCTCTGTGGGTGAAGTTACACCTTGTAGGTTCCTCCGCCAACTCCCGTCTCTGAGGTATAAGTTCCCTCCGTGATGAAGAGTCCAAATAGACCAGAATGGAGTCTGGCTTCACTCTCCCAACTGGCACTGATTGTGAGCAATAATAAAATAGCAGTAGTAGCACGTCCCTGGGACCCACAGAGGCCTGACGTCAGTCCGGAGCACCTCCAGTGGAGCAGAGACAACACACGACGGATCGGAGCATGAGTATCACTCATACAATGCTTTTATTGTTTGGAATCTTGTGAGTTTTCAATCGTGATGTCCATGTTATATTAAATTTTACTTACTTTATTACACGAAGATCGGGCTCTTTTTTTCTTCTTTTTTTCTGATAGATATATATATACACACACATACATACATACAATATATACATATACACATAGAGACACACACATACACACACACACACACATTTCCCAGAAGTAAAAGGTATAATCCAAATGAAAGTATGTAGCAAAGGCTGCTGTTTTTCTGAGATAAGCAACATTGCCACAATTCTTCAACATTATGGGGCTGGAAAAACTGTGTGGGGTAAAAAAATGTGAAGTAAAAAAAAGATGTGATATGCATTTATGGGGCATCAATTGAATGTGTTTACAGATAAGCTTAAAAATGTAAGATGGTAAATTACAGCATTGTAAAAGTCTTCGTATAAATTCCTCAAAATCATATGTCAACTAGGAAAGCACACAGTGAATGAAAAATCCCTTAATTGTTACATGCTTTCTTCCTGCGCCTGCTTAAATAATAAAGTGAAGAAGTTGTCATATGAAATACCTCATTATAAAACCTCTTGGAGCTTTTTATGCTTTCTGTGAATTATCATTAGCAGAATCAAATATATCTAACAATAGTTGGTGCAACAGTGTTAATCCCCCAGAACCTCCGATTCTTCTGTTTTCTTACAGTTGCCGGTTTTTCGGGGAGCATTTCTATAATCCGTGACCTCTCCATTCACTTCTCATTAAATCACTATATTTCATGTTATACTCAAATGCCTGAAGAGTTCATGGAGCAAGGCTTTGTTCATTATTACATTTTTTCCCAAGCAGTGGTTTTCCTGTGTCTGAGAGCCCTGATAAATTGTAACTCCGGATTGTTACTTTGCCAGAGCCCATAATAATTCATATATTTTAAAGTCTTCTCTTTCAACTGATTTACATCAGCAGTAGCACTATAAACAAACTGGGTAACATTTTGAATATTACAAAAATCCTTTTTGCCTGTCATCTGGGGTAGTATGAAACTATTGTTTACTTGGTCATCAGTCTTATCAATCACAGTAATTGCCGTTGCTATAAACTTTAACCAAAGTGTTCTAATCTAAAGACTTTATTTTATGAATTTGCGTTTAGCTCCATTTGTAAAAGTGGAGTGTCTGCCAACGAAACACTGACTTCAGCTCTAAAGAAAACAAGTAGTGCGAGTCTACAAAATCTACTTATTGAAAAGTTAAAACAGCAAAACATGTTAAATCTTATATGTTTTTGTTTTCTTAAATAAACCAGTCCTGTAGTATTATTTAGGTAAGTAAGGGGATGACCCCTAAATTGGGTGCTCTAAACAAACCTTGCTGGCAAGTCTGGATTGTTTCTTAATATAAGACAAGCGGAGTACTCTGTCACCTAAGGAATATAATAACGAATAAAAAGCAGCAAGCAGTAGGTTTATCGCAATGGGTTAAATAACCCGCACACGGACGTGAAGCCGTCTAACCTGACCGGTGAGCGTGTATCCAACCGGCGGTCCCTTCTCTGGTGGGCCTCTCTGTATTCCATGGTCTGCGATGTCCTGCAGCACTCCGTACAGCTGCTTGCTAACCGGGGATCCTATCCTCCACTGGCGGTCTTTTCTGGTAGCCCTCGTGGTACACAGCGACCTGTGACCCCCGGATGTGCCTGCTGCTGCTTCCGTATCCTGTGTGACAGAGAACAGCTCCGCTCCACTGCGTGCATCCGTCCCGATAGAAGGTACAATAGAAAAAAGGGGGGGGGGATTCGAGCTCTGCAAAAACGACACTCTGGCTAGGGCATGTGCAAAAAGGTGAAAAAAGGCTTTATTGTGGCTTAAACCGCCATTAAAATTACATGTCCACCGTCCTCTGACGCGTTTCGTTCCCGACGGAACTTTATCAAAGAGTATTCCTTGTGTCTGCCAGACTCCTCATTTGTAGCCCTAATTGCTTAATTGAAGCAGGTGAAGGGTGTTGCCCATGTGTGGCATCACCTGTTAGGTCACTGCACTATTGCAGTCCTATTGCTTATGTATTGTTACCTCATGTATATAGTGATGTGTAATTACAGCACTCAGGGGGTTAAGAAATACTGAAGAGGCATAACTATAAATCCTCAAATTCATCTTGATTCTAACTACAAGTTGCTGTGACAGTATATAAGCAACTATGATGGTACCTACACAGGCATACTGTATAATGTTGGAGTCTGGTTTCTACAGGAATATGATACAAGGAGAATACATGAGTTTAAAACAATGTAGGATACTTACAAAGAATCCTTTATAAAAGACTTTCCCTTGACAGAGAAAGACACCTATTAAAATAAAATCAAATCATCAAGACTGTTAATTGAGACAGAATAAAGATATTTTAAGCATATATAAACATAAAGAAAAAACAGAGAAAAAATACATATTTTAGCAAAATAGACAAAGACATGAAAAAAATGATAAAAAAAATGATGAAAAAAAATATAATAAGAAAAATGATTGGAAACCATTATGGATAACAAATCCTACTACATTAATATTATTTATTATTAAAGATAATCATGTTTTTATCAGAGACTGTGGAGTGGAAATTTGTTATGTTACTATTTTTTACCATATGACAATAAACATAACTATAATGTCGCTAACTTTCACAGTTAGTCGCATGAACCAATTATCGATACATTTTTACTTAAATAATACCCTCTATAATTATTCATATCTGGTTTTGTTCTCATCGGTTCCTCACTCTCAACTCTTTCCACCCTTAACTGTCATTTACAGGAAGTGGACCAGTTCCCAGTCTACATTTAATCCGGAGGGGTGGAGACTATTCATACAGTAGATCCACATCATTTCTCTCTTATTCAACTGTTTTAGTCTGTCCCCTCCCCTCTTTGCCACTGGTACGTGTTCCAGGCCTGAAAAAGAGAACCCCTCAAGTCCACCCTTAGGGCACCTGATAAAGTGTCTTGGAACGGGGTGCAACGTGTCATTTTTCTTTATAAGCCGCACGTGCTCTTGGATTCTGAGCTTTAAAGCTCTTGTTGTGCGTCCGATATAAACCATGTTGCACCTACACGTAATCATATACACCACGTAGCTAGTATTGCAGTTGATAAATGTCTGTATTTTTTTGGTTCCCTTCGGTTTGATACTTTTAATCTCTTTTAATGCATTTGAATATTGGCAGACATTGCACCGGCTGCATTTGTAAAAACCTTTAGGTATGTTTCGTATGCCATCGGAAACCTTTGATGAAAACAGACTCGGTGATAGATACGCTGCCACAGATTTAGCTTTGCGGAAGACTAGTTTTGGCCCTTTCTCAGTGATTGATTTAAGATCTTGGTCTAGTTTAAGCGTGTCCCAGTGTTTTTCCACTATTGATCTAATAATGTGTGATTGTTTACTCTGCTGAGTAATGAAGAGTGGTAATGGTGTACCACCCTCCTTACCCCACTGATTCCTTCTGCCAGTATTTGTGGAGAGTAGATCCTCTCTTTTCATGGTCTTTACCAGAGCTAGAGTGTCTAAAAGCTCTTTTTCTTTGTATCCTCTCTCCACAAATCTTGCAACAAGTTTTTTTGACTGTACTTCAAAATTCTCTTCCGTGGAGCACAATCTTTTTAAGCGCATTAATTGTCCCTTGGGTATGCCCCTCTTTAGTGGTGCAGCATGATTGCTGCTTGCCATCAGATAAGTGTTCCTCGAGTTGGGCTTCCTGTACACATCGGTCTGAATCTCTCCCTCCATATCTATATAAATCATAAGGTCTAAATAACAAATGTGGTGAATACTGTGATCATATGTGAAGTGTAAATTATAATCATTAATATTTAAAGACTGGATAAAGGTATCCAGAGCAAGTGCATCACCCTCCCAAACAAAAATAAGATCATCTATATAGCGTCTATAAAAGATGATGTGATTCCTATACATATTTTGATCACCGTAAATAAAAAGTGATTCCCATAGTCCCATAAAAAGATTCGCGTACGAAGGTGCAAATGACGTGCCCATAGCTGTGCCTACAAGTTGTAAATAAAATTGTGCATCATAACAAAAATAATTGTGTGTGAGTAAAAAAGTAATGGATTCGATAAGGAAAACACACAGTGCCGGGGAGAGATCAGATTCATTCAAAAAGTGTTGAGCAGCCTCTATGCCTTGTCTATGGCTAATGATGGTGTACAGGGATTGCACATCCATCGTTACCCATATACACTTATGGTTCCATTGTATAAATTTCAGATCCTCAATGAGGTCTCTTGAGTCCTTAATGAAGGAGGGTAGACTTAGCACTAGAGGCTGCAAAAATGATTCCACATAACGTGATAAACCATCTCCCAAAGATCCAATGCCCGACACAATCGGCCTACCCGGCGGCTGCGTCAGGGTCTTATGGATCTTTGGGAGATGGTAAAAAATGGGTGTGACAGGATGTTGTGTGTACAGGAAGCCCAACTCTTTAGGATTGAGGACGTATAATACCTCA
Source organism: Ascaphus truei (assembly GCF_040206685.1). Classification (NCBI taxonomy): domain Eukaryota; kingdom Metazoa; phylum Chordata; class Amphibia; order Anura; family Ascaphidae; genus Ascaphus; species Ascaphus truei. Next base: position 76,354,475 of record NC_134486.1, on the reverse strand, counting down.
CCAAGTTCGAGGAGTGTTTTCAACTCCCCGAGGTACCCTTGTGTGGGGTCTGTTTTCAGTTTTTTGTAGGACACTGTATCTCCCAGTTGTCTGAGGGACTCTCTATTGTAGTCCTCCGAGGACTGGACGACTATTGCTCCTCCTTTGTCTGCTTTTTTTATTATGATGGATTTATCTTTTTGGAGTCTCAATAGCTCCCGTCTCTCAGACCTCGTTAGATTATCACTGTAACTCTTATCAATTTCAAATCCCTCAGCTAGGATTTTCAGGTCCCTTTCCACGAGTTTTTCAAACGTGGACACACAAGGGCCTTTGGATTGATTGGCGCAAAAGACAGATCTTTTCCTAAATTGTGTGTGTTCGTGTTTGAAGAAATCAGTGGGGGGATCATTGTTTGGTGTGGCGCTGGATTGTTCATCGAGCAGCCCCTCCAAATCTGTCATAGCACAGTATTCAGAGAATTGGAGATTTCAGAGATTTCAGAGATTTGGAGGGGCTGCTCGATGAACAATCCAGCGCCACACCAAACAATGATCCCCCCACTGATTTCTTCAAACACGAACACACACAATTTAGGAAAAGATCTGTCTTTTGCGCCAATCAATCCAAAGGCCCTTGTGTGTCCACGTTTGAAAAACTCGTGGAAAGGGACCTGAAAATCCTAGCTGAGGGATTTGAAATTGATAAGAGTTGCAGTGATAATCTAACGAGGTCTGAGAGACGGGAGCTATTGAGACTCCAAAAAGATAAATCCATCATAATAAAAAAAGCAGACAAAGGAGGAGCAATAGTCGTCCAGTCCTCGGAGGACTACAATAGAGAGTCCCTCAGACAACTGGGAGATACAGTGTCCTACAAAAAACTGAAAACAGACCCCACACAAGGGTACCTCGGGGAGTTGAAAACACTCCTCGAACTTGGTGAGGTATTATACGTCCTCAATCCTAAAGAGTTGGGCTTCCTGTACACACAACATCCTGTCACACCCATTTTTTACCATCTCCCAAAGATCCATAAGACCCTGACGCAGCCGCCGGGTAGGCCGATTGTGTCGGGCATTGGATCTTTGGGAGATGGTTTATCACGTTATGTGGAATCATTTTTGCAGCCTCTAGTGCTAAGTCTACCCTCCTTCATTAAGGACTCAAGAGACCTCATTGAGGATCTGAAATTTATACAATGGAACCATAAGTGTATATGGGTAACGATGGATGTGCAATCCCTGTACACCATCATTAGCCATAGACAAGGCATAGAGGCTGCTCAACACTTTTTGAATGAATCTGATCTCTCCCCGGCACTGTGTGTTTTCCTTATCGAATCCATTACTTTTTTACTCACACACAATTATTTTTGTTATGATGCACAATTTTATTTACAACTTGTAGGCACAGCTATGGGCACGTCATTTGCACCTTCGTACGCGAATCTTTTTATGGGACTATGGGAATCACTTTTTATTTACGGTGATCAAAATATGTATAGGAATCACATCATCTTTTATAGACGCTATATAGATGATCTTATTTTTGTTTGGGAGGGTGATGCACTTGCTCTGGATACCTTTATCCAGTCTTTAAATATTAATGATTATAATTTACACTTCACATATGATCACAGTATTCACCACATTTGTTATTTAGACCTTATGATTTATATAGATATGGAGGGAGAGATTCAGACCGATGTGTACAGGAAGCCCAACTCGAGGAACACTTATCTGATGGCAAGCAGCAATCATGCTGCACCACTAAAGAGGGGCATACCCAAGGGACAATTAATGCGCTTAAAAAGATTGTGCTCCACGGAAGAGAATTTTGAAGTACAGTCAAAAAAACTTGTTGCAAGATTTGTGGAGAGAGGATACAAAGAAAAAGAGCTTTTAGACACTCTAGCTCTGGTAAAGACCATGAAAAGAGAGGATCTACTCTCCACAAATACTGGCAGAAGGAATCAGTGGGGTAAGGAGGGTGGTACACCATTACCACTCTTCATTACTCAGCAGAGTAAACAATCACACATTATTAGATCAATAGTGGAAAAACACTGGGACACGCTTAAACTAGACCAAGATCTTAAATCAATCACTGAGAAAGGGCCAAAACTAGTCTTCCGCAAAGCTAAATCTGTGGCAGCGTATCTATCACCGAGTCTGTTTTCATCAAAGGTTTCCGATGGCATACGAAACATACCTAAAGGTTTTTACAAATGCAGCCGGTGCAATGTCTGCCAATATTCAAATGCATTAAAAGAGATTAAAAGTATCAAACCGAAGGGAACCAAAAAAATACAGACATTTATCAACTGCAATACTAGCTACGTGGTGTATATGATTACGTGTAGGTGCAACATGGTTTATATCGGACGCACAACAAGAGCTTTAAAGCTCAGAATCCAAGAGCACGTGCGGCTTATAAAGAAAAATGACACGTTGCACCCCGTTCCAAGACACTTTATCAGGTGCCCTAAGGGTGGACTTGAGGGGTTCTCTTTTTCAGGCCTGGAACACATACCAGTGGCAAAGAGGGGAGGGGACAGACTAAAACAGTTGAATAAGAGAGAAATGATGTGGATCTACTGTATGAATAGTCTCCACCCCTCCGGATTAAATGTAGACTGGGAACTGGTCCACTTCCTGTAAATGACAGTTAAGGGTGGAAAGAGTTGAGAGTGAGGAACCGATGAGAACAAAACCAGATATGAATAATTATAGAGGGTATTATTTAAGTAAAAATGTATCGATAATTGGTTCATGCGACTAACTGTGAAAGTTAGCGACATTATAGTTATGTTTATTGTCATATGGTAAAAAATAGTAACATAACAAATTTCCACTCCACAGTCTCTGATAAAAACATGATTATCTTTAATAATAAATAATATTAATGTAGTAGGATTTGTTATCCATAATGGTTTCCAATAATTTTTCTTATTATATTTTTTTTCATCATTTTTTTTTATCATTTTTTTCATGTCTTTGTCTATTTTGCTAAAATATGTCTTTTTTCTCTGTTTTTTCTTTATGTTTATATATGCTTAAAATATCTTTATTCTGTCTCAATTAACAGTCTTGATGATTTGATTTTATTTTAATAGGTGTCTTTCTCTGTCACGGGAAAGTCTTTTATAAAGGATTCTTTGTAAGTATCCTACATTGTTTTAAACTCATGTATTCTCCTTGTATCATATTCCTGTAGAAACCAGACTCCAACATTATATGCCTGTGTAGGCACCATCATAGTTGCTTATATACTGTCACAGCAACTTGTAGTTAGAATCAAGATGAATTTGAGGATTTATAGTTATGCCTCTTCAATATTTCTTAACCCCCTGAGTGCTGTAATTACACATCACTATATACATGAGGTAACAATACATAAGCAATAGGACTGCAATAGTGCAGTGACCTAACAGGTGATGCCACACATGGGCAACACCCTTCACCTGCTTCAATTAAGCAATTAGGGCTATAAATGAGGAGTCTGGCAGACACAAGGAATACTCTTTGATAAAGTTCCGTCGGGAACGAAACGCGTCAGAGGACGGTGGACATGTAATTTTAATGGCGGTTTAAGCCACAATAAAGCCTTTTTTCACCTTTTTGCACATGCCCTAGCCAGAGTGTCGTTTTTGCAGTGCTCGAATCCCCCCCCCCCTTTTTTCTACTGTAGTATTATTTAATAGTGACCTTTTTTTGTTTTAATTAAATGCTTAATGCCATTTTAAAGCTGCAGTTCAGTCTTTTTTTTTATTTTTTACATTTATTTTTTTACTTCAATAGTTTCATGTGTGCAATCTCTAATTACCTAAAGAACTGTGTAGCTGCAGCTCAATTCGTTCTCCATGTATTGATAGGCGAAATTTGGTGACATAATTAGAGCTGGCATATGTTTTTCTTCTGCTTCTGTCTCTCAGTGGAAGCTCATGAATATTCATGAGCACTCCTGCACTGACATGTGCTAGAGGGAGGGCAGGGCTAACAAAGGGGTGTGCCAGAGCTTGTGACAGGACATGAAGGGGCAGTGCCTTAGCAAATGGCTGTTAAAATACAATACAAGAAAATTGGTCTTTCAAAGTTGTTTTTTTAAAAACAGAAAATGCTAAAAGTATTTTTTCTTACTACAGAACTGATTTATTAAAAAAAACACACATGCAGGATATTGACTGAACTGCAGCTTTAAATGAGTGTTAAAACATCCTTTTATTTCTATAGCAGGTTTTAACCCACCCCCCAAGCAGCGCAAGATCTTTGCAACACTTTTACTGTTTGAGATCATTTGTTGCAAATGCTCCCAGCAGTTTGAGCTATAAACTGTAACAATAGATGTTACCTTAGTAATATAAGGATACATTGTAGCTGCTGTGTTACATTAACTGAAGCAGCCATTATGTTAGGCTCACAATCAGGATTTTGACAGATTTATAACAGGAGCACCAGACGATAGTCAGCTTAGGTAAGAAAGTAGAATGTCACATGCTTTACATATAAAAATAAGAAAAAAGTTGGAAAGTAGTATTGCTGCTTTAACATAATGGTTTTACTAATTTGTTGGTGGGGAGGGAGGTGGTTTAGGGAAGAAAAAACGAATAATTTGTTTCAATTAGTTACCTGTGCTTATTTATTACAATTTGTAAATAATTAACCAAATATTAAAATAGTTTTTTTGTTTTTAACAAAGCAGTAACTTTACAGAGATCAGTGTACTAAAACAATCTCATGTTTCTGTGGCCTTACAAAATAAGAGCAATATATTTTAGTGCAGTAATCTGTATTGCTCATTTTTGTTATTTACTTTGTGGAATCCCAATCAGAGAACCTCTCGGTGTGTGACCAAAGTGATCATTACTCAAGGTTTTCACACAACCCCTGGCTCTGCAGACAGCAATTTGTAATTGTGTGGAAATATGATCACTACATCACTGAGCCAGAAGCCCCTTTGCCGACGGGCATTATTCATCTGAGGGAAAAATATTTGGGGGAAAAGTGGAGCCTGGAGAGACCACGATGATGGACCGCTAATAAAAAAAATCTAGTGAGATTAATTGAATAAGAGTATATTAATATTGTAAATGAAATGAAAAATGGTAATCTCTTGGTTTCCTTACAGTGCCTTATAGGCTACAAAGCCGCTTTTCATTTGTCTCCTGTAACACTTACAATTTTACTTCTTGTGCTGGAACACACATGCCCCAAGAAACAAAGGGTCAAAAAGAAACAAGGTGGGAAGCCCTAAGACCATAGGTTATTGCATTTTGTGATCTATCTATCTATCTATCTATCTATCTATCTATCTATCTATATACACACACACACACTGCAGCAGGAGTCGCAGACAAAGACCATGCTGGGTGATTCCTAATACATGCAATATGTTTGAAGAAATTCTGTAAATGTGATTTTAATGGTGCAATACAACTTTTCCCCCCCCTTATTTTAGGAGTTACTCCTACTTCATCTTGATCCACAAAGACCATTTATTCGTATATCCTCCACTCGGAGGCTGCGTCCATAGAAGGAGGATGCCTTGAGAGGGGGCTCACGCGAGCTTCCGCAGGCGTGCGGAGGCTTTGGAGTTTTCAGCCGAGCGCCAAGCTGTTTTTCAGCGCGCTGTCGGCTGAAAACATCCAATCAGCCTTAAGCAGCGTCAACGTCACGGCGCCGTGACGTCGGCGCCGTGACATTGACGTCAGTGCATTGCGGGCGATTGGCCCAGCGACGTCACTGCCCCGCCTCAAACCACCTCCCCCCGGTTCCCTTCGCGCACGCTGGCTCGCCTGCAAGTCCGTGGAATCGCGCTGACTTAAGCAGGCGAGCCTCAGCGTTAGCGCGCATCCGCTCTCCTCACCCCTCTATGGCCCGGGCCTGACACATCGAATAGAGGATTTTACTCATGTGAGTGTGTATTATCAGTACACTTAATTGTATTTAACTCACAGTAAGAACATCTGCACATTGTTGTTCCTTTTTCTCCCTTTTTTGGGCGTGGTCCTTTTTTTTTGGAAAATTTCAGCTGTAGGGATCCCTTGGAATTTTAGCAGCATTGAGATAGGAATAGTGTAGTAATATATTATTGTATATTATGTATGTATATGTTCAGTGTATGTGATTGTGTTTATACACTGCTGTACACACACACACACACACACACACATTTGAAGTTATGGTGGGTGAAAAAGGCAACAAAAAACTGTGATATTTTTATTGGCTATATATATATATATATATATATATATATATATATATATATATATATATATATATATATATATACGCATATACACACACACACGATATGCTAGGCAATAAAAATGATGAAGATATATAGTTTTTGTGGGAACTAGGCTGAAATGTATGGGTGATTTCAAAACCAAATATCAACGCACATAAAATTAGAAATATCTCCTGTTTTATACTGGCATGATCATCTTACTGTATGTAGCAGAATGATTACCTCAGACACAGTTACAGCATTGGTTTCATTGTCCTTAACTTTCCAAGCAAGACTGAAACAGGGAAAAACCCACAGCCACAACTATACTGCAGTTTCTGATTGGGCATCTTCCCTTCACAGAGAGGCAGCCCTGCAGCAGGACGATACCCCCATGATGACCTCTCCACTCCTCTCCAGGGACACATTTATCTTTTCCATTCCTCAGGGTGCATCTTAGGAACATTAATACAACAGTAACCTTGCTGTGATATTTTTTCTCCATATTCCTTTCCTTTACTCTGTTACCTCCTAGATAGCATGTAGTGTTTACTGGTATAGTGATGATATACTGTACAGTGGTCTATTGTACTGTATGATTTGAAGTCATTGGTACTGTTTGATTTGGATCTAGGAATCATACGGTTTTCTTATTCTGTTTGGGGGTTTTTGTAAACCGATCTGCCAAACATATTACTTTGTAAGTTTATGTTCATACGGTTTTATTGCGGTTTTAATTACATTTGCACTTTTTGCATAGCTAATGCATTGTGTTCAAGAGACTAGAATTGGCTGTTCATAATTCCATGTTACCATCTACAGTAGTTGCATAAAGTGTGGCTACGCTCACATTTGTACATTCAACATCCCGCAGCAGTCTTTTAAGCTGCCATTGCCTTGCTGGAATTAGTCTTGGTTTGGTACTAAGCCTGCTAATGGTAATACTGATGATATATTCTTGTATTTTTGAGGCTACACACTTGGGTATGATGGTTTTGAGACTGGCTTGGGAGAACAGCTCCATCAGTGGTTATCTGTATAGAGATGTGTGTCATGTTGAAAATTAATGTACCATTCCCCACAAATGTAGGGAATATGTGCACAGTTAAAGAACAAAGTGTGGTTGACTTCATGCATGTAATTTCCCAGAGTTCCTAGCTGCAGTGGAAGCACTGTATACTTGGAGATAATGGGGAAAAGCAGGGTTGCAGTCCTGTCTGAGACATGTGAATGTGCACACAGGGGATATTTTAATTTGATGTATGCTATATGGTGGAGGGTTTTTGTCACTTTTCGACCCATCATAACTTATTTCACGTGTGGTTGAAACCTATCCCAGCTTCAAATTGCAAAGCCAGTATAACCAGCCTCACACTGATGGCAACGAAAGGTTAAAACACTTGTCTGTGAGTAGGTTTACTGGCTATACACTTCTTTAACCCAGGCTGTACTGACAAGCTGTGTAATACGGCAGCCATAAACTTATAGAGGTCCATGTCAAAATGGATTTGAAGCAAAAAGTGACACTGCTCATTTGCATGTCATTTCCCAGAATATCTTGGTGCAGTGAAAGCACTGTATGCTAGGAGATAATGTTGACCTGTCTGAGACATGTGAATGTGCTTACAAGTGATATTTTCATTTGCTGTTGACTACATATAAACCCTGGTTGTGTCTAGTTTGCATGTAGGGAATTGATCTAAACAATGTTGATAAGGTCCCTAGCTCTGGGATGAATAAGTAATATAGCTGTCATACTCAAGAGATTCATATGAGTTAAGCTTTTGGATAATTGACCAAATATATGTGATATACACATTTTTCACGCAAAGAGAGTGGTAATTCCCTCTAAGAAAAAAAGTAAGAAAAAAAAACCAATTAGCAGACCTAAAGTTATACCTCTGAACAATGTATGCCTTTGGGATGGGAAACAAAGAAAAAGAACTCAGTCAAATAATGCAATATAATTTATTTGCAAATGTATAAATAAGTTATCTTCGCTCTACTCTCCACAGATCAAAATGTGTTTTTTTGTTTGTTTTTTTCAAATTACCCTGCATTGTACTAGCCAAAAATATTACCAACTGCATTTAACTCAGTTAAATGCAAACTTTATTACAGAAGCGGAGCTGATCATACCTTCTCTGACATAGATTTGTGAAATCACAACCTCAACAATAGCTTGCATATCAAATACTATAATTCCACACATACCAACAAATGCCCATATGGGATTTCATTTCTGATGTAACATTTGATATTGTTGTACAACAGAGATTCCTTCCTGTGACAGAGGTGAGCACTGCTTAGTGAAATGCCAATGTGAAGAAGATTGGCTTAGAAGAGACAGTTTTGCAACCTCAGCCTTTCTTTCTAATTTCTTTCTCATAAGAGCAAACCAAGTGATGGATGAAGTTAAGTTAACGATTTCTTCTGAAGGCGAGGAAAAGTTGATATTTCTTAATCAGGAGAACCGGATTGTAAACATCAAGTTGTCATAGTACTGTAGCATCAGTAACTATTTATCTGCTAGAATATGTACACTCATAAAATGCAACTTTGACATGACTTCCAGAAAGATTTTTCTTAGGTCTATTAAACCCTACTCATGTTCAAGGATTACCAATAACTCAAAATGACTGACTGGTTTATCCAATTATCTACTGACAGTGTCTATAACTAACTGCGCTTGCCCCTTAGTTGTGTAGCTACCCTTGCTTATGTACCCAATCATTAAAACCAGCAACCCCACCCAAATGATTTGTTTTCTAATTTACTTGAACCTGGAGTTACCTCAGGGCTAATCCGTGGTCCCGCGACCTCCGGAGACCTTTGGTTTCAGAGCAACAAGAGAATACATTTTTTTTTGTAGTTTCTACAACCAAACTACCAAAAAAAACCTACCAATAGAAATCTCCTAAAGCTAACCCCATCTTGTCAATTGGGAACCAGGTCAAGGGACCACAGGATCAGCTCCGTAGAAACCCTGGTACAGGTTAGAAAAATATTATGAGCAGTGCAGACTGCTGCTTTAATCCATTGACTGCCAGAAGACCGGCGGCAACCAAGTGCTGCTGTTTTCCAGATTCCAACCAAGTGATCGCTTGGGATAGAAATCACGTTGTAGTTGTATGTATGTATGTCTTTATTTATATAGCATCACTCCTCCAATGTCTAGAAGGAGCAGGATCACCCCAGAAAATAGAAAATAATATAGTGTACACTGTGTAAATATTTTACCTATATTATTTGCTCTTTTCTGGGGTGATCCTGCTCCTTCTGGACTTTGGAGGAGGACTTTTGGAAACAAGTCCTCACCAGAGGGTTTGAGCAATTTTGCATACCGAGAATCTATCACCTATAATTATATGTTTTTCTCTATCCCCTCTTATTAATTTGTATGATCAGCGTGGGAGTGCCGTCCATTATTTTAGTGTGTTGTATTTATTTATATATCGCCATAAATGTACATAGCGCTTCACAGCAGTAATGCACATGACAATCATATAAATAGCAAATAACAGAAATAACAGATCATGGGAATAAGTGCTTCAGATTTAAAAATTAACAGTTAGGAAGAGGAGTCTCTGCTCCGAAGAGCTTACAATCTAATTGGTAGGTAGGAAAGACGCACAGAGACAGTAGGAGGGCATTCTGGTAAGTGTGTCTGCAAGGGGGCAGGCTGGAAATAAAAACTTGGCAGGGTGCCAAAAATTCCGGCCCATTACTAAATGTATAATGCCCGGAATTTTGACCAATTGGAGAGCAGGGATTTCAATAACGCCTAGAATTTGACACAGTTTTGCCTATAATCTGTAATATACAATGCCCTAAATAAGGGGGAGTGTGGGTGTAAGTGACAGGGGGAGAGGGAGAGTAAGGGGGAGAGTGTGAGGGGGGAGAGACACAAGAGACAGGGGGCCAGAGATGGGGGGAGGGCACGAGAGACGAGGTGGGGTTTCCCAGAATTGCACAATCGAATTATGGGGTTCCCTAACCAAAAATAGGTTGACAACCACTGCCATAAGCAGTACATTCATTCATGGCATGACTCCCAGCAAGCATGCAATGGACAAATTGGTGCCGATGGGCTGAATAAGTATTCGGGGAAGCCAACATTTGGCACCTTAAGCCTATGTACGGAATATCTTACATAATTATGTATAATTATCTTGTTATATAGTTAAATAGTAGATGGTTGAAAAAAGACATATGTCCAAATTCAACTTATGCTACATTTAGACAACAGATACTTGTATTTACAGTATTTTGATCCAGAGCAAGGCAAACAAGAAAACTCCAGTGAAACATCATCAAGTGCTGTTTCACAGGAGGGGAATAAATTCCTTCCAGACTCCAAATAATGGCATAATGGGATTTCTCCCTATTTCAACATCCTTCTCATGTTAACTTATTTGGTATATCCCTGTATAACTTTCCTTTTGAAAAGATGTCCAACTTTTTTTGAAGATATCTATTGTATCTACCATCACAGTCTCCATGGATAATGAATTCCACATTTTAACTAGCCTTTCCTTGGTTGCTGATGAAATCTCCTTTCCTCCAACCTTAAGATATGACCCTGTGTCGTTTGTACTGCCCTTGGGAGGAACAGTTCTTTTGAAAGCTCCTGGTATTGTCTGATACAGAAAGTGCACTTTTCTAACAATGTTTTAAAGACTGCCAATTTATCTTCCACATTTTTCCGTGCAAAAACATCATCCCAATGTATTCTTCGTAGATTATTCCTTAGTGTATTCAAATCTGTCCTTTCTAAAATGTGAAGTCTTTGTTGAACCCAAGTAATATGGTTTTTGGTTATTTATTTCAAATGAGACCATGATCACTGTTTCCCAAATGTTCCCGGACTTGTATATTTGTTATTACTTCTACATTGTTTTATATTACCAAATCCAGCAATGCCCCTCTGGTTGGTTACTCAATAATTTGGGTCATGTAATTGTTTTTCAACATCCCCAAAAACATGTTTCCTTTAGTTGCAATGCTAATCTCATTGCTCCAGTCTATGTCCAATAGACATTAATGAACTATTTTTAACATTGTACAGTATAGCTCCTGTTTACATTTAAAGACAGCATTTGCTCTTATGACCGGTAAAGGAACCCAGGAGACCCTGATGGTTTTTAAAAGGATAAATTAGTGATGAGAGTGCTCTTCAGCTCAGGCCAGAGACAGAACATCTGCAAACTGTTGGTCTAGAAGCTTGTACTATATACTAAATTAAGAGTTTCCTGCAGGTTCCTGCTTGTTCATCGCTAAACCTCAGTACCAGCAGGGTTTGGAGTTTCATTATTGGAAATATCTTATGTTGATGTATATCTTTATTTAAATAGCGCCATTAATGTACGTAGTGCTTTACAGCAGTAATACACGTGACAATCATATAAAGAACAAATAATACAGATAACACATACTGGGAAGAAGGGCTTCAGACATAGAAGTAACAATTAGGGAAAGGAGTCCCTTCCCCAAAGAGCGTACAATCTAATTAAATCATAGTCACTATATATATTACAGATATATATGAGCCAAGTAAGCGGTACTGCTGTAAAGGAAGTAATGTATGTATATTTTTATTTATATAGCGCCGAAGACAATACAGTACAGGGAATTATATTAATACAATACGAGCAGAAAAGTAAGACTATAGGAAAGGAAATCCCTGTCCCGGAGAACTTAGAATCTAAGTGGTCTGTTGGGAGACTTACAGAGACAGAGCAGGTGAAGGAATAAGTGCAGTAGATGGCAGTGCTTGGCCACAATTGTTGGTAGGAGCGATTGTGGGTGTGGGACAGTAGCCATGAGTGCAGGTTATTAGAAATCTTCTTTTGCAAGGTGTGTTTTAAGGTTGGCCAGTATTAAATTAGATAGGTTAACACCATTAGCAGGGAAAGATGTGGCAGGGAAGCGTGGGTGAGAGCAGGTGTCTAGTGTATATGACTGGGTGCAGGAGAGATACTGTATGCAGAGTAGAGAGAGAGAGAGGAGGGGTGAATAGAGGATTTGTGGGGGTGCTTTTTATTGAGGGGTAAAGAAGTTGTTGGGTAAGAGATGAATAAATAATGGTGCAGTGTATGGGCACAAGCATTGGTGGAGGGGAGGAGAGATTAATAAATGTGGATAGAAGGAGGGGAGTAGGGAAGTTGGCGAGAACAGAAACATTTAATGCATAAGAATTCCACCATAGCAGAATGTGAACTCCTTAATATATTCCACCCTGATAGACAGATTTGGGTGATAATGTTAAATACGGCACTGCTGACATTTTAATAATTAATTCTGCCCTATGACCTATTCTAAATAACAATAGCAAAATCTTATGCTGCAGTGGCATTGAAACGCAATTTTCATCATAAACTGATAATTGGAAAGTGGTTGCTGTAAGGATGTTTTTTCAAGCATAAAGGAACTAATTAGCAGGATAGGAATCTTGTAAACAGTGCTACAATTAAATGGGAACAATAGAGATGTTTCAGACTTTTTTGTGGGGGGGGGGGGGGGGTTATACAATGTGTTTATCCTGTGGTTTTTTCTGTAAGCTCTAAGTTGGAACATGACAGCTGTCTCCATTTCCAGCTATGGCACTGTAAGTCTATAAAGAGAAAATGCAATTATCAATCTACTTTAATTCCAAAATACCAAAATGAGATTTCCATGCTTATATTATGGGTTACAATTTAAAATTAGCAGTGCATAGCTTTAGTATTGGCAAAGAAAAGTTAGCAAAGCATTTCTCCAAAACTGTAATAACGGGGCAGCCCCACCTAGGACAGAAGTAAATTAATATCAGTGACATGTTTAACCCTTTAGACGCCAGAGTGGCACAACCATTCTGCTAGGGTAGTGATCACATAGCCCTGACCAAGAATGGAAGAGGAAGTAGCCCTCTCTTAAACCACTCATGGCCATGGTTCTCAGCAGAGGTCACGATCAATCAGACAGGAGCAAATGCAGAATGACGGTTACAGGAAAAAACGTATCACTTTCTCTGACAATTATAAATAAATCAAGTATAAGGATTTTATATATATTTTTATTTGCATATAAATGTAGCCCTTTTTCTGTCACTCTAAAGAGACTACGGGTAACTGCACGCACCTGTGGCTCCAGGAGATATGAGCCTCCGGCAGCTGGGAGCCAGGGGTAACACTTATTAGCGCTGCGCCTCCACTTACCCAGGATCCCCGTGATGTGAGATTCCCCTGGGCAAGAAACATATACACACACACACATATGCTTGTAACTGATTTTACTGTAACGCAATAATAATCTTAGCATTCTATATGGCATCAACACCTAACATATACCTTATACCAGCGGTGCGCAAACTGGGGGGTGCGCGGGCGCAAGATTATGTAGGGGGGGCGCAGGCTGCTTGCGGGGAAACCTGGGGGCGGGCAGAGCTGTGCACGGGCGGCCAGAAGCTCCGTGCAGAGGCTGCTTCTGTGTGATGTCTGCCTTGCTGTGGGGGAGGGGCTTCTCTCTGCACACAGACAGCCCCTCCTCCTCCTGTCCCAGTTTTCAGCATACATGGGGGACTGAAGCAGGCTTAAAAGTGAAAGTAAGTATTTGTGTGTTGTGTTTGTAGAGGTGGGAGACATATGGGGGGGGAGAGAAAGAGAGCCATGGAGAGGTGGGAGACATATTGGTGGGAGAGAAAGAGAGCCATGGAGAGGTGGAAGAAATATTGGTGGGAGAGAAAGTGAGCCATGGAGAGATGGGAGACATATTGGTGGGAGAGAAAGAGAGCCATGGAGGGGTGGGAGAGAAAGAGAGCCATGGAGAGGTGGGAGACATATGGGGGGGGGGAGAGAAAGAGAGCCATGGAGAGGTGGGAGACATATTGGTGGGAGAGAAAGAGAGCCATGGAGAGGTGGAAGAAATATTGGTGGGAGAGAAAGTGAGCCATGGAGAGGTGGGAGACATATTGGTGGGAGAGAAAGAGAGCCATGGAGGGGTGGGAGACATATTGGTGGGAGAGAAAGAGAGCCATGGGGAGGTGGGAGACATGTTGGTGGGAGAGAAAGAGAGCCATGGAGAGGTGGGAGACATATTGGGGGGAGGGGAGAGAGACATGGAGAGGTGGGAAACATTGGGGGGAGGGGGAGAGAGAGTCATGGAGAGATGGGAGACATATTGGGGGGAGGGGAGAGAGACATGGAGAGGTGGGAAACATTGGGGGGAGGGGAGAAAGACATGGAGAGGTGGAAGACATTGGGGGGAGGGGGAGGGAGACATGGAGAGGTGGGAGACATATTGGGGGGAGGGGAAGAGAGACATGGAGAGGTGGGAGAAATATTGGGGGGAGAGATATGGAGAGGTGGGAGACATTTTGAGGGGAGGGAGAGACATAGAGGTGGGAGACATATTGGGGGAGGGGGAGAGAGACACTGGGGGGAAGGTGAGAGAGAGACTGGGGGGAAGGTGAGAGAGAGAGACACTGGGGGGAGGGAGAGACACAATGGCTAAACAGAGGGATGAAGGTCAAGCAGAGATGGCAGAATTGAGGGTCTTGGGAGGATGAGTTTTGGGGGGCTGAGGGTTCTTCTTTGGGTCAGGGGGGTCACTTCGGAGTATTGATCAGCAGGCGAGATTCATCAGTACCCCCCTTGAGTTTGGTTATGGGGGTCCCTGATCCCTGGGCAACATTTAAAACGGGAATAAATAAATAATAAATAAAACTGGTAGGTAGGAGTGGATGACACTGGGGAAAGCAAATGGGAGAAGGAAAAAAAGGGGTGCGGGAGAGGGAAGGGATGTAGCAAAGAGGTGGATGAATGCCCCCTCAAATGTATTGCCTTTGTGCACCAGAAAAAAAACATATTACCAGATGCCAGCAAACAATAAAATAAACAGTGATCCAATACCAGTATACTGCCTGCGCGCACGCCTGCAGCCCAAGCGATTTGTGAACTTGGCTGCAGGAGATTTTAGACGCGTGGCGGACGCGTCACAAAGCTGGTGCACCCTCATTGGCTGAACCAGCTCACGTGCACTGACGTCATGTGATTTTGTATACATTAGGCAGGGGGGCCCGAGAAATTTCATAGATGAAAAGGGGGGCTTGGCATAAAAAGTTTGCTCACCCCTGCCTTATACTATACACTTATCACTAACTTAGCTAACTGGTAATGTCCTTATAACGTGAGTGGCTCAGCCACGCTCTTAATGAGTATTGTCCTGTACAGTAAAAAACAGAGAAAATATGTGCGCTACTATCTAACCCAGAATTTAGAATATAAATATAGTGCAGTGACTAAACCACATAAATAAGTGACCAAGAAATAAATCACAATAACCACAGTGAGGGTGTATATATGAAGAAATTATATCACATAACCGTGTATTTGTAGAGGCGTCTGCTGCTATAAACACAGGGGGTGGCTCAGCACCCCCCACACTCTAAGAAATGGAAACAAAAGAAACAGCGCACAACGCCAAATAGTGAAGCAAGTATTGCTATATATTAGTAATTACAGGGTAATAAATCTGCGTACATCAAAACAGTGGAATAGGTGCATTTAGTGTGTTTCACACAAGTTACCACTCAGCAACTGTTGTCAGAAGAGTCTGCAGCTTGCTTCTCTCAGCGGGGGCGCTACGTTGGTTCAGGAGCAAGCACCAAGCACCAATACCTGCAACGGAGCGTGGTTGCTGTAAAGGGAAATCCCCTTGGGAGTGATGTACTGCTGGATGAGGGTTTTTGGACATTAATCCTGCTCCTGAACCAAGAGAAGCCCCCTCTGAGAGAAGCAAGCTGTAGACTCTTCTGACAACAGTTGCTGAGTGGTAACTTGTGTGAAACACACTAAATGCACCTATTCCACTGTTTTGATGTACGCAGATTTATTACCCTGTAATTACTAATATATAGCAATACTTGCTTCACTATTTGGCGTTGTGCGCTGTTTCTTTTGTTTCCATTGTCCTGTACAGTAGGGGCTCAGCCACGCTCTTAATGAGTATTGTCCTGTACAGTAGGGGCTCAGCCACGCTCTTAATGAGTATTGTCCTGTACAGTAGTGGCTCAGCCACGCTCTTAATGAGTATGTCTCTGTCCCGTCACCGCGTGCCCCACACACTGTGTCCTTGTACTAATAGAAAGATTGCTCAGTGTATTTAGGCCTTTGGCCACTCACTAGTGTCCCCAAAGAGTTACGCCTAAGGCGGGATCAGCGCCTGTTGACCGGTGTTGGTGCACTTGCTGTAAATACCTTCCGGTCACGGCGGTGACCGGTTACACTTCGAAAAGGATCAGCCGAATCCTTTGCTTGTCTTTGATGTCTGCAGTGCAGCTGTCTGGTCCCAAACAGCTCACCACCAAACTTGCTCTGCACACTTGTCCCTAACTGTCTACGCAGTAATGGGCATGATCACTACCACTATGGGCGTCCCTGCAGCACAGCAGCCTACTATGACTCAGGGATTCTCCTAAGGGCCTGCGGGGTAAAGCTGTCCTATACAGGCGGGTCACGGACACGCACACACCCATCTCCTTTACCTTCATGATCCCCTCTGCCTAGCGTGGTCTCTCCCCCATGCTTCCCTTTCCTCCTCCCGTAATCCCAGCCTTCTGATTGGCTCCTGACATCAGCTGACTGTCCCAGAGCTCATGGGAGTTCTAGTTTGCCAACGGAGCCTTTTCCCTATTGGTCCGTCGTTCGCGCACTTACACCACGCATGCGCGACCTCTCCGCTCTGTCGGTGCCCTCTGAAAGGTTGTGCAATAACATGGCGGCGCCCTATACTATCGGGCCGCCGCGGAACCTGCACCACTCTCTCCGAGCCCTCACTACAACCACCTGAGGTAATTAACACATCCCTACATATATATGATACAAAAACAAGAGGGAACGGGGTGAGTGGTTAGGTGGGTACAGAAAAAAAAGGGTACTAAGGGGGGGAGGAAAGGCGCACCAATAAGCAGCACAAAGAGAATCACGGTATGAAATTGTTTTCACCACAGTTCAAATCCACATATACTGTACTGCTGTTATATAGTACAGAGACTTGTGTCAATCCCCACTCCTTTCATTCAGCCACGACTTCCAAAGTACCTCTCTGGCTGTTTTTTTCCAAGTGGCCGTTATGCTGCATCTCGTGGCAGACAGAATATGAAGGGGGAGTTTCCTCGCTCTATTTGGTATGCCAAGGATTGGATTGTTTAGTAATGCCACCCATGGATCCGGTGTCGCTGAGGTTCCTAGAACTCTGTTCAGCACTTGGAATGCCTGCATCCAAAGCTTTTTCACTTGTGAGCAGGAACACCATATATGTAGATATGTACCCACCTTTCTGCATCGTCTAAAACACAGGGGAGACACCCGACCACAGATTTTGTTCAGTTTGGATGGGGTCAGATACTACCGGTATAGTAATTTCTAACTGTTCTCGTTTATAATCGTATTTATGGAGACGGATGTTGTGGCTTCCCAAATATCCCCCCCAAGTCTGTGCAATGTGCTCTGTACAAAGTGCCTAATTTGTATATAGCGAAAGAGTTCTGTATTCGGGATGTTTTGAGTCTCCTTTAGAAAGTCAAATGACTTAACCTATCCATCTCTAATCAAGTTTCCAGTTCTAGTGATCCCATTGTCTAACCACCATGTGAAGGTATTGTTCCCCAGGCCTGGTGAGAACATGGGGTACCGAAAAGCGGATTCATAGTATGATTAGGTTGCACTAACCCCTTCCCCTCCTATAGTGTGCCAAATGTTAAGAGAAAGTAAGGTAGTGTCCCCCTCTGACCCTATAGTTCCTGGGGATCCACATTATCCCTTCTAATGTTGTTGGGGCCGAGTAGTGATTCTCTATATCGACCCAACATACCGTGTTGGATGGGGTATGCCAAAGGACCATTTCAGCTAGTTGTGCCACCCTAACGTATTCCAGAACGCTTGGGAACGCTAGGCCTCCATGTGTCCTAGGCAAAAGGAGAACTCCTCGCCGCATCCTTGGTTTATGATTATTCCAAATAAATGTCATTACCTGTTTTTGAAGGTCTATATCTTTTTCCTTAACCATTATTGGGAGGCCTATAAATAAATAGAGGATCTATGGGAGCAGGGTCATTTTGATTGAGTATATTTTCCCTATCTTTGAAATTGCGTATTTTGATCAGGTTTCTAAGTCTTTCTTTAGGGATTTAAACATGTATGAGTAGTTAACCCTGTAAAGCGAATTATAGTCGCAAGTTAATTTCACCCCCACAGGTAATAGTGTATTTCTGCCACTTGAAGTTGAAATTGATGCTTGTGAGTTTAATCACCTCTGGGAACAGATTAATGTTTAAGGCTTGAGATTTGTTACTGTTGACTCTGAACCCCAACACCTTCTTGAATCTATCGAGGGTATTATACAGATTGGGTAGCATGGTCAGAGAACTTGGTTAGTGTGGCTGCCATTTCCTACTTTTAGTACCGAGATGTTTGGGTCAACCACTCCTGTAATAAATCTACTTAAACGGAGATCCTTATACCAACATTGTCACCCAAGCTCAGGTCTGCGAACCTTTAACAGTCCATTGGTTCATGTCCGATCAGCTTTTTCTTTTTTTGTTTCAAATTTTTTTATTAGGCATTTATAACATTTCACAGCATTTTGAATATTGTCAACATTTTGGCCTAATACAGATTTTTCTAACTTTGTCTGGAGTGGGGGAAAAAGTCTCAACGTCCCCCAGAACCTCCGGGGTCTGCCGGGGTGGCGCATGTATGGAAACAGAAAAGGGAAGAGAGAGTGGTAGAGGGGAGAGGGAGGGGGGGTAGAAGGGGAGGGGGCATTGTTCCCCTTCTCCTTGGTGTCCACAGCTTGGGCCTTTATTTTTTGCTATTATGGGGCATTTCGGTGCTGGAGAGCCATTTGTGTTAGCCATGGATCCCATGTATTGTTGAGAGAGGTAGTGGACCTTTTCAGAAAGGCTGACAGTCTTTCCATTTCCATCACCTCTTGCACCCTTTTTTTACTGTTTGTTTGGAGGGGGGAGACCCCTTCTTCCAGGCGGCTGCCACCGCACATCTAGCCGCGGTGAGAATGAAGGAGACTAATTTGCCTGTTGGTCGATCCAGCGCTTCTACCGATCAGCTTTTTCTAACTGCTTCGGATTATGTCCATGATCTTGCAGTGTCTTGCCTGGGGATCAACTTTATTACCAATGGTGATTATCCATTGGTCCGCAGATAGATCAGTCCTTTACAACTTGGTTCCAGGATCTTTGCAGTGTTTGAGATCATTGTTCTCTTCGGGGGTAGTCCTGCGGAGGACATTGCATCAGATCCACCGTCTCCAGGATCTTCTCCCCCTCCTCTGGCAATCTGGCCTGGATCTGCTGTTCGTGGAAGGGGAAACACCACTTGTATTTAATGTTGTTCTCCCTTAATAACTCCGTAATAGGCTTCATTTCTTGCCTACGTGCCAGTATAGTGGGTGAGAGGTCAGGAAATATTATGAGTGGTGTTTCTCGCCGCTCTCAGCAGGTCCTCCTTTACTCAGAAGTAATGGGATTTCATGATCACATCCCTCAGATTTGCACCTGCTGTTGGCCTCAGACACGGGGCCCTGTGCACTTGGTCCAGATGAAAAATGTCATGCTCTGTATTCGGAATCAAGTGAACTGCTTGTGTAGATATGCCTCCAGGTCATCCACCCCCTCGGGTATACCCCTTATCCACACATTATCCCTTCTGGATCTATTGTCTAGAGCCTCTTCCTTTCCCCTTAATTCTGTTATAAGGGTTTTGCTTCTGATAGTTCATGTTGCATGGCTTTTTGTGATTCTATCATGGCATCCCCTTTAGTCTCTAGAGTATCAGTACGTTCACCCAGAGCATTTAGTTCCGTTAGTCTCTTTCAGAGCTTCTTTCAGCTCTATCTGATCTTGATGTTTTGATACATCTCATTCACATCTGTATTTCTCAGGGTCTGCATCTCTCCTTCCAGAGTCTGGACGGGCCCTGCCTCCTGATCTTGTGAGGCGCACCCATTTTCTTCCACATCCATGAGCGGGCCCCCCTTCCTAAAGAAATCTGTGGCGTCGCTCGATGAAGGCTTTTTTTTTTGTCTTGGGTGACATGGGTTTGATCCCGGGCAGTTCCAGTGCTGTTTCTGCCTTTTATGAGTGGTCCCGAGTGGAGCTATTCCCTCACTCGACTGCTGCCATTGGCCCCCGGATTTTATATACTTTTTATCTTTTAGGGCTATATTTACTAAAATGAGCAACACCATAACACATCTTCCAGCATGGCTTACTGGGCTGTAAGGTGTCTTCCAGCATAGAAGGTGTTTCATGGAGGAATACTTCATAATATACATAGTATATGGTCATGAAAACCAACCAGTCAACTCATGGAAGTAAATGCATCCTCACGGTTTACTGCCTCTCAATATATCCAATAAACAAGTCAGACCCAAAAACGCTCTATGGATGAGAGACATTGGCCAAAATCCTATCCAACAAATCCAATTGTCTTTAGCTCTCTATGGAGCAGATTTGGCAAGCGCTGATACAGGATATCGCACACGATCAAACATCAATTCCCATTCAAGTCGATGGGAGTTAACGCTGGATCGGGTGCCCCAACCAGCACCAGTGCTTGATAAATCTGCCCCTATATTTTAATCCTTACGACGACTGCTGTCAAAGGCAAGCTTAATGGAGCAATGGAGCAAATGCTTCTATATGCTTCTATATAAAACATCCGTTTTCAAATAAAGTTTTCATCTGCAAAAGATAACCCAATGTCTCTCTTGTCAATTTGTGCATGTACAAGTACTGTATGTGCATCTTCAATCCCCAAAAACTGAAAAGATAACTAAACAAATCATTTTTTCCACGATTTAACCCGTGTGTTCCCAAAGTGCTCATGAAAAAGACCGATTCCTGCTCAAATGCTTGCGCTTGAAAAATCTCATGTGATTAACTACATATAACACCAAATGCAGTTAAATACTGCTAATATTTGGTACCTGTTATATTGGCTAACCCTGTTTATCACACCTAGTAACAGCTGCTAACTGAAATGTAACAGTTTAAGAAATTGTAAAAGAAAATAGCAAATTACTTAAACCATTTAAGATTCAATATAAAATATCCAAGCTTCAATAACAAGACGATACTTAACCACAGGCCTACGCTCTATAATGTAGAGCTGTGGTAGGCAACATGATATACTCCATGTGTGGCCCTTGAGCCCTCAAATATATGGTGCAGGGTGGAATACGGTCTTGTTCCTCTTCTTACACAGGGAACTAGTGATTAGCACAGGAGAGGAGCAGTACAGCATTTATCAGTGCACTGTTAGTAAGTATAGTGGGGAGAAGCTAAGATTTATACCAGTAACATCTCTCATCTCCCTCTGCACCAGGGAGAAAAAGAGAGTGGGCTGCTTAGTTGGCCAGAGGTTGGGGGCCAGAGGGGGAAGCCCCTGAGGGCTGAATGTGGCCCCTGAGGGCTGAATGTGGCCCCCAGGCTGTTGCCCACAAATAATGTGGAATTTATATTTATAGAGGGTCCTGCAGTGAGCACATTGTATTATTGTTTTTCTTTTCTATTTTCTACTTTTAATTAGGCTCACACGTTATGTTATCTGTATTGCTCTAATTAATTAAAGTCAAGAAGGTTTACTTTCGCTTAGCCACTCTCAGCTTTGAAATCCAAGTCTCTAATAATTAATGTTGCTTATATTGCAGTTATTTTCCAAATTGTGGTTTCAGCTTCTCGATAAAGGAATTCAGCCAGAAGCAATATGACATGCTATAACCTCAATTACATTTTACAGAACACATGGTTCGTCTTTTTGTGGCTATAGTTTCTATTTTGCACAGAGTCAAACTAAAACTTTTTAAGAACTCCTATTGTTTAAGCAGGCCGGGGAACAACAGTGGGCTGCTTCAGGTCAGGAGACAACAAGATTGGCGGGTGGCCTTATTGGGTGGATGAAGAGCTTGGGTAAAAGTGGCTTGGGTTTTGTTAGCACTGCAGTTTATGGTTAAAATGGACTGATGTTTTATGGGGACATAATATTAAGGGTAAAGTGTGCTCAGTTGGGTGAGGAGTTTAGGGCTGATGAGAGGGCAGAGGTGGGTGGATGAGGAGTTTGGGAATAGCGACGGGGCTAAGTTGGGATCAGGACTTGAAGTAAGGTGGCTAAGGGGACTAAAGTGGAATGTAAGCAGGATGTGATCTGGTTAGCAGTGGGAGTGGGAACTAGGAAAGTGTCACTTACTGTCCCCATACAGACTCTCTGGTCCTGCTGTGTGGCAGTACCATATCTAGCTTCTTTCTGCTTCAGCTAGAGAGCCCGCTGCCAGGAATGTCTGTATGTGATGCGATTACTAAAACCCACCCCTGAATTCTCTCACTTGAAATGATCTCTGGGGACCCAGTCATCACATGGGGAGAGGAAAAGACGTGATAGAGGCTGGTCCTGTTGGCAGTAATGTCTGTAGCCCCAGGGCCATTAGTAATATAATATTTGTATTATTAAGTATGTCTCTTTTCTCCCAAGTTATAGGATGTATTCTACTGTACATCTGTTATAAACTTTTTTTTCCATATATGTATTTTATGTTGATTTTTCAGTATGGTTTTAGGCGCAAATATTTTAAAAATGCTAATCTTTGGATTTCTTAATATTAATATGTATCCAAATTTATGGAGTATCATTTCATTGTTATTTTCTAGTTATATCATTTTGTATTTACAATTCTTGTACAGCTAGTCTTAGCTGATTGGAGGGTGGCAACCTCTTACCTAATTGAAGCTTACCCCCTCCCACATTTAAATGGTTAAAAGCTCACTCCATAGCATCTCCCACTCAGGGGAACTTGCTTGCTTGCAGTGTGGTTGTGATAAATCTAATACAGAGTGCTTTTCCTGGTAATGTACAGGTTACTAAAAGCTTCAATCAGACTTAGAACTTTGCAACTAATATTGACAGATTTATTATAAATCATTCTTCCTGGTATTGCACAGGTTATTAAGAATTTATATTAGTGTTAGGGACCCCTGGAAATGTGGTCTGCCGTGCAGTGGCTCAGGGGCTTACAACAATTTGGGCCAAAAATGTTTAACTAAAAGACCATTTTATTTAATAGATATTTATACATATATATTTAGGCACTGTACAGTGTATGAATTTCACTGAGCTCTGTCTGTGTTTTATGTTCTGTCTCTGGTTTTAAATATATATTGCCATGCTCAGTAGCACTCCTCTGTGACACTCATATGCTTATATATATGTTGTGGTTATTTTGGGGGTTCAATAGGAGCTTGTTAGGTGTCCAGTTTGTTATATCATTTTGTACTATTTATTCTTATTGCTTGCCATATTCCTACTAAAGTACTTAGATTTTGCAAATGGTTTTGATACGGTGCCTCTCAAGAGGTTAGTGTACAAAATAAAGGAAATTAGACTAGGTAAAAATATTTGCACCTAGATTGAAAACTGGTTATAGGATAGACAACAGAGAGTTGTCAAAAATGGAACCTTTTCAGGTTGAGCTAATGTCGTGAGTGGAGTACCTCAGGCATCGGTACTGGGACCCCTGCTTTTTAACTTGTTTATTAATGACCGTGAGGTTGGCATAGAGAGCAAAGTCTCCATCTTTGCTGATGACACTAAATTGCGTAAGGTAGTAAAATCAGAGCAGGATGTAAGATCTCTCCCGAAGGACATGGATAAGCTGGAAACTTGGGCAGGTAAATGGCAGGTGTTTAATACAGATAAATGTAAGGTTATGCATTTGGAAAAGAAGAATAAACAGGCAACTTACAAATTAAATGGGAAAAAGTAGGTGAATCTCCCAAGTCAAGGTCCAAAAATTATTAGGTAGATGTTGTGTAGTTTTGGGGTTCTTGAGCTTGCTGGGATATTGTGTGTTTATTGATTAGGTAGATATGTTTCCTTTTTTTTAATGAAGAAAAGTGCCACTTTTCTCAACCACTCAGACCACTGACACCAACATAGGACAAGAAACAAAAAAGGAATTGAGAGGAGGTGGGACTTTTCAAATGATGCAAAGAAGAATAGTAAAGGGACATGGGAAAGAAATATAGCAGCCTAAAGGAAAAGAGATCCCTGAAAATATTTCAGCACTTGACAATAAGTCAGAAAACAATGGTGAAGTGACTCATGTTCTAGTAATTGGTAAGAATATGCAAGAGTTACAACTGCGAAAAAGGGAAGCCAGAACATCCTTATATATTAGCAAAGTAAAATAATTTGCATTTATCTTGGCCTGTTTTTTTTCTTAGAAAGAATATATATACTTTTCTGTGCTTAGGATCTCTTATCAAGGAAAGATTCGGCTTTCAAACTAAGCTAATTAACCTTGACCTCCCTAACAGCTTATATACACATATCAAAATATTATATATCCCTCACTACTACTAGAACTACAGGTGGAAAGGAGCGTTCTAAACCTTCGATTCCAGATTCCACAAAATGAATGGATTACTTAAGTAGCACGTTCAAGAATATGGGAGATTAAGTGCAGGAAATGAACAGTTTAATTGTATGCTGCACAGATGTGCCAATTCTTGCTTTTACATGGCTTTGCTCTACAGACATTGATATTCAATAGCATTATGACCAGATGCAACTTCCCTAAAATGTTCAATCTCATGGCGCTCGAACATATCTCGGCAATGATTTATTAACAGGAACATTCAAATCAAGAAAGCTCATAATGATCAGCTACTGTGCATGGAAGAGGTGCATGCATAGTTCTTAGGGCACAAATATTTCAGGAACCTCCATCTTCAAATGTTTGTAGATATTTGGTGTTAGAATGCTGTGAAAGTCAGTATTTTCCAGTGAATCGGAGATTACATTATAATGCCTCATTTGCATATCCCATGCATCTCATAATCACTAATATTCATTATGGTTAATGCTATGCTATTACACAGGAGAAACCAATGGCTTAATGTTAGAATCCATGGTTGGATACAGCATTATGATTAATATGGTGTTAACTTAGGTCAATGTCAATGTACGACATTAACCTAGAATTCAGGGCCGGTGCAAGCACTAGGCGACCTAGGCAGTCAACCTGGACAGCAGAAATAAAGCAGGGCCGCAGAGGAGGGCAGCCAGGCAGTCCCTGATGGTCCTCTATCCTCTTCTCCCACCGCCTTCCTCTGCTATTGCCCTGCTCCACTCCTGCGGTCCTCCTCCACCGATGCCAGGTAGAGTGAGAAAGTTGGAGGTAAGAGGGCGCGGGGGTGAGAAAGAGGATGAGATTGGGGTGGTTAGAGAATAAAGTGGGTAAAAGAGAATGGGGCAATAGCGCAGAGCTGAAGGTTTGCCTAGAGTGCAGAATACCCTTGCACTCGTACTGCAAGCATTTAGTGCATCTACGCCTAACAATGGCACGTGATTCATCTCAATTTGATGCTGAAGGAATATCCATTGAAATTCTCAAAATTTGTATTACCTCTTTGCTGCTTGACTATCTGTAAACACACCCCAGTACTTTTATTTCTATATAATTTGTTCAACAAAAGTGGTTTTGATTGAGTGCTCCCTTGGTGCAACAGCATTTTTACATTTTACACACATTTGCATTGAATCTTATATATATATATATATGTATATATATATATATATATATATATATATATATATATATATATATATATATATATATATATATATATATATGTAGAGGTATCAGTACCGTGTTAGCTGAGCTTCAATAATCAAAAAATAAATAGATGATACTGTTCTGTGGCTAACGAAATGCTTTTATTTGTGCGAGCTTTCGAGATACACTGATCTCTTCTTCTGGCGATGTTACAATGAATGAAGCAAGGATAACTTAAAAACAGTGTCTCTTGGAATGTTATCTGTGCTTGTCCTTCCCCCGGTGTGGATGTGTTTTATGGCTAGAGGTGTCAAAGGGTAACTGAAAGCAAGTGAAGAAAGAGTGTGTATGTGTATCAGTGTGAATAAAAATGAATGGAGAGCCCACAGTATAAACAGTGCTCTACACAAGGTGTGTGTGGAGTGAGAGGGATATAAATGGTGTGGGTGGGTGTGGAAATGTGAGAGTTTGTAGCACAACTAAAAGTGTGTGTGGATACTATGTGGTCCCTATTGGTGTATATGGATGGAAAAATAAGGAGTATTAGTATGTGTGAGAGACAGCTGTGTGTGCATACATATAGCACAGTATGTACAGACATGGCCTTTGGCGCTCATGGGAAGAGAGTTCGCTAGTGTCAGTAATGACTCATAAAATTTCGATCTCTGTTTAGGCCACTGCTAAGTGTCCCGAACAGTTGCATAAATTTGTATTCATGCAACCGTCTCTCTTTCGGGGTTTTAAGATTACCTTTGAGTATGGCAACCCTCAGATCGTTCATCTTATGGCCAGAGTCAGAGAAATGTTCGCCAACAGGACTGTCTCTTGTTCTGCGTGTGATGCTGTGGCGATGCAGGTTCATTCTCTTGTTTAGCCCCTGTCCTGTCTCACCTATGTAGTAGCAGCCCCCTGGGCATTTCATGCACATGATGAGGTACACGACATTGCTGGAGGAACAGGTGAACCCTCCTCTGATTTTGTATTCCCGATTCTTGTGTGGTATTTGTATTGTATATATATATATATATATATATATATATATATATATATATATATATATATATATATATATATATATATATATTTTTTTTAAATCAGTTCTGTAGTATTAGATAATGATGACTTTTTTGTTTTAATTCAACTCTTAATCCCATTTCTAATGATCCCATCCTTTGATTTTTATAGCCAAACTAACATTTTCTTAAGACCCACGCTTCTGCACACTTGCGGAAGCGTGCGCGAGGCCCTGCTAAAGCCGCTCTCATTGCGGCTGCAGGGGCTCACTGGTAAGCATGAGCGCGCCTCAGCATGGGTCAGCGCCTAAGCGCTGACCATGCCCGAGGCCTTACACAGACTAAAGCTGCCATTATGTTAAGCTCACAATCAGTATTTTGACAGATTTATAACAGGAGCACCAAATGATTGCCAGTTTAGGTAAGAATGTAGAATTATACATTGTCACATGCTTTACAGTACATACACAAAAAAAAAAAATTAAAAGAAAAAAAAAATATGGAAAGTAGTATTGCTGCTTTAAAATAGGTAACATCATTTTGCCATGATAAAGTGCCTGTAGAAAAAGAGTATGAAAAAAAGGAGTGCTATACTTTTTAAGCTTTGAGCAGAACACTGTAAGATAATGGTGGAGAGAAATATTTCTTCCATTAACCCCCTGACCCTTTCACTTAATGGCTTCTTGTTCTGAACGGATCAACAAACAGAACTCCATCTGAGTTCCCAAACTGGAGGAAACCCTAGGAGTAAGGTCTCTGCAATTACATGAAAAAGTTTCCTTGTACCACAACTCTGATATCTAATACATTTAATCTAACAGCCAGCCAGTCTACACACTGCATCTGATGGATTCTTCTCATATTCCTACACCCATTCAAAGGCCACGGAATTGCAAGTATTAAACCATCTCCTTTTTTCTTGCATCCTCTTAACAAGAAAGCAGACATGCGCACTCTCTGTGTTTAGCGTTTACAACTCAATTCAGTGGCAGTTAACAAGGGACTGCAGTGCCATAGCGAGTATTGTACCTTTGTGAATCCTGACAATTGTCTATTCTGGATGTCATTTATTACTGTACGTTTACTTAAGTTTAATCTTATACAGTATGTGGTGTCCGAAGTTTATAATCTGTGATTGTGCCTATTGGATTGTGCAGGATGCTTAGACACCACAGATTTCACACCATTTTACTTTATCTTTTTTTATGTGCAAAAAAAAATATGTGTTTATATGTGTATATATATATATATATATATATATACACACGTGTGTGTATATATGTATATATATATATACAGTTGTGTGAAAAAGAAAGTACACCCTCTTGAATTCTATGGTTTTACATATCAGGACATAAAAACAATCATCTGTTCCTTAGCAGATCTAAAAATTAGGTAAATACAACCTCAGATGAATAACAACACATGACATATTACACGTGTCATGATTTATTTAACAAAAATAAATCCAAAATGGAGAAGCTATGTGTTAAAAACTAAGTACACCCTTACTACTTCCATAGGAATGAAGATGCTAAGTAGCAGACAGGTGCTGCTAATCAAATGCCCTTGATTAATTGATCATCAGCAAGTGGAACTTTCAGAGCATTATTAAGAGCAGAGCTGATGTATTAAGCTCAACCAATGCAGTGAGTCTCCACCGAGAGAAGTCAGAGCCTATCTAGGAGCTCCCGCTGACGTCACGATTCTCGCGAGATCTCGGTGAATGGAGAGACTGGAGTAAGGAAGTACTCGGTACACGGAAGATATCCACGCAGTAACCGGCATCTGCAGCACATGGTGGAGCCCCCAGACGGTCTTTTTCATCCTGCTGGAACTCTGCTGCTGTTGGCGATTCAGTTATATTCATGCATGCTCATGTTCCTGTTATGTTTGTGAGTGCGCAATCTATTTTTACCAGTCCCACATACATTTTTGATACATATTACACTGTGAGTGCGCCTGTTCTTTTTCGCTTTTTCCTTAGATATCCCTGAGGGATTTGGTGGTCCCCCTTTTCAGGCTGCAGAGACTCTGAAGGACAGTGTTTTGGGATTGGACTTTCAACTTGTATTGTATACTATACATATAATCTTTATATTGTTTAATTGTTTTATTTTTGCACAGGCATTGTTCCCTAACTATATTGGTTTCAGTATATGATCACAGCATTACATTAGTTGTATCAGTGGGGAATTGGAAGGCGCAACTACTTTCCTTTTCTGTTTGATATATATAAATATATATATATATATACATGTAGAGGTATCAGTAGTGTGTTAGCCGAGCTTCAATAATCAAAAAATAAATAGATGATACCGTTCTGTGGCTAACGAAATGCTTTTATTTGTGCGAGCTTTCGAGATACACTGATCTCTTCTTCCGGCGATGTTACAATGAATGTTTCACTCGCCCCTGAAGAATCTCCGTGAAGGAGGGAAACGCGTAGGGCCAGTCAGTGTCTTTACTCACTGAGCCACTCCTTCCCACAGTATCAAATGCTGCAGAGAGGTCAAGTTGTACTAAGATTGAACAGTCACCTCTGTCTCTCACCACCAGGAGATCATTTAGCGCACAAACCAGAGATGTTTCAGTACTATGCTGTCTTCTGAATCCCGACTGGAATGGGTCATAAATATCATGGGTTAATTAGACAGGTTTCCAGTTGGGTTGCACCACAATCTCTATAACCGTCCCTAAGAAAGGAAGGTTTCATACAGGCCTGTAATTAGCCATGCAATCCTAATCTAATGAAGACTTTTATTAGAAGAGGTCTGATGACTGATTCCTTCAGCGGTTCAGGAAAGATCCCTGTCTGCAGAGAGCACAGGACTATTTTGGCAAACACTGGGCCTTTAACA
Organism: Ascaphus truei; assembly: GCF_040206685.1. Lineage (NCBI taxonomy): Eukaryota > Metazoa > Chordata > Amphibia > Anura > Ascaphidae > Ascaphus > Ascaphus truei. Next base: position 76,324,784 of record NC_134486.1, on the reverse strand, counting down.
TATACACAGAGAAGGCGTGCTGGGTCTGGATCCAAATCACAGGTAGTGGGACGCAACCCCTGGATTGTTTGCACAAGGTCTTCTACATGCAGATGGTCAAAGCTAGTCCATAAAGCCAAAGAACCTGAATTGTCATGCCTGGAACTCTGACACATTATTATATTGTGCATTCGGGACCCCAGGTCAGATGGAGGTTACTTTATTTTGCATATGTATTTACTATAGCTACAATGCAGTGACACAAAATATCTATATTTCTGTTTTAGGAATATCACTAAACATTTGTAAAATGGCAGAAAGTACTTAATATAATATTCCGCAAAAACTACATGAAATCAGTCCCTTTCCTACCTGATATATTAAATATACTGTAACATATAAATATGGTATACTACAAACACGAAAGCGCCTGATTAATTAGCTGTCCTACGAGAGCTTTGAGGAAAAATAATGACCCTTTTTGTTTTACACATAAAAGATTAATAAACATCCCTGAAACTTGGCATCATTATGGATTAATATCTACATTAAATGATGCTCTGGCAGTGCCCGGGAAGGTTCTAGAAGAAGAATGATCGTTTCTTGTATGTGGCTTCCCATTTCAGGATCAATAATAGCTACTAGGAGCATCCCATTGATTGAGTTGTTCTCATTAGGGGATCCATTCATCAGCTTAGAAAACAAAATGAAAACAAAGGCTTGAGTTAACGTTAAGTAGGGGATTTGTAATATGATGATAGGAAAGATGTTAATACCACCTGGAGGATTTATATACAACTGTTCAGTATGTCAGCATACCCAGTTAATGCACACCAGATAACCAAAATACAGGTACTGTACACCACGCTAATTACTTTGTGCAAAAAAGGCTGTTAATATGTGTGGTTTTCTGGATTGACACGAGACCTTTCTATTTCAACTTCTGTCTTTGGCAGGTTACCAAATTACTCTTTATACCCAGAAAAACAGCTTCAGTGTTAAGAGGCTACTCTAGCAGAGCATTAGCATATTAAAAATTAAAATGTTACCCTCGAGTATAAATGTGATAGCCTAACCAAGAAAATATCTATTCAGAGGCAATCTTAATTTTTTTTTTTTTGTACTTCAAGATCCATGCTAGATGAAACATCAGGGAAAAATATATTTCCAGAGCACCCTGCTGGGAGCCAGTAGCAAACTATTTTACGCATCTAGCCAACATCAAATACACTTCTAAACAATGAGAGGAGGTGTCTGAAGTGTTCTAAACACATTCCAAAATTACCCATTATTCCAAGTGACTATTAAAACTGAAATAGTCATGCAATGGCAACTTCCATTATGTTCCGAAAATGTCAATTTACGGTGAATTAAGAATGGATACAGAAAAAGTGTTTCGCCAGAAGATGCATTTAGAATCATCTGAGTTCTTAATGGAAAAATATTCTTAAGATTTTCTTTAGCCACTTAATTGCTGAAAGGTATTCCTGGTAAAAAGGAGGAAAGGCAAAAAAGATCACATGCCTAATCGTTGCATTCATGATATTGAGACTGGAAGTTTTCTGGTAATCTGCAGAATAATTCATGAGTTTTCCTTACTACAATTTGGGATCCACTATTCAAAAGCACTTGGAATATTGGCACTAAGAAATATTATAATCAGGCATATGTTGAAGACAACATATGAGAATACAGTGTTTTGCCAGACATGTGACATCTTATCATTTTGGCAATATCAATAGGACTGTAATGACGCTGATATCAAATATTATTAATTTAGGACTCTGTTTTCCCCTTTTTGCTTCATTATAAAAACCACAAAAAGGTGTAAGGTGACATAATCCTTCCTAAGTAACAATAATATTTGCTGTTTTTTTTTAGAAGAAGAAGTTGACAATGTATGCAGAGCTGTACATAACATTTTGCAGGGGCGATAAGTAGCTGGCCCAACATTTTACAAACTTATTTTGTTACCCTAGGCAGATTGAGTGACTTGTCAAAGATCCCAAGCAGAGCCGACACTGGGATTTGAACTGGGTTCACCTATTGAACCAGTGACATCAGTACTGAGCCGGGGCCGCCAAGAGGGGCTGACTACCTTATAATGGCATTCCCTTTCCCCCCCTCTATGAATGGCGCACACTTCATCCATTGCGCTCAACAAATTGCCCAGGTAGTGACTGGAGTTCTGGGTCTCCCCTGAGCTACTGTTTCACATTTCCTACATTAAATGCAGCAGCAAGTATTAAAAAAATGTACTTTTATAAAAACTTTCACATATAGCCATTTTTGCGGTGGAAAGTTTGTTTAATGTTTTTTCCACCATAACATTGTGTGTGTCTCGCAAATGTCATGCAAAATAATATTAGTGACAGTTTATTAACCGAACTACTCTAGCTATTGTCTACTGAGCTTGGTGAATGTGATAAAGAAAAAAAGTGATCTGCACTCAAAAAATTGTGATATTGTGCTCTTAGTGATCTAAGTGATTAAATAAACAATGGTAACCTGTTTACAATAAAGGAGGTTATGCTGCTGCGCTCGTGGTACCGCTCCACAACCGAACTAGTGCAAAAACAAAGGAAGAGACAGCGCAAAAAACCTCATTGTGCAATATATAAACAAAATTGTATTGGTAAACTGGTAAGTATCACACGTACATCAATATGGTTAAATTAGGCAGAACATGTTATGGACATGTTACCAATCTGTACTCTGGATAGGGGACATCTGGATCAGCTCACTTCCCGCAGGTCTCGTGGAACAGCTGCAAACCGGCAGGATGCAGACACAGCGATCGTCGCCACAGGGGAACTGCCGCCACAGAGGAAGAAACCACTCCGGTTCCGGACACCGCAGTGGAAAGTCTCACAGCCTGCAGTTAACTCCTCAATCGCCAGCTATAGATGCAGTGACCACCGCCACACAGGAGGGAGATACTCCGGCTCTGTCCACCGGAACGGGAAGCCTCACCATCAGCTGCTCACTCCTAGAACGCCAGACGCGCATCCGTGACGTCACCGAGCGGCATCAGCGTAGGATCAGTGTCGCACGCGAGTGAGTCACTGCGTGGGGGAGATGGAAGTCCCGCAAATGTCCAGAGTTAATGATAGACTTACAAATAATGGCATAAAAACCTCCAATAGGAGAAAGATGAATGCGCCCTCAGTCCAACGCGTTTCGTGTATAAAACACTTCGTCAGTTGGACTGAGGGCGCATTCATCTTTCTCCTATTGGAGATTTTTATGCCATTATTTGTAAGTCTATCATTAACTCTGGACATTTGCGGGACTTCCATCTCCCCCACGCAGTGACTCACTCGCGTGCGACACTGATCCTACGCTGACGCCGCTCGGTTACGTCACGGATGCGCATCTGGCGTTCTAGGAGTGAGCAGCTAATGGTGAGGCTTCCCGTTGCGGTGGACAGAGCCGGAGTATCTCCCTCCTGTGTGGCGGTGGTCACTGCATCTATAGCTGGCGATTGAGGAGTTAACTGCAGGCTGTGAGACTTTCCACTGCGGTGTCCGGAACCGGAGTAGTTTCTTCCTCTGTGGCGGCAGTTCCCCTGTGGCGATGATCGCTGTGTCTGCATCCTGCCGGTTTGCAGCTGTTCCACGAGACCTGCGGGAAGTGAGCTGATCCAGATGTCCCCTATCCAGAGTACAGATTGGTAACATGTCCATAACATGTTCTGCCTAATTTAACCATATTGATGTACGTGTGATACTTACCAGTTTACCAATACAATTTTGTTTATATATTGCACAATGAGGTTTTTTGCGCTGTCTCTTTCTTTGTTTTTGAGCTTGATGAATACCTGTAAAAGTACAGGGGTTTAAATTGAAATCAATTATAATTACAGGTACATTTTTGTTATATTCTGCATTCTGGACAAGTTTGCCAATTATCTGAGCAGGCTTCTCATCTCAACTGTACAAAGCAAGTATCAGCTAAGATTCGCCTGCAAGTCAATAATGAATCTGGTTGCTTTTCCCTCTGTTACCGGGAACCTCACTTCTGGAAAAATTTACATACGTCTCTCAAAACCGCCACCTGTTAAAGATCTTTCAAGACTTCTGTTGTTACTCACTTTAAACTGACAATATTCTGTACCCAGCACAAACTTGAAACCAACTCTCTGTATTTTCTTCCTGGTAAAATATTTGTTCATTTAAAAAAAATGACACCTCAAGTCCATCCTCTTTTTTACACAATAGACATGACTTTAACATGTAGCAGCTCTGTATTCTGTGTATATCTTGTTTTGTAGTACAGAAAATAGGAGATCTTACAAGTTTGTTTTTGACAATTACACAGCAAATACATGGAATATGTCCATGCAAGGTAAATTACACAGCTACACAGAGTTCCACTATGGATTCCTTGTTGTGAGAGTTCAAATGGACAGACAATAAATTGATAGGAACTGCTCTCAAATTAAAGTTTTCTAGTTCAACATGTTATTTGGTTTTGCAAAGCAGAGATATTTTCCTTGTTAATATGAAAGGTACACACAGTACTTGCTATAACCTTTTGATGTTTTCTTTTCTTTATTAGTTTATTATTTTTATTTAGCATTGTAATCTCTTTATTATTAAGTCAAAGTACAAAGACTGCATTAGAACTCTACAGCATTATTGATTCCTAAAGATATAATAAGGTAAAACATCTACTAAAAACAGTGATGTACCCAGGATTACAAGGATTTCACAACATAGAAACAAAGACACTGACAGCAGATAAGAAGCACTAGGCCCTAGTATGCCCGTTCTCCTAGCTATGAAAACCTCAAAGTAGTCTATCCTTTGTTTTCTTTCATACTTACGATAGCTTTGTGTGAACCCCAGGTATTTTTATCTCCCTCAATGTATTAGCCACCTAACAGAGCTGGTACAGGCTATTTCATATATCCACCAGCCTTTGCATGAAATCGTATTGTCTCACAATTTCCCTGAATGTCCCAGTCGCAAGTTCCAAACCATGACCTCTTGTTCTTTTGATGAAATATGCTTCCCTGCTGAACCGTGTAGCCATGTATAAAAATGGTATACAGCTCCTTCTCATGCTGGCAGTAAACCTGGTAAGTATGCAGGGTTGCCAGCAACAATCATGGAGGTTTGCCCTCATACCCTGGTGAGGTGTCATATGTACACAAGGGGAGTGGTAACATGCTCTGTGTCCACTGTTAGTGACACCAGAGGTGTGGCTGTTTTCTGAGTCTATATAAGACATAACACTGCCAAAAGTTAGTGGTTCAGTTATGACTGAGTGAACAGTCTGGGTTCAAGTTCAAGAAGAGTCTGCAGCAGTTCAAGGCTGTCAGATCTGAGTATTAGCTGAGTACACACTGTGTTCAGGGACCTGACACAGGTGGTGATCTCCCTTAGGGGAGAAGTGACCCAACTCCTTTGAGAGAGGAGGAACCTTCTAAGAGGAATGGACTCTAACAGAATGAGCGGCTAGTACGACCACGATGAGGGGCAGTCTGTCCATAATGATGCTAATAAATAGGCCCTTGTTCACCGCAACCCTTCTGTGTGAGTGAAGAGTCATTCTGCAGAAGGAGGTACCACAGAGGAGGTCCTCATCAGATACATCCCCCTGCAGCCGCAGAGATCTTGATGAGGTGGAGGCGCTGCATCGTATTTGAGTAAGACTCAGATCACATTACCTCAGATGCCTGTCGTGCTGATATCCCAACCAACTCAGTGGGAGACTCAGGAGTCCTGTAAGCCAGCAGGTGCACCACATATCACACATCCATGTAATGGGGCTAGTAGACCACAGGGGCCAATGTGAGATTGGGTGGGTGTCTAACCGTTACAACCGTATTACAAAAAGCTTCATGCTGCCAAGGATCTTGTACGTTGCTAAATGTTAGATTCAACTATTCCATCTTTCAGCAGTGTTTCCATTCATTTGCCCACTACTGATACCAGGCTGACAGGCTTGTAGTTTCCTGCCTGTTCCCTTCTACCAGTTTAGTGAAGAGGGACTACGATTGCCCTCCTCCAATCATGTGGAATTTTACTTGTCAATCGTGACTGGTTGAATTGGTATGTTAGTGGTATTTCACAGGCCTCCTTCATCTGGTCTCACTGACTTTTCAACTTTAAGTATTTCAAGTTCTGTCTGGACTTTCTCCTCTTTAAATAGACTTTTCTCCACCTCTAGTGCATTTATATTAGTGTGCCTTAACTGTTCTCACTCACCATATTTTGCTGTGAATAATGTAAGGTGTCTGTTTTATTTGTCTCCTACTACATGACCCACCCTTTCCTGTCATTAGTCTTACTACCGTTTGTTTCTCTTCTTTTGCGTATATACCTAAACATATGTGTCCCCTTCCTTACTGACTTAGCTATTTTCTATTCTGCTTGGGCTTTTGCACACCTGATTTCTTGCTTAGACATTCTACTGCCTAACCTGCCACTGTTCTCCAGCTTCCTTCTTCTAAGTGTGCCTACATTACCTAAAAGTTGCCTTTTTTGCTTTTACTAAATCGATATCTCCTTTGAGAACCATATAGGCATTTTTTTTGCCTTGTGTTTTTACTAACCTGCTTGACACAGAAGTTCTGGTTGCTTTTAGTATTATATCTCTTAGCATTTCCCATTACTCTTGCACTCCACTCAAACACCCCCAACCTATTAAAGAATCCTTTGGATATTTCCCATCTTTGCAAAGTCCTTCTAAAAGCTAAAACGTTTGTTTTTGTGTGGTATGACTCAGTCTTTGTCTTTATACTAAGCCACATTCATTGATGATCAGTGGCATCTAAGTTCTCACAAAATAAATAAAATAACCACTCTTATTCAGAACTCTCCTGGGGTCAAGCAATAACAGAGCACAAATTATTAACTAAGTAAACAAAACAGCGAAGCATTGTTGATGAAGATAAAGAGAATGGGGGACAGGGTCAATGGGCCAGCAGAGAAAGTGAGAAGCTAAGTAATAGATTATGGTTATAGAAATAGAAGTGTTGTGTGCATATATAGAAACAAGTAGGTGAGTAAAGGAGATAAGTTGTAAAGTAATAGGCAACATTGTCAGACAAAGGCACACATGAAATACAGTCTCAGTTACAGAACTGTGTTATAATTGTAGCGCTGCTTCGTGCTCTCCCCCCCTCCCCCTTCCATCTGGGAGATGTGGCATTTGCTACCCGTGATGTGGTGTATAGTACCTGTTGAATGCAGGAGATCTGACCTTCCGCGATGTGGGGATAGCAGGACAGGCTTTTGGTTGTTATCAGGCTGTGTTCTTCTCTGGTGCAAGCGCCTCCATTCACAGCAGGCTCCAGTTTAGCTGGAGACAGTCCCCACTGTGAAACACATTGTACATACCCCCACCCAATAGACTGTAGACTTAGGCAGGGGTATCAAAAACAGGGTCTTCTTTATTCATCCACTGCAGATGATATTACAGCGATGTAATCACTGGTGTCAGATCCCAAGCTCCTGGATGTACCTGGGCTCTCTATCATAATTGAGGCCTCTCCAGCCTGCATGGTATTTCTCTTCAGCCCCCTGAGGGGCTATGGGCCCGTCTCAATCCCTTGAGGGAGAGACTAGAACTGACTATAATTTGGAATAGCTTCTTGTCTAGCACAGAGGGGGAGGGCACAAGGTCTGCACCCGGATTGGCTGCACACAGATCAAGTTCCACCTCCACCCCCGTCACTCAGGGAGGCTGCCTGAGGGTGGGGAAAACCCAGGATTATGCATGACAATGCTTTGGACTTACTAAGACTGACATGGCAGGCAGGGCAGATAAGTAGCCAGGACTGGCATGGCTACATAATCTATCGAGAATCAAGTTCTCTTCCGTTGGACAAAGATGATCATTTGGTTGGATGTACATTATTGTCTTTAACGTAAAATATTTCCTCTCATGTATGGATTTGGACCGTAGGGATAGCCCTTTTTCTTTGAATTATGATAATCAGTTTTCAATTGGATCAGTTTTAGAGTGTTGATGAAGTTGCAATAAAATGAGAACACAAGGTAACTTAGCTTCCATTGTGTAAGGTTATTTTATCATTTAAAATGTGGTAATAGTTTTGCAAATCTAAAAAGCACAACGCCAAATATCAGAGAAAATACAATGTACAGTACTTTTATTAGACGTTCATGCATAAATAAGGAAAAAAAGCAGCAGCAAGTCTTTTTGCGAGATTTGCAGTAATCAGAACTGACCTTCAGTACATAGTCGTATTTGACACCAATATTTGCCAACAGTTAATGTCACCGATTTTCAGAGTGAGAGAAACACCATCAGTGTTTTAAAAGGAAATAAATCAAGATAGTTACCACATCTTCAGAAGGACATAAATACATTGGAGATTGTGCAAATAAGGGTTACTAATCTGTGTATAATCTACAGCATTAGATTCAGGGAAGGCTATGGACCTTAATATATTCAGTGTAGAGAATAGAGGGGAGGCGGGGTATATGGCAGAAACGTTGAAATACATAAAGGCTCTCAGCATAGTAGCATATTTCAGAGAAAGAGCAGTGCTAGAACAAGAGGACATGCTCTGATGCTGAAGGGTAGGAGGCTAAAGGGAAATGTAAGGAAGCAGTTTTTCACAGAAAGAATAGTGGATTTGCGGAATAGCCTCCCAACGGAGGTGGTAGGGCCTGATACAGTAAGGAAATTCAAGCATCGTTAGGATAGACGTAAAGTTACCTTAAATACAAAAGAAAGCCAATGATCACATAGGGTCTGAGGTTTAACAGCAGATAGGGAAATGGGCAGACACGACACGCCAAGTGGTTCTTATCTGGGTCAAATTCTGTTTTCTAAGTTTCTATTTATAGTATTTAGCTATGCAATAACATTACCATATTGCACAAGGCACTAATACATGTTGTTAAGCCAAGTGAAAATTGTATTGTGGGGTATCTCATGTTGTTCTAAAAAAAATAGAGTAAAGGTTTACTGTCCATGATTTTATCCCTTTTAGACAAGTACTCAAAAAGTTAGGTAAATCAATACTATTCGAGGATAAGCCTTGGCCATCTGTTTTATCCAACCGTCAGGATAATATCATGAGATATTAAATATTTTATGTATGGTTTGTGGGAGAGTAAACCCCGCAATGTCCGGTGCTCCACAAACACACATATGACTGGGTGTGTGTACAAATGCAATAGAACAGTCTCTGACCAATACAAAGGATGGATAGGCAACTAATCTGGCACTGAAACAGTCAATGAATCAAAAGCATGAATAAACGGGATAACAGACTATGAACCTAGGTGGGGGGCTAGTAAACAGGAGATAGATAGAGACAGGATGAGAAGCAACCATAGGGTGCCCCTCTCATGTACTCACGGATACCATCGCCTGCTGCCCTTACCCAACCTGGTGTCTTCACTGCCCGTATGTTGCCGGTCTCAGCTGATGAAGCGCCGCGCTCGTGGATGACGTCATCACAGGAAGCAGGCAGCGGTGCTGGGTCCGGTCACAGCGCGCAATGCGCTCCAGCGCTCGTAGAAGCCCCAACGAAGGAGGGGGAGACACCAGGCGCATATGTAGAAGGGGAGGGAATGTACCGACTCCCTGCTCAGAATAGTTGCCTGCGTGCTCCACGCAAAAGGGTAAATAGTAGAAAAATAGTTGGTAGGTGGTCACTGCAAATGGAACTCAGCAAAAGGGATAAAATAAAATCAGCTTTATTAAACTTGAATGCTGCACATCACAGAGAGCACCTCTGACGCGTTTCGTTCCATTATGGAACTTTATCTTTGATAAACGCGTCAGAGGTGCTCTCTGTGATGTGCAGCATTCAAGTTTAATAAAGCTGATTTTATTTTATCCCTTTGGCTGAGTTCCATTTGCAGTGACCACCTACCAACTATTTTTCTACTATTAAATATTTTAATCAATTTGGTACTGCAAGAGTTAATGTGGCTACAGTTCAATTTAAAAAAAAAAATACAGAGAAATGTTTTATGGCCTCTGAAACCCTTGGCCAGGCCTAGTTTAAGGACTCAAAAACATTGCCAGAGATGGGATTAAATTATGGTAGTTTCAAATCATTTCATGAAGGGTTCTATGGAGTGCCAAGGGGTGTGACTAACCCTTCCGTTCAAAAATGTGAAGATGATATGAACCTGACACATATTCTGAAGTATACCGGATAGATATTTGTAAATGTTGCAATTAAACAAATGAAATGATGCCAAACCCTTCATGTCTAGGAGGTGATAAGGGACAGATATCAATTTGTCACTCAAATTTAAGGGCAAATCTGTCAAAATTAATCTTGTTACATTTACCAAAATCGCTATTGATATAACTCACGTGTGTCTAAGTATTATGGTCATAAAGTTATGAAACCTTTTATATACTGAGCCAACTTTTAAACGTCAGAAGAAAATACACAAGTAGCTGATCTTATGACAGGGGTGGATATTTTGTGTTTCAATGCATAAATGTGAGCCTTTGCATACATGTTGGCATGTTTGAATAGAAAATCAGAATTCAACAGAGGTGTGTTTGTGAATTTTCATCTTTCTGCGCCAGTCACGATTGACAAGAACTTATGACATGTGGTAACAAATAGGGAATTCTGTTTTATCTTTTTATTTTAATAAATTGCTCTGCATTTATTGCAACTGTATGTTCTTGTAATAATATTTTTATGTAATCTAAGCACTGTATTTTTGTATATTAAAGTCAAACTTTAATAAGTGATGCTTTGGGCTCTGATTGAACTGGTTGCACACTTTGTAGAGAGTAACTTACATTTTCTGACTGTAAGGAATCCGCTCCACGGTTTACTGGTTACCTTACCTTGCAGACCGGTGCAGTTCTGGAACAGCTTTCCTGAGGTTTGCTGCAGCCTGGATTCACTCAAAGCAATACACACTCCCTCTGGTATCTACTGCAGCTGTGCAGCCTTTCATTGCAAACTATACTTGCATTCACTCATTAGGGGCAGTACCTTCACACCCCCGCCGGGGATTGGCCCGCTGGCCTTTAAGTATTGCTTGCCCATAATGCTCCTGGCCGAGCATAGTCCTAACTGGATGTCAACTGTTTTGCCACAAGCTCTCGCTTGTTCTCCTTTGCTGATACCAGGTTCCGCCCTGCGTCCTTCAGCTTCCTTCAAGCCGCTTGTTCTCCAATGCTGATTCCAGGTTACGTCCTGCATCCTTCAGCTCCCTTCAAGCCGCTTGTTCCCTTATGCTGATACGGAGGTATTCCCTGCGTCCTTCAGCTTCTGTTCCCCTGTGCTGAAGCAGAGGTTTCGTCCCTGCGTCCTTCAGCCTCCTGGATTCCTGCACTAAAGTAGAGGTTTCGTCCCTACGTTCTGCAGTCTCCTGGATTCCTGCACTGAAGCGGAGGTTTCCCTGTATCTACAGCTTCCTGGTTCCTGGGGCCTACTCTTTCCCTAATATAGAGAGGCCGTGTCCTGGTTCCTGCGCTGAAACAGTGGATTTCCTTGCCCGCTCAGGACTTTTGCGTTGTAGCACTGGTGCACCCGTGCAGCAAGACGGTGTGCTATTCTGGTCTGCCTACCATCTCCTGTGACCAGCACCATGGGCCATGGTCGTCGCTCGCGCAAAGGCCAACCCCGCGCTCCTAAGCTGAAGCGGGTCTCTCCTATCTCCTTATTGCCGAACTCCTGCATGGACAATGTTTATCCTGACGTCTCCTGTTCTGACCCTGGCTTGTACAACGACGACGCTGTCTTCTCCAATCCTGATCCTGCGACATATGACTACGAACTGCGCAATCCGGATCAGCCTGCGCGGTCTCAGGTCGGTGCTTTTACAACCCCACCTCAGCCTCGCGGTCCGACCCTGGTTTGTGGCGAGCAGAACCCTGACAGTATGCTCGGCCCTACAAACTCGGACCCCGCTGAGGTGTGGGTTGGTAAGTTTTTTCCTAAAAACCTGTCCCAGCCTGTAGACCAGTCCCAGTTTGAGAATAATTATTTGTGCGATATAATACCTCTGATGGAAGATCCGTTTATGTTGGAGGGCTTGACTCCCTTGCAAAAGAAATGCCGTAATAATCTGGTTTATAAGGCTTACTGCCTCAGAGACTTAAAACAGTATCTGGCCAGTGTTTTGGTCATTGCTAACATTGCTTGCTCCCCTGATTTCCCTTTAACTGGGGAGGAGCTGAGTCCTGTGGAACTGGTCAACGCCTGTAGTACACTCAATGCCCTGGCTTTATCTTTGGACATTCCTGTAGTACTCCCGGAACCTTCCGTCATGGTGGCTCTCGCTCACGAGACGCTGCATTTACTTTCCCGTGCATTGGATGATTGCTTGTTAAAACAGGATCGTCTCTTAGCCGCTCACGCCGTCGTTTGGCGGTATCCCTCGGCTACCAGTCCTGTTGCTAAACCGGGGGACGTATCTCTCTCTCCGGGAGAGGACCAAACGGAACTATTACCAATATCTCCCAACGTAGTAACTGCCACAGTCCCAAGCTCTGATTGTATGCCCGGGTTCCCTGACACTAATGATATGTCTACATTAACCCCTGCCGATCAGTCCTGTGAGGTCCCCTTGGAGAACACATATGTGTCACTAACTAACACTAAGGTTCTTGTATCAGAGAATAAGTCCCTTAGTTCTCCTATTTCTAGCTTTGAATCCCTCTCTCTAGGTCTTGAGGGTTTTCCAGCTTTAAACTCTGCTAGACAGTCCTGTGCGCTTTCCCCGTCAAAGAAAGAATCCCTAAGTTCTGTTCCCAGGGTTATTTCTGTATTAACCTCTGTGGGGCAGCTCTCTGAGTTTCCTTTGGTAAATCCCTGTTCTCTGTCAGCCACGGTCACGCCCCTAGCTTCAGACGAGAGATTCCTGCGCTCTTCTAATACAGAGAGAAGGTTACCTATGTATTACTCTCAGGCATTGTCTGCATTAACCCCTGTAAATTCTTGCTGCCTCCAAGTTAATGCCTTCGTTGTAGCCTCAGAGAATGAGTCCACAAGTCAGACAGCAGAGGTTGCATTGAGGGATTCCCATAACCGTACGGAGTCTCTAGATATTCTTTGCTATAAATCCCCTGCTTCAGCTCAAGTTTCCGCAGTTTCGTCTCCGGAGACTTCGGCTAAAGTTCTGGTTCCTGTTAAATGTATTCAGGAGTCAGGTTTTTCCCTAAGCTTAGTCGCAGAGTTCCTTCTCCCGGGTATTTCACTGAACCAGCCTGTCGCCCACATAGCGGTGATCCCTGCTTCAGCGCATAGTTCCCACATTATGGAGTCTGCAGTAAGTTCTGGTTTCCCAGACATTCCTTACCAAATACCTACTTCAGAGACCAGTACAGTTATGATTAACCCCCATGTACTGTCTGAGTTCTCCTCCTCTTTAAGCTTAGGGTTAAAAGCATACAGTAGTCTGTATGTCTCTCCTGGGGTTCATATTGTGTTCCCAGGAATGTTTGCGGACGCACGGTTTTCTCCCAAAAGTGACGCTTTTTCATATAGATCAGTAAAAAGCTTGCACACTGTTTCCCTTTTCGCTGAATTGTGTCTTACTAGTTTTGAGACTCTGAGAGGTAATGATTCTCCTTCTGATTCTGAGGCTCTTTCTATAAGGGGTATCCTGTCTGGGGGCTCTCCTGATTTCTCTCTCCAGGCTAATCCTTTGGGGATCAGCATATCTGCGGTCACTCCCTTAGTACTGTCTGAGGACACCATGCACATATTACAAGTCCTGGGGTTTAAATCTGAGCTTTTTAGCTGTCCTGCCTTTGCTGAAACCCAGTCCCTCAGTACTGTGTCTAAATATGTCCCAGCAAACATGGGGTTACTCGGGGGGGAGATTAAAGCTCCTGTCTTAAAGGGTATTTTTTCTCACATGTCCAGCAAATTTAGAATCTCAGTAAGTGTTTCTATGTCACTTATCAATACATCTGATTTTTTCTCTAATCAAACCCAGATACCCTCACTATCGGTTAGGAGTCCTGTGATCAGAGATTTTGCACTAGAAAACACACCAATTCATGTTTTTGTCAGGTTAGGTACCCCTGTGGTTAGGGCCATTGCAGTTTTAGAGAAGACTCTTTGTACTCCTAAGGTGCCTGTCATTAAGAGTTTTCATAGTTCATACTTGCTGCCTGTTGATTCTCAGGTCTCTGTCACTGAGGTACAGACTTCAGCTTCTGATGTTAGCTTCCCTCCCACCACTACCCTGGCTCTGCCTTTTTCTCAAGCTACTGATTTGAAGATCCCAAGGACTATTCCTGATTCACTGACAATATTATCTCCCAATGAAGATTTCCCAGTATTGGAGAGCTCTACTGTTGTTTGCTTCTCTGCTCCTGCTAAACCATGGTTTTGTCCCTCGGAATTTTCGGTTGCCCCTGTTATTTCCTCTCAGTTGGAAATACTCTGTACGTATCCCAAGATTTCGGTCCCTATGCCTGGTTTACTGCTTGTCTTGTCACCTTCCATACCAATACTGGGAGATGCTTCTAACCAGCCTATACCCTTACTAACCATTACCTGGGAGCCTTCTAGAGGAAAAATTCCTCGCAAATTCCAACATGCAGTGGTCAGCCAAGACTTTTTTTGTTACAAAGTTTCTCCTGGTGTATTCGATCAACTATCAGGCCCGCTGATCCTAGATTCAGGTTTCTTTATTAAGGACTGGGCTTTCAGTTGGGGTTCTTCTACCGTTTTTGCTCTGGAACTCTCTGGTTCTTCACAGCCCTGGATTTCCAAGACATTTTGCGAGGCAAGCCATGTACCAAGGATGTTTCCTCCATCAATCTTATATCCTAGAACTGTACTCACCAAAGAACTGCTCGTTTACGGATGCCCTTTCTACCTAAAGAATTTTAGGAACTACTCAATGTCCCCAAGGCCCATGGATGGTCCTGTCTGGCCACAGTTCTCACCGGGGGGTGGGGGTACACTAAGGACTAATCATGAGTCTCTGGAGTACGACTCTAGCCCCAATCCTAGACGGTTCAGCAACAATTCCCGGGCCTCCAACTCTATGAGTGCTCATGTTCGCCCGGAGGTCTCGCGTGAAGGGGGGGGTACTGTAAGGAATCCGCTCCACGGTTTACTGGTTACCTTACCTTGCAGACCGGTGCAGTTCTGGAACAGCTTTCCTGAGGTTTGCTGCAGCCTGGATTCACTCAAAGCAATACACACTCCCTCTGGTATCTACTGCAGCTGTGCAGCCTTTCATTGCAAACTATACTTGCATTCACTCATTAGGGGCAGTACCTTCACACCCCCGCCGGGGATTGGCCCGCTGGCCTTTAAGTATTGCTTGCCCATAATGCTCCTGGCCGAGCATAGTCCTAACTGGATGTCAACTGTTTTGCCACAAGCTCTCGCTTGTTCTCCTTTGCTGATACCAGGTTCCGCCCTGCGTCCTTCAGCTTCCTTCAAGCCGCTTGTTCTCCAATGCTGATTCCAGGTTACGTCCTGCATCCTTCAGCTCCCTTCAAGCCGCTTGTTCCCTTATGCTGATACGGAGGTATTCCCTGCGTCCTTCAGCTTCTGTTCCCCTGTGCTGAAGCAGAGGTTTCGTCCCTGCGTCCTTCAGCCTCCTGGATTCCTGCACTAAAGTAGAGGTTTCGTCCCTGCGTTCTGCAGTCTCCTGGATTCCTGCACTGAAGCGGAGGTTTCCCTGTATCTACAGCTTCCTGGTTCCTGGGGCCTACTCTTTCCCTAATATAGAGTGGCCGTGTCCTGGTTCCTGCGCTGAAACAGTGGATTTCCTTGCCCGCTCAGGACTTTTGCGTTGTAGCACTGGTGCACCCGTGCAGCAAGACGGTGTGCTATTCTGGTCTGCCTACCATCTCCTGTGACCAGCACCATGGGCCATGGTCGTCGCTCGCGCAAAGGCCAACCCCGCGCTCCTAAGCTGAAGCGGGTCTCTCCTATCTCCTTATTGCCGAACTCCTGCATGGACAATGTTTATCCTGACGTCTCCTGTTCTGACCCTGGCTTGTACAACGACGACGCTGTCTTCTCCAATCCTGATCCTGCGACATATGACTACGAACTGCGCAATCCGGATCAGCGTGCGCGGTCTCAGGTCGGTGCTTTTACAACCCCACCTCAGCCTCGCGGTCCGACCCTGGTTTGTGGCGAGCAGAACCCTGACACTGACACAGTTTGTTACAACAGATGTTTGTGGCCATATTTTTTTTTATTAATAAACAGGGGCCGAGACACTGGCATATATATATATATATATATATATATATATATATATATATATATATATATACAATTATATATTTTTGCATATTTCTTGGGTGTTTGGCAGACATATATAATTACATATTTTTTGCATATTTCTTGGGTGGTAACAGCGGATAGATATGATTGCAATCGAGTAAGGGGTAAATATTAACTAATTGAAAGTACCTTGTGCAGGAGAAAGGCGAGTTGGCTAGTGTAAACCAGGTAGAAGAACATTGTTCAAAAATAGTGCTCAAGTGACAAGATATGTAATAAGCAATAATTTCTTGATTGAAGGTGATAGGCTGGGTTTAAGGTATATATAAGTGAGTGAGGTATATATGGGTGAGTATATGTGTCTGACACCTGAATAAATGTCCTGGTGAGTGTGGGTAATGGAGATATATGAGCCCCACCCCCTCACTGCCAATGTGGACTGGTACTGACAACTTGTTAAAACACCAATAAAATACCTCTAAGTACTGCTTAAGGTACAGACTCACGTGACCTTGCCCATTGTGCCTTCTGGAATGCGTCCTTCTGCCAGTTGAGAAGATTCAGGTAGCCACGAGTGTAGAGATGCAGCGCACAGCAAAGAACTGGATCCACGGGACAGCAGCAGTATAATAAAATAAAGTCCTTTATTGAAAAATCATGGTGCAGACAGGAATGGGTGCAGGAAAAAAGCCTCTGTCTCTAACGCGTTTCACGCCTGTGTGGTGCTGCTGTCCCGTGGATCCAGTTCTTTGCTGTGCGCTGCATCTCTACACTCGTGGCTACCTGAGTTGGCTAGTGTAGCTGTGTGTATCAACCCTGATTGCATATATAAGTCACATGCGCACTAGTGTGCTGTTCGTGACAGATGGTTTATGGGAACGGATTTCAGGGAGATCTTTCTTATTTGAGGGACCTTGGCAAAGGTGAAAGGTGGGCTAGCTCGAGAGCTGTGTATTAACCCTTGTCCCATATGCAGGTCACGTGTTCACAGGTATGCCGTACGTGACACCATCTAATAATATTTACTACTTAAAATGTAAACCAAGTTCAGGAGATGTGATACAGTGTCTATATACAGGACAGTCCAGTTCAATACTGGACACCTGCAACCCTAACTTTATAGCATACAGCAAATTAATAATAATAATATAATAGGGATAGAACTTAACATGTTATTCTTGTATTAGGCAATGTATAGGTATATACTGTAGTGTATCATGCTAAATTAATTAGGGGTTGAAATAAAACCTATAGTAATATACTACTGTAATAATACTACATGAAATCTGACTGCGGAGTTGAAAAAGTTGGAGCTTATTGCATTATATTATTGGGATCAGATTCAATTTGCAGATTTCTTTTATTGTGTTCCTCTATTACAATAAACTTCAGAACAAACACATGCATACAGTAAGTATATGAAAGCTGGTCCACCAAATTCTCCAGAGCGGCACTTGTGTCCTTTTCACTTAAATATAATCTTTGCCTATCCTAACTTTGTCAATTCTTACAACGTAGCTTCTTTCATGTGGCCTGGACCACAATCAGCGTAAAACGTACTGTTAATGAATAAACTAGAAAGCCAACACATTCTATAAATAATGCATCTCATTATGATTCAATAAAGAGAAAACCTGCCTATTTATTTATTTATTTATTTATTTATAAAATGTTTTACCAGGAAGTAATACATTGAGAGTTACCTCTGGTTTTCAAGTATGTCCTGGGCATAGTTAATATGACAAATAATACATGGTTACAAATATAGTTACATAAATGAACAGGGTATACATTATATACAATACATTGCATGCACAGTTAAAGAAGATGTATATTATAAGCTTATGTAACAGTTACAGACCAGATTAAAATGTGAGACAGCCTTAGTTTTGAAAGAATTTAAACTGGTGGTGGATGTGAGAGTCTCCGGTAGGTTGTTCCAGTTTTGGGGTGCACGGTAAGAGAAGGAGGAGCGGCCGAATACTTTGTTGAGCCTTGGGACCATGGGAGTCTTTTGGAGTCAGATCTCAGATGATAAGTGCTGCATGTGGTAGGGGTGAGGAGCTTGTTCAGATAGGCGGGTAGCTTGCCCAGATGTATTTGAAAGCAAGACAGGAAAGGTGAACTTTGCACCTAGACGAGTGATGACCAATCTAGTTCTTTGAGCATTTCGCAGTGATGTGTGTTGTAGTTGCATTGGAGAACGAAACGACAAATTGAATTGTAGAGGGTGTCAAGTTTGCCAAGGTGGGTTGGGGTGCCGAGCATATACTATGTCTCCATAGTCGATAATTGGCATTAACATCTGCTGTGCAATACGCTTTCTGACCAGCAGGCTTAGGGAGGATTTGTTCCTGTAAAGTACACCTAGTTTGGCATAGGTTTTGGATGTCAGGGTATTCTGGAGTGGAGGACTGTCATTTCTGACTACGTTAACAAGTGGAAAGACAGAGCCACATCGCCTCACCTTCTGTTATCTAGGCAAAAAAATACTCCAACCAATCCATTGATGTTTCATGGGCATGCGTAAAATAAATGCATCAACCACAGATCCATTCCTAACCATAACTTATAGCACACAGTGTTGCTACAAAGAGCTTGTAATAAGAGGGTAATCAAAATGTACCAAACTGACAATGGGTATTTGAAAGTAACTAATGTCAGTTCTCCTCTTGTGACCCTGACTTTAAAAATGGTACACAGGAAGGCAGGTCCACCAGAGCCTAGGACTGAAGTTGTTGTTGAGGGGGAGGGAGAGGTGTAGTGCTGACGTGTTATTGAGAGAAGGGGGAAGTTTGGGCCTGCAGTTCGCCGAGGAGAGGGGGAGGGGGATGCTGGCATCCTAACTGTTTAGTGGGGTCCACCTGTGCAGTGAAGGATTCTGTGTCAACCTGGCAGAGGAAGTCAGCCAATCACTGAAGTTGCACTGACTTCCGGTCTGCCAGGCCCAACTTCCAGGATTGGCTGGGCCTCTCTCTGCCCCCAAGCTTCGGACACTTGTCCCTGCTCTGCCCCCTTTCGGAGGCCCTGCTATAATGAGGGACAATTAGAAAAACAGACAGAGAGAAAGAAAAAGGAAGAAAAAGATTGAGGTCAGCTTTCCTAAACTCATCCATGCATTGCGGACTGAACCCTAACTGCATGCATATAAGATATCTCTGAACATAGAAGGGTGAAGAAAGAGTTATGTCATAATTATTCAGAAATGAAAGCAGCTAAATAAAAGTGATCTACTACGGATAGCATCTCTCCCTCTGCGATCCAACTCAATTCACCTGGGTGGGCAGATAAAATGATTCACATCTTTCAGGTCTCAGCTTTTTATATAAAGAGGGAGAATAAGAATTTCTAAAAAATTAACCATGTGAAAAAAATATTTTCCACTCACTGGCTTCAGATTACTTTTCAGCCAACCGCATCCAGCAAACCACTGATGATTTAGTCAAGTAGTCAAGTCTAATAATCAGGTCTACTTTTACACTCGTACACTTCAAAGTGGTGATTCCACAGCAATAGACCGTAATATCGGAGGTCAAATTTATGACTGCTCATCCATCTACTTCAACTCATAAGTTCAACTCCGTTTTATTATTGAAAAAATGATTTATTAGTAAAGTAAAACATAAACTAATTTATTGCGAGACTGCTAATAACCCAGAGGCAAAACTCTTCAGTGACAAAGAGAGAACATTACTACCATCTGGTTCAGTAAAATAATATAGCGCTGACATTGATACTGTGCTATGAGAATCTTTGCAAAAACACAAGGGTATTAGACTAATTATAATATAAAAGTGTAGAAACAGGAGATCAATGTCTCAATTTAAAAGAGACAGGCATAAAAATGAATGTTGAGCATACTTCTGCATAATAAATACTGAACATAATGTACCCAAGAGTATGTTTAAAGGTGCATTAGAACTTTATACAATAGAAAGGGCTAAATAAACCCTACAGGAGTGCACATCCTGCTTATATCCAGATCAAGTTTTAGAAACTGGTAAATCAAATACTGATTGGTTCATTACAGATCTTTTCTCTTAACTGCTCCTTAACTGCACTGATTGCTCCATGCAACTTTTTCTTCAAATATTTAATGATGCATTTAACGGGGGGAAGGGGGAGAAACCTTTATAGACTACGGCAAAGAGACATTTCTTCAAAATCCCTATCCTTCAAGAGAAGAGCAAAAATGGTGGAAATGATAATTCACAGACTCCCAGCTGCAAAACTGCTGAAAACCAGGTCAAATTATATGACACTAATCAAATGTCATTAAAAGGTGCACACAGGTCTTTTATTCAGCCCATTCTCAAGGCTTTAGAACATCTTTAATGTGCTTTAAAAAAATAGTAGCATACACATAAAAAGAGCAGGTTTTGATAGCAATAGCTTCATAATTGTGTGCAACATGATAACATGGCAGGAAGTTACCCACAATGAATAATAAAGGGAATGCTTTTTAACACTGTTTGTTGATATATGTTGTTAGTCTAAGTTAGTTTGTTTAGTTCATATACCCAACAGTTATATGCTATGATTTGTTTCTCTTTTTCATGACACATGATTGCTCGTGAGACTCACTGAAGATCACAGAAGCATCTATCTGGACATTTGATGGTCAGATTTGTATTGTTTATTTCAGGCGCCTTGTTTTTGTGTTATATGTTTTGTTTCTGATTGTACTAATCAGTTTGTACTCGGCAGCCTGGCCCACATATATGGTTCATTTAAGTTATTGTGGATATCTTACTAGGTAGTTATTAAGTTTTAGCGCTATATCACAATTTTTTTCTGTTCTTATACTATAATGCATTCAAAAGGTTAAGGCTTTCCTTAGCACGGTCATCTGTTCTTTCTAATATTATATGCAACAATAACCTATTTGAATACTCTGCTTGCCTTTGATATCTTTTTAATGAACTAACGTAAGTTTTCATTAGCAACCTTCCAGTGTCTAACCTTCACCATTTTGGTAGCTGACCTTCCCCCCCCCCCCCCCCCCTCATTATTTTGCAGGGCTGACAAAATTGGTCACTGGGAACTTCGTTCCTTTAAGGAAAATAATGAATGACAATATCATTGGAGCACACTAGTGCAGAGAGTTCAGCGTTCTAGCCAGCAGCTATTTCTCACAGTCCAAGGAGTGAAAGGCAAGAAATCATGTAACTGGGAACCTGATTTGATAAAACAAAATTCATAAACCAGGCAACTTCTACTGTGAGATGAGGTATACTGTCACGTGAGGCATACAAACACACTGTACAATATTTTACCCCTTCCTGTGACAAGAAGGATCATTCTGCTGTCACTGCTAGGCTGAATGAAAAAAGAAGCATCTAGCACATTTCTTGGAACTGCAGTGCAGGGATAAACAGATCAAATATCAAGAAAAGCAAAATAGAAGGTCAATTTCTGGGCAAGAGCAAGATAATTAGCGTGAAGTCAGTTTACCAAGCTTTAGCTCTTAGTGCGAAAACATTCATTATCTCATTTTATATGTCAAGCAGCTTCAACAAAACATTTACATTTTCGCTTTCACTCACGCTCCTCCTAGATTCTGCGCTTTGTTCTCTACATTTATTTAACAATAACTGCTGCATCCTTGTACATACTGGTGTTCCTTCTGCAATCAATCCAAACTACCGTAGCAAAAATGATTAGTCTGAAGAAGATCAGTCCCGGCCTCTTATGTTGGGTCCTCATTAACTCAGGAATTGCTTTCAAGGTTGCCATACCCTCTTCCAAGGTTGTAATCTTTTCTGCTCATCCCTGTATTTCAGTTCTAATCTCTCACGACCTTCTAGCATCCTGTGTTATGCATAGGGAATCACTTTCCTGACCTGGCTTGTTTTAAGTGCCCTTTCCCCCCAAAACAGATTTTGCTCAATTCCCTTTATCTTTCTCGAAATCCTGTTCTGTGTTCGCCAACATCCCATTTAAGGCATCTTCAAGTCTCAAATGAAGATCAATTTCCTAAAGGAAATGTTTTAATAGCAGCCTCAAACAATCTCCTTGGCATAACAAGTACTTTTATTTAAAAAAAACAAACATATGCACTGTTTTATATACCTATGCACTTGTGTAACCAAAACGTACATGTACTCCTAATGTATTCGTCTCCTCCCTCAGTGTTTAAGTATAGCTTTTATATTGTTTCTGGTGATCTCTATTTAGCTTGCAAATCACTAATGTAATGACACACAGATACAACATGTAGTACTTTATATCCACACCATTGTGTAACTTGCTATTGTTATTGCATCTATGCAGTTGTAACCAAGAATAAACTGTCTATATAGTGTACTGTATGCTAAACAGTATCGGTTAATTACACGATAAAATAGATACCAAGGGGGCGCATGCGCACGGTGAATGTCGGCGGTCACTCATTAGAAGTGCTCTGTATATGCCTGGGGAGCCTTCAGGACAATGAATTAAGATAAAAACAGCAGACCAATATAGACCCTGAATATGCGATTTTTAATATTATAAATCCAGGTGCAGAAAGGGTAACAGGGGACCAAATTGGAAACAACAAACTCAAACAAATTACAGCTATGGCAGCAACAAAAACGATCCCGCAAGGATTACTGCTGCACACCATATAATAAAGACTGATACATATTTACCGGTACACTTGTGTCTTATATACCTGTATACATCAAAAAAAAAGAAGAAAAACAATACAGACTGGCGCCTTAGAGTCCAAATAATGTGATATATATAAGTCCAGTGAATGGCTTGGGATATCCAATAGATGGTGATCTAGTCCAGTGGACTTATATATATCACATTATTTGGACTCTAAGGCGCCGGTCTGTATTGTTTTTCTTGTTTTCTACTAACTGTGTTTGGGTTAGCTTTTCCTGGCAGCCTTGCCTATTTTTATCAATATTTTTTATCACGTTGTTGTCAATATATATTGTATTCACTTTTATTTTTAGCGCTATACACACCACTCTTTTTTCTTAATACCTGTATACATCCCCACAATGCTCGTGGATGATAATAATTGACACCTGCTGTGATGTGCTAGATCCTCATTACTTCTCCATACTGCAGCTGGAAAAGGGTTGCAACTTTCACAATGTTCAATACAAATTGTTGCTATGTGCATGTGAACCAATATGTCCCACGTCACCCCATAAGGCATCTTGGTTGTCAAGGTAAAGTGTCTTTAGTGCCGGGCGCCATTTTAATGACGTCATTGAAGGCTGTATTGAATATGCTCACCGATCCCTGCTCCAAATTGGCTAAGCATAGTTGTTCTTACCTGCGACAAAGTGCTACCCACAAGCACCCAGCCTGCCTTGTCCTGCTTTGCCTTGTGCAATCCTGCTTAACCTGTCTTGTCTCTTAGTACCCATGACCTCGGCTTGTACCTTGACCCCCGCCTTCTCCTATCCACGACATCGGCTTGTACCTGGACCCCCACCATCTCTACTCCTGGACCTCGGCTACGCACATCGACCATTCCACCTCTCCAACCCTAGACCACGGCGGCGAGTATCAACACTATTCTACTTCTCCTACCCTTACCCGGCCACACGACTACGAATCTGCACACCGGACGCAGTCTCGCGGCTGCAGGTTGGTGTATACTAAAATCTCCACCTCAGCCTCGCGGTTCTGTACTGTTTGTGGCGAGCACCTGTTACACTGTGTAATACATCAATATATGTTACACTGTGTAATATACCAATATATATGAGGCATTATTGTGATTCATCCTTCTAGATGATAAAAATATATATTCTCACTAGTATAAAGCTCATTTAATATTTTACCATATAATGTAATAGCTAATCCGAGGTCAAATTCAGGCAGTACAGTACTATTTTTAATGGCTCTTCAACCACGGTGTCTAATAAACATTTAGAGCATAGAGTACATTGCTTTAGTAGGGACAAGCTCATACTGCATGGATATGGGAGTGGCACGTAATGACGAACACCCTTCTGCAGCTATGCTATTAGAAACACGTAATGCCACATATCCTTTTGAATAGTTTACCTCAGTGGATACGCTACGGCTAAGCCACACCAAGCAAAATTGGGCTGTCAAACACCCATATGCAGTTTCAATTTTAGCATAAAAGAATGGAGCACAAATGAACATCTGCGTGAGTTAAAATGACTGCTCCTTTTGGGGAATCCAGCCGCAGGACACTCAATGGGAGAGATTCACAAAGTGCTGATGTGAGGTATTACAGCCGGACCCGGCGTTCACTGCCATTCAAGTCATTGCTAGGTAACGCCGGATCGGGATGCAACACTTTGCATCGGTGCTTAGCGCATCTCAGCCATTGTCTAAATCAGGAAACAACCAAACATATGGGGATTTAAAATAACAAATACATATTCCCTCTAAAATTTTTGTTTGAATTAGATTTGTTAAATACATTTCCATTTTATTAAACGTGTTATTTTTTCATATATGTAACTTCATATGTTTTCTTTACATTTGCCTAACTTCCTGGTCATAAAACATTGCCCATGTACACTTATTTTTACCGTGGCCATGAACATGGGGATACTTGACTGAGAAAAAAAACTGCTACGGGTATGGAGAAAAAAAAAGAAAGGTTTTAACAGGACAAAAGTAAATTTTTATGGCAATATATTAATAACAATAAAAGACTGGTTCCAGAAACAACCTCACTAGACCCCCAGGTCATGAAAGATTCAAATTAGCCCGGCTTTACTAGCTCATTGTGAACGTTCTACATTATTTGCAAGCGATCCCTCACGTCAGACCGAGGCTACGCTTATAGTGCCAGCGACGCGAAGGTCAGGCGACGGTCGCTGGAAAATCAAATAGAGATGACTTCCAGCGATCGCAACATAATCCGCGACGGCGGCGATGCATTTGTTTTGCCGTGCCGTCGCATCGCTGTCGCCGTCATTATGCTGTATGCGCAGCCTAACTGTACATCTCATTCCTTGTCAGTGAGTCGCGCAGAAAATATCAGTTTTTATTTCGTGCCCCCTCCCCCTGGCCACTTACCTCCTCTCCAGCATCTACTCCTCTGCGACGTTGCGTTGTCATGGCTATCAGGAGATGCAGGAGAAGCCGGATAGAAGATAAGAGGAAGTTACAGAGGCCCGGCGCTCTCCCCTGGCAATCAATTACAATGTTGTGGGGAAGAGTGCGGGGCCTCTGTAAGCGCGGGACTGGGTTCGGTTCCCCCCCACAGAAAATGTTGTGCCCCCCAGTTTACCCACCCCTGCCCTATGCAATAAAGAAAATGGTTTCCAAAATCAGCACTTCACTGTTTGTTCCTGATTTGGAGGCAAGCAGAAATATTTCAGGATATATAAAATGCTCCTTACTGTACATATTTTTCTCTTTAGTCATACTAAAAGTAAAGCTACAAGCTACATCGTACCACTTTACAAATCCCATTTTACCATCAGCTACATTTGCAGCCTCTTCAAAGTGCATTAAGTACAGAGAAGAGCTCCTACTTGAGTGGGCAGGAAATATGTTTTTCTCATGTTGGCGTAGTTCTATACATTTTAACCTACTTTGAGAGATTCTTATTGCATAGATACTGCATCAATTGCTAAATATCCCAGTGTTTTATTGTAGAATCCAGGGACTAATAGTCCCAAGCAAGTGTGCACAGCTGGAGCAGAATCTTGGTATCCTTAGCCACCATAAAATGTCCTTATATTCAATATTCTTTAAATAATACAGGATGAGGTACAGGTGAGAGATAAGTCACTTATTATAGACCTGGATATTATGCACAGTGTTCCCTTCGATAAACAATCACAGTCCAGCAATAGAAAAGGCAGAAAACGAGGGTCTTGGCAGTATACACTGAACACCTAAGGGGAGGAGGGGAGTGTAGACAGATGTAAACGAAGTCCAGTAAAGACTCAGAGCTCAGGACAACCCGAGCAGCCACTCTCTCCATGATCACTAACAGTGAATACCCCAACCAGATGAAGAAGTCAGCAGGTAAAGGAAATAAAAGCCGCAATGGCTGTACTTACTGCACCCGTCCTAGGAACAAACGATCCGTAATCCGTGGGCGTGCAGTCTCCGCAGACATAGTAGAGGAGAAATGTAATGCAGAACAGGAACATGGAGAGAACCACTCAATTTAAAAAACGGGGATCCAGGCAGAATATGTTGATAACAAAGGGTTTATTCACCAAACTGAACCACAAGCAACATTGAGTTGCAAAAAGGTAATCATCTAACGTGTTTCACGCATCAAGCGCTTGATCCGTGAAAAGCGTTAGAGGATTACTTTTCGCAACTCAATGTTGCTTTTGGCTCCATTTGGTGAATAAACCCTTTGTTATCAACATATTCGGTCCGGATCCCCGTTTTTTTAAATCAGAGCGATGCTCTCCATGTTCCTGTTCTGCATTACATTTCTCCTCTCCTAGTGTTTTATGTCATTGTTGAACACTCACATAGCTTTTTACTCTTGGTTTTCTTGTATTGTAATCTCTTTCTGTTCTCCCAAAAGTTTTGCAATGGTGGAAAAGTTCTCTCTCTCTCTCAGGCGACCCGAGAACCAGTCTGGGAAGAGAAAACTCAGCAGAGCTGGGTGACGGGGTGACAGAAAAGCCCCTGTTGGAGTCAGAAGGGGAGCTGAAGCCGACCAATCTAAGGGACGCATGAGTAGTTACAGAGGGGGTCCTCACAACATTTAAGGGTACCAAAGTCTATAGATAGTACTGTGTGAGTAGGTGTTTATATACACAGCCAGGGTTAAGGTGCATACCCAGAAAATCAGTGCTCAAAGCTGTGACCATGCAGCAAGCTTAAGCCTATAGGGAACCATGTTAAAAATGGTTTTTGAGGCAAAAAGTGACACTGTGTGCTCATTTGCATGTCATTTCCCAGAATCCTTTGCTGCAGTGGAAGTGTTGTATGCTGGGTGATAATGGGGAAAGGCGGGGTTGCAGACCTGCCTAAGACATGCAGATGAGCATACAGTTGTATTTGCATATTTGCTTTCCTGTGGAGGGTTTTTGTCACTTTTTTTACTCACCATAACTTAACTATATATATATATATATATATATATATATATATATATATATATATATATATATATATACCACAGAACGGTATTGTCTATTCATTTTGTATTATATATACACACACACACACACACACACACACACATATATATATATATATATATATATATATATATATATATATATATTCATATACTGCATATATACATATTAAAAAAAGAAAAGCGTAACAAAAAAAACAAAATGAACAATATAAACAATGCTGTGCATAAAGGGATCAATTATGTCGCTGTAAATATCTAAACTATCCCTGTTAGTGCTGCCAAAAGGTCCTCAAGTGTTGATAAGAGAAAGTTCAAATGTCCAAAAAATGTCTAGGCCAAAAACTGGACCCAGCAAAACAAAAAGGATAACAAGTTGATTACTTACCTGCAAAGCGAGTGTTACCCTGCAAGAACGTGATACCCTATGTTTTTCTCTTTTTTCCTGGTTCCAGTTTTTGGACATATATACATACAGTACATACATATAAACGGTGTGTTCTATTAATCAAAACTCTGTGTCGTGTATTGTTGTCCATCGTCTGACCACGGCCGCAGCTAGTAAATACCACCAGCCATACTGGGGAGGAGAACTTAGCCATAAGAAGTCAGTCTAAGGGAAATCAGAGGGGTTACACTACTATATGTTAAATGCTCGTGCATTTCAAAAACGTTTGCAGTCAAAGTGTAAATCGATTATCATTCTAAAATCAATCTGCCTGCTTGGTCTGTCAGTCTACCGTCCAAGTACATGACCCCCAATTGGCTTTTGGCCTGAAAAAGTAGAATGCATCCTAACCTACTCACACCTTTAATTTCTGACAGCTTTTCTGCTTTGAAATAATTATCAGGTGACATTTATTGATCAGTTCTGGTTAACCAGCAAGTCAGCACTTGAAGAGTCATGTCAATAATGAAGTTGTCTTGCTGCTAAAGATGTTCTTCCTCAAAATCAATACGATCTAATCAGTCTCTCGAATATTATATGTGGGGGGGGGGGGGGGGGATTCAATCAGAAAATGTATCCTCTTCTATTTGTTCTTTAGCTACCATGTTCCATTCATATACCCAACACAGAAACCATACTATTATTTATTTAAAAAGTGCTTATTTCAATACAAATATACATTCAAGCAGAGCCCCAAAATAATTAAAAGCACATGCTTAAATGCATCAAATATTGGTGTTGCGGTTATATAAAGATTGCTTCACTGTGATAGTAGTACGCAGTCTTTGGCGCGCTCCCCCACAGCAATTAAACTGATTGCCGGGGGAGAACGCGGGGCCTCTGTACCGCTGTTACCTTCTCTGGCGGTATCTCCTCATGCAGGGTTCCGTCATCACAGCTCCGCGGTGTCAAATGGTGTTGTGTTGCCATGACAACGTGCCGCCGCATGGCACCACGACTTCATGTTGTCATGGCAACGTATGGCCATTTGACGTTGCGGAGCCCTGATGTCGGGACGCTGAGATCCCGCCGGAGAAGGTAAGAGCCAAGGTCCCGCACATGTAGCTGAACCGAGCCCCGCAAACATCCCAGCTGGCCCTGAGCTGTGGGGCAATGTTTGCATAGCAAAACTAATGAGAAAGGCAGAAGAAGGGTTTAAAAATAAACCAAAACATTTAAATTGCAAAGTTTGACCTTTTGCTTTTTAATCTGTATATCATGATAAATCTATTTTGTAGTATTTCATTCGGAAAATAAAAGCCAAACAAAAAAAGAACGTATTGAAATCAACGAAAATGAAAGATTGTGGCGAATGAATAATATTGTTTTTTTCAAAGCAACTGAACCACGCATTGTAAAGCAAAATAGTGGTTTTAAAAACAAAGTGACCATAAAGTTAGATGCAATGGTGTACTTTACAAGCCTTTAAATACATGTACACAGGGAGATGTCCATAAATCACAGGTAGAGAGCTTGCTGAGGCAGGGTCAGACTTTGTATAATATATCATGGAGAGGAATGCTGGAGAGACAGCTGCTTCAGGTCTGACTGTCACTAGCAGTAGTCCAGTTTCCTTCTTTATGTTTTTCTTCGCTAAAGGCTAATAGTTCAAAATGCTCAACCGCTACAAAAATATACATTTATTTAAACGTATGCGTAACTGCAGCCCCATTCCAGACCTGGGCAAGCATTGAGTATTGTAACTAGCACGGTCATAAATAAAGGACATTATTGGTTGGTGTGTGTGTGTGTGTGTGTGTGTGTGTGTGTGTGTGTGTGTGTGTGTGTGTGTGTGTGTGTGTGTGTGTGTGTGTGTGTGTGTGTGTGTGTGTGTGTGTGTGTGTGTGTGTGTGTGTGTACAAGCATAGCCACATTTTATTCAGTTAAAATACGGACTAGGGCTTTTTTGTGATTAAAGTATTGAATGGTCTTACGTATGTAAAAATGGGCAGCCACTTTTCTTAAAGAATCAGACAAGTGTCCCAAGAATAAATAATGTATTTGTTTAATATTTATGGTTTATACGCTCTTCTTCTATTCTCTTTTGTGATAAAAATGTTTGAGGAATGTTGTATCTACACAAAAATTGGCAATTCGCACGATTCTCCTTTGTTTTCTTGGTACAATCATTAGGCAAGCCAGTAAAGGTGTACGGAACATATTTGTTAGATAAATAATTTGACAGTACATACTGACAATAAAAATAAGAAATAATTATACTAGGCTATTCTTTAAAAAAAAATGTTTTAATGTTTTTGAGTGACAATCAATGTCTTTTAAATTGTAAGTGATAAAGTACTATTCTGCTGATTTTTAATATATACGTTTATACTAATTGCTCTTGTACTCTCTGTATTCTTCTTTCTTCTCTGGAGATCTCCGTTGGAAGTGGTTATTAAGAACTTTGAGTGCATCACTACATGACATCTCAAGAAGCACGAGCGCGGTCTTCATCGGTATTTCTTATTTCTGTTTTGTTATGACTGCTCCCATAAGCCACAAGTATGTGATAAACCCCAAACTTGAATACTCTGCAGTAAGAAAAAGACCACATGCAAAATCGCCCTAATTATGTAACCGCCATTACTAAATCATTCATTTATAAAGAGTAACTTTGATCGAACAGAAAAAAAGCAGACAATAAAAATGCACTCTCCCAAGGATGGTTCATTTGGAATCTGTCACACAGGTATACTGTACTGTACCTTGAGCAGGGCCGACGTGATGGTGGTGCCTGTGCACCGAGCCGTGCAGTTACAGATGCCCCGCGCTATCCCCCACGACAATTAAACTGATTGCCGGGGGAAGGGGGGCAGAGTGCGGGGACTTTGTAACACTTGCCTTCTCTGGCGGCATCTCCTCCTGCATGGTCCCGAAATCATGGCTCCGTGATGTCCAATGGTGTCGTGTCGCCATGACGAGATGCCTCACGGTGCTGTGATGTCTCGTTGTCATGGCAACGCAATGCTATTTGACATAGCAGAACCATGATGACTGGACTATGTAGGGGGAGATGGCGGGAGGAGGAGATGCCACCACAGAATGCCACCGGAGAAGGTAAGAGCCGCCCCTGAGCTTGAGCTACCAATGAGGGTATAATTAATTAACGGTTTTCACAAAGCGTGCAGTAACACCAGAGAATGGAAAATTGTGTTCGAATGAGCCATATTGAATTAGGTGTGGTTTAGTTCACGAGAAATAGGGGATTATTCATAAAACTGTGATAGTGCCAGTAGCGGAATTCCCATTAGGACCAGGTCTAGGGCAGCACAAATGTCCGGCCCCACATACTTTTGCGGCGCTCTCTGGCCTATCGAACATAATGGGAAGTCATTTTATCTGTTGCGGTCAGTTCCTCACCTGCCGCCCTCCACCTCCTTCTGAACCACAGCATGAAATGACGCCACAGACGTCACCAACGTGACATCACAGCAACTCGTTGCCATGGCAACGCGACATCGCAGCATCAAATGACAATGATGTTGCATTTCCATGGCAACGTAACATTGGTGACATGCTGCGGTTCAGAAGGAGGAGGGGGGCGGCAGGTAAGGAGCTGTGCCTAGGGGCAGCGAATTTTGAAATGCGCTGTTGGATAGTGCAGATTAGGCACAGAAACTCCCATTGACTTGAATGGGAGTTTCCATGTGATAGTGATAGACAGCTTGAGAAGGTCTCCATGCAATTATTGCAGAAGGAAGTTGCAGGGTGTTCACTTCTTTTTTTTACATCTGTTTTATTTGTTTTGTGGTGGTCACAAGTGTATTGTGGTATTGTTTATATTAATGTTTCTAAGGCCGCGTCTATGGTAAGCGTGACCGTGGCACGATCAACATGTCGTAAGGCAATGAACGCGGTCATAGACCGCACGAGCGTGACGGGGTGCGCGAGGAATCAAATACATTTGATTTTGCCGCGCGACAGCCAGGTCCCGTGCATGGTTCAGTCAATGAGGGCGTCCTCGGCACGCCCCCCGTCGTGCAATGCTACAGGCCGTGTATCGCACCAGCTGCGCGGGCACCATGGACGCAGCCAAAGAGTTCTGTACTACATTACTCAACAGATTATCGCATGAGAAATCGGAGCTGTCTACTCTGCAGAGTCACAAGGGCCTTATTTGGAACTGTGTTGTGCCAAAGTAAAGATGTCAAAAACATGAGAATTAAATTAAGAATTTAAATAACGATAATTCCAACGTCTAGTTTTTACCCAGGGCTCTTTGTTCATTTCTCCATATTTGTACAAGACTTCTCATAAATGCAGTTGTTAAACCTACTGAGTGCAAATTCTATCAGCTTGGGCTTTCCCGGGAGAGTTGAAAATAGGTTTTGAGTATTACATAATTCAGGCAGAATTGGTTATTACTGCTGTTATCTTTGCCAGTATTCCCCTGGAAATTAGATGTTAATACCAATGGTCCTTTCTTAGTGAGAACAAATCGCATACTTTCACATCATGACTGCAATTTTAAGGTCTTGTTATTTTCCATCCTCTTCAACTACTCAATGCCACTAAAAATTCCTCTAAAATATTAAGGAAAGGCTTCTGAAAGCATTTCAATCACTCTTTGCTTGTGCACTCGATCCAGTTTGTTTAAACTTTAACATGACACTCTTCTAACTGTGCTCTGACATCTCTGTCAAAGTTGAATAGATGAAATTCTCAGAAACCTAGATTTGTACCACAATAACTTTACATAACTTAACCCACAGAAAAAAGGACAAGCTTGTTTAAAACATTTAAAAAAAAAAACAGGAGAACTGATTTCAGAGCAATCCAATGGAAACCTAAATATATTTGCAGGAGCGTTATTCAAAATGTCTAAACATCCACCTAATTAATTGCGCAAGAAAGAAACCAGTACTACTTTCAGACATGTTTATACAATGGTGACCACAACTTCACAGATTTCATCTTACTCAAACCTACAGTACAGGAACAGCTTTAAAACAATAAAAAGGCATGTTTGACTGTTCTGCCACAGAGATTGAGTTTTTAATCAATCAATATGACAATGTCTGCCTCACAGTCACTAACCTAAAAGTCAATACTGATTCATCATGTATACTTCCTCATTTTAGTGTTGTAGCCCTCTAACGATTAGCAATATCATGACAATACCACTAGGCTACAGGGTGAGTGCTGATTCAGGGTGATACATTAACAGCCATTGACTTGAATCGCCTTTAGTGCTGGATCTGGGCGCGATACCCCGTCTCTTAGTGAATCTCCCTCTATGTGCATTGTATATTTCCATCCTAACTTCTACAATGTATGTATATATGCAGGGGTAGACAAAAATATAAAAAAAAACATAGCAGCACACCTTTTGTTAAGACCTGAGGGGCAGGGGGTGTTGGCTATACTCCTGCCCCTCCCTAACCGTCGGCTTCTCTATGTCACTGTACATATGCGACACACTGACCCACTCTCTCACAGACAGACAGACATAGACACACATTATCTCTTTCATACAGACACACACTCTCCTCCCCATCCCACAGTGTGCGTTGAGAGGAGGGTGGGCTCTGAGTAGCTCTGTCCCCTGGCCGTAATTTAGCTGCATGGCCAATGCCTCGTGCTCTCCGATCTGCCTTCTCTCCCCCGCACCTCTTACTGAGCTGTGCGGCGATGACGTGATCTGGCGGTCACAGTCATCAGTGCACATAACACAGGCGCCCAAGTTCATAAAGTAGAGGGAATAAACCACAACATAGTACAGCTCTGTGATATAGCGTAGGTCAGAGAGAACGTGACTAATACTATTCACACTTGGTGAGTATATAGTACACAATAGAAATACCAATCAGTGATTCTAATGAAAACACTGGAAGATTGTTCTAAATAGCTTCAGAAAGATGGAGCAGAACAACACAGTAGTGTAAATCTATGTTTACTAGAGACACAGTTGGTATATTGCATCCACGGGAGGTCTTTTGAAAATAAGCCTTTCGGGTCATTTATATACAGCACACCCCAACCGCCTTGTCTCCCGTTCAGCAGAGAGGAAAATGAATGCCGTCAGAAAGCCACTTGTACACTGCAGGTTCTCCTTCATGCTAATTTAGCCATTCCGGGAAAGCAAAATGGCCACCAACACTGGGTATGGTGCCCTCAGTCGTTCATAAATCCCTGAGGAAGCCAGTCACTTGGTGAAACGTGTAGGATTTGTGAACTACTGAGGACTCCATACCCAGTGTTGGTGGCCATTTTGTTTTCCCCGAACAGCTGGATTACAGTGGAGGAGACTCTGATGGCGTCCGTATTCCACTCTTCTGAAGGGGAGACAAGGCGGCTGGGGTGTGCTGTACCTCTCGTGAGTGCAATATAACACCTATATACTTCTCTAGGAAACACAGATTTACACTACTGTGTTGTTTTGCTCCATATTTCTAAAGCTATTTAGAACAATCTTCCAGAGTTTTCATTAGAAACACTGATTGTGAGTATACAGTATATTACATAATAGAAATACCAAAGTGTGAATAGTATTAGTCACATTCTTTCTGACCTATTTTATGTCTCAGAGCTGTACTATGTTGTGGTTTATTCCCTCTACTTTATGAACTTGGGAGTCAATGTCCACCTCAACATCCACTCAAAGAATAACCCTCACAAACGGAAGAAATCTGTGATTTGAGAGCTGCAGACCATTCAAGACCTTATCAGTATTATTTATCACTTAAAGTCACTTATTTTGTCAAGTCACTTGTACGTAACAGTTATAGACCAGATTGAAATGTGAGACAACTGAAGTCTTAAAAGAACTTAAACTGATGGCGGCTTTAAGAGTTTCTGGTAGGTTGTTGCAGTTGTGAGGTACACAGTTAATGCCTACACATGTCACAGACCCTCATATATAACATTTCCAAGCCCTTTTAAACCGAACAATACATTTTTTTAGTCATATGCTTTTGCAGGTAACATGCTCTTTGCAGTTTTAGATTGTATGGGAGTACGACAGAGTCCACTCTTTTTAGATGTCGGAGTTGCCATCTTAAATGGCAAAAGGTGGAGCCATTCACGGAGTAGACATACTGTATTTCAGAAACATCTAGGTTCTTTTACAGGATATGATACCATTTTGTGGACTACAATACAAATTCTTCAGAGGTAGCTTATAAATTAACAGTCAAGACCTTTTGTCTCTTCTTAGAAATATTCCCTCATCCTAATGGCTGAGTACATTCCTTAGTATAGAATGAATGCGGTTAAGTAAAATAAGTGAATGCATTATCCATTAAAAGCAAGTACCGTAGAATAATAAGAGTTACATTGAGGAGATCTTGCTTATAGATTTTACCTTTAAAAAATATTTTCATGGTTTTCCTTGGAAAACAATCATTAAATCTTGTTCTATTCTTGTTTAACTTTCTCTCGTTCCTGTTTTCTTAAAAATACTTCGTCTTCAGTAGGTCACAATTGCATTGCAACTTATTTATTTAGAAAATGTTTTACCAGGAAGTAGTACATTGAGAGTTACCTCTCGTTTTCAAGTATGTCCTGGGCAAAGAGTTATGATGACAAATACATGGTTACAAATATATGGTTACATTTAATTAACAGGGTTATACATTATATATAAAGACTGGATGTAAATGTCTATACAGACATTAATAGGCAATAGATCAGTATAAATATCTTGCTCCACAACAGTTTTAAAATCAATGGATAAAAACAGAGATGAAGGAAGATATCAAACAGATGCCACTTTTTAAGAAATATCACATCTGGCATTTTTGTTGCAAATTATGTTAGATGTTGAACATTAGTGACCTTCTAGCTTCGGCATATGTTGAAATAATTTGAGTTATTTCTAAAGTATTTCTTAAAAATAATTGTATTTATGCTTAGTGCATGGACTTAACAAAAGTAGTGGTATTGTGTCTAATTCTAAAAAGTCTTACTTAATTACATATCGGGGGGAAACGACTTGATCTTTATTTTAGAAAGATTAAAAAAAATAATCCCCTTACTCGGGCCAATAGGAAGTCACAATGTCATCAGAGCAAAGCATTGCAGCATACTTTTGGATGAGCCAGGCAACCATTTTTAATTCTGTTTGCATTTCACTTGCACATAAAGAACAGATTTGGGGCACTGGGGCAGATGGGGGTGGTGGAGGGGTTATTTGGAGATACCATTAACACGGTTCAACTCCATGGAACCCCCTGATTCCACTTCCACACAAAAAAAAAATCCACTCTGACTCAGCCACGGATTGAGTCATCTGTGCTGAAGCAGGGATAGCCTGAATTCCTGACTTGTTGATGGCCCTTGAGGACAGGAGTTGGCCATCCATGTCCTAGTACATCAGACGTTGACCACCGGCTTACGTAAAACTAGTGTTAAGAAGCGGCTCATAAATGTCTCGTTAAGGGAAAACACGTCCCCAATGCACACATTTCAGTATAAGTTAAGTGTAGGCTCTGCAGATGGTATCTGTCAAATTAACAATCTACTGTAATTGTGACTATGGTTAACTTCCACTTCCTCATAACTCTTGATATAAATGGCGTGTCTCTACTTGGCACTCGTCTATTAAGAGCTCCCTGCCAAGTTTATGCATAATCAGATTACACGTTCTTGTAAAGTAAGGATATGAAAACCCCAACTTCCAGTGGGCATTTCCTGATATAGTAACATTTTGGGGTTAATACTGCCATTATTATTCAGAGGTGATTTTTGGCATAACAGAGCTGTACAGCTTCATCAGCTTTCCTGGGCCACCTGAAGGGCTCTGAAACACTATTATTTATTTATCTTATTTTTCAAAATGTTTTACCAGGAAATAATACACCTCTCGTTTTCAAGTATGTCCTGGGCACAAAGTTATAAAAATACATGGTTACATTAAAAGATCAGGACCTATTCATTCATCAGCTGCTCATTTCTTCATATTCAATTAAAACTTTTTACAAGAATCTTTGAAAGGAAAGTCTATTTACCTCTATTAGCTATTTAAAGATTGAATGTTTTTTTTTTTTCAAAAGTTAGTAGCCTCATGTTATTCGGTATAGAGAAAAAGAAGAAACAGCAGCGCACTGCCAGGGAGCCAGGTGGTTTAAAAAATAAATTTAATAATCAAAATAACATCACCCACAGTGGTAGTGCCGCCCTCCTACGCATTTCGGACCTACGGTCCTTTAACAAGGATTTATATATTCCGGACACTTTTTGAGCACCCACTTCTCTATATTTTCATGTTATTCAGTAAACTGAGCTGACGTGATATTAGAATCAATAGACAGTGTTTTTCAGAGTTCTAATCACCCACACCAGTTAGACGATATTGCTAGCTAGCTTGTATATACACAGCATAGTCATATATTTATAAGCAGTGTTCGACAAACCTATACATTTGCTTGCCCCGGGCGAGTGGATTTAACCCCCGGGCGAGTAAATATTGGCCCAAGCAGCACACGTTTGGTACTAACTAGGTGGCGAGTAGATTTTTTTTGTGTGGCGAGTAGATTTTTTGGTGATTTGTCAACCACTGTTTATAAGCATACTACACCTAGGAAAATAATTCAGTAGATAAAGCTAGTTATAAACACACCACTGCAAATAATAATATCCATAACATTCCCTTGGCCAAATTGGCCTCCAAGTCATTTTAAGTAATGTTTTTAGAGTTAGAACAAAGGAAATATACAGAGGACTCTGAACTTGTGATCTATCACACTTACAAGATAAGCAGATTTATACATCACCCCTACTTTTCAAATGAACTGCTAGAATGGGACAGGAGAAACCCAGAGACAAGGGAAGTAAAAACCATCCTATTCAAATTACTATTCGGAAAATTATGTTTAAAAAAAAAAAAGAAAGGTCGATAAACGGAACAGAACTGGAAGTTGGAACTTTGGCACCTTTCAAATGAAATGAATAGGAGGATAAAGGTGGGATGGAGTGCATTTGGAAGAAACGAGGCCATCTTTCAAGGAAACCTTCTACTATACATCAAAAGGAAAGCGTTCGGCCAGTTTATTCTGCCTGTGCTTACGTATGGAGTACTATTGCATAACATAGCTTTTGGTGCGGGAAGACATCCTACAGCCTATTTACTGGAATTGGCTGTAACAGTTCATATTTAACAAGCTGTGCCTGGAGATATTTTGTGTGTCTTGTGGAGTAGCTCTGCTTAGTAAATGTGGCCCAATATCAATCAACTGTTCTCCCCTTGTTTCTGCTCCGTGACACTGGCAAGCAGTGTGAGGTGCTCGGGGAGCTGTTTTTGGGAACCCGTGTAAGTGTGGATTGATTTTGATTTGTAAAGGCAGACCATTATAATTAGGAACCTAGCCATAAATGCACGTGTGAGATGGGGTAGAGAGAAATCGACATGGGGAAGAGGGGGAGAGTGAAATTGGTGGGGAGATTGGCATAAATGGGGAGAGAGAGTGACATGGGGGGGATGTACATTTGCCTCTTGGGTAGTCGCAAGCTAAACATTTCTCTATCAGGTCCCTGCTCCGGTAGTCAGCCACTTAAAGCAGCAAAACATGTGAAATCTTAGATGTGCTTTTCTAAAAACTGTAAATCAACTCTATAGTATTAAATAGTGACTGTTATTTTCTTTTTTTATTCAACTCTTAATGCCATTTTTAATAAATGTTAACTAATCCATCAATATCTATAGCAGGTTTAGCCCACCTCCCCAGCAGTGCAAGATGTTTGCAACACTTTCCTGTTTGGGATAATTTGTTATAAATGTTCCCAGCAGATTGAGCTGTAAGTTGTAACAATAGAGAATGTTACCTTAGTAATATAAAGATACATTGTAGCTGCTGAGTTACACTGACTGAAGGATTGGTTGAAACTGGAAGGTGGCCATTTTGTTATGCACAATCAGGAGTTTTACAGATTTATAACAGGAGACCAAACGATTGTCAGCTTAGGTGTAAGAATGTAGAATGATACATTGTCACATGCTTAACATAGATAAATGCTTCCCGCCCCTCTTCCTACAGGTGAGCACAATGAGAGGGGCTATAATTATCAGCACAATGTCATTAAACAGCTGATCGGAGGGAGCAGAGAGCTAGGTCATCGCTCCCTGCGCACTGGGAAGAAACGGGGAGCAGGCCCGTACCTTATAGTGCCTTTTTTTTGTTATGTATATTTCTTAATATAGTGTTACTGTTGTTGATATGCAAAGAAAAACATATATTTTAATTCTGTACTAATATTCAGGCAAAAAGGTGCCAACAAAGCATATTTTTGATCAAAAATTAATTAAAAAAAAAACTATAGTTATATATATATATATATATATATATATATATATATATATATATATATATATATATATATATAACTATAGTTTTTTTTTTAAATTAATATATGATCAAAAATATGCTATAAAAGAAATATATATATATAAATATATATTAAAATATAAAACAAAACAAAAAGAAGCGCCAATTCCGTAGAGTAATATATAATGATAGGAATTTATTAAATAACCAGAGCAGTCATATAGACCAATGTTAGATTGGTGTGATTAAAAAGCAATCAAAAAAGCAAGTGGTTGCAGTGTGCAGCAACGCGTGAGTGACATGCAGATGGTGTGATACAGCGAGGTAACCACGATAATATTAAGGAGGAAGGTAAACAGTGGAACTGGTAATGGATTAATAGCAGTTAATGTGGCTGCTAACAGCCCAGTGGAATGCAATAGTCACCAATTAGAGAATGTCCCTTCTCAATGTAAATTCGGTGCCACTAGGAAAGTCACTCATAGTGACGAAACGCGTTGGAACGTCGTTACGTAGACACGCAGTGACGCAGCTATGCAGTGACGCGATCACAAACTGTGAGGAGCTCCAAGAACAGATCACCGCTCTGCATCTGGAGATAGAGGCACCCGTTGGAAACTCCCACTCAGCGCCATAGCGAGGTCTGACAAGCAGGAAGTGTTTGCCTCTACATGAGGTCTTGGCACGCAGTTTATCTTCGTGTGCCACAGGAGGGAACTGGTTTTCTTTCCATCTCAGGAAACATCATCGCCCCATAGTGGAACCAGACCGAACGTAGAGGTGTGAAGCTCCGTGCTCTACCTGGTCTGAGAAGAGTGCACCGGATTTTCATTGAGAAGGGACATTCTCTAATTGGTGACTATTGCATTCCACTGGGCTGTTAGCAGCCACATTAACTGCTATTAATCCATTACCAGTTCCACTGTTTACCTTCCTCCTAAATATTATCTTGGTTACCTCGCTGTATCACACCATCTGCATGTCACTCACGCATTGCTGCACACTGCAACCACTTGCTTTTTTGATTGCTTTTTAATCACACCAATCTAACATTGGTCTATATGACTGCTCTGGTTATTTAATACATTCCTATCATTATATATTACTCTACGGAATTGGCGCTTTTTGTTTTGTTTTTTGTCATTATCATTGTGGTGAGGCTTGACCACATAGAAGCTTTGCCTCTTCCGTATAGACTGTTCCTATGCTGAAACCAGTTAACCATCCTCACAATAACCACCTACTACATTTATCATATTTATAGTTTTTATCACTTACACTAGTATATTTTTAATTTTTTATTTAATTCACAACACCTTGCACATCATTCCTTATCACTTACTAGCGCTACTATTTGTTTTTGTGTGTGTATATATTAAAATATATATATATATATATATATATATATATATATATATATATATATATATATATATATATATATATATATATATATAAAACAAGAGCAATCAGTGCAGCAAACCTCCCAAAGAGAAAAAAAAGCAGCATACTGTACATTAAGTTACGCTTGATGACTGATCATACTTTGTATTTTTTTTTTATATATAGTTTGCTCTAATTTCCATATTATACCTAAAATAGCCATACTAGTTACAGAATCTGTTATTTGGGTCACCTGCAAGGTAAGCAGAATACACCTGTTAGCATAATAATTACTCCAAAATTAAATATGTTGCATAACCTGCATTCAAAAAATGAAAGATTCAGCAGAAGAAAACTGAACTGCATTCATATATTATTTAATATTGTGTTCTGTAAGAGCTCTGTTTATTCATAATGCCTTTTCTCTCATTTATAGGATACTTTGCAGCGTATTTTTTTACCTTATGAAAGTGCATATGCAAAGTATCCTATAAATAAGAGAAGAGGCATAATGAATACACCGACCTCTTACAGAACATAACAGAAAATTAAATATGAATTCAGTAGGGCACATTTTAATGTTCTGAAAGTTAGATTTTACATTCGAATTTTGTATTATATTGATTGTTATGTAGTTTGATTGTCTAAGTAGTAAGAATGTATCATCCCTTGTATAAAATGTGTCCATCTTTATAGAATTTGTATCTTTTATTATCATCGATGATGAAAGGGTTAAAAACAGATTGTTTAAGACAAGACGTGTGTGTGTGTGTGTGTGTGTGTGTGTGTGTGTATATATATTTATATATACATACATACATACACACTATTTGATGCATAGTTTGATCGTATAGGAATGTATATATACACACACATGCTCATGTTTGTCTAGTTGGCAGATTGTATATGTTTGCAATAGTTTATCTTATGAATATATATATATATATATATATTCTGACGCGTTATCAAGCTAGCGCATGCGCATAGCGCATGTCTGAGGTAGCTGTGCTCAGGAACTATGAGTTTCACCTCGTTGCTGTCAGATAGGTCTGCAATGTATCGCATGTCTATTTACATGCGCAGGGGGCTTAAAAGAAAGAGAAAAATATGTAAGAGCAAGGTGGGTGGTAATGTTATGGAGTGGCACTTTCAAATCGGAACATCTTACATTACAGGAACTGCAACTTCCATCAACAAACTGAGTCTACTGAAGTGCAGGTCCCGAGGCAGGATGTCTCAGCTGTGCTCCCTCTGTGATGGCCTAGATGTCAGTTATCAAAAGGTATTTCTTCTGTTGGGACAGGGGGGGGAGGAAAGTTTGGGATCGAATGACTATTTTTTTGTTTGTTTTTTTACAAACATTATGGAGTTTTACCACTGAGGTGTTTATTTCTCCACAAAGAATAATTAAGGCAAAAAAAAGGCAGGTATGACATTATAAATGATTCCTGCAGTTTCTTTCCCCAACTTCTAGGTTGCCAGCTAACGTGTAAAGTTACATATCCACAACATTCTTGGCTGTCAGATGACCCTTTTCCTGGCTCCTAATGGAATCCTTAATGAGTGCTGCTGAACCATCTGCTATTACACATCTGCCTATGACATAGCAATACGATGATGTATTTAAGATGGTACGGAAAAAAAGGAAAGCATTTGTTTCAACATCAGCACCTAAGAACTAAGGTAACCTGTTACTGGCTTTCTAAATGCACGTACCTTTCATGTTTCCATGGTACAGTGCCCACAGAAACCGGAAAATGTATCCGCATAAAAAGAACAAAATCACGGAGAATTCACGTGCATGCATGTGGAAAGACGCCACATTAACCTGTCCCGCTCTGAAACCACCACAGTTAACATACAAATTATACCTACAGTATATACTGCAGACCTTACTATACTGACAAACATCTAAACACACTTTTCAGGGAGGTCACGACACTTGCCCTAGATTCGTTTATGCTTTTCTTGTCTTCATATCCATCTCTAACACTCTTCTGCCTCAATTTTACATTGTCACTACTGTATCTGAAGCTTTTTTGCTCTACATAAGTAATGCTTCTTTTCTGCTCCACTTACTGTATCCCGCCTAAAACATTTTCACCAATTACCACCTACTTTTCGCTTTCTCCATGTATCTTCAAGTCATCAGAAAACAACATTTTTTTAGTTAAAGAAGTCAGTTACTTGGGGGCAGAGGGGCACAGGACAGAGGGGGCAGAGAATCACAGGAGTCAGAGGAGGCAGAGAATCACAGGAGTCAGAGAGTCATATGGTCAAAGGACACACACACACAACAGGACAGAACAAATACACACATACAAAATGGGACAGAACAAATACACACAGGACAGAGGCACACAGCCTCACCTCTCTACAGCCCATGCTGCTTCCTCCTCTGCTTGGCCACACCCCCAGGCTCCTGACACCACCTCTTGATTGGCTGATGCTGGGTAATGCAGCCAATCAGGATGGAGGAAACTGCCCAGCCCCCTTACAACTGCCCTGCTCTCCCTGCTCCAAGGCCTCGTTTATAGTACATGTTCGAGTGCGAAACATGCACTGCAGGCATCGGGAGGCTACAGGTAGGCGTAGCGGAGGCATGACCATGACGTCATGTGAGCGGTTCACCCTCATTGGCTGAACCGCTCACGTGACGTGGCCATCACATGGAAAACTCAATTTCTGAAATCTGTGCGCTTGGATGCGTCTGTCGCGGGCAGTATGTGCGCACTCAATTTACAACATGACTGTTTTGGTGCACCGCCATTATAATCACGGCCTTAGAGATCTGAGAAATCCTGCAGCACACTTATGATCCTCTCACGGAACCCCTGAGTGCTGCGGAACCCCAGTTGGGAAACACTGACTTACACACTTACAGCTTGCTCATGCACATATGTATTTACATTTAATATGCGTGAAAGTTTTCCAAAGTGAGGAAAATCTTCAGGGCAGAAAACCTATTCTCCCAGTTTGTTTTTTTATGTCTGGCGCTTAATTCCATAGATTGTATTGTAATTCATTATATAGCAATGTCTTTCTGCCAACTCTAAAAAGCTGCACTATATATATATATATATATATATATATATATATATATCTTATACTATATTAGTGAAAGCACTGTATGTTTGCCTGCCTGGATGTCCGGTGTCCCTAGCGGCAATCTCATTGGTCCCTTGGCCCGCCCGCCCCCGCACACCTCTCATTGGCCTCACACACTCACACCACCCCCTTGGCCCGCCCCCCCCACCTCTCATTGGCCTGAGGCGGAGTGACGGGCCAAAGGTCCAAAAAAAAAAAAAAAACACACACACACACACACACACACCTCTCTCCCCGCTCCAAATCACCTCTCCCCCCTCCCCAGTGGCATCACCTCTCCCCCTCCCCGCTCCAAATCACCTCTCCCCCCTCCCCAAATCACCTCTCCCCCCTCCCCAGCGGCATCACCTCTCCCCCTCCCCAAATCACCTCTCCCCCCTCCCCAGCGGCATCACCTCTCCCCCCTCACCGCTCCAAATCACCTCTCCCCCTCCCCGCTCCAAATCACCTCTCCCCGCTCCAAATCACCTCTCCCCGCTCCAAATCACCTCTCCCCGCTCCAAATCACCTCTCCCCGCTCCCCAGCGGCATCACCTCTTCCCCCTCCCCAGCGGCATCACCTCTTCCCCCTCCCCAGCGGCATCACCTCTTCCCCCTCCCCAGCGGCATCACCTCTTCCCCCTCCCCAGCGGCATCACCTCTCCCCCTCCCCAGCGGCATCACCTCTCCCCCTCCCCGCTCCAAATCACCTTTCCCCCTCCCCAGCGGCATCACCTCTCCCCCCTCACCGCTCCAAATCACCTCTCCCCGCTCCAAATCACCTCGCTTCCCGCAGCTGCCACGCGGCGCGTAAGATGGCGGACCCCCTTCCTCCCTCGCGGCGCCGAGTCAGACGGTGGCGGCGCCCGGAAGTACAGGTAGGTGTCGCTCCCCACCTCCGGCGCCAAACGGAACTGAGAAAGGGCGCATCAACTGAGGTGTGTGTGTGTGTGTGTGTGTGTGTGTATGTGTGTGTGTGTGTGTCACTGTCCACTGCCCC
This sequence comes from Ascaphus truei, assembly GCF_040206685.1. Lineage (NCBI taxonomy): Eukaryota > Metazoa > Chordata > Amphibia > Anura > Ascaphidae > Ascaphus > Ascaphus truei. The sequence continues at coordinate 76,280,402 of NC_134486.1, read as the reverse complement.
CCCTCCTGTCCACTGCCCCCCCCTCCTGTCCACTGCCCCCCCCTCCTGTCCACTGCCCCCCCCTCCTGTCCACTGCCCCCCCCTCCTGTCCACTGCCCCCCCCTCCTGTCCACTGCCCCCCCCCTCCTGTCCACTGCCCCCCCCCTCCTGTCCACTGCCCCCCCCTCCTGTCCACTGCCCCCCCCCTCCTGTCCACTGCCCCCCCCTCCTGTCCACTGCCCCCCCCTCCTGTCCACTGCCCCCCCCCCTCCTGTCCACTGCCCCCTCCCTCCTGTCCACTGCCCCCCCCTCCTGTCCACTGCCCCCCCCTCCTGTCCACTGCCCCCCCCTCCTGTCCACTGCCCCCCCCTCCTGTCCACTGCCCCCCCCCCCTCCTGTCCACTGCCCCCCCCTCCTGTCCACTGCCCCCCCCTCCTGTCCACTGCCCCCCCCCCTCCTGTCCACTGCCCCCCCCCTCCTGTCCACTGCCCCCCCCTCCTGTCCACTGCCCCCCCCCTCCTGTCCACTGCCCCCCCCCTCCTGTCCACTGCCCCCTCCCTCCTGTCCACTGCCCCCCCCCTCCTGTCCACTGCCCCCCCCCTCCTGTCCACTGCCCCCCCCTCCTGTCCACTGCCCCCCCTCCTGTCCACTGCCCCCCCCCTCCTGTCCACTGCCCCCCCCTCCTGTCCACTGCCCCCCCCTCCTGTCCACTGCCCCCCCCCCTCCTGTCCACTGCCCCCCCCCTCCTGTCCACTGCCCCCCCCCTCCTGTCCACTGCCCCCCCCTCCTGTCCACTGCCCCCCCCCTCCTGTCCACTGCCCCCTCCCTCCTGTCCACTGCCCCCCCCCCTCCTGTCCACTGCCCCCTCCTGTCCACTGCCCCCCCTCCTGTCCACTGCCCCCCCCCTCCTGTCCACTGCCCCCCCCTCCTGTCCACTGCCCCCCCCCCCTCCTGTCCACTGCCCCCCCCCCCTCCTGTCCACTGCAGGAAATGCAGGGGGAGGAATCCATGCCTTTGAGGCGCCCCCCCCCCTCCCTTTGACGCCCCCCCCCCCCTCCCTTTGACGCCCCCCCCCCTCCCTTTGACGCCCCCCCCCCTCCCTTTGACGCCCCCCCCCCTCCCTTTGACTGATTATGAGTGGCTAGAGAAACTACTGCGAGGGGCAGCTAGCCCACCTCAAGCAATAAAGATGCTCTTAATTACAAACCCTCTCGTGTACATGTGTGGAGTGATTGTACAGAGAGGAGCACCACAGAGGAGTTCCTCGCCAGGACCATCCCCAAGTGACCGAAGGGACCCTGATGAGGTGGAGGCGCTGCACTGGAACTAGGTAGGACTCTGCACACTACCTCAGCTGCCTGTCTGGACGGGTCCTCCCCACACACCATCATGCGGGAGACTCAGGAGTCCTGTTGCCAACAGGTGCACCACCAGACACTATCACACTGTAATGGGGACCGGTTAGACCACAGGGGCCAATGTGAGATTGGGTGGGTCAGGCCGGTGCACAAAAAACGTTACATATATATATATATATATATATATATATATACACACACACACCCACACACACACACACACATACATACACACAGGCGGTCCTCGCTTTCCCGATGAAATGCGTCCCACTAACCGCTGTCGGTTAACGGACTGTCGGATTGCGGGTCCCTTGTTATTACATATAGTTTATACATACACACAAGTTATTTTATCTTCATCTGCAATGTCTAATTTCATCTCTTATATGTAAACTGCTTCTTTATTAAATCCCCAAACTAGGACTTTTTGAAAGACAGAGTGTTTCAAATAAACATCAGATCACGGAGAGAGGTAAACTAATAATAATAGTATGTGTGTTCACTGTATTTAGGAAAAAAAGAATGGTGCAATTAGCGCTAAAAGCTAAACAATAAATGTGGGGTATAAACAATCCTTATACTAATAAGGTAGGCTGCCAAGAATTACTGACCCAGAACACAAAAAGACAAAATACAAACCGGCGCCTAAAATGTCCAGTGACAGTCTATATGAAGTCCAAATGGAAGGGAGTGCAAAGAACTGCTTCAATTCTTAAACTTCCAAGGATGTAGGTGTATCCACGGCCAGATGTCACGTGATATGTGGAATACAAACAGAAAAACAAATCATAGTGCAAACTGCTACTCAAAAAACATAACACAACCACTGACAAACAACAAGTGACAATAGACAGACAAAAGCAAGGCTGAAAAATAAAAGAGCTAATTTAATACAACATAAATATAAAATACAGATATGAACAAATGGCAGGCAACTGGTCCGGTGGTGTAAAACCGGAATCCTACTCACAAGAGGTGGAAAGTAATTGCGCAGTGAAAGTAGTCAATTGGAAATGACAGCCTCTCCTCCGGTGGCGTCGGGCTGATCCGGAAACCACTCCGACGCTGTCGCACACTCCTGGATCAATGTCCACTGCTAGGGGTGCGCCTTTGGGGAGAAACACTCCTTCTTGCTGCTTCAACGCAATACACGTTGCCACGTCGCCTGCGTGAGTTCGTGATACGGCTAATATGCTAAAACCCTACGCGTTTTGTGCGCATGCGCACTTCATCAGGGGATAAAGAGTACTAGGCATTGAACACTTTTACACAGTAAAAACGGCTCTGATTGAATGGAAAATGTAACCACTCATCACTACCAAAAGTACACAAATCATTGTCAGTCAAGCCTAGTACTAGAAACAGCCTCGCTAACGACACATAACATTACAAAAAACAAAAACATGTAATTGGAAACCATATAGAAAATCTTAAAAAATATTTATATAATATATTGATAACAAGAAACCACAACACTAGTAATTCCCATCTCAGGATTACTATTACCCATTAAATGTACACATACAAAACCTTATGTTGGATTCTGTTAACAAAATAAGACCCTATCAACAAGAACCAGATGGATGGAGGACAAATGACATAATCAATACAATTTGACCCTATTTTAAAAATACCCCCAATTCGAAATCAATATTCAGGCCACTTGCAGATAAGGGGGAGGTATAGTGGTGATGGACACACAATATTATATACAAGAGTCTATAAGACTACTTGGGGACACCACCACTTACCTCCCCCTGGTTGCTAACCCACTGGGTCAATTTTTGCGTTGAAGCAGCAAGAAGGAGTGTTTCTCCCCCAAGGCGCACCCCTAGCAGTGGACATTGATCCAGGAGTGTGCGACAGCGTCGGAGTGGATTCCGGATCAGCCCGACGCCACCGGAGGAGAGGCTGTCATCTCCAATTGACTACTTTCACTGCGCAATTACTTTCCACCTCTTGTGAGTAGGATTCCGGTTTTACACCACCGGACCAGTTGCCTGCCATTTGTTCATATCTGTATTTTATATTTATGTTGTATTAAATTAGCTCTTTTATTTTTCAGCTTTGCTTTTGTCTGTCTATTGTCACTTGTTGTTTGTCAGTGGTTGTGTTATGTTTTTTGAGTAGCAGTTTGCACTATGATTTGTTTTTCTGTTTGTATTCCACATATCACGTGACATCTGGCCGTGGATACACCTACATCCTTGGAAGTTTAAGAATTGAAGCAGTTCTTTGCACTCCCTTCCATTTGGACTTCATATTGACTGTCACTGAACATTTTAGGTGCCGGTTTGTATTTTGTTCACTGTATTTGCCTATTAGCGCATTGTTCTGACAAATATACTTATATTTCCCCCTGCTTTTCTCATCTTGACTCCATCTATTCACTTCCCCAGGTGAGGGCAATGATTGGAATTAAAGTTTTATCTGATCATTTTTGCCATGCTGTTTTATTCCAGGCAGCTTGGTAATGTCTGATTAAATAAGGAAACATCAGTCATCCTGATCTGACCCATTAAACAAGTCACTGGCATTGCCATTATTTTCATTCCATCTGCCCAGTCCCCCCTAATTATGCTTTTTTGCTTTTGTATCCGAAAAACTCTTAACATTTCAAAGAAGATTATCTGCTGCAGTAAGGTGGCTATATTATGGATCTTTTCATTGCACAATGCTCATGACACAATATATGTGTCCAATAATAGGTTTCTGCCTCGCAGTGGCGTAACCACTGTGCCGCTAAACCTGCAGGGGTATATTGGGCCCGGCGGAGGTCAGAGGTCGAGCTCAAGTTTCGCACTGGCTGATGCTGCTGCTGTCTCCGCTTGATGCGGAGACGTCATTTTCCCACCGGTATGGCTGAGCACTCACTGATGCAGCTCCCACACAGACTGGGTCGGAGCAGCCTTATCCCCTCCCCCCAGGTAAAATTCTTAGAGGGGAACAAGTGTGTGTGTGTGTGTGTGTGTGTGTGTGTGTGTGTGTGTGTGTGTGTGTGTGTGTGTGTGTGTGTGATGTTTTGTGTGGAATTGGCATTGTGTGTGTAGCAGGAAATTGAGTGTGTGTGGGGTTGTGTGAGGGAGAGAGGAGTTGAGAGGAAGAGTAAGAAAGGGAATGAGATAAGAGGAGATAGGGACATGGCGGGGGGGGGGAGGGCAGTGCGGGGGAGAGGGGGACAGAGAGGGGGTAGATTTCATTAGCTCTCCAGCCTGTTCTTTTTCTAGTAGCTGTGCACCGCCATACCGGTTTGTTCCTGGATCTCCGTATACGTTTTCGGCAGGAAGTACGCACAAATCCGCTCTCAGTAGCTATCCAGGTTGTGAGTACTTTCTTCAATCAAGTTATTCGGAGCTTACGGTGGGATAACTTATGCGGTGCTATGCTCAGGTGGCCCGGGTGTGATCGCCGAGACTCCGTACACCCGTGTATACGCGGTCCCGCCAGGCACCGTCTGTGTGCTCGCCAGATACCTACGTGACTCTTTATTTCCCTATATGCTGCCGGTCTGCTTATAGGAGATGGATTTAGTTGCTGCACAACAAGGCATACCATGTATTATTTCTTGAAAGCCTGTTTAAACACAGAGAACGGGTCTCTCTCTCCTAGATGAAATTTTTGTTTTCTGCAGCATTGTATGCGCACTGGATTGCAGTGCTGTGGATCTTGTTGGCACTGACATAGGACACGTTCCATTCGATACTGGTAAAACAAAATAAAAAATGCCGTTTACCTGTCACAATCCAATATGTTCTAGATGTTGTCTTGTTTGAAAGAGAAGAGATTAAATATACAACATATCAGTATTCTAACTGTATGCATTATTAATCTTCAGATTCATCAGAAAACAAAAGTCAATAATTACATTCCTTTTCACTCATCCCAATAGCTCTCTGCAGGGTGAGCAGCTGAGCTGAACCCTGTCTTAACCCAACTTATTAGAATGCATGAAATTACAATGCATGTGTAATGGACAGTTGGATCTAATTAAATCTGCCCAGCTTCTTGTCCATTGGATTAATAGGGGGTATATAAAGCAAACCTTCCAGAACTGCAGTAACAAAGGGCGAGTCCTAAAAAAATGCATTTTAAATCTAATGTACCTTCATTAATTACAGCTATAGAAAACCATTTATGCATGAACCTTACAAAATAAATGTGAGTGCATATTTTAAAACCAGTGCTTAACCATGTTGCTGGAAGAAGGCCCAGGGATGATCTGCTAATGCCAACACCTCATGGACCAAAGATACAATATTCTCAAGATATTACCGATTTTAATATCCTTGAGAGTTCACTACAAATATAATATATAATATAAATATGAGAATGTCAGCCGGTTTAGGATTAAAAAAAGTTTTAGCTTCATGTCCATGTTTGTTTTTAATGCCAACTAGCATGTTACTCGTCATTCTTAGGCTGCGCTTATAGTGCTGGCGACGGCGGCAACGGCGACACAACGTCGCCCGAAAACAAATGTATTGCCGCCATCGCGTGCGCTTATAGTAAGCGCGGAGCAACGGGAGCGATGCTGGCAGCTCAAATTCTTGAAGCCGGTCAAATTTGATTTTTCAGAATCTGCCGCCACATGTGACAGCCTCTGAACCAATCAATCAATCAATGACCTGGTCGCCCGTGACGTCGCCGCAAACCGAATTACAGCTTTCGCTAGCGGCGACGGGTGACGTCACCCGTCGCGTCGCCATCGCGCGCACTATGAGCGCGGCTTTAAGGGTCCTTGAAAACATATAATTTAGATCAATATTTCACTAAAATATAAAACTATTGAGAGACCTCAAAACAATGTACACAAATCAAGGAAAAAACAGGCAAAGGACAGGTAATAACAAGGCTCTTTTTTGTTTAGTTTTTGTAACGTCAATTGAAATGTTATCTCTTATCCCCAGAGGTGCTGCATGTACTCAAACATAACAATCTTCCAGTATAATATTAACTCGCGGTTTATCGAGGATCTCCTTTTATCATTGCTAAATGTCTGCACAAATGCCTTTTATCCTCATTAGCAACCCCACAGTAATGATTTCTGTCTTACAGAGAATTTCTGAAATCCTGATTGCATTGATTCTAATGAACTTCCTTATCAAGTAATTGACCCGTCTTAAATCATTTTAAACAAACCTCTTTTTCCCATGCCTACTTAGGTACACAAGGTGAAGGGGCAGGTAATCACAGACTAGAACTGTGGGAAGAAGTTTAACCTCAGTGGCCAGGGGAACAAGATATAATTACTGGTTAAGAGAGGGGCTGTAGCTAAATAGAGAGCGATATACTTCTCCTAAGCTGAAGCGCCACATTGGTCCTAATGCTACAAAAGCTGGGTGATTTTTTTTAATGTGTAAAGCATCATCTCAACACCTCCTCATTTAAGGATACTATACACATTTTGTGTTCTTATAGGATAAGAAACATAGATAAAAACAGAGGGAGAGATCGGAATAAATGTATATTTATGGTTTGTAAAGAGGGCTGGAAAGAAAATCAGAACATTATGAAGTTATAATGCACTGTATTTTTCTTTATTTCCAATATATATATATTAAAGGAACTGTCCTTTGAAACAAAGGCTTTTATCTTCAACATCTATGAACCACTTGAATAGAGTCACGATTCCCTCTCGCAATTCTCCACGTACACCTCTAGGGGCGCACAGAGGAGTCAAGTTCAGGCCCAGGGTGGGCTGGAAAAGAATCCTCCATGAGGCCAGAAGACAGCGGCCATCTTAGTTTACAGTTTAAACTCCATCCAGCCTGCTAGTGGGTGCTTGTCAAATTTCTTGTTCATGAGCAGCAGCCTGGCTATCCTCTTGCCTCCTGCTCTTTGTCTTTTCCTGGCTACCATTACCGTGCTACTTTAAAGATCCCTTCTTGTTTTGTCTTTTTTATTATCTGCCTTGGTGTGAACATTGTGTGAACATTGAACACTATCTATTTAACTTATATCAGTCTCACGTTGTTTTTGGGGTTCCCGTGTTACCCCCGAGGGTTACATACTCCTGAGAGGTGGTCACTTGTATCCTTGTAACGTGATAGCACTTCTAAACATATTTTCATGTAGCAAAAGAAAAATATGATCTAAAAAGGAGAAACTTTGTCATTGCAGAGCCGTACTCACTAAATCAGCAGTTAAGAAAACAGTTCAGTTTATTAGTGTTAACTATGAATGTTAAATCATATCTGTCCGCTAATTCCAAATTGTCAGAACCATGTGAACAAATAGTGTCCATGACTAATATCAGATTTGCTTTCCTCAACATTATGAAGTATGAAAACAATATCAATAACATCAGGAGACCTAAAAGATCTTAATATGCACAGTTTAGATGTGAGAATGTAGCGGGGGATATGATTGAAACTCAAATACATAAAGTACCGTGGGGGAAAATATTTGCAAGAAAAGTAGTAGAACGAGAGGTGATGCTCTGAAGCTGGGGGTGGCAGGCTCTGGGCAAATGTGAGGAGGTCGTTCTTCATGGAAAGGGTAGTAATTTCTGGAATAACACAACAGAGGTTGCAGATGTCAACACCGTAAGGGAATTCTTAAATGCTTCTAATAGACATACTGTGAGGCTTTCCTAAATACAAACGAAAGGCAAGAATGAAATAGGTGCTGAGGCTTTACAAGGGGATAGGAAAATGGGCTGACTAGGTGGGCCAAGTAGTTCTTATCTGGCACCAAAGTCTATACTTCTATGTGTCAACACTTCCTACAGTATATCTGCCTGTTCACAATTACACACAATCACAGAATCCTGAACATGTGGAATTGGTTTCAATCTATGGATACAGCCCCAGCTTCTACTTAACCTTCTTAACATATTATGATGACCGCTAATTTATACGCTGCATTTACAAAGCAGTGATAACTTATCATGTAATAACATTAATTTACAAGAATTGCCATTTCTAGACAGTAATGCCTACTGCCGTTTAATGAATACCATTTAATAGTTTGATCATATTCCAATATTGCCAGGGATATAGAAAACTCCCCAAAGTGTTGATAGATCTTGTTGAACACTTACATTTTTTAAAAAGGCATAAAAATAGTATCTTATTTCAAACATCTGTTTCCCTCTAACCACGAGATGCACAGCTACGGGCCTGAACCTTTCATACTGTTTGAGCTTATATGCATTTTTCTTTTCTTTAAAGCAGATCCTCACTTTGATGTGTAACAACCCATTAACTTCTACTGCACTGCTTCTGCCTGTGTGCGCCCTCACTTGAATCTTACTAGGAACAATAAATTAGAAATATACAGGTTTTTTTTTTATGTCAGTACTTCAATAGGTATGTCTGGAGCTGTCTAACAATTCCTCAACAAACAGATACATTCCTTGACAAAGGCAAATATAATTTTTCTTACATGCCCATACTCCTCAGCCATATAGGATTAAAATTAATGATCGACAATAACCCATTCAGTGGTGGAGTTACCCGCAGTACTGTGAGGTTTAAAAAGAATACAAAACTTTATTTCAAATGCCTGTTGGTGTTTTGTTGCACAAGGACTCTTCTAGAAACACCTACTTAAAGCAAAAATACTACTTTACAACGTTTTCATTATTATTCTTATTATATTTAAAGCATGTGGCAATGTAGCATTTTACATTCTTACTTAAGCTGGCAATCGTTTGGTTCTCCTCTTATAAATCTGTCAACATTCTGATTGTGTGCCTAACATAATGGCTGCTTCAGTCAGTGTAACTCAGCAGCTACAAGGTATCCTTATATTACTAATGTAACATTTTCTATTGTTACAGTTTACAACTCAAACTGCTGGGAATATTGGGAACAAATTATCACAAGCAGGAAAGTGTTGCAAAGATTTTATACTGCTTGCGAGGTGGGTTAAAACCTGCTATAGAAATCAAAGGATGGTTTAAAACTAATTAAAATGGCACTAAGAGTTGACTAAAAACAAACAAAAAAGCAGTCAATATTATCTAATAGTACAGAACTGATTTAATTTTAAAAAGTATATATACGATTTCACATGTTTTGCTGCTTTAAAAAATGACTCACAATTAAGTTGGGACACTCTTATAATGCATAATGCATAATGTCTCACATTTTTTGAATAATGTTACATTAGTCATTTTTTTTCTGTAAAGTAAATAATCACATGTTTGTGTCTTTTGACAATATATGAAGCAGTATGTTCAATAATCAGCTTTCTTAGATGCATGCAATTAATGATTGTATCACATGGACTCTAGTCTGTGATGGTGCTTTAAATTGAGGAGACAATCATCTCATTTGAATTGTAAATGAGGAAGTACTGATATAGTTCAGATTTACAATACAACTGCCGCTACCAGAGGTATTTTATGATTAGAGAGCACAGGAAAAGTGTAATGGTAGTAGTGTTTCCACCCCCACCCTCCCCACCCCCAATTTTTTAAATAATAAACAAAACTATGTTCACATAATACTTATGCACATACAGTATGTAGCTAAAATAAGGTGTTACAGCATTTGTATTGAATGTAAATGTACCATGTTGTTCAGCATAGTTATGTTTCATGTTTAAGCAAATAGAAAAGGTTTGTTAATTTTTTGTAAAATCTTGCTAAATGTTACTGGTTAGTTAACGATGGGACATAAGATAAGATGTCTTCCTGCCCCAGAAGGGGTCTTTTGGAATAGCACTGCTTAGCATATAGGGGCCCTTGTGTGCAAACACATTTCAAGTAAAACTCTAGTACAGCCAAAAATTGGATATTACCGGTTTTAATCTAAAACCAGAAGTTATAGCTATTTTACAATGTACTGAAAATCATCTACCTGCTGTAATATCATCTAAAAATGTTGGTGGTTTGTGAGGTTTAGAGCTGTTCTGACACGTTGGGCTCCATTCTCTACACCAGAAAATAATCCCCTACTCAAGTTAATTACCTCCTATCATCCCTGGTCTGATGGGAATCTGAAGCCCATTTTAAGAAGACAGGTCAAAGTGTGTCTGCAAAGCAATAATTGAGAACGGAAGAAAAACGATGAGAATAAATGTTTTAAAAAGGGCAGAGTGCAGAGGATTGTGGAAACATCTGAGCAAAATTCAGGAAAAACTGAAGTGAATCGATGTAAGTGGAGATGAGGACACATTTCTGAATGTGCAGCTTCGGATGGCCGTAACTTGGGCTCTTAAAGATTGATTTATAACGGTATCTGTTAAGCAAATTGAAGGATTGCTAAAAGTACAAGAAAAGTGGGTTTCGGAGGAAGAGAATATAGATAATTATAGTACGATTACAGTTTTCAAAAAGGCTTAATACTTTTGCTAACTTCAGAAGGACATATATTCCTAGAGGTTTTACACAGATTTCCTCATTTTGAAAATGTATTTTGAAGTTAGTGACTCAGTACTCCGTGCGTAATTTTCTTGACAAATGTAAGTGTTGTGCATTTTGTACAAGTTGAAGGTTTTCTGAATTAACCCCACTGCTGCCTGAGAGGCCACCAACACATTGCAGAACAATGATTTTCTGGCCCATTTGGCACAACAGAGATTAATGGCTTCTCTTTTGGAAATAGATTGATTCGATGCTTAAAATCCCAGTTGCTTGTGGGTCTGATGTATCACAGGGATGCAGTTCGGTTTACATATTTCCTTATTGATAGATGAGAAGCTTATTTGTGTTGTAAATGTTGTGCTCCATGTATGTTGCTTTAGAAAAATAAACATAAATATCCCTAAACGTCATCACTGCATTTTTAAGCAAATAAGATAAATATATTGCAACCGAGAATGGATGCTCTTATTCTTATTAACACTTGAAGTTTACAGCCTTCGTACTCAAAGATATGTCACCATGCCCATGAATATTACGAGCATAAAAAGGCCCATATTTACCAAGCAATCTTCTAACTCTCACAGACAACCTACAGTATTTTGACTTAAATGGAGTTTAATGTGTCTTCCAGAGCCGGAAGGTGTCTTATGATAGTCATACTGACACTCCCCAAGGGGCTCCAGGCTTGGTTTCCGTCTGCTTTTTTTAAAAAAAATAAAAAATTATTGCAAAAGTCTCAGATGCTACAATATACTAATTAAAAAAATGTCAAGATTGTTTTGAACCAAAAAGCTTTTATCCCAATATACTATAAAGGCAAGCATTACCGTTTTGTTATTTGTACTGAATATTGTACACCAACAACTTGGGGGGTACTACAAGAAAAACATCTGGACAAGGCAGTTCCATTTAGTTGATCTCACTACATTTTATATTTTGCTATTTACAGCATGATCCAATTGTTGTAAAATGTATTGTTCCAGAAAGGTCATGGGAGAGGACCACGGATAAACAGTCATCAGATAAAATGACACAAGCCTCCCATCCATACACAGCCCAGTTCAATAGGTACACATTGAATAATAAATTAAATTGTTCATAGTCTGGTCAACAAAATGACTTATCCTCTGCTCTTACAAGTAATCTTTCTCAAATGTAAGGTCCTATTATGATGCAGCATCGTTTCTTTATAAAACTACCGACTAAACCCATGTAATCAATGGAAGAAGACCTGAAAATGCATAGGACATACAGTATACATCTTCAAAGTGCAACCGTGATCAGAGCATGAACACAAGAACTCACATAAAGCAAACACACATCGTGACTGCATATACAATTGTATGAACTCCATATACAGAGACATAAAAGACAACCTAGATTGAGAACAAGATGGTGATCATTGTAGTCTAATCTGCCACCGTTAATTATTTCCAAGTGCTCTCCCATATTCCACCATTTTGGATGCTGATATGCTGATCATTCCAAACGGTTGCAATTGAATTCCAATTATGTATTCAATGCAGGCGGCTTGGACACTTCATTCTGCAAAGCTTTTGTATTGACTTGCGTTTCCCCGCAGCTATTATTATAAAGAAACATTTAATACAAACATAATAAAATATTTAAATAACATGAAATACATAACCGGAATAATTAATCGTTGTGCCACATATTTGTTACAGATCAGCATATTGATTGATTAATAAGTTCTGCAAAGCCATTATGCTACTAACAAGAGAAATGTACTTAGTCATAATATTACATTGGCCTAGAAAAATAATATCATCAGTGCCATAATGACAAAGCACAGATTTACGTACAGTAATGTATTTTCTTGGTTTCCTTTATTTTCCTTACCATAATGGCTTACTCCTTGTTATAAGATGACCTGGAACAGGCACACTCATACTAAGGCCAATACGGCACATCATTAGGACAAAATTAAACTAACTTAAAAAGAAAAAATACACATTACCAGCACATTACACATACACAACCAGCATTATGCTCACAAGTCCGCCTCTTCCTCATTTAGTAAGGCTGGGAACACATTTTCCTGGAACAGCAATAGAACGAGCAATGCTGTCAATGAAGGGTATGGTATGAAGGATCACGGTTGATTGCTATCAAAATGTTGGCCAATATGTTCTATTTAATACAAATTAAAATATGTTTGCCTCCCAAGATGTGCTGCCATACTGCTGTTCTAAAGCCATAGGGCTGGGAAGATCTATAATGTTTCCGTCATATATGGAACACTGGCATTTTGTTATATCGTATATAGTTTCAATTAATAAGATAGAGAATGGGTTTTACCCCAATTTTCTTTGTTCCCGGGTTGCAGGAAACAGAACAATATGGGAGATGCTGTGTTATGAATCAGCTGTCCACAACCATGTCTAGCATGACTGCACTAGACATAATAACAAACGGCAGCTATAAATAACATTTTCTTTACACTTCACTTCTTCTGGAAGTTCAGGTCAAATATATTTTCACTTGTGTGTGTTTTTGTAAACGCGGGATACTGCATGCTGCTCCCAACCAAAGAGGTTTCAAGGGGAACCACTACCAACTAGAATCTGACTTCCACGGGCAAAAATCTCTCTTTTATTTGTCAGAGATTGCTAATATATATATCTCTTTTTATTTACAGAAGTGTGGTGAAATAGCAGTAAAATGAACTTTATTAGGGAATGCAATTAGTTGCCATACTGAAGTAGGATAATAAATGCAATCTTTCCATCTGACAGAATTTCTTTCCTCAAAAGTATACTGACACTAAGCAAGTTTATACCTGTGTCAGAGGGCCACGCGTTTCATGGAGTTCAAAGACTTGAAGGCCTATTATACAAATAAATCAACTCTGCTATCAAGTAAGAGATGTCAGAAACAGAAGCAAACTAACTAACCAATTACATGAATTATCTTATGATTCAAAAACTAACGAGAGAAGGGAATACGTATATGGCACACAGAACTGGTAGCACAGAATATTACCATCAATTCCTTCAGTGCTGCAAAGTACACCAATGTGTAATAAACATTCGGTACTGTTTTGCATGCTGCTCCTGGACTGAACGTTAATTATCCTTTATATTGCCCTAATGTCGTTCAATGAACGTCACAAAGGCCAACATAAAGGATGGACTGTTAAAATATATAGTCCTTGGAGAACGATATTTAGAATACTTCAAAACATACAGTATGCTTGTTCAGTGCCACTTTCTGTATAATGTGCAAGTGCTTTACTTTATTATAAATGTAATATACCTTGCGAAGAGAGAAAGATTTTCATCAGAAGGGACGAGATAGGCAGTTTGTAAGCGGTAATCTATTTTGCAGACCTCAAAAAGCAGTGAACATTGACTGTTACTTCATTATAACTGTTCGCAAATGAAGACAGGCGGTTTTCAAAAAGAAAACCCATTCACCCAGTGTAATGGTGCCCATCATTTCACAGACCAACCATTCCCACCTTCCCATGTTAAATACCAGACTAAAATATGAACAGGAATAGCACCTTCGGAACATTTGCTGTAATGTTACATATTACCTAAATTGTTATGCCAGAGGGGATAATAATACAAGATTAGGTTTGAAATCAAAACTACTGCAACAAGCGTATTTCTGTGTATAGCTATAAACACCTAGAATAACGGTTAATAAGGCATACATAATTTAAAGGCAAATATTTCTGAATTCCCACACATTAATATTTAAAGAAAATGCATCTGTTACACAACAATTCTCAACTGGTGTTAGATGCTGATTGAAGCACAATTGTAACATCTTTTTCTCTAGCCTTAAACTCTCTAAACCACTTTATGACACGTTAGGGTACGTCCCCGCTGCCGCTGAGTGTGCGGTTCTTGCCGCTATTACTTACATGTCTATATGTGAAAGTCCCCGCTCACGCAGTGCGCACGCTTGTGCACGCACGCTCACCCAAGCTTGGCCTTTCGAAACAGGCAGGACACCCGGCGCTCATGCTTATAGAGTTGGTGACATCACCGCTCTCAAGCATGAGCGCGATCAGCGCCAGCGGGGACTTAGCAGGGTCCTTGAATATTCAATATACAAGGACTCAATGTAATTGGCAAGCGCTTTTCATAAAATGATAGGTATATGTGTGTCGGTTTACACAGTATATGCACATATTTGTACAGTATAAGTCAATATTAAGGGTCCTTTTGGTTCTGGGTCACATACGTGTATTACGGTAATACTTTCCAAAGAACAATGGAATTTATGCATATTGTGCTGCAACAACTGCAGGTACATATTCTATTTGTAATCCTGCCATTGTTCAAGAGATGTGATAAACCATTCAATTGAGAGGCTCTTACAACCTAACTTTATGGAGCCTTGCTTGCATTTTATATGTTTTATCTTGTGCCTGGAGCTTCAACACTACTACCTGGACATATTCCAATTAGAGATGTTATGCAGATATGTAGGGAATAGCCTGAAGCAGCACACCTCAAAGCTACAGTAAAGCAAGAAAAATACATTAACAATGCCAACAACCTTGTATCTAAAATGAATGCATGTAACATGTTCAGATATATGTGTTCTCTGTAAGTTGGAAAAGTAGCAATGAGGTAGATGAAATGTAGTCAAATGTTTTTCACTCAATAAAAAACAATTCGGACACCTAGAATTATCCATCAGTCATGCATTGCAGGGATTTAAGAACCCTTCTGGGAAACAGGTCGGCCCTTTCAATGCTGACAGGCGAGTATTAACTATATCATTATGCTCTTCAGATGGGTGTGCGATAACATCAAAAATTCTTTGAAATGATACTTTATTTTTACAAACGTAGATAGTTTCAAACGATTAAGAACGATGCTAGGCTGAGCGTATTTAAACGGAGATGTGATTAGTGATGGCTCGCTTTTGGGAGGTATAACTCATTAAGTGCATTTTTGGCAAAAACGCACTAAATGCACTACCTGACTTGGAATTTCTTGATATTTCTATTGAAAAACTCATTAAGTGCCTATTTAATCATAGTTCAGAGCTACCAAAACATAATAATCATAGTTCAGAGCTACCAAAACATAATAATCTTTAAGGATGATTGTGAAATAACGTTAAAAAGAACATCTACTCAGTACTCAAAGAATGTAGTTAAAAGCTAGCAAAACATGTGAAATATTATATGGGTTTAAAAAAATGAGTTCTGTAGTATTCAAAAATGCAATTTTAGTGAGTTTTAAAGCATCATTTGATTTCTATAGCAGGTTTTAGCCCACCCCCCAAGCAGTGCAAGATATTTGCAACATTTTCCTGTTTGGGATCATTTGTTGTCAATGTTCCCAGCAGTTTGAGCTGTAAACTGTAACAATATATAATGTTACTTTAGGAATATAAGGATACATTGTAGCTGCTAAGTTGCACTGACTGCAGCAGCTATTATGTTAGGCACACAATCAGGATTTTTACACATTTATAACAGGAGCACCAAACGACTGCCATCTTACGTAAGAATGTAGAATTATACATTGCACATGTTTTAGATAAACAAATAGGAAGAAAAAAAGGGGGAGGAGGGAATGTAGTATTTATTGCTGCTTAAAAGGAGCAATCAATGTAATACCTGTTCTGTAGAGTTAGATAACTAATAATTAGTTTAACTTTTTTTTCAACTCACCTCTTAATATACTGAAACACCTGTGATTTCCTATAGCAGGCTTTAGCCCACCTCCCCAGCAGTGCAAAATATTTGCAACACTTTCCTGTTTGTGATCATTTGTTGTCAATATTCCCAGCAGTTTGAGCTGCAAACTGTAACGATATATCATGTTACCCTAGTAATATAAGGATACATTGTAGCTGCTGAGTTACACTGACAGAAGGATAGCTTGAAACGGAAAGGCAGCCATTTAGTGAACCTTGGGAAGCAGGATCTTTGCTGATCGATTATGCGAGAACTAATCGATCGGCATCTTAAGTAATTCGTTTTCAATAAAGGTAATCCAAAGGCTGCATATATTAATATTTAGATTGCCTCTTTAATGATGTTATCCCCACAATGATGATATATTACATTCTTACAAGTTCATTATTCTACATGAACAAACAAAAAAAAACCTTTTTCTTAACAGAAATATGCTCCCATCCACCCAAAGACTTTTTCATGTACAATCTCTTGATATTAACACATAGGTGACATTATTAAACACTGGGGGATGCAAGCTGTATAGTAGCAATATGAGGAGAGATAAAAGTGTGAGCTTGTGCAGGCTGCTGCCTAAATGAAGAGAGGTTTGCTCTAATTAAAAGCAGTGACCTCATCTTAACTCGGCAAAGCCTGTCTGCATCCCTTGCAGCTAATAGGTTAACATACTGTAACAAAATGCGCTTTTCACAAATGCTGAGAACCTCATTTAAATTCCCGTCCAGGGAGATGTTTACAGATCATCATTATTCAATCTATCAGTCTGGTGTATGGCATTTGTCATCACTTCACCAATAACTTCAGCCAGCCTCTTTCTCAGATTTCATACAGCTGTTAAGGCATTTCTAAACAACAGTTGCTTAGGTATTTCTACACTTCTGTAAAGATTAATATGTACAATAATAGATACGCTGAGAATTCAATGTCACATTAAAAGTATACTTAGAAAAAAATAGCATGAAATATTTTGACAATGCAGCAGTAGCACATTTGCACAACACAATATACTGTACGCACACACACACATATATATATATATACATATATATAGATATAGATATCTATATATATATATATATATATATATAGATATAGATATCTATATATATATATATATATATATATATAGATAGATAGATAGATAGATAGATAGATAGATAGATAGATAGATAGATAGATCACTTGTGATCACATTCATATGTCTCAGACAGGTCTGCAACCCTGCCTTTCAACATTATCACCTAGCATACAGTGCTTCCACTGTGGCAAGGGATTCTGGGAAATTACATGCAAATGAGCACAAAGTACATATATATATATATATATAATATATATATATATATATACAGTATATATATATATAGCAACTGTAAATATTACTGTATGTTCATTTGCATGTCTTAGACAGGTCTGCAACCCTAAATTTCCCCATTGTCACCCAGCATACAGCACTTCCACTGCAGCAAGGGATTCTGGGAAATGACATGCAAATGAGCACTCAGTGCCACCTTTTGTCTCAAGCTCGTATTACACAAGCAAATCCTCAAGCCAATGCATGCTGTTTTAAACACAGCTTTTAGACAGAGGCTGGGATGAAATGCAAAGCCATTAACCCACTCACAGACATGTTTCAACCTTGATGGGTATCATCAGTGCGAGGTTGGTCTTAATGGCAAAGCAGGTTTGAGACTAGACTAGGTAAGGCTAGACTAGGCTTTACTGTGGAGGGTTTTTGTCACTTTTTTTACCCACCATAACCTTAATAGTAGTGGTATATATATATATATACAGTAGCGACATTGTTTATTGAAGCAAAAGCCGCCGGCTCCATGCGGCTGGGAAACGGGTAGCCGCGGCGCGTGGCGGCGCACTGTGACGTCACAGTAACATGCGCGCCCGTCTTCCCCGGCTTCCACGGGCTTCCCCGACACCCCTGGAGATCAAATGAAGGTAAGCGGGGGTGCGGGGGTGCGGGGAAGCAGAGGGGCAGAGCAGGAGCCGGGTACGGGGTCGGGAAGGGAGGTAAATTGCGCGCGAAGTGGAGGGGGGGTGCGTGGGGGAAACGCGGCGGCGCGCGGTTGTTACTGGCGGCAGCTGGGGTAGATCTCGGCGTGCCGTCGTGATTTAGTGCAATAAACAATGTCGGTGCTGTATATATATATATATATATATATATATATATATATATATATATATATATATATATATATAAAAATTGTATCAAATAGAGAAGAATTTACAATGCATCTGATGCACAGACGCGCTATTAGAGATGGTTGGGGGTTCCTCAGAATTTCACTCAGGGTTCCTTAACCAAAAAAAGGTTGGAAACCACTGATATAGAGAGAGAGAATCAAACATGCAGCCCTCGATAAAATGAAGAAAAAATAAACACAGATGGATTGCCACTTTGATGTTTATTAAGGCACGTGCAATTTTTTTGCATTTGCTCAGTTTGCTTTATTGAATAACAACTCTAATTGCCACTACCAAATATGCAGAGTTTGATCAAATATACAAAGATACATTTGAAAAACCAGAGACAAAAAAAAGGAACTCATTTGTGTAGTTTTTGTCTCCTAATGTTTCAGAAAATGGTATTAAGAGTCAAATATAATTTCAAAATTGTAAAACAGTCACAAAGACCAGGGGCGCTCAACTTCAGTCCTCAAGCCCCCCAACAGGTCAGGTTTTCAAGATATCCCAGCTTCAGTACAGGTAGCTGATTGAGCCACCTGTGCTGAAGCAGGGACTGATTGAGCGGCCTGTGCTGACGCAGGGATATCCTGAAAACCTGACCTGTTGGGAGGGCTCGAGGACTGGGGTTAAGCACCCCTGACATAGACAATGCCACCATTCACACTTTCACAACAAACCCATAATATAGTTTTGTGTTGTGAAGACTCGTGAAGCAGTATGAAAACTATGCATAGATATCAATTAACATTGTTTGCTACGATTACAGTACATAAGCCCTTCTTCTCAGCCTTGCTACGGCGGGCGCGCCACACCCCACAGCACAGCCCTCTATGGGACAGGCCCCATTGGCTGTGTGTGTGTGGGCGCGCAAAGTGCTGTGACGCGTACGCCGGCAGGGAAGACAAGAAATGCCCATCTTGGCCATGCCCCCGTCACGGCCCCGTCCCACACACTCCCCTAGCTCTCCCCTGCTGTAGTCTCTGCACGCGCCACCGTGTCGCGAGGGACGCGTGCAGCAGGGAGGACTGGGGCCATAGCCTAAGGATATGGCTGCAATATTCTCAGCTTCTCTCTAGCTTGTTCAATTGGGAATGTAAAATGAATGAATGTGTAGACAAGTGGTCTGCAGTACGCTTGGGTACACAATATTGACTGGTTCCCAAGCTCATATTTGTCCAGAAGGACATGTCCTTGAAGTTATAGACCAATTCTGCATAATGTCAGGCAGGAGACCAGGAGCAGTGAAATGCTTGAAACACTTAAGTGTACTACATGGGAAATGCTTCAGTCCTAGTACAAAGTTTAGTTGAGGCCAGTTCTTGAGTACTTTAGGCAGTTCTGGTTACCATTTTTCAAAAAAAGACAGCTAGCAAAATAATTACCGTTTCAGAATACAAGATTTAAGTGGAGAATAGTTATAGCCATGATGTATAAATAAATCAAATACATGGTAAAATACATGTATACATGTTAGTATAGACCTAAAATATACCATCAAGAGGACATAACACAGAACTGGTTATGGGAAGGTTGAGATTGGGAATAAGAAATAGGAATTCAGACTATTGGATTTGTTTCCAGAGGAAGTAATGAGTACAAAACAACAAATAGATTTCTTGAGAAAGGACACATATTTTATTATAGAAATATACGCTTTATGACCTTGGAACTGTGAGTTACTCTAAGCAGAGAAGTACTGGAACCTACTGTACCACTGTGATAATCTTAACTTTATATTTGCTTGTTATGGTATATTTTAATAATCTATTATATTAAAACCAGTAATACAGTTATTTCATATTTCTACAGACTGTATCAAAAGAAATATAGTAACAGATTTAAGATGATAAAGGCTCTCCTCATCATTCATTTGAAGACTGGTAAGGATTATTTCACTCTGTTATTATTGTCTATAGTATATGTTTAATCTTCTCTTTTTTAACTTCCCGGTAACTACTGTGCTGGAGCCTAAAGCCTTAAGTTGCGCTTATAGTGCCGGCGACGGCGACAAAGCAACGGAGCGACAGTGCTACCAGAAATCTGGTAGTCACTGTTATTTGATTTTTTCGGCGACGGTTTCCCTTGGCAGCCAATCGGGAGCTTCTCCGTGCCTCTACCCTCCCCTTTTATGACGTCGCCTTGCAGCCAGCGATGTCATCCAAAACCGAAACACATCTTTTGCAAATGGCGACGGCGGACGTCATTGGTCGCGTCGCCGGCACTATAAGCACTATAGACTCACCCCAAATCAGCTGGGAGACAAGTAAAATGTTATTAAAAATTGTAATAAGTATGTTTAACCAATTGCCATTTTTTTCTTGCAATTGTAACATAATAACTATTGCTTTAACATATTTTAAAACAAAAATGTAATTTTCTTATTTGGATCCTTTATTTGTTTTTAATCCTTTCACCGTCAAATGGGCTAAAAAAAAGGTGACATTGATAGTGGTTCTCAGGACAAATCAGACTGTTGTCTTTATGTGTTACTTAGGCTATTCATTAAACTGTGATAATGCCGATCAGGACACTATCACACGGAAATCTTTTTCCAGCATCAGGAAAACAACTTCACAGAATATTAAATGTACAATTCACTTTATTAAGACAGACCTTTGTTATTGTCAATTTATAAATAAGATAATTATTGTTTTCAAGCCAAAAGGATTCAGTGTTAACCATCTCCCCATTAAGCCTATTGGTCAACATATTAACATTAATAAGTGCCAGTGGAAAAGACAAGTCGTTCTGATAAATAGCAGGAAATTAAACAAAACATATGTTTAAGAAAAACATCACATTATACAAACTATCTCAGTACTCATAAAAGCGACCTTATCTAATATGTATGGCACTGCTGCAGTTTCTACATTAGTTTCTACATTTAGAAAATAGATATCAATGACAGCTTGTTTAAATATTTATGCACCATTAATTAAAGTGCTAGCTTTATGATATCTGTGTCCATTATCACATATATGCCTAAATAAAGTGCACTCCCCTCTGAGATATATACTGTGCCAACATATACAGTATACACATTACCCTCTCTCTGCAATCGGGCAGGAAGTAAACTGTTGTCAATGTGTTTTACGTTTACTAAGTAATTTGTTTGGTTCTACCTGTGAGAACTATATCATTAAAGAGAAGCCTACCTAATGCCTCATTTCATTTAATATTTTTACACTTTCTATATGTTTCACTGAAAAATTCTAGCTGTGGAAAAATATTTTGGAACTTATTTCTGATACAGGTGATAGTAGGGGGGGGGGGGAGTTTGCACCAGTATCTACCAGCTCACGTTACATAGTTACATAGTACATAGTTGTACTACTGTAGTTGTAAACCCGTTGTATTGATGTGTTATATATGCTGTGCACTGCATGTCGACAGCCCCCCTCCTCCCTCTATCTCTCAGCCCCACTCCTTCCTCCATCTCTAAGCCCCGCTCCTTCCTCCATCTCTAAGCCCCCTCCTTCCTCCATCTCTAAGCCCCCCTCCTTCCTCCATCTCTAAGCCCCCCTCCTTCCTCCATCTCTAAGCCCCCCTCCTTCCTCCATCTCTAAGCCCCCCTCCTTTCTCCATCTCTCATCCCCCCCTACTTCCTCCATCTCTCATCCCCCCTACTTCCTCCATCTCTCATCCCCCCTACTTCCTCCATCTCTCATCCCCCCTCCTTCCTCCATCTCTCAGCCCCTCTCCATATATATATATATATACACCACACATTAGTTAAGTTATGGTGGGTAAAAAAAAGTGACAAAAAACCCTCCACCGTAAAGCATGGGGAAAGGCGGGGTTGCAGACATGTCTAAGACATGCAAATGAGCACACAGTAATATTTCCATTTGCTATATATATGTAGCCTAGCCTCCAGTCGCTACTTATTTCCCTGGGCCCTACCTGTGTAAGCCCTGTTAGGTACAGACAGTGGATGGGTTAATTCCTTGAGATGGCCGTGTTTGCTATTGCAGCCTTAGATGCAGTAACTGTATCTAAGGGCTGGCCTAGTAACAGCCAGAGAGTGTCAGACTGGGGAAGGTACTGGCTGGGTGTCATGCTGGATTGTGATGACCTGTCAGTATAAGACCTGCCCTGTTATGGGGCTGGGTTACAAGCCCAAACCCGGGGTATAAATACGGTCTCTCTCCCAAAAGTGGGGGGGTCCCTTTCCTCCCTCTGTGGAGTGAGCAAAAACTTCCTTGGTCCCACAAGGGGACTCAGGAGGAGCACCATGCAGGAGGAAACTTGGATGGGCCTCAAGCCTTGAAGTGACCTTCTTAGGGGAAGCAAGAGATGTACCTGCTGTGTAAGATCCTAAACACTGCAATAAATACCATGGAACCATATACCAGTGTGATTCACTGTCTTGGGCTAAAGAAAGGTGTCAGTCTGGACCATCCTACTATCCAGATGATCCACGCTGACTGGAGACACTGAAACTAATGAACAAAGGTACCCTGTAAATCCTGTCCAGATGGTTCCCCACACCACCGCGGAAGTGCTCAGCCCTCCAGTTACCTCACAGGTATGCACCATTTTACACCAATGACACTAGTAGCTGACCAAATCTCACTTAGGGTGGGGGTAAAGGGGCTACATATGTGTGGATGTTATGTATATATATATATATATATACTGCTGCGGCACAGTTTATTCGAGCATTTGCCCGTTCTGTGCCGCAGCAGTAGCCTGGCGCGCGCCCGAGTGTGACGGGCGCGCGCCGAAGCAGCGGAAGAGCGCCCTCCGATCGGGGCGCTCTCCCTACCGCTGCCGGGTCCGCCGGGTCCCCCGGAACCCCCTGCCGCTGTCCCGCGATCGCGGGACACCAGGGCTCCCTCGGGGAGCCCCTGGACACGCGTGCAGGGGGCGCACGCTCCCGATGACGCGTGACCGCGCGCACGCCGAGGGGCGGCCACTAGCAAGCCGGGAGATTTCCCAGCTTGCGGTACCGACCACACTTCAATAAAGTGTGTCGGTAGTGTATATATATATATATATACAGTGTTCGACAAACCTATACATTTGCTCGCCCCGGGCAAGTGGATTAAACCCCCGGGTGAGTAAATATTGGCCCAAGCAGCACACGTTTGGTACTAGGTGGCGAGTAGATTTTTTTGTGTGGCGAGTAGATTTTTGGGGGATTTGTCAACCACTGTATATATATATATATATATATATATATATATATATATGCAAATATAGCTGTATGCTCATCTGCATGTCTTAGGCAGGTCTGCAACCCCACCTTTCCCCATTATCACCCAGCATACAGCACTTCCACTGCAGCAAGGGATTCTGGGAAATGACATGCAAATGAGCACACAGTGTCACTTTTTGCCTCAATAACCATTTTTAACATGGTTCCCTATAGGCTTAAGCTTGCTGCATGGTCACAGCTTTGAGCACAGCCAGGGTTAAGGTGCATACCCAGAAAACCACCCACAGACAGCTGTTTCGACCTTGATGGGTCTCATCAGTGTGGGGTTGATTTTACTGGGAATGCAAAGAGGCTATGGGATAGGCTAAACCATAATACTGAGTTAAGTTATGGTGAGTAAAAAAAGTGACAAAAACCCTCCACAGGAAAGCAAATATGCAAATATAGCTGTATATATAGGTGAAACAAGGCAGCAGGCACTCTGTAAACAATGAAATGCTGATGCTTATCCCATATGCGATATTGAAACAACAGGTATTACCAGATCTTCATCCGGAAAGAAGAGACAGCACACAGCCAAGTTGAGATAACGATATATTGAGGTAACAAAAACCAAGGCACTACATCCGACGTTTCGGTCAGCTACACGTGACCTTCCTCAGGTATATATATAACACTGAACTAGCCATGTTAGTCCAGTTGCGATAGTGCAGAATAAATGAGTACTTCAGTATTAGGTGATACCTTTTTTTATTTCTGGGCTTTAATTATACAGTTACCAGTAAGTACATAATAATATTATTACAGTACTGTTTCATTTTTGGTTCTGGGTTATCATTTACGGATATTCTTCTCCGGCCCACCGGCCTGGCTCTTTAGTTAATTAGCATGAGGCTTTTTATAACATAATAGTAAGAGTGTTTAGGGCTGGGATACCTGAGTGTTGAATCCAAGGCTGCCAGACCTTTTGGAACTTGGAGCACAAATCATTCAAGAAGCAAGTCATCTTTTCCATTTGGCATATGAACCTAGTTTTAATTTTATAAATTGAAGGGATATTATGTTGCTTACGGATGGCTGATAACTCGCATTTTGTTGCGGTTGTGATATAGGAAATTCGTTTATTTAGATAACTCCTGTAATGGTCTGTTTAAAAGGAAGAGCCAGGGGTCTAGAGGCAGGGCTACATTTAAAATTCTCTGTATCCAATTTTTCACGTTCCCCCAAAGTGTTGCAAATGCTGTACATGTCCACCACATGTATAAATGAGGTCTGCTCGCCACAACACTTTGGTCACAGAGGAGAATATCACGTAAAAAATTAGATAGTACCAAACGTCCCTAAAACTATCTCATCATAACCTTTATGTATTCACCCTAATGGGGGTGAATATGGCCACCGCCTCAGAAATGTCACTGAGAGCAGTCTGCTGACCTCACCTGTCCCTTACCTGCCACATCCGAGATCCTCCAGTATCAGAAGACCAGAAGCGCCACATACTGGAAGTGACGCGACGGCGGAGAGACACGAGCGAAGGATGGTGGTGAGAGCATGATAGCAGCACTCGCTTTTTTATGTGCCCTTATTTGTTTTTTAAAATGTAAGTGTATTTCCAATTGATTTTTGGATTAGATAAAGTTATATTCTATTGGTTTGCACTATGTTTGGTTTCTCGCCCCACCTTTATGACATACCATCTACATATCGCCCTCAGTGACTACACCTTATCAAAGGCGGGACTGATCTGCAGGACACCTCATTTTCTTCTATTACCACTGTGGTGGGAAATGCTTTTGATTACTTGAAAGAATGTGAGTTCTGAATTCAAAGACCTCTACAGAACAGATTTAATACAGTTTTTGTATAGGCTCTATTGCACTATATTTGCGTTTTATTTTTTTTCACAAATACGATTCAACGTTTTGCGCTCCCCTACTGTCTACCAACTCTCCACAAAGAAGCCAGGATTACAAGAACAGGCGGTCATTAAGGAGTTCTGTGAGGTGAGGGAGAACCTGTTTACAGTTGAGTCCCATTGCTTCAGAGTATGTGCTATTGTCGGCAGAGTCATGCTCTCGCTTTGGGGGGGTAACAATATCAGTTTGTTGAGATCTACAGGATAGACCAGAGTGGACTCGAGGTCCACCCATTGCCTAAGTTCCATGTCAGAGTGCCATTTAACCAGTTGGCTTTCCTGAGCTGCTCTATAATAAGATAACACGCATAGTAGGGCCAGACCTCCTGCTTTATTTGTGGACTGTGAGAATTTGCCTGCTGATCCTTGGCCTCTTGTTTTTCCATATACATTTAATAATCAGGGATTGAAGGGCTAGGATATCTTTAGTTATGATTGGGATATCTTTAGTTATGATTGGGATATCTTTAGTTATGATTGGGATATCTTTAGTTATGATTGGGATATCTTTAGTTATGATTGGGATATCTTTAGTTATGATTGGGATGGACAGGGTTTGAAAGAGGTATAATATGTGTGGTAACAAATTCATATATATACAATTAATCTTGCCAATCTATGAGATGTTCTAGTCGGACCATGCCCCAATGTCTTCTCTGAGAGTTTTCAGAATTGTAGGGTAGTTTATTCAATAGGCGTGTTGAATTCGTTAGTGATGTAAAAAGTATTTAATAGCCAGGGGCTGCCATTTGAAGTCAAAGTTGAGGGCTAATAGCTTCACTACATCTATTGCCAAGTTTATGTTGAGAGCTTCAGACTTGCTATTATTTATTTTAAATCCTGACATTTTGTTAAACAATGCGAGTATATTAAATAGATTTGGGAGAGAAGTCAAAGGTTTGGCTAGAGTAATAATTACATCTTTGATCCCAGAGATGTTGGGGATATTTGTAATATTCGCTGCTAGCAGCTCCATACAGAATGCACATATTAGGGGGATAAAGGGCAACCGTGTCTCATTTCACTTTTGATAGGGAATAGCTCGGACGAGAAGCCTTGGCAGATTATCTTTGCTGTAGGGCTGGTATATAGAGCGAAGACCGCTTTTAACAAAGGACCATCAAGTCGCTTGTAGTGTTGTGCGCATATATGTCCACGCACTCGTGCCATATGGCATCTTCTGGCCCTATAAGACACTACAACCCATTCATTGTGACGTAAGGTGTCTTATGACACACCAGTGTTTAGTAAATATGGGCCTCCATTAATCCGGTTATGACTAATCTGTCATTAAAGCAGCTATTCCGCCCAAAATGGAAACTGATTTTTGTGACAGTATTTAAATTGGGCGGTCCTTTCAGAGCTGAACTGTGCTATTTTCAACTCTGGGGACCTCCCATTCCCGAGATCCTTACCAGTTTAGTTGCGTGTGCATTTCATGGTTATTTAAACATGGTGCCAGCGGTCGTCTAATAGGAAGTCGCAACATCATGCTTTTTGGCTTCTTATTGGCTCATGTTCTGTTGGCCATTTGTATTTCCCAGGAGGGAAAGGAAAACACGAGCACCTCAAAACCACGTATCTCGGGACCCAGGGTTCCCGGTGCTGAAAATAGCACAGTTCAGATCGAGAGGCTCTTCACATTTTGAATACAGTAAAATATAACAAAAACGCAGTCAGGATTGCCGCTTTAAGTAATTAAAGTGTGTGTCCTTCCCTTAGAAGAATACTTTAGCACAGCGGTGCGCAAACTGTGGGGCGCGACCCCCAGGGGGGGCGCGACACTGCCGACGGGGGGCGCGGGGTTTACAGAGGCCCCGCGCGCTTCCCGAAGGCACTTAAATTAAGTGCCGGGGGAGCTGCAGGGCCTCTGTAAACCTAACTTACCGTGGCTCCGGCGGCTTCCTCCCTGCGGCGCCATGGCAACGCGGCGTCAAAATGACGCCGCGAGGTCATGTGACGTCACGTTGCTATGGCAACGTGACGTCATTACGCCGGAGCGCGGGTAAGTTGGGGTTGGGGGGGGCGCGGGAGCGAGGGGACAGCCATCAGGGGGGCGCAGGGAAAAAAGTTTGCGCCCCCCTGCTTTAGCAGATAGTAATATTGCAGTCTTCTGCAGTAAGTAATGAATTGTTTTAAAGATTTCTAGTAGACGACCTTGACACACTAAAATATTACTCTCCAATAAATAAATCATACTGCCTGTTTCCAACATTGCCTAGTTGCTTTGGCAAGTATTTACATACCAAGTCTTTAATGTGTCTGACCATAGTGAGAACTATATAAATCATGTTTCACGTCTGATGACACTAATATGTGACTGGTAAAATATTTATCTTTTGTTTTGTACAATGCGTTGTTTAAAATCACATACACGGTTTGAAATGAGCTGTTATTGCCTTCGTTTTGGAAGATGTTTCCTGCAAGCAGGAAGTCATTAATTATTTGAGACAAGTGGTAGACATTGACACATTTATCACAAATACTACGTTCTAATGATAAATAAATCACACTACTCTAGAGCATCCAATACTACACATGTTTTAACACGTATTTACATACTAAAACCCAATCTATACAACCATGCAGTATGAGCTGTAATAAATCATTCTCTATCATACAATGCAAGTGGAAACTTCTACATTATTTTTTATTTGTTTAAGGTACAGTCCTGAGTATTAGCAACAAATAGTGAAAACAATCAACCATGAAAAGTCTGCCCTACCCTTTTCACAGATATTTCCTAGTGTGACATATGTTTAATAGCTTTACAGATGTAATACTCCTGAAAGCCTATAAAGCAGGGGTGAGCAACTCCAGTCCTCAAGGGCCACCAACAGGTAATGTTTTCAGGATATCCATGCTTCAGCACATGTGGCTCAGGCAGTGGCACAGTCTTCCATTGAGCCACCTGTGCTGAAGCAGGGATATTCTGAAAACCTGACCTGTTGGTGGCCCTTGAGGAGTGGAGTTGCCCATCCCTGCTTTAACATAATATAGCAGAAACATGTGTAGCGCACTTTCCCCCACCCCCTGGGAGATATGGCAGCTACGATGCAATATGTGCTGCTTTACCTGCGGCTCACAGGAGGCCTGAGCCTTTGCTGTTGGGAGCCTGGGGTGTACCCGAGTCATCAATCGGTAGCGCCTCCACCTGTACGGGATCCTACTATGTGGGATAACCCTGTTAAAGGAACCCCATACAATAAAACACGCGATAGTACGTATAACAGTTTTACTGCATGCAAACAAATACCGAGTAAATGTATATGTATAGTTCCACCCACCCGGTCATACGCGACCATTCCCTCCAATGTACATCAATCCGGTGCCCACACACTGGCAATACAGTCCCGCAACCTGAGCGGCCCTCAGGCACCCAGCCACCCTGATGTCCACGAGTAGCAACTCCCGCCCAAATGTGTGAGACAGCGCTGCCCCCACAAATGTGTTTACAGTTGGTGCACTTGTAATACCTGCCAGGTGCTCCGACACCCGGTAAAGCCAATAATGGAAGGATGGTATCCACTGATCCAGCGACGGTTGTTGTCAACGACGACGTCCGCCTCCACGTGGAGTGACCTCCCGCTCGGATTGTATCCCCTTGGAAGATAGTCTTAATATCTTAATATGGTGGTCTAGTTCCAGACCACCGCATCGCCAGTTCGCCGCCGCGTTCTGACTGTGTCCCTCTCTCTGGTACTAAAGGGGCCGTGTCCCTAACTGATGGGCCGGTCCCTGCAGCAACCACAAACTGAGGGGAGTCAGGGTCTAGCTGGGGCCTAAGAGGGTCTTTGGCCTAGTGCAGGGGCAACTGACACAATGCACATGCACACCCTACCCTTCTGGTGTCCCAGCTCCGACAGGCATACTCCTAGTGCACGCAAAGTATCTATTTGCCCTACCAGGGGAATATTAGCTCCCTATTGGCTATCTGTCGGCACCAGCCCCTTTGCATTGTGGGGTTTGTAGTCCCCGCTGAGCCCTGCTATCCAATGGCTGCCTCGCGCGCCTTTCAATGCATATGCGCGGCATCTTGCGCATGCGCAATGGAATCCAAGATGGCGGCACCCTGCTACGGGAGCCGCCAATACCTCCGCCGACCGGGTCACCCGCCACAAGCTGCAACAACCCGCTGCAACACTTCCCTCCACCATAGCGGAGGCAAGCCCCTGTTATACATGCGAAATGACATGACTTCTGTTATACATGCAAAACATAATACTGAATGTACACAATGTGGCATTGGAACATTTATTCCCAACCAAGGGAGGAATGGAGCAGCAATGCCAGGGTTTGCACTGATCGGTTCTAAAGCAGCGTTTACAAAAACGTAATGGCACTAAAAAATGGCCCCATTTTATCCACCCTGACAGACTACTGGATAATTTCACCACGAGGTACTTTTATTTTCGTAACCATGTTTCTAAATCATCTGTGCATTGATTGATGTTAAAGGTACAGTGCCTGCATTAATAAAGTACAAGTATCGCTCTTAAAAAAAGAAAGCCCTAATAATAGCAACAACATTGCACAATTTGTTTTGATAAAGCCGTCAGTGTCAACAAGTGTCACAAACAGGTGTTTCAAAATTAATCAGCAATATAATTATACTCTAATTCTGCAAATACCACCATAAGTAGCTGCTGAGAGCTGCCAGATGAACTAAAAAGGCAGATATCATTATATTCACTGGGGTCTAATTAGCCAGTCATTTTAAACAAAAGCAGTGTGACAGGAAGATACTAGTGTGTGAGTGGCATTTTGCAATAAAACATGTTGTCGTTGAAAGAACAGACTGAATAGTATATAGTATGTATTTTTAATTGCTAATCTATACTATCCATGTCAAATATACCATTCATCTATTTTAAGGAGCAAGAAAAAGCCATTTTTAATTTTCTTCTTCTTTTTTTTACATAGGATTGAAGCAGGGAGTCTCCGGAGGTGAAGACCATTAATCTCAGCTCGGAGACCCCCTGCTTCCAGAGATACTTACCTCCAAAGGGGGTGCCGGTATATCCTGCACGTTTTTAAAGGTCCCGCGTCACGTGGGCCAATAGGAAGCCACACTACTACAGTAATGATGTCACAGCTTCCTATTGGCCTACAGGGCACGGGAGCTTTGAAATTCAGCCAGCACATGAACCCTGGTACCCGAGCGGAGCGGCTACCGGTACCTGCTACGGAAGTATCACGGTAAGCAGGGGGGCCCTGGGGCTGAAATTAATGGGGCTCAGCCTATGGGGGGGGAGGGGGAATGGGGAAAAAATGGCCAGCTTGAATTGCCTCTTTATAATATCCATCATGCCTCTACACCCATTCACATAACCAAACTGCCGGTGAGAGGGGTGGGGGGAGAGGGGTAGGGAGAGAGGGTTGGGGGGAGGGGGGTGGGGAGAGAGGGGTGGGGGAGAGAGGGGTGGAGGGGGATTTGGCAGTCAATTACATTTCTAAAAGCAGAATTTGTTTTAACTAAAAATATAAGGAAATAGTCTTGCTGTTTGGAAATCTGGAAAGAGGTACTGTAAATGTCCCAAGTCTAGCAGAGATTGTCTTGCTTGCAGCAAGGAAAACTTGATGGTACAATGGATAAAGCCTGAACCCCACACTTTAGATATTTTAAACGATTATCTGAATAAATTGATGATGATGGACAAATTAGAAGCTGAGACGAATAACGAATTAAGAACGGAATTTTAAAAAAAAATGGGAAAAGTTTATTGATACTAAGTTGCAACAAGATAGGGATTCAATCATACAGACATTTGAGCATACCTCTTGGGGTTTCCTCAGACTGATTGCGCTCGGTCACAGATAATTTCGCCTTTGAGGAAATATGATAGTATATTGTTGATGGGGGAGATAGTGAATGGGGAATCTTATGCCAGATTCTGTTAGGAGACTGTGTGGTGATAGCTTTGATGTTAATCTTTGAAAATGTGATTACTGTATCTATTTTTTTCTTTTTATTATTATTTGTGTTATTGTGTTGCGTTTTGAAATTATAAGTATGATGAGCAATACTAGAAACAATTTTGTGCAAAAGTATGTTTTTCTGTGTTTCTTATTTTATTTATTTTTCCCTGTATTGTAATGTCGTTGTTTAATGTTTGTAAACCCAATGAAAAAACTATTTTAAAAATATATATATATAAGGGAGACGTTGCTGAATAATGCTTCATTTTATCTTTAGTACAAGGTTGTTCAACGTTCCCAGCTAATGGAAAATGCTCGCAGACACTAAGGGCCTCATGCAGAGAGCAGCGCTAAAGTAAATCTCGCCATTTTTTTGAGAAGTTCGCGCAGAAAACAGCAGAAAATGGCGAGGTACGAAAAACGCGCCATTTTTTTTTTCTATTTCTGAATCTCGCCGCGCGGCTGGCGAGAACCTACATCTCGCCAGTGTTAAAAACATCCGAACTCAGAAAGGCGCGATCGCCATCTAGCGGCTGTTCGCGCCAAGAATATGGCGCGATTTTCGACAATTACCTCCGCCAAAAAAAGTTGTCAAGAAGCTGGAGCTCGCCGGCAATAGGGGGGGAAAAAAAATGCGCGATTTTTTTCTCTCACTTTTCTGCAGCGCGCATCTCTCCCTTTTAAACTCGCCACACGCATTCATGCCATAAATTGCGAATTTCGCCCATTTCTGCATATGGAGAAAAAAACTCTCCATTAAAGCTACTTTTTCTTAAACGCTCCAATTCATTCTAGCGCTGCTCTCTGCATAGGCCCCTTAGATTCATAATTGTAAAGGTGCAACACAACTTGACAGCAGAGTTAACTAATGGTGGGGATAAGTTTAATAGAGTCGGGTAGATTAATAGAGTTGGCTAAGCTAGCCAATGTTCATGTAATGGCGGCTTCAAAGCTCACGCGTCCTGCGGGCCAATGGGAAGCAGTGACGTCATCCAGTGTGGCTTCCTATTGGCCCACGTGAACAGGACCTTTAACAGAAGATACCGGCACCCCCTACGGAGGTAAGTATCTCGGAAGGCAGGGGATCCCGGGAGCTGAATGAATGGGGTTCAGCTCCTGAGACCCCCTGCTTCAATCCTATGTAAAGGATTGCTCCTTAAAGTGGGAGTTGGACATGGAGGGGGTGATTGCCATCCTGCTCTTCCAAGGTCAAGGGATGTACTGTATGGACACTCACCCCAGTCTCAATGCTGATTAGATTGGATAACTACAATGTAAGTATAAGGCAACAGGAGCTACTCATGTTTGTGCAAGAATAAGGCTGTATGCATATGGAAAGGTTGTGGCTCATACAAGGAAGAAAACTGGTGCCTGGGGATTGGAATTATTTGCCAATACAATACAGGTTATATGACATCTCTAAGTATGCACCGTAAAATTCATAGAAAGATGTTTCCAAACACTGTAAAACAACTGATACCATTGAAACAGACTGAATACATAGAAAGAAATGAAGTGTATATATATATATATATATATATATATATATATATATATATATATATACACGCACAACATAAACTTACAGTTTCTGCTACTACATAATTATTTTTCACAATTTATTTTGGAGTTTGCAGTTTCCAAACCCTGTACGGGTTTATTGACTAATGCAATATATGAGTAATTTGGTATAGATATACCTAGGATCCTTTTAATAAGATCAGTTATTACTTTTTGGGGGAGGGTGGGGATTGCTGCCGCAAATAGGAAAGTCACGTGTTTATTTAAGGTCACTGATGCAGAACTGCTGATAATGAAAAAGCCGTATGAGTCACGGTTATCGGACAGCATGTTGTTAATCGTTTTGTTGTATTTCATTGTCACTTGGTTGTACAAATTTCATTTACTTGGTAGATAAAATACCACTGGCATGCCTTTTATAAAACAATGTGCGCTCACTCACGTGAGCTAGTATGATGTCAAAATATCACATGTATCCTCTATTTATCAAATGAATAGCAAAACTATCCTTCAGAGCCGCCAACAGAAATTATTGGGCCCAGGACAAACATATGAAGCATCCCCCCTTTTACTAAATAAAATGGTCTTTTAGTTTAACATTTATATTTAGCCACTGTACCGTGTATAGGTTTCACTGGATGTGCACTGAGCTCTGTCTGTGTTTCATGTTCTGTCTGGTTTTAAATATATATCGCCATGCTCAGTAGCACTCCTCTGTGACACCTACATGCTTATATATATGTTGTGGTTATTTTGGGGGTTCAATATGAGCTGGCAGGTGTCCTGTATGTTTTACAAATCTTGTTCAGCTGGTCTTAGCTGATTGGAAGGTGGCTCTTCCTATCTTGTTGAAGCTCACCCCCTCCCACATTTAAATGGTTAAAAGCTCACTCCATAGCATCTCCCACTCTCAGGGGAACTTGCTTGCTTGCAGTATGATTGTGACAAATCTAATACAGAGTGTTTTTCCTGGTAATGTACAGGTTAATAAAAGCTTCAATCAGACTTAGAACTTTGCAACTAATATTGACAGATTTATTATAAATCATTCTTCCTGGCATTGCACAGGTTATTAAGAATTTATATTAGTGTTAGGGACCCTTGAAACATGGTCTGCCTTGGAGGGGCTCAATGGCTTACGACACTTTGGCCAAAATGTTAAACTAAAAGACCATTTTATTTAATAGATATCTATACATATATATTTAGGCACTGTACCGTGTATAGGTTTCACTGGATGTGCACTGAGCTCTGTCTGTGTTTCATGTTCTGTCTGGTTTTAAATATATATCGCCATGATCAGTAGCACTCCTCTGTGACACCTATATGCTTATATATATGTTGTGGTTATTTTGGGGGTTCAATATGAGCTGGCAGGTGTCCCGTAGGGTATATAAGAAGGTAATGGACCGGGAGGGGGGATATAAGGAGGTAATTTTATATATTGTACTATATATAACACATTCACAAGTAGGTAAATAATGTACAGTTAAAAATCAGTAACTAAATAGGAGATAAATGATACTATAATATCGTCATTCGGTGACTTGAACTAATCTTAAGAGCAACAATAGCCGTCTAAGTCAGCAATGCGCAAACCAAGGGGCGCACCCCCCAGGAGGGGCGCTAGATTTTCTGGGGGGGGCACGGCAGTTATAGATGTCCCTTGCTCTCCCCTAGGCATTTAAAGTAAATGCCAGGGGACCGAGAGAGGCCTCTATAATGCACTTCCCTTCCCTTCCAGCGATGCGTCGTCCTGGTAACCCAGCGTCAGATGACGCCATGGGGTCACGTGATGTCACGTTACCATGGTGACGTCACATAACCCTGCGCCGAGGAGAGAAGGCAGGGGTGTGCATGGGGAAAAGTTTGTGCGCCCCTGGTCTAAGTAACTGCTCAGCAACACAAACATGCCTTTGTGTGGGTCCAAGACTTTGTCATGAAGCTACGGTTATTAATAATATTATCTATTTTTAAAGCCAACATATTTTCTGCAGCACAGTAGAATGGGGGAACAGTAGTTTAATGAGCACAATGACATACAAAATAAGATGGAAATACAAATATAGAATAAAGTAACTGTCGTCTAAATTTAACATAGGTTGAACTTGATGGACGTATGTCTTTGTTCAACCTCATCTACTATGTAACTATTTAACACAGAACAATATAAAAGGTATTGAGGGCACTGGCCGTGAGAGCTTACAATCTAGAGAGAATTAGGGACACCGTTGAAATAAAAAGGTATAAGTGGCTGCTCTTTGTCACATAGAGTATGCTACATGATGTTCCCTTTTGGGTTTGAGGTGTGGATGTCAGGGGGGGGTGTCAGATAGGCTTCCTTGAAAAGATGAGTGTTCAGGGAACTTTTAAAGGTCTGAAAGCTGGAGGAGAGTCTGATGGAGCATGGTGCATGGTAGGGAACTCCCCAGAGAGGGGGCAGCATGGGAGAAGTCTTGTAGATGGGAGTGAGAGGAGCTTATAATGGACGAGCAGACATAGGTCATGGGCAGAATGGTGGAGGCTTTTAGGAAAGTATTTGGAAACAAGGGCTGAGGGGGTGGCATTGTTGACGGCTTTGTATGTCATAGCTGTGAGTTTAATTTTAATTCTAGAGGATAAGGGAAAGCAGTGTAGGGATTTGAAGAGTGGTGAGTGAGGTAGATAGTTCTGGCAGCAGCACAGTTTATGGTTCAAACAGGCAGTATATTCACATGCCCAATGGGAAAGGCATTACGAGACTTGTGCCCCAGTAAAAGCATCCCAAACACAAATTAAAATGTTTATCATAATAGGATGCACGCAATTCAGCAACTTTAATTGTCTTTCCCCCCCAGATGTTTACTTTTCAGCATTGTTAGTTTGCTGCATTTTCTACTCATTAACTGGCTACACTGTATCACTGTGATCTGTTTTTATTAAAACTCCTGGGACAGAGTTCATCCTGGTTAATATATATTTCCAAAGTGAATCTGCAATACTAGCTATGATTAATTGGTTTCATTATCTAGACTTTGGTCTAAAATAGGTATTCAAAAGAGCAGTTCCTACTGCTCGTTTTATTTCCCCCCCCCCCCCCCCCATCTTTTTTACAAATGTCGGAAGCAAGGGGTCTCTGCGTACATTTCGGCACCTGGTACCCCTGTTCCCAAGGTACTTACCGGTAAACGTGCGACCAGTACAATTTGCTGCAGGGGAAACAAAATGGCGTTTAAATCTCCTGCATTATGTGGGCCAACAGGAAGCCACAGCATCCTACTGCACCGCATGACGTGGACAGAAACCAGCGGTACCTTCACGGGTAAGTATTTCAGGAACAAGGGGGTCCCCAAAGCTGAAATAAATGTGGTTCAGCTACGGGGACCCCTTGCTTCCCTCCCAAAAAGGGGAAGCCACAGGGAAATGTCCCTTTAACTTTGCCTTCTCCTCACCTGTTGACATTGTTTCATTCTGTGTCCAGCACCCATGTTCTATCTACGGCATTGAATCAGACAGAGAAAGAGTGACTTAGAGCCGTTCTATACTGGTTGCGGACGTGCGCGCGCGTGTGCGCGTGCACGTGCCGCATGCTTTTTGTGTGTATACTGTGCATGCTGTGAGCTGTGAAAGTACTGTGTTTATGTGTGTTTGTATATGTGTGTGTGTGTGTGTGTGTGTGTGTGTGTGTGTGTGTGTGTGTGTGTGTGTGTGTGTGTGTGTGTGTGTGTACTGTATGTGTAATTTATTATTTATTTAAAAAAAAAAACATTGGTAAAAATAAAATATTTATTACATTTGTACAGACACACAAATACATACACACATACACACACACACACACATATATATATACATACATACACATGCATACATATATACACACACACATATACATACATTCAGCGCCGGTAGCGGCGCGAAAAGATGATTTTCCTTCTCTTCCCCGCTGTCTGTCGGCTCCCCGCTCCCCGCGGCCCTTGAATAGAAGTGCTAGCTGACCTCAGCCATCGATAACTGCCGTGTGCGCTCACAGCGTAGCACGCCCCGGCAGTATAGAACCAGCCTTACACTTTTCCTGTGGCAGAGAAGTGCATGTCCTGCTCAACATCTAGAGATTCTAGAGCAGTCACACAAAAAGGAGGTTAACGGAAGTCAAACCTCTCCCAAGTCTCAGGTAATATATAATGCTTACTAATGTAACTTAAATGGCTGGGTTGAAATATTAATAGGCAAGACAACCATATGTCTGCCATTAGGAGATGAATCCATTTCAGTGCTAAGAGGGGTTGCACATTTAAGGCTCTTGCAGATATGATTCAAAATAACCCCCATGTTGTATTCAAGGTGTTCGTGATAATTCTCAACACTTTATTTAGCAAAACATATATTTGTTATTGTTACCTTTCAGTAACAGTTTATTTTATTTAGTGTCTTTATTATGATGTGGCACTGCAAACATAAGCCCTTGTAGTTTTGCATTTTTGGGAGATACAACAAAATGCCCAACTTCTTCCTTATGAAAAAATAGCGTTGATTCAAAGTGTGTAACAATGTTTGTACAGAAATGTACAAAAGAATTGAAGCAGGATGCTAAATATTTGTTAGCGTTCCTTTCTTTTATTTCTGTCTGGCTTTTGTGGAAGGTTGCACCTTTACAAGCCTTTCTGAACATTTGAAATTTGTTGAAAGACTAGATAAATAAGAAACACCAGATAGAATTGCCATTTGTCCTAAACTTGTTAGCAATGTTCTCCAGGGGGTAGTCAATGTCGCTGCAGATTCAATTCGTCTACACTCAGCTAGATCCATTATTTCTTCTACATCTTTCTCACCAAAATGTTTTGTTTTTTTAGAGATCATTAAATGTAGCCATCTTCCTTTCTGAAATTATTATTATTTTTTTTTTAAACAGGTTTTGATAAGATAAGAAAACATGGCCTTTGAAACTTCTGGGTCTGCATTCAGAACAATATATTTCCTATTGCAAGATGTGCAACTGGTTGCCTGAAACCAGAAGTAGCAGCAAATGATTTCATAGATTATATTTTTTAAATATTTAAACTTTTCTTTTTCTAAGTATATCCTGGGAATCAGCAATTCTTTCAAATAAAATATCATAAAAAGTTAACCCTATTTTAGAATGTGGGAATTGGGACTCATCTTTTTTTTTTAACTCTGTAAAATAAAACAAAAAGTTGGATGGGACAATTGCAGCTCTTAGAAAGTGTCCTCTCACTTGTAGCATCCTGCTAAAGCAAATATACAAATATACAGTATGTGACGGCAGGGGTAGATTTGGCTGCTTTTAAAAGAGGTTACGCCCGCCATTACCCCTACCCATCAATAATATATCTGTGTTGTATATATCTATGTGCCTGCTTCCAGCACTTCAGGGAACAGGAGTAAACTATGTGTTCAAGAGGGATTGTTGCAAGTCTCATGAGACCATTTTCATATAACTATTTTCATGTAACAAAACTAATGTTGCAGTTAGCCCACCAATCGGGGCCAAGTAACATTGGAGGCACCTGCCATTGACCCTTCCTATGTGTATCCATGATGTGCCATTGGGTATAAAAGGTGGGGAGGGTGGACCCTGTTATTTAGTTCCAGGCATGAGTTCCAGTGCAGTTTCTGTTAGTCACTGCGTGGGAGCATTACGGGGAAAATCTCACGGGGGTCCCTGCACCTAAGCCTGTAGGGTGTTCCCCAGTTACCCCAGTTTAGAGTGCATGTTTCATGTATGTGACATTTGTGGACAATATTTTCCAATAAATTCAGTTTTATTAACTCTAGTTCTGCCTGGTGAGTTGATTCCTGGTGTTTTTGTCCTTGTCTCCCGTGACACAGTATAGTCCTGAAAAAACCAAAGCACTCCTGCTATTCTGTCAAATCAAGAAGCACAAAACTGCACATAGGTTTGGGCTCATGGCCAACTAAAAGAAAATGCATACATTGATGTGTATTTAGAACAATAGTAACCTGACTTTAACCTAAATAAAGTCAGTGTGAATTCTTCTTAAAAACAGATCACCCATTACTGTTTGATTTGATTAACATTTGGAACCAGGATAATTAACCACTGTGCTTCTAGAAAAGTTCCAATTTATTGCCATCCTTTGTTAGAATAAAGAACAAAAAAAAAAAAAAAGGATTTATAAATGTATTTCACAGGTAATAAGACCATTGACACTTTTGTAGCAGCAAAACTAAATGAAAACATTTCTACAACTGCTGCCACACAATATACAAACCTTTTCACACCAGTGCGCTCATTTTCTACAGGCTATTATACTTGTTCCTCTGCCCAAAATGATGCGAAGCTCTAGAGAACGGAGGATGGAAAATGTTTCAGCTTCTTTTGACACATAGCAATAAATAAATTTCCCTTGGTTCTACATGGTCACTCGCATTCTTTGTGGAAAAACAAGTTGTTAAGCTTTACTGTTTCACATAAAAATTCCTCTATAAGCTTAGGCTCAGACATCGATATTCCCCTCTATATTTACAAGTGTGTACAGCTGCTAGTTGTTAGGATCTATGGTCGTTATTCATAGAGCCCACAACTGTTCCACAGAAAAGATTCTAGAAGTTTGGATAAACCTAGGTTATATCAAACAAACGGTCTTATTCACAAAGCAGCACACATAGTAAGCCCATTGACGTAAAAAAATAAAATAAAATAACCCACTATAGCTAGTTACTAAAAACACCACAGCTAGGGTAGCTTTGTGAACAAAATGCCGATACTAATGGGATATGTGTCTTTTTAGGTTTTCTATAAACCAAGTTTTAGCACTGTATAACAGCAGCAGTCCGATGAACTGGTAAGAACATTGTGTCTAAATGTTACAAAGTTGTCCTGTAAATATATCAAAATCTATTTCTAATTTATTCCAAAAATCGAAAGCCGTATACTTTCTTTAACATGTTTCGTGGTTCTGACTTATTGTTGATAATCTTCATAAGTCCTTTGCTGCCTGAGGGGCAGTGGTATAACTACAAGTTATGGGCTCACCTGCAAACATTTTTAAAGGGCATCCCAAATAATCCTCTACCACTCTCCCCGTCTCTCCCTCTTCCACACCTCTCTCCTCCCCTCTCTTTCACTCAATCCGCCCTTTTTCACTCTCCCCCCCCCCTTCTTGCTCAATCCCCCATCCCTCTCACTCCTTACCCCTTGCACACACTCATTTCCCCCTCTAAGAATTTTACCTTGACCAGCTGCTCCAATTCTGGCCGCATCGGTGTGGGAAACTGCAGAGCTTGTGTGGCCACGTTGGGCAGGCCCAACTTCCAGCGCCGACCAGGGAAGCAGGCAGGGGAGGAGAAATTTGCAGCAGAGTGCGGGACTTGCAGCAAGCAGAGGCCTCAGCACCAGCAGCCGGACACAGAAGTTGGGCCCGACCTCTAGCCACCACTAGGCCCAACTTCTAGCACCTTCTGCTCCCCCCCCCCCCCCCCCCACAGCTCTCTAGGAGGCCCTCCTCCCCCTGCATTGCAAGGTTTAGCAGGATGGCGGTTACGCCACTGCTGAGGGGCCTTTATTACGCTGTAATCTCCTTGGGGC
Organism: Ascaphus truei; assembly: GCF_040206685.1. Lineage (NCBI taxonomy): Eukaryota > Metazoa > Chordata > Amphibia > Anura > Ascaphidae > Ascaphus > Ascaphus truei. Next base: position 76,239,799 of record NC_134486.1, on the reverse strand, counting down.
GGTGCTTACCTCTTGTATCAGTATGTGTAAACTTGGCAATATTTTACGGTTAGTTATGGTCCATCAATCTAATTGCATAATATCTGCACCTTTTAAAAAATTAAAATAACAAAAAAAAAATTGAATAGAGCTTTACTTTCATCAGCAAGAGGGTAAGTGAAACTTCCAATAGGTTTACAACTTCCGAATATGATTCATGTACAACAGGAGCATGTATAAAATTTGTGTTACTCACTGGAGACTCCTTCCTTTTACAATATATATAACCATGTGGGACAGTGGAAATAAACTGTTTATACACTGGTTAGCCATCAGGTGTAGAAATAAGAAAGGTACAACAGACAAGAAGAAAAACAGATGATATGATTTCCAGTGACATCCGGTTGTTAATAGTAATAATAATAATCATCATCATCATCATCATCATCATGAGTGGTGATGCAAAGCAGAGTCATGAGATGTTTACCAGAATTAGGGATAAGGGAAGTAAGCAAAATTGATCACATACCAATGAAAAAAAATGACTTTTGGAGTTTCTTTGACATGTAGGAGACACGTGATAAACTCATTATGCACCTACATATTAATGACATATCTACTGTATGCATACATGTACTGTATACATGGCATATCTCTGAAGAACTACGCTGAGTAATAAATATTTGTTTCAGAAAAACTGTATTTCACTATATATATATATATATATATATATATATATATATATATATATATATATATATATATATATACAGTGTTCGACAAACCTATACATTTGGTCGCCCCGGGCGAGTGGATTTAACCCCCGGGCGAGTAAATATTGGCCCAAGCAGCACACGTTTGGTACTAGGTGGCGAGTAGATTTTTTTGTGTGGCGAGTAGATTTTTTGGTGATTTGTCAACCACTGTATATATATATATATATATATATATATATATATATATATATATATATTACACAAGGGGGGGGGGTGATAGGTTTCAGTCACAGATAACATTCCTACAGTATATGCACTGTTTTTAAGTTTAACCTTACCTGCTTTATTCAATGTACTATCGCCGGAAGAAGAGATCAGTGAATCTCGAAAGCTCGCACAAATAAAAGCATTTCGTTAGCCACAGAACTGTATTGTCTATTCATTTTTGATATATAGCAGAATAAGTGAGTTCTTCAGTATTAGGTGATACCTTTTTATTTGGACTAACAATTTATGTCGTTATATATATATATATATATATATATATATATATATATATATATATATATATATATATATATATATTCATTATGATTCACCACCACTGCTTCTATAATACTTGTACAATGATCCATCACTGCCCGTCCCAAAGTAGTAGTAGTAGTAGTATGTCTTTATTTATATAGCGCCATAAATATACATAGCGCCATAAATATACATAGCGCTTCACAGTAGTAATACATGTTGTAATCATATAAATAATATAAATAACAGGTCATGGGAATAAGTGCTTCAGACATAAGAGTAACATTAAGGAAGAGGAGTCCCTGCTCCGAGGAGCTTACAATCTAATTGGTAGGTAGGAGAACGTAAAAAGACAGTAGGAGGGAATTCTACCAAAGAATCCATGTGTACAGTATGTCTATATATATAAATCAATCTAGCCCTGTTTTTCAGATAGTATTTTTTGTATTCCAGTTTACCAGTGGCATACACTTTAATTTCAGCACATATCTCTGATTAGAGGGACCCAACGGCTGATTACTCCCGCTGTGGCTAATGCTAGTTTCTCTACCAACTGCTTAGTTCTCAGCAGGTATTGCCTTTGAGAGCCCATTTACATTGTTCTTTCCACTGATTTGCATTCATATTCTAGTTTGATAAAGACAGATGCAGTCACCTGCAAAAGCCATTCCAGGTTAAAAGAAAAGAAGTGTCCAAACGTTTGACAGATTAAACACATTTTCAATCTGTATTAAAAAAAAGATGGGGGGAGGAATGATAATAATTGTCACCCAATATGGTTACTGAGAAGCAGTAAAAAGCATCCTTACCTACCATACACGAATAGGATATTGTGTACAGTTTCAGAGTCCTTCTGAATCCCACGGCTGCACTATGCTAAAACTGCACTGGGATATGTAAACCCTTCAGTACTCTGCAGTAGTTGGCACTGGACCAGATTAAGCTCTGTGTTGGGGGCAGAAGGAATACTCACACCAGTGAGAAAAGCACAAGCATATATCATGTACTTGACCACCGTGCTGAAACGGTTACCCAAGGTTGTGTCACAAAGTAGGGGGAAATCCTATGAAAGACCATAGCTGTAGAGAAAAGAAGGTCCCTAGTATAGCACTCCCAACTAATGAAATGATGATGTAATTAAAATACAACTTTATTAGTGAAGTAATGATAAAATAATGATGGACTAAACAACACAAATTCCTCAGCAAATATCACTATCCTTAATAGTCTCTCTCAAATTCATATCTGACTGAAATGACTGTCTGTTTGTATATGGTTCAAAAGCTTTTTGCTAATAAGGAATAGCAGTACCTGGATTACTCAGGACTCAGGACAAACTGCTTACCTACTGAGCGGCGATGCTCGCCTTTTGATAATACGGCACTGTAACGGTCACCCAGTCCTGACAGGACTCTAAGTGAACAACCATGTTGTTCTAGTGTGAACCATATACAAACAGACCGTCATATCAGTCAGATATGAATTTGAGAGAGACTATTAAGGATAGTGATATTTTCTGAGGAATTTGTGTTGTTTAATCCATCATTATTTTATTATTACTTCACTAATAAAGTTGTATTTTAATTACATCATCATTTCATTAGTTGGGAGTGCTATACTAGGGACCTTCTTTTCTCTACACCTATGGTCTTTCATAGGATTTCGTCCTGACATAACCAGTCCCAGCACCTCAACTTTATATATACAGTAATGAGAGTGTTCCACCCTCCCCAGTCCCCCATTCCCCTTTAACTACATCCTGTGTCACAAAGTATTTTGAGGGGGTCACTTTGAAAAGGCAGTTGTGGCTAATAGTGTAGGTCATCACTTCACCACTAGCTTAGGCTGTCCTCCGCTCTCACTGAGGGGGCACATCAAAATTACCCTGTACCTAGGCTCAAAAGTGACCACGGTCAGTGAAAACCAAATAAAGGTGAGAAGTGCTGGTTCTCTGAAATAAACCTTCAAAACCTACGGTGGGAAAAGAGAAGTCAACTAGAATTGTATAAATAAGTTCCAATAAACAAAATAAAAATTAATTACATGTAAATTACTATATTTATTAGATGAAACAATATACAGTATCTATTTGTATTCTTTAACAATAGATCTATTGTTCATAAATACTTCTACAGTATATGCCAAATATATTATAGCAACTTGGGCGTTTGTTTTAATATATAAACACAGGTAATATGTATGTATATACTGTAAGAGGCATGTACAGTTAATTACCATCTTGACCATTTATATAAATATTTTATCTGTAAGTTCATTATGCTACACTGATTTTTTTGGTCCAACTAATCGCTGTCAAATGAAATCATAACCATTACATTAATCACATGTCAGTTTCGGAGCTTGATAAATTACAGTTAATTACTGCCACGGCACATAATTGTCATGAAATTTTCAATCAGTGTTAATGAGGCAGAAAATATTTTGCCCTAGTCGGTAAATAACAAAATGTAATACATCCCTCCATCAATAAAAGGTTAATGAACCCTGCGTACATGGGGGTGATTTATTATGGTTAATAAATCAATGTGAAACATCAACAGAAAATTTGCTGGTGTGAAATGTCAGTGATTTTTGCACGGTTTTTAAACCAGAAGTATTGTACCCAATCTTACTTCTCTCCTCCCCTCCAAACAGCCCAACACAAGTATATAAGTCTATCTTTACTATCAGTGGTTTTATCATCTCCATGTAGTGTTACCTTAGTAAATCAAAATTGTTCCACTAAAATATTTTTTTCTGTTACTCAATACGACCTTTATCGTGCCTGAGACTTCAACTTGTATCATTCTGAGAGAAGGGCCACAATCTTCTTATTGATACAAGTGCGCTATTCAACATAGATACAAAACAACTGCGTCATTTTACCCCCCTGCAGTCTGCAATCATTAATAACACTAGCTTCATTATTTAATACATATCAAAGACCATTTTCCCCCTATGACAGAAGGCATTTAGATTTTTTTGTTTCTAGTTTAGTATAGACGGAGAAAGACATTGTTTTGCATGCGCCTATTCATATGTAACAGAGGAATTTTGATCAGTCCACTTTAGAAGGGCAGAAACATTCCAGCACTTACACTGCATTCTGCTGGCTGTTACTGAGAGCTCAAATGTGACAGGTGCTGTCACAGTAATTGCCAATCAGCCTTTGCACAGCAGCTGAAAACACAATATATCACTTTGATCTCTTTGGGTATGAAAGTATCCACTATGCACAAATCTGCATGAAGAAAAGGGAAAAATACATATTTTTTTAACAACTGCTTTCATGGCAGTGAAACATTATAAAGTGCACACTGTTCATAGCTCCACCTCACATTTTCAGTCAGGTTATTCTCTCCGAGAGGCGGTCTCCCAAGTGCAACTAATATATAAATATATTCCATCAGTGTAAAAATAAGCACAAATTAGAAGCGGGTGTTTACTTACATTTTGCTGGCAGATCGTAACCACAAGTCATTTTAGCTTGTCCAGTTTCGCAGCCGCTTAAACTGCGACATTCAGCGAGCAGGCAAGACCCTGAAGCTCTGTGTATACAGCCATCCACTGTAAGGAAAGAAAGCAGAACAGACAAAGTTACATTCACTGTAGAGAAATAAGGCTTCTATTGTATGGTGCCAAAAGTTTTACAGAGATGCGCATTTAAGTGAAGTAACAGCACAGCAAATCTCTTCTAGGTGAAGGTCTCCCCACCAAAACCTCAACCACAACAGGATGAAAGAAGTACCAGTCTGTTCATTGGGATACAATCAAATGCATAGAGCCCATGAACAAAGCCACAGATCAATAAATAAAAACAATTCAGGGCAACATAGCCAACATTTTATGTGGCCCAAATAATCTACATCAGCGATGTGCTTTAGCTCGTTGAGTGCCTGGGAGGTCGCGGGGCCAGAGGTTCACATGATCGCTCCATCACTGATAATAGAAGGAGAGGCATCAACCTCCTTGCGTCCGCCATCAGTTTCCATCGGAACTGGGAGACATAAGCTACTACGTTATGGGGCTCCCAGGATGCCAGAACCTATGACGTAGTAACTACCTCCTGGGGCACTCAAAGTGGTAATACAGCAGACTTTAGCTTCTGGATCATAGTGTGATTTTTTAAAATTTTGTGTTTATTACTTAAAATAAAAACTCCAACAAATATACTATTCGTAAACAGTAACATTTGACAAAAAAAATAACTATTAACTCAATAGGTTCTGTTCTGTTCATTCTTTTGACTTGTTTGAATATAAACCTGTAAATGAATGGGACAACATGGCATGAATTATATACATTCAATTCTAAAGTTTAACCAGTCAGCGTAGATATTTATTAGTTCTTAGCAGTTCTAGTTGCAATGTGTTACAGAAATGTCACCATTGTCAAGACATTTTTGAAAACGCTACTCTCTTTTAACCAAAATGTCACCATCTTCACCATATAGTCACGTTAATTCAACTTTACATTAGTCATGTAACTTAGCATATTTTGGTCGCCTAACCTAGCAAATTGTTGTGATGATTTTTGCCACAATCAGCGTTTGCAGGAAGTTTTCGCATATCCCTACTTTAGTCATTGTCAAACGCAGCCAATAGCGGCTATCCTTTGGTAAAAAGGAATAACATGTCTAACAATTATTTTTTGTCTTTGTATTGTGTTACGGTCAAGTTAAGCCCTGACACGTGATATGTTGCCGTAAAGCAGTACTGCTGTGCTTAATATCATAACGTTGAATCTTGCTACTCTGAGGTAAGAAGTGAAAAAAAGTTAGAGGAGCGCACAAACCAAATGGAGCAGGAAGGACCCAGAGTACAAAAAATGAATAAAAGGGCACTTTAATGTGTCATGAGACCCTGTCAGCCACACCAAGGATATGCTGGGTCTCATGACACATTAAAGTGCCCTTTTATTCATTTTTTTGTACTCTGGGTCCTTCCTGCTCCATTTGGTTTGTGCGCTCCTCCAACTTTTTTTCACTTCTGTAATCATCACTGGAAGCTGCACAGCCTGTCAGCCACACCAAGGATATGTGAGTACTTGCATCTACTGAGGGGAACCTGCCAATGAGACTGATAGTGGGTGGGCTTGCACTACCCACCACCGGTCTTCAGGAGGATAGTACCCATTCTGATTGTTATATATCACTATCAATATTGGTTATTACAGATACCTTTGGAAGGAGGTTCTGGCATCATTGTACCTTATTGTCCTGGCATTGGAGCGCTTTTGTCAATTTTTCTATATTCTACTCTGAGGTAAGAAAAAGATCAACGTAGGATGGACTGGATGCAAAAACTATGCGAAAGCACTCCACAACTCGCCGGGATGATGACAAATTAAAAAAGGTTTATTAAACTACATAAAAACAAATGGACATACTACAACAAAGCAGGGGGATAGCACTCACACGCATTTCACCCTTCTACAGCGCTTTCTCAAGGAGTATGCAGTAACACACAATGAAATGGATTATATAGCTCCTCCTGTGTTAATATAGCTCAGAGGTAAGGCTCTCCAAATTACAGAATGCTGAACATTTTATATATTGCTTTATTTTCCTAAATATTTTGAAATGGTACAAATTACACATGACGTTTCCAACTTAAATGATAAATTAGGACACAATAGTTGTGAGTGTAATAGCAACACAGAAACGGATAGCCGATAGGGATCACTTGGTGCACAGGGTGTCTCCATTTCCTTGCTATATTGCCTAGCACTTCACTGTAATTCTGAGTCTTTTCTGCATTTAGGATATCCTTGCATCTACCCCAAGCACTTTTTAATTTCTTTACAATATTAGCCTCTGTTGCTGTGTCCAAAACAGAAGAGCTGAGGCCCTAAGTAATAATAAAAGTAATATGCTTCCATTAAATAACTGAAACACTAGTCTGATTATTAGACATTAAATTGGCATTATTTACTTCAAAGCTATTTTAAAGCTCCTCGCCTGGAACAAGTAAACGCAACGATCCACTTGCTTAAAACAGAGTTGTGCTTTTGGATGAACTTAAAGACATGTAGTTTAAGTCATTAAAATATAAATATGCAATTACAATTAGGATTACATTTGATGCAGTGCCAAAAATGAGGGATGAGGGTTAGCAAGTGCTCATTCATGCACCCCACAATACACTCCAATGGACTTGAAGTCATACACTTATGGCACTTTTCTCCCTATAAATATAAAATATGGTAACATACTGTACAAACTCTGTTAGTTTGCTAAACACGGATTCGTGCTGGTCAACATTTTGATTCGTCTGACCGTGTCTAATTGCATTAGTGTTTGTGACTAATGGCATCTTTTAAACACTGGACTTTGAGTGATATGATCTGCTGCATCTCTCAGCCTGCACTTCCCTGGAATGTCACACTATTTTCTACTTACACATAAGGAACAACCTGCTGATGCCCTCTTGAAATTTTGAATGAGTGATTCAGATACTAATTTTAATGCACTTTGCATCCCAGAAGTGCAAAGTATACAAAATTAGCATGCTGGATATTCGCGCCATTATATACATGTATAAGAGATGTGTGCAGAGGTACATATAATGGAGACCAATTTGGGTGAAATAATATCTTGGCTTTATTGAGCCTGTTCCTTTATCCAGGCAAAACATACAAAAGCAACAAAATAACAAACCCCTATCCCTTTGTAAGAGCTAACTTACTTCCCCAGACCCTATCTGCAGGACTGGAGGGATATTCCCATTACCAGCCTATCACCCCAAAGTCTCAGGAAGTACCTTAAGCACCTGGCCCTCCATGTCAGTCTCTGGCAGGTTCCTGGGTCCTCTGTGTCCAGGAAATATAGGTGTCTGGGAGTCTTGATCTCAGAACAGCCTTGTGCTCAAGACAGTGTCTGTGTTTAGGCTTCTCTGTTCTCCTACTATAAGCCCAAATGTGAGCTAAAGAATCTCTCTCATGTGTCTCACATGAGGCTTTTTATAGAGCTCTCATTAGTCCAGATGGAGACTAGCTATTTGAGTGGCTGCAATCAACTCTCTCTCTCTGTTGGATTCTCAGAGCTCTGAGGCTGCTTTATTTAAACAGAGATAAGTCCCTGTTACATACCTCCCCTGTTTGTGGGAATCTCGGGCTTACCACGGCCAAAGCCCATTCTTCCACTCTCACACGAGATATCCCGGTGGCTCGAATGAGAGTGGATGGAGAACAAGAACCCTCAGTCCCACTGGGATTGGAGCCCTTTCTCCAGATTATTAGTGTCTCCTCCAGAAGGTGCTTGAGATCAGCACTCCTCAGTCACTCAAGGAGGACTTTTTCCAAGTACAGTCTTTCTACTGACCGCTTAGTCATGAGTTTTCCCCTGTGTCGGGCGATCCTTTCTTCGTAGGCAGACTGTATGGCGACGGTCGCAGAGCGTTTATGCAAATAGCTTTCTCTCTGCATCTTTTCCATGGACTCTAATTTAGCACTAAATGTCCATTCCTTGTAACCCTTGCTCTGGTCTTGCAAAGCCTGTGCCAGCTTACTTATGAATTCTGTCTGATGTCCGGAATCAATTTGTACTATCTTAGACTCCTGCCATTTCATGGTATCACTTAAAGAACATTCAAGAATAGCTATTTGAGTTTTCCGCTCTTGAAGCTGTCCTTCTGCACTTCTTTTACCACTAAATGCAATTTCCAGTTAAGCTTCTTTGGAGTTGAGTCGCGATTCCACATCTCCCAGTAGTCCCAGAGCAAGGCTTAAATCTGTTTCCTTGCCTCTATTTCTGACCTGCAGCTGCTCCTCCTGGACGTTGTCCAGCTCCAGCCGGGCCCTCTCATTGGCCATGTGGTCCAGCAATTTGCAGGCATCGGCCATCTTGGACTCATAGCGCAGTGATAGTAGATGTAACGGTGATTACCCCCCCAATCTCACATTGGCCTCTTACATGAGGAAACTGCCCCATGTTACATGTAATGTAGTGTGGTGCACCTGCTGGCTTGCAGAACTCCTGAGTCTTCCGAGGTGATATGGGGAAATACATCAGGACTAGCTCATGAGGTAATGCTGAAAACTACTCACTTCTGGTACAGCGCCTCTATCTCTTCCAGGTCCCCACGACAGCAGGGAGGAGTCTCTGAAAGAGAACCTCTGGGTGCAGCTTCTCCCTGAATGACTCCACTCTCAGGCAAGAAGGTTCTTTCATGTTGGACATTCTTTATTAACATCATTAGTGGCAGACTGCCCATCATTGCGGCCGGTCTCTAGCCGCTCATCATAAAGGTTGCCCACCTCAAGGAAGTCCCTGGACACCACTCCTAGTCAGGGCCCTAGAAGCTGTCCTTGCTCTTCCTTTACTCCCTAATAGAGTAAGGGGTATAGTCTGCCCACCTCTCCCCTAGGGGAGGGCTACAATCCTTACCAGAGCCCTGGCAGTGTGTTGGGTCAGACAGTCTCATTCAGGTGGGATGAGACACTGACTAAATTCAGGAAGTGTTGTATACTATATAGCTTCAGTAGGCACCACCCCTGTGTCACTGTAAGTGGACACAGAACATGATGTCACTTCCTTCACTACACAATACACATCACAGGGGATGCAAACCTGCCCTTATCAGGGATTACTGCACAGGAGGAGAAAGACATATAACCCATAAACTACACAGGGTTACATAGAAAATCCAGAAAGCGCAGAAATCCGGTGTAAACATAAAAAGAAAATAAAACCACACAAATAATGCAATTCTATCTGGACACAGGAACCATAAACAAAACTTCAGATGAATATGCACTCACGTTTGATAAGATGTAAACATGCATTCAATCCCACATGTAGTCTATTAATATAGATGTTCTAGTCGAATTCTTGCTTGACTGTAGAAAGTCCACAAATACTGCATAAACTCGCAAGCCACAAAAAGAAGAAATAGACAAGATGGTGTAGATAGTAACAGTATATTGCAGATACAAAAGAATAGGCAATGGCAACTCACATAGTAGCCCCATGCAAAGGCATTGTACGATAGACAGTGGAGTGATGTACGGTAGTGGAGGATGGTATGCCGCTGGCAGTGGTGCTTCTGCATGAAAGCTGATGTGGTGTCAGCTCCCTGCGATGTTTGCTGAAGCTCACACTTCTGCGTTCCAATCCTCACGTGATCGACGTCCGCACACACTGACATCAGTCCTCGGGCAGGCTCTTATCCAAGTCTGTCAGGAATCAGGAGTGGGTCTGAATCAGAGAGTCACTGGTATGGTTGGTTGAGGGTTCCTCCCTGTTAGCACCGCACAAACACTTCTTTGGGTTACACGACTTCTGCCTTGGGCCCTCTGGATATTCTGTCATCCGCGTGACGAATCCTCCATTTTCTCTAGGCTGCAGGGCATCTCGGACCCCCTTTTTCGCTGCAAGATCTGCGGACGTGTCTGTTCCTTCCACGGTAAGTGAAGCATCACTTTTCTTTTTCCGCCTTTTTGTTTTGGACGACTCCGTCCCATCAGGGATACTGGGTTATCCGTATATTTGAGCCTTCAGCAGTTGCACTGTATCCGCCAGATTTTTCTTGCAGTTGCGTTAGCTGGCGTAAATATTCAGTGATCTGCTGCTCCTGCTATTGCTCCTGCTGATCACATTCGTCATCAGAGAGAGCGGTCTTTTCGTTGCGTACTGAGTTCAGACACCTCCACCATTCTTGGGGTGTTTTGTGGGTGTAACTCGGTTTGGGTTCCGAATAAGAGATATCTTCATCCTTATCCGTATCCTCATAGGACTGGAAGGGTCACTCATCCGTGGGGTCGGGTTCATTACAGGAATGCCACATCTTGTCCTCCATTTTGGGGCCATCAGGTGTATTTTTCTTCTTGACCTCGGGAGGCGCTATTGCAGCTGTTTTGACTGTATTCGCTAGAACCCCAGCTGGTCCTACAGGTAGGCAGCCTTAGCTTTCAGAGTTTGTAGCTCTCACAGTCGTCTCTGTACTCTACTACTCTACTCTGCACTCTGTCTCTGTCTCTTCTACTATAAGCATTACCACTGCAATCTACAATGCAGTAGTTTGAATAGTGTGAAAGATGCATCTAAAACTCATAATCACGTTAACATAAACTTATATAACAGGGAAAAACATAACCATTTTGGATAAGAATATAAAAAAAGACAAGAACAAACATATTCCATTTTTTATGGGCAGCTGGGGCTTTTTAATAGTAAAAACAATGAAGCAGTATTTTTTGTATTACTTATATTTGTAATAAATTTTATTGGAAAGATATAATTTATCAACTATGATTATTACCGGTGACCCTCTGAGCTCAATTCCTTTTTTGATTGTTTTTAGCAACACTGTGCCATGTTCTATAGATTGCTCTAGATAAAAAAATGTAAAAAAAATTCTAGCACAAGATCATTTTGAATGTAAATATGTTTTTAAAAATTAAGTCACCACAAAAGCTGAGGCAATATATACACTGACTGAGACTTGGTATTAGTAGGTTCAGTTATACAAGCCAGGACTCCACAAATACGCCAGTGATCCAGAACTGTTCATTTCCTACATTATTGTCACGTTTCTTTGACGCACAGTTTTCTTTATACATGTAATATTCATTTAGCTCTGAGTAAAAGACAATGCAAAGAGGAAATTATTTGTGTGGAGCTAAGATATCAATTGACATTTTCTGTAATACCATCAAGAGGGTCCAAATTAGGAGATATACAATACCTAAGATCATTGAAATTGGAATTTTACCTTACATTCAAGTTAATGATGCTATGTTTTCTTAATACGATCCTCTCAAAAGCTTCTGTCTGTTTTCCTAAGTGACAATACAAGAGGCAAATAGCAACAGCTTTAGGCTGCGCTTATAGTGCCCGGTGACGGCGACGTCGCTCCGAATCAAATACACTGACTCCGTCGCAAGCGCTTAAAGTAAGCGCGACGGCGACGGAGCGATACAAAATTTTGAAGCCGGGTCTATTTGATTTTTTAAAGACAGTCACCACATGTGACTGTCTCTAAACCAATCAGAGACCGTGGCCTGTCCCCTTTCGTGACGTCGCTGGCGACAGTCGCTCAAAATCCAAATATAAGTTTCGCTAGTGGCGACGGGTGACGTCATCGGTCACGTCGCCATCACTATAAGCGCGGCCTTAGACTTGAGGAAACCCTCCAGTCAAAACTATATCAGCAGATGCCAACTTCCAGACCAGTGTAAGAATGTGGTCTAAAGCAGCAGATTAGCTTTACTACTAAATATGTTAACAAGACTTTGCAGCACTGAGACCTCCAAGACTCAAAATCACAGAGCCTGATTGAAAGAACGACAGCGCCAGACCACAGAACTAGTGTGCGTTTCTAATGTGTTTATAGATCGACTTACCTATTTAATAACAAGAGCAGCCCAGTTTCTGTACAAGAATGCACCATTATCACTTGGCTTGCAAACAATATACACATTTATATAATTGCATTATTTCTCCACAAATGTGAAATTCTTACGTACAGTACTAGGAATGGGTAAACAAACCGCAACATCCATAATAAACCCATACCAAATCTTTCCAAACAGACTGGAATTTATGGTTTCTGCTTCCAGTTACCTCCCAGATTTCTTTAATCAGGGCCACACTTCATACAGTTACTAGCAAACATCAAAAACGTCCTTCCTTTCACCTCCTCACATACACCATGACAATGGGGCTTTTGCAAGCGGCTATGTAAATAAGTATTTGCAAAAAGAAACAATGGAGGTCTGAAACTTACTTTTGCAAGTTCCAACACATAAATATAAAATATATATTTGATCTCTGATGATGTTATTTAATATATCTTTTAAAAAAAAAATTTTTTTAACAAGGAATATATGCAAGAAGATAAAATAAACACGGATAAAGTATCAGCATAAAGGTTTATTTTACACACTATCCAAATATGTCAAGTTGCTAGTCTGCTCTGAGGTTTGCTTCATAATGTGATACAGCGGTGCCTGGGAAGATAGGTATTGCATTATTCATAATACAGATAATTGATATCCATGGTGAACGAGCAGAGAAAATTAATAAAATAATATGCCCTTATCAATCTGTGCTCAGGCATATATACAGTTTAAAAGGTTAACAATTTGATGATGGAACTGTACTCCTCGTATGCCTTCTTGAAAACCTCCAATATGTATTTCACCTTAAAGCAGCAGTGTCAGCTACTCAGCCTCTTGGTAAACATCATTATAGTAGCACATTAGAAAAAGTCAAAATCCTGGTACTTCTCAAAATGTTACTTTGAAGGTGTCTCTTCCCGGTCAGGTCTGGATGACAATGAAAATGACACAGGAAACACCATGTTAATATTAAGTCAGAGAAGAGAAGGCTTATTGACAGACATCAGTCCTAAAGTTTGATATTTTTAGGATATTCATTTATGGCGAACATCACAGCCATATTTCCAGACTAGAAAAGTCCTCGTGCCACGTGATATTATGAATAAGTTGCCATGTACACATTCATTTGGGAGAAGGAGTGGCTCAGTGAGTAAAGGCGCTATAAATAATTACACTGAGCTTGAAGCAGGGGAATCTGCTTCAATTCCCAGTATCAGTGTCGGCTACTTGTGACCTTGGGCAAGTCATTTTATCTCCTTGTTCCTGAGGCACCAAAACATAGATTGTAAGCTCATCTGGGCAGGAACTGTTTCTGTACAAATTCCTATGGCTGCGTACTGCGCACTATACTGTAATTGTGAGGTGCTTTGAGTCCTATTAGGAGAAATGGCTATATGAAATAAAGTTATTATTCATTTGATTGCCTAGATGCAGGACCGCAGAGAGCTTTCCCAGGGGCCCAGGACTAGAGTTTCCACTTCCCCCACACCCCCATGTCGGCGGCCTTGCAAGACCCCCCATTACTCCTCCCTCATCTCACTCTCCTACCTATTCCCCCCTCAAAAAAACCCTTCCAACACAATAACCCCCGTTCCCCACACAACAATCCCCCTCTCCCCATCTTGGGTTGCCAGGTGCCTTCTCCAAAAATACTGGACTCAATGGTGAAAGGTGCGTCAGGTCACTATGTCCAGGGAGGAAAATACTGGACACATACATGTCCAGTATTACAGTACCTCTCATTTTTTACTGGACAGAGTATCCAAATACAGGACAGTCCAGCTCAATAACGGACACCTGACAACCCTATCCCCATCACATACACAATAACCTCCTACCTACTTTGGGGGGAAGCCTCAAGTACTGAGCGAATGCGGAAGTTGGGCCTGACTTCTGGAGGGCCCAACTTCTGGCTCGTAGGGATGGGGTGAAGGCTTGAGTGCAGCAGGGGAGAGCTGGGCCCCCTGGAGCCACCAGATCTGGGACAGTTGTCCTGGCTCTCCCACACTGTCGGTGTAATCATTGCATAATCTCAGGATGAGCAGTAAATAAACCTTCTGCATAGACTTCTCTAAATTGTCCCACTGCTAAAATCTGCAATTCAACATTTTCAGTTCCTTATTAACGTATCTGGTTGCCTCATGGGCAAATGCTAATTTTTTAGGGGCAGATCGGGATGACTACTCCCTCCACTTCCGGTTCCTGTATTCAGGGTCTGATTAAGTCCCATGTTTGCGCCAAAGACGATCACGTAAAGTGGAAGTGCCAGGAGTCCGGTGACATTCTGCTCGTGCCGGACCCCCGATACTGAAAAGGTTAAGAGAATTAAGGCTAAGTCCATTCTCAAAGCCTTTCTGTATCAAAGTTTATCCTGCACTAAGACCATGATTATTAAAGATGTTAAATAATATATGCCATATCATGATCACTCTTGCCTCCCTCTATTTTCCTCAAGACCACGACAAAATTGAAATAGGAGGGAATATGTATGCCACTGGAAGCTTCCTTGGAACAGTAGTTCAAAGCTCTAGTATCAAACTATAACCCAACATTTAGCATATCTGTGAGTATATTTTGTATCCAGTTCCACGTTTCAGGGAGCCTTGTGCTAGCTGTGCAGTTGCTAGAGACTTGTATCCTTAGATATAGTGATCCATTTAATTTTTTCCGGAATCCTTTTGACAGTTTATGAAATAATATCTTCAGGCAACGTTACTGTTAATCCCTGAGAATACCACCCAAAGCAAAAAATAACCCATATTGGGAAAGCATCAGGAACATGTACACTCGCGACAAGATGGTGTCTCACCACTTGGAATTTCAGATTCGGAACCTGACAATGATTTAGGTTCTCAGCTCTGTATTAAACAAGACAATGATGAGTTATACTCGAACCTGAAATCTGTCTTTCAGCTTGGACTCCAAAAGTCTTTAGGCCTTCTAGTTTCATGTTACCAGACCATAAAGAAGTAGCCTGGAAGGGTTTTATGTGATAGCTTGCTAGGGCACTGCCTCTATGGATCCCAGCTTGGTCACCAGCATGCTTCATATATTTTCTGACAGTCAAATAGGGAACCATCCGTACTGATGCAGCTGCTTCGTTGTCCATTCCTGCTGCTGGCTTGTTGGGTGCTAAAACAGAGAGCCACATGAAAGGGTGATCTAGAGACCCAATGGGAGCACTCTTTTCCCAGGTTAGAATCCAGGCATGCCCACTAAGCTTATTCTTGCTACTACAACCATCACCAATTTAGGAAACGTCCTTGGCACAGTATTAAGTCCAAATGGCATGGCTCTGTATTTAAAGTGACGATCTGCTATGGAAAAGAGCAGGAATCTGACGTCCCCAGAATATTAGCATATGCGCAGGCCTCATTTAAATCTACTTACTCTATATGACCCAACTTATTTAATTGATGGGCTACATTTTAAATATACAAACCAGGACAAACTTGTTTAGATACTTTAGGTACGTGTACCTCTGAAAGGACCCTCTTGCTGTTTAGTCAGGAATTGCTTCCCAGCTGTGACTGGTACTTAGCTGATTTTTCAGAATCCTTGATATTACAATACGAGATGATTTTGGGAGATTCCTGAGATACTTTGACATACCCTTTTTCCCAGAACCTGTAGTAGAGGACTCACTCTACTGTGTTCTTGGTCTTGAAGTGACAGGGATATGAACAAAACTGTGGACTCCAGGCACTCATCCTGTAGCAACAACCCAGCCTCTGCTTCTCTAAAAGAAGATTTTCTGACCCTTTCATTTTTTTTCACCCTTTCTCTTGAAACTTATTAGGCCATCTCTTGTACTTAAGCAGAGACAGAATTGGATCCATATGGTTTCTAAAATGTAATCCTTCTTTAAAAGTGAAGTCATACTCCCAGTTTTTCAAACAGAGAGCTCTACTCACCACTACATGGAATGCCAGAGATTTTGCTGCGAGGTGGAAGAAATGATATGGATGTAGCCAGGTCTCCCCAGAGTACCAGCCCCCCCCTCACCTAGCTGCCGATCGTGGGTGCCGCCAAGTCCAATGGCGGCCCCGTCGGGAGATCTGGCAGGTGAGGGCGGTCAGGTCCCGGCTCGGGGGTTGCCGGGGACACGCGTGCGGCCGGTTGCCAAGGCCGCACGCGCATCACAGGCATCCCGGCTGCGAAGAGGGCGCCGCCATTGCGCGTTAGGTCGCGCGAGTGTAGGGCCTGAGCAGGTAGTAGTGCGCTGCCCCCTAGTGCAGGCCGGTTGCCGGGGATGCGATCGGGCCGTCGCTAAGGCCGCGATCGCGTTGCCGCGGTCCCGGCGGCTCACAGAGCAGGGCGCCACCAGAGAGAGTGACGCATGCGCAGAGGATACTTCAGAGGCAGGGATGAGTTGCGCGAGAGTAGGGAAGGTAGTGAGAGAGTCACGGCAGCCCCCTATAGCTTGCGCAGGCGTAGGGCAGTGGATAGAAAGCCCGCGAACCCCTAGCCATTCAAGGAAGGCTCTGAGCAGGGACTACAGATCCCATGAGCCTCTGTATGCCCCATGTGACACCAGGGAGCCAATAGGGCTTAGGAAGCCTAAGCAGGCAAGTGGATACATTTGGCGGGCTTGGAGCACGTTAGGCAGTCAGAGACCGGAGCAGCCCAGGGAAGGAGGTAGGGTACAGGAGTCGCGGACGCCCTGTACTAGGCCAGCACCCCCAGGGTCTGAGGTAGCCAGTTACCCTCTGAGAGAGAGTGTTGCCAGGGACTGCCCTAGAGAGAGGGACCCTGTCACTCAGGTTAGTCAGTTGGAGCAGGGGAGCTGTGAGGGAAGGAAGGGTGCGAGGAGCGAGTGCAGCTCCTGCGGCCCTATAGGTACCCACACCCCAGGTAGGCCCCAACCCCCCACTAGGGTAGTGGGTAATTGCTGAGGGAGGCTCAAGATAGGAATGCTGCCCTTAGTGTTAGAGTGCTGCCTTGTCAGAGTCACGGAGGTCAGTGCTGTGAGGTCTGACAGGCAGGCACCTTGTTGCGCAGCACGTTGGCTGCCAGCACCCAGTGAGCTACAGCTTGCGGCTGTAGGCGCTGGGACGCATTAGGTATTAGTGAGGCTGAGGGAACTTGAAGAGTTAGGGGAGTGGGACAGGTCATTAACCCCTGTAGGCCCCTGGGAGTTTTCCCCAAAGCCACTACAGGTTGCTGTGCTATAGGGACGGCCTATAGTATAGCGCGTGCCACTTAGATTAGATAGGGACACAGCGGCTGCTGCTGTTCCTGTGAAGCGGTTCGGACCCACGTTGGGGTTCACAGAGACTACTCCAGAGTGGGACCGCCCTGGCGGTCCACGCGTGCCAGGAGTTTGGTTGGAGGATCAGAAGGAGTCATCGCCCGACTGATCCTTTGTGAAGTGTTGCTGACCCGAGCACCGGAGTGCTCGGCAGGTACCTACAATCATAAGTGCACCACCGGGCCCTTAGATTAAATAGTGACTGCGCAGTCACCCATTGACTCTCTCTGCAAGAGTGCGGGACATTGGGTGGGGTTCTTTGGACACTGGGTGGGATCACCTAGTGTTGGGGAAGCGTCCTGCGAGACGTCGCGGTTAGTGTCTCCTCGTGAGAGGGACACAGGTCATTATGAATGTGATGAGTTGTTATGCATGTTAGTAAAGTCACTAGTTAATATACATGCTGTCTATGTGATTATTGTGTTTGTCCTGCGAGGAACCACTCCCCCTCTGGTGGGAGCCATCGCAGGTGGAGGCGCTGCATCGTAAGTGAATACCCCTAGTATAATTACCCCAGGTTCCCCGTGGCGGAAGCTCAGCCCTCCTGTGAGCCAACAGGTAATGCACAACACCGAGTAACACTATATGTTTCCTGCACCCCCACACTATATCTGAGATTGGGGGGGGGGGGGGAAACCCGTTACATGAGCAATTGCACAAAACCTTCATTTTCAAAACAAAGAATATCTCATGCAAGGTACAGTATATGCCTTGCCACAGCTGCCATTAGATGCTGCTCCATGGAAGAAACCTAAATGATATATGTTCAGGGTTGCAGTGGCAAGCCACCGCCTTACAAGGTAGCACCCATTGTGAGGAATCCCTTCTTTAATGCTGTCTTAATATTCGATCCACCAATATGAATGTTTTTTTGACAGGTAAAGTGGTCTATTTGCAAACACCAACCACTGCCATATCCACATTAGGTATGGTCTTCCCCATCTTCCTTACGAAATAGATACATACATTGCAAATATCCTCAAACACTTATTTCTCTTATCCAGATCTATCTATTCTTGATCAAGGATTTGCTTTACCAACTCATACAACTTGAAGCCGCGTTTCTGATGACATACTGTATAAGCATTATTAGTTTAGAAATCAAATCTGTGTTAAAAAAACATGCTTCCTCCTTTAATTCCCCCTCATCTTCAAAGGATATACAATTGCATACTGAAATACTTGACAAAAAATCCTCAGTATCCATTTCTTCCAATGATTTTCTATGTCTCTTCACAGGCTGAGTTCTCAAGATCCGCCATTGCAGCGGCTCCCAATCGGCACCGCCGAATCTGTGGAGGTCTGATCTCAGGTTTCATTACCAAGATGGCTATCAACAGGAAGTTACCTCACACTTACACTGAAGCAACCAAGGCCATCTTGCTTTCTGGCAATTCCTGCCATCACTTCCTAATCAAGAAGTCAGCCTCTGTTTGAGGTGGAATTGTTCTCACCTGTTCTTACTCTTTATAAGCTTCCCATTCCCCTCACTCCTGACCTGTGCAAGGTAGTCTTATTCTTGTGCTCCCATACCCTGTGTGTTTCCTGCATTGTTCTTGCTCCCTGGAACCAATCTGTTCCTGGTATTACCTACCTTTTTCCTGCCAGAATAATTGCCAGCAGCTTTTGGTCTATACTCCCCACCTATGCCTAGTGGGTCTGTCTCCCAGACAGCACAAACAACGTACACAAATGTAACACTGAAGATCCTGGACATTAGACAAAACCCACTGTAACAAAGTGACAAAATCTAAATTCTGTGTTTTCTGTGCCAGACCTTTAAGCATACATGGTATACGTAGCTGTCATCGCACCTTCTCAGGACGTTGTTACCAATCAGCCATACATCATGGTCTCTTACTGTTAACAAAGCCTTCTTAGGCCTAGAAGTTGGGACTTTGGGTCTGTATGTGTTTGGAGTCCTTCTTAAAATCTGAAACTTCTGGGTAGCAGACTAAACACTGAAAATAGCCTCTCCAATTGGAATACCCCAGTCAGGATTGTAGTGGAGGATATATGGGAATTGTGGCTAAATTGCCCCAAGTAACAGGATGGCACCAGAGTAGCTTGGTGACCAGGAATACCCCTGTTGGGACTGAGATTTACGCTCCTCAACAATGCTTCTTTAATTGATGTCCTCCAGAGGAGATCTAGGGTATCCAAATCCACTCATACGCCCCAAAAAGAGCATCAACAGTAAACAGTATTGCGGAGAAATATCAGTCTCCAACAAAACTACAAGGTATGAGGACGAACTAGTAGAAACACAGGAGCAGGCATCCTGAGAAACTGGTGGCTTTTATATGTTTTGGGATGGGGGCGCGACCAAGAAAACACGTTTTCCAGTACTCCCTATATCCTACCTCAAAATAATGAGGCTAACAGCACCAGGCCCTTCTTAGAATGCCATGGCTGTTTGTAGCCAGAGGAATACTTCTACCCAGAAGCTTTCCCCGTCTGCATTCTTATGAGCTAAAAGCTTCCAGCATACCAGTCTGTTCCCGGTGGTTGAAATCTCTACCTCCTCTTCATGCCTTCCCAAATCCACCGCCATCAATTCTGATGCATCGTCTGCTCTGGCAAGCTTGCTGAGTTCCCATGTCAGACTCAGCCCACATATATCCATGCCAGCCGATGTCGTCAGATGGTAACACTCCATGCAAGTAGCTGCCAACTCAAGAAACCCACAACGCAGCCAGGAGATACTTCCATGATGAGGCCAGAATAACTGGCATGGAGAGAAGTTGAGGATTGGATATAATCATAAACTCTGCCCTGATTCCTACGAGAACAGGATTGGATGTCTTCCCATAACTTGTGCTATGACATGAAGACGCCCAGGAATGTGGGAATTTGTGCTTTTGAAGTAGCGTACATTAAAACCTGTACCACTGAAACCAGTATTATTACTTTTATTTTATTTTTTAACATAGCTGTCTAAGTCGAGGAATGCTTTGTGACATTTGAAATATGACTAACAATGTTAACTGTTTGCAGAGAACATTTCACCTCAGACGTCTTACTCCGAAATTGCATGATGGAAAAAAAGAGAAGTTATGAGAGCTCTATAAAAGCAGGAATAAGAATTATAACCTGTATCGTAACACGAAACCCAATCTATCACAACACTTCGAATTTGAACATGGGTCATTTAAAAATGAAGAAGATAAAATATTACAAGTCAAGCAACACACAATCTTGTTGAAATATTTCTCATTTTAATTCCATATTATAGGAAAGATTAAAAAAAAATACTTATCTACAGGAGTGGAAAAGTCTTGGGTGACCGCCTAAAAACTCCTTCCTGGTGCCAAACCAACAGTACCAGCAACAGTGCAATCTAGGGGGGAGTGGTATGTGACTATACCTGCTCCCAGTGCAGCTTAAGCTTGCATTGAATCTCAACACCCCCACTGTACATCTGCATTGCCCCAAAGGTGGACAGCCTGATGGGGCTCCCCAAGAGCTGCTCCCCCCTGCACAGGACCAGCGTGCTACGGTTTAACATTTGCTTGTACTTTGTAGAATGCAAACCCCACCCACTGGAATGTTAATGAGCAAAAAGACAAAGAAATTTGTGACCACAGCTGCATTGAATCTCAACACCCCCAGTGTACATCTGCATTGCTCCAAAGGCGGACAGCCTTTCGCACAGCCGAAGGACATCTAAAGGGTGTGAGCCGTTTGCTGCAGTTCGCTGATGTTTGGTGATGTTAAAGTGATGTTAAAGCTGCTCTATTTCAATCTGAAACTCGCCAGCCCCTTTATCCCTTGTACCCAATTTTCCAACTTTATCTGTCCATAAAATGCCTGTGAATTGACTGTATATCCTCTGTTCTTTTTTTTTTTCCAATGTTTTTTATTAGGCAGTTAGATAATACAACAGTCCTGACAGATATCATAGCCTAACAATTTTCCAAAACATATTTTTTTGGGGGGGAAAAGAATGGCAACCTAAGTTGTCAGATAAAAAGGGGAGTGCCTTCTTAGAGGGAAGGCAGAGAGGGAGGTGGTGTAAGAGATGAGGGGTGTGAGGGAGGGGGGGTAGGGGGGGATATGGGGGGGAGGGGTTTTGTCATCCCATTTGGCTGTTAAGGCTTTTCTGATGAGAGTCGTTTGAGTTTTCCCTTATGGAGGGGGAGTGGGCCTCCCGCCCACCTGGGTTGGTTGGCGCGATCTAGTAAGCTGGGACCAGGGTTCCCAAATAGCCTCAAAGGCCGGGGTGCAGCCAACAGGAAGGTCAGTGGTTCAATAGGAACTTCTAGGTCGGTGACCTCTTTTATCAGAATTTGGACCTTGGTCCAGTATTTCACAATTTCTGGACAGGTCTACCAGATGTGAGCCATGTCCCCTCTATTACCACAGCCTCTCCAACATTGGTCTGATGCCAGAGGGTAGATCTGGTTTAATCGTGCTGGGGTCAGATACCAGCCAAACATGATCTTATAAATGTTTTCCTTAATTGTGGTGCAAAGGGAAGTTTCTGAGGCTGCCTGCCAGATTTCCTCCCAAGTCTCTCTTTCGATATTAACGTTTAGATCAGCTGACCATCTGAGCATGTAGTCGTGCTGTGTGGGGGACGTGGAGCGCATTAAGATATTGTATATGTCCGAGATAAGTCCCTTCTGGTAAAACTTGTCCTCACACAGGTGTTCAAACGTAGTGAGAGTGGGGTATTCTGGATGAGGGCAAGTAGCTCTGACAAAATTTCTAATTTGTAGGTATTTAAAGGTGTCCAATTCTGTGATTTTAAATTTGTTCCTCAGTTCTTGGTAGCTCAGGAGCTTCCATAGGCTCAGTACGTCAGCAATCGCCTCTATACCCCGTGTGTGAAGGTGGGCCAACAGCTTAGATCCGCATCCTGGAGGGAATTTGGGGTTATTTACGAGGGGGGTGAGTTGTGAGCTTGTGGAGGAGAGGTTAAATTTATGTTTGCATCTGGACCAGGTGTCCCACATGAATTATCCTCTGTTCTTTTAATGTAACCAGGTATTCTTATAACTCTGTGC
Organism: Ascaphus truei; assembly: GCF_040206685.1. NCBI lineage: Eukaryota > Metazoa > Chordata > Amphibia > Anura > Ascaphidae > Ascaphus > Ascaphus truei. Next base: position 76,216,979 of record NC_134486.1, on the reverse strand, counting down.
CCAGGACAGACTTGAAAACGAGAGGTAACTCTCAATGTACAGTATTACTTCCTGGTAAAACATTATTATAAATAATAAATAAAATAACTTGTGTCAGTGGGGGAAGGGGAGAAGTGTGCAAGTCGCAATCTGTGTCGCACAGCGTGTGAGCGTCTCACAGTGTGTGTGCGTGTCACTCAATGTGTGAAAGTGTCTGTGTGTGTCACAGAGAGTCTGAGTATCTGTAACACACACACTGACATACAGCCTCTGACTGAAAGCGGCTGGTAGTGCTGTGACCCCCCTTTTTTTTGTTTACGAAGCTCTGGCTCCTAAAAATGTGAACTGGCTCTTAATTTTGTTTTTAGATTTTTGGCCACCCCTGCTTGTCTATGTTGTATATGCTTTGTCATGAAAATATAGTAGTTTGTCTTATTTTGCCTCTGTATGTGTTAGATGTCAACTTTGGGCTAGAATGAGTTTTAAATAGTTAAATAATACAATTATTATGAACTTGCTCAGAATAATGTTGTGTGTAGTGGTGAGCACAAGTTTTTCCTTCTCTACTTTGGTGTTCTGCACAGATTCAGCACATACTTCACAAAGCCTTCTGCTCATTGCTGTGACTCTTAGCCATACAGTATGATAATTATCATTGAGGAGCCTGCTACATAGGCAACATTATTGCATATCTCTAATTGCTATGTACTGTATGCAAAACAGACAAAAAAAAATCTTTGGTCGCCAGATACCAGGGAAAAATGCTACTTTACATATATTTAAATTAGCTAATTTCCCAGGTATCACTGGTACCTCTCCATGTGCAGTATAGATGACTTTATTGGTTAATAAGTAAATACATCCTCTACTAAATTAGGCTCTGATGCACTCTCTTTCAGGCTCTCAAATATAGATCCTCACAATTTCAACTGAACTTTTTGCTTATAAAGTTTAATCAAAATGTTCTCAGATTTTCATACTTTTTTGAGGGGGAAATTGCGAACCAAATTGTGCCAAGTTCGCACATCTCTAACTGTAATGACAGGAATTCTGGTAATCATGTCCCTAAATCCCTTTAATGATTTATAACAGAACTAGAATTGCCAACAGGATCTAAAAACAAGTCATTTAAATCTTGGCTCCTCCAAACACAACAAAAACATAGTGCAACTTGTAGCAGAAGTTAGAATTTGTATTCATAGATACACAGCTGCTTTAATGGACATCAGCGTTGAAATAGAAAAAAAATACCAAGCCCTGCTGAAATCTCGCTGCAGGACACAGAAACCTAAACAAGCTATGTTTTAGAAGTCTGCCAATACATCCACACTATCAGTATTAATAATGCAGTGTCTTCAAGCAACAAAATTGAAAAAGGAATGCAGACCGTAAAAAGTCTCTTGGTACCTTCAGAAGATTCCCAGTGGTAGATTTGTGTTGATTATAAAAATAGTAAGAATCTGATCATAAATAAAATACTTGTGTAGTCTACCTGGTCAGCGTGCCATCTCTGTAGATGCTGGCATGGTCAGAGGTAAGAACCACCAAGTTACTAAATTCTTGGGCGGGGAGGGAGGTGAGTGGAGTAGGATTTTACAGATAAAGGTTACCAGGGACTTCATTACAAAAGTAACTGAGAGAAGGAGTGGCTCAGTGAGTAAAGACACCGACTGGCACAGAGTTTGAATAAGGGGAACCTGGTTAAATTCCAAACACCAAACCTCAATGCTTTGTAACACCCCCTAACATCCTCACCCTCAAACCTCAAGGTGATTAGCTCTTGGGCTGGATCATATTACAACCTGATGTATACTACATCCCACAATGAGCAGATACTTCACAATTTATAGGGAATGAGAGACAATGTTGAAACAGAAAGGTAAACTCTAACGAGCAGCGCCCTTGTTACCTTTTGTTTCTGTTTATGCATGTTTGTCCTCATTTGTATTTGTATGCAACTGTTAATGTAATTATCAAATCCCTGTAGCCCCCTGCGGAATATGTTGGCGTTTTACAAATAAACGGGAGATCGGGGGTCGGAGATCTTGTTGATAAGGCAAGGGTTGGATTTTAGATAGGACAGCAGGCACACACTGAGATTTAAAGGTACTGGTTTTGGATTTAATACTTATCAGAAGTCCTTTAAATTGCCTTTTGAAGTACCCCCTTCAGGAACATTAGCAATTATTGTGAGTACGGTCTCACTAGGCTTCCCATATCATACAGTATGTGTCTATATATATTTACCTCAGGTGCCTACATAATCCCTTTATATGCCATTCCAATGGTTGTTATTACATTGCAACACTTGCTGAGGAGGGTCTAACAAACGCTGAGCACCATTTCTGTTTTCTGGACTTTACTCTGCTGTAATAGAATACAACTCAGAAGTTGTGTTACCATCAGGCTATGTCATTTAAACCAGCAGGTACAAATTAAGTATTACACATAGACAATCTTAGCAAGTTCAAAACCCAGACCCACAATATTATTTATGTGCAGTATATATGTATTTGCGTCAATTGAGTGCCACGGGGAAAGTGACCAAGTATACTACAATAAACAAAGAAGCCCCAATGTACATCTAATATTACACATTACAGGCATACCCCGGTTTAAGTACACTCACTTTAAGTACACTCGCGAGTAAGTACATCTCACTCAATAGGAAAACGTCAGCTCACGCACGCGCCAGTCAGCACGTCCTGAACCGCAATACTGGCTCCCTACCTGTAACGAAGGTGTGCGCAAGCGGGGAGACTATAGAGCCTGTTACACATGTGTTATTTACATCAGTTATGCACGTATATGACGATTGTAGTACAGTACATGCATCGATAAGTGGAGAAAAGGTAGTGCTTCACTTTAAGTACATTTTCGCTTTACATACATGCTCCGGTCCCATTGCGTACGTTAATGTGGGGTATGCCTGTATTTAGTTCATTTCTATATGTTGTTTTGTGAGCAAAACTCTGTGCTCTTCTTTTTACCAGCATGCTCCTCTCCTACTATGGAATACATGCCCCTCTTAGTAACAGGGCACTCATAAGTGAAGTTACTTTCATGAAACATCACTATGAAAAAACAAGTTTTAAATCATGATACAGCCCATTTAAAAAACGTTGGCCTTTCCTACTGTGTGATGGACTCTCAATGTAATTATCAACAGGTGGTAAAATGTATTTAATAACATACATATGTAACCCACCATTGAGATTACTATGGCCTTAGAGGGTTAACTGTGTGGGCCCACACAGAGTAATGCCACTTTCCCCATCACATGGTGCTGGGTGACTACGCAGAATCATAGCACCACCCACTTCTGCCTAGTGATAGTGATGTCATTGCCAGATATATAGAAGGGAGAGGTTTCTAGAAGGTCAGGTCTTGGGAGGAGTTAAAGAGGAAGGACCTCACTGTAAATATATATTATAATATAGATGAGTCTAGGATATAGGATAGGGATCCCCTTACATTGTTTTATAGTTAGGGACAGCGCCCCCAGGAATGGCTTCACACTACTCATGATTCACAAGAGGGAGCTGAGCAAGGAGGCTTACACATATATTATACATAGATTTAGATCAGGGCTGCACAACACGCGGCCCGCGGGCCGCATGCGGCCCGCCTGGCCTCTCTGTGTGGCCCTCGATGAGATTTAAAAAAAAAAACTTTGAAAAAAAAAAAAACTTTGAAAAAAAAAAAAACTTTGAAAAAAACAAAATGGCGGCGATTCCCCGCGGTCCCGGCGCGCATCCGCAGGGCCCGCTCCTTGCTCCCTCCCACCACCCCCACCCCCCGCTCGCAACGTGGGACGGAGGGGGAAGTCACAGCCAGCTGAGCTCTTCTGCGGCCGCTCCCCCCCCCCTGATCCGAACTTGGATATGTGCAGGGGGGTGAGGTGAGGTGCATTGAGGTGAGGTGCAGGGGGGTGATGTGAGGTGCAGGGGGGTGATGTGAGGTGCAGGGGGTGAGGTGCAGGGGTGATTGGAGGTGCAGGGGACGTGATGTGCAGGAGAGGGGGGGTGATGTACAGGAGGGGTGATGTGAGGTGCAGGGGGTGAGGTGCAGGGGTGATTGGAGGTGCAGGGGGGTGATTGGAGGTGCAGGGGGGTGATTGTAGGTGCAGGGGGGTGAGGTGCAGGGGATGTGATGTGCAGGCGGGGTGATGTGAGGTGCAGGGGTGATTGGAGGTGCAGGGGGGTGATTGGAGGTGCAGGGGGGTGAGGTGCAGGGGATGTGATGTGCAGGAGGGGGGAGGTGATGTGCAGGAGGAGTGATGTGAGGTGCAGGGGGTGAGGTGCAGGGGTGATTGGAGGTGCAGGGTTATTGGAGGTGCAGGGGGGTGATTGGCGGTGCAGGAGTTGATTGGAGGTGCAGGGGGTGATTGGAGGTGCAGGGGGGTGATTGGAGGTGCAGGGGGTGATTGGAGGTGCAGGGGGGGATTGGAGGTGCAGGGGGGTGATTGGAGGTGCAGGGGATGTGATGTGCAGGAGGGGGGGGGGTGATGTGCAGGAGGAGTGATGTGAGGTGCAGGGGGTGAGGTGCAGGGTGATTGGAGGTGCAGGGGGGTGATTGGCGGTGCAAGAGTTGATTGGAGGTGCAGGGGGGTGATTGGAGGTGCAGGGGGTGATTGGAGGTGCAGGGGGGTGAGGTGCAGGGGATGTGATGTGCAGGAGGGGGGGTGATGTGCAGGAGGGGTGATGTGAGGTGCAGGGGTGATTGGAGGTGCAGGGGGGTGAGGTGCAGGGGATGTGATGTGCAGGAGGGGGGGTGATGTGCAGGAGGAGTGAGGTGCATGGGTGATGTGAGGTGCAGGGGTGATGTGAGGTGCAGGGGTGATGTGAGGTGCAGGGGATGATAGGAGGTTTAGGGGGTGATGTGCAGGGGATGTGATGTGCAGGAGGGGGGAGGTGAGGTGCAGGGGGTGAGGTACAGGGGTGATTGGAGGTGCAGGGGGGTGATTGGAGGTGCAGGGGGTGATTGGAGGTGCAGGGGGTGAGGTGCAGGGGATGTGATGTGCAGGAGGGGGGAGGTGAGGTGCAGGGGGTGAGGTGCAGGGGTGATTGGAGGTGCAGGCGTGTGATTGGAGGTGCAGGGGGGTGATTGGAGGTGCAGGGGGGTGAGGTGCAGGGGATGTGATGTGCAGGAGGGGGGAGGTGATGTGCAGAAGGGGTGATGTGAGGTGCAGGGGTGATGTGAGGTGCAGGGGTGATGTGAGGTGCAGGGGTGATGTGAGGTGCAGGGGTGATGTGAGGTGCAGGGGTGATGTGAGGTGCAGGGGTGATGTGAGGTGCAGGGGTGATGTGAGGTGCAGGGGAGATGTGAGGTGCAGGGGATGTGATGTGCAGGAGGGGGGAGGTGATGTGCAGGAGGGGTGATGTGAGGTGCAGGGGTGATTGGAGGTGCAGGGGGAGAGAGTGGTGTGAGGTGCAAGGGGAGAGAGTGATCTGAGGTGCAGGGGGGGAGAGTGATGTGAGGTGCAGGGGGGGAGAGTGATGTGAGGTGCAGGGGGGGAGAGTGATGTGTGGTGCAGGGGGGGAGAGTGATGTGAGGTGCAAGCGAGGAGAGTGATGTGAGGTGCAAAGGGAGAGAGTGATGTGAGGTGCAAGGGGAGAGAGTGGTGTGTGGTGCAGGGGGGAAGAGTGGTGTGTTGTGCAGGGGGGAGAGTGGTGTGAGGTGCAGGGGGGAGAGTGGTGTGAGGTGCAGGGGGGAGAGTGGTGTGAGGTGCAGGGGGGAGAGTGGTGTGAGGTGCAGGGGGGGAGAGTGGTGTGAGGTGCAGGGGGGAGAGTGGTGTGAGGTGCAGGGGGGGAGAGTGGTGTGAGGTGCAGGGGGGGAGAGTGGTGTGAGGTGCAGGGGGGGAGAGTGGTGTGAGGTGCACGGGGGGAGAAGGATGTGAGGTGCAGGGGGGTGGGATGTGTGTGGTGTGCAGGGGGGTATTGTGTGTTTGATGTGGAGAGGGAGTATTATGTGTGTGGGTGAGGGGGAGATGGGGGTCTGAAAGATAGATGGGGAGTATCGCAAAGGTTGATAGTGAGGGGTTCTGGGGGAGATATGAGGATGATGATGATGATGATGATTTTATCCGTGCGGCCCAATTTTTTTTTCCTTGGAGCAGTTCGGCCCTTCTCGCTTTACGAGTTGTGCAGGCCTGATTTAGATAATACAGCATGTCAATGAGTCATACTGCTTTATTTTTTATTTTACCTAGCATCAACCACATGTGTTATGTTTACAGAATATACTTGCAGCTTCAAAAAGCTTACAATTCAAGTGGTTTGCTGGGAAATTTACAGAGAAGTTAGGGGGGAAAATGCATGAGATCACAGCACAGAGAAGGAAGGACAAATGCATTTGTCAAATGTGGCAAAATAATCTATCATTTTATTTCACTGCTGAAACGCTTATTTTCTTTCAAAGGTTCTTTGGTAAGCAAAGAGTTTGTAGTGCTATAAAATTGTGATACTTACCCTGGCACTTATTTTAAACTATCACACAAATGAGCCTACTGCATTAAACTGCAATCTGACTTCCCTTATTTTAGAAGAATAGTTCAGTTAACTGTTCTGTCAATCCAAAAGACTACCACAAGTAATCTAATGCAACGATTTTGGTTCCTCCTAAGGGCAAGCCTGGCCAGGAAAAGCATTCAGCACAACGGAATAAAACTGTGTTTGGGAACTCAATATATCTCAGTAATTGTCTCTGATGAAATCTAACCTCAGCCCAAGTTAATGAACTACAGGTGTGAATCCCATGTCATCATATTTGCCTTCCAGGCATGTAACACTTTCTCAGACACTTGGCCTCCAAGTGTGCCATGGTTAATTTACCATAACAACTATCAATATTTCATGTGCTTATGTGATCTCTGCAGCAAAGGGAAAAAAGGGGCCTGGGGAGCTGCAGAGGGATGATGTTTTACATTGCAATCAACCAGACAATTTGCTTTTCAGATCTTTCCTTGATCTCTGTTTGGGGAGCAGGGAGCAAAGGCAGGAAGTGGTTGGGCTGAGAAAGTGCGCGCTGCGTGGATTGGAAAAGTATAGAAACATTCCTGTAAGACTTATTCATTTGCTCAATTACCTGGGCAGGCAACAGCCTGGAAGATTGTGATTCATACTTGACGTGTCACAAATATAGAGGTAAAGGCCACAAAGTGAGAATGCTGTAGCTAAATAGAGCAGCAGCAGCAAGCTGTGCCTCCAAGAACGCGTATGTACAGTATGCAGGTATAGATTTATATTTATAGTGACAACAGTGTATGCAACGCTGAACAAAATTACCACACAGAGAAAAAGTACAAACAGCGGCGATAAGAGCCGCAAGTAAATGACATGAGGGAAAGGGAGACCCTGTTCCAAAGAACTCACAATCTAAGTGGTGTATTGGGTGACTTACAAACACAATAGGAATAATAGTTCATTTACTTCCTAACATCTGATCAATCTTAGGGTGGACTTTTATTCATATAAATTCCTGGGGATGTTTATTATTTGAGGTGTATATCATTCTGAAACAGTTTGATATGTTAAAATGTTTACTACTACCTGCATTATTTTCTAATATTTTAGAGTAATTGTTATGCATCCATTTTTAAATTGCCAATGCATTCCACAGCAGGAAAAAAAAGTGGGTCACAATACTATTAAAGTAGCAGAACGTGTTGTTTTTTTAATAGGAGGGAAGCGGGGATCTCCAGAGGTGTACAGTGTCGATTTCAGCACCGAGACCCCCTGCTTCCTGAGATACCTCCACAGGGGGTGCAAGTAGCAGCTCAGCAGGTTTAAATCTCCCAGTCACTTGGGCCAATAGGAAGCCTCAAGGAATCACGTCACGGCTTTCTATTGGCCTGCGGGAGCTTTAAATCTGCCATTTCGATAGCCCCACACAGCCCAGCTGGAGTCTCTACAAGCGCACACACTACGGAGTTAAGTATCTCGGGAAGCAGAGGGTCCCCGGGGCTGAAATGAACACAGGTCAGTTCTGAAGACTCCCTGCCTCAATCCTATAATGGTAAAAAAATAAAATAAAACACGATTGCTGCTTTTATTTGCAGTAACAAGTTGGTAAGGACAGACATATTGGCTGCGATATTAAGCAATCACAATTCTCCATACTACAAACCACAGAGACTTTCTTATGCTGAGTTAAAGTAGTATGAACAAAGAAATATATTAGGGTTACCAGAGGACACTCAACAGGGTGGGGGAGCAGCTAGGGAAGAGGATACAGAAAGCACACACAGAGAACCGTGAGGATACTATACACAAAGTAATGTGTACCTTGCAAATGAGACTTTATCGATGGTGATTAATAAAGCTGCTGTTTGGATGAATACATTTCCTAGCGCCCATCATTGCATTACCAAGCCCAGCCTGCACGGATCCAGCACCCTGACAAGGTAACACAATACCGATCAAGCCAAGTTAAGAGGCATTTGATGTAAACTCCTTAGGAGCCAGGCAAGGAGGGTTACATTAGCTGAGTGAATAAGGCACTAATTGAGGGGAAATAACGTCCGTTCCTTTTTTGGGTGACGTCATACTACTTGCTCTGATTCAACTGAGCTTAGCAAATCTAATGCTTTGTTGCTTTAAACTGCATATAGAGGAATGACTTGGGGGCGGGGGGGGGGGGGGCTAACAGCTAAGGCAAAGAATATGGTAACAAAAAAGAAGGAAAGTGAGAGTGTATAGAGTGGGACAATGGAATAATTAAGAAAAAGTACCAGAAGTACCTGAAAAACTACAACCCCAGCATTGGTTTTTCTTATACTGATAGCATAAATAAATTTAATACATAAAAAATCTTGTATAACACAATAATTTTTTTATTATTTGGTAATTTTTTTTGCACCAGTTTTGCAGTAATTAGACTATTTATACACTATGCGCACAAGTTGCACACAAACACACATACATAATCATGATGCAAAAGTTATGTGTATTTAAATAGGACAAACATAAAATAAACTACAACCAGGCAGCCAACAAAAAAATATCAGGTATCCAGGATGTTTGTGGGGAGCGCAGATATATATGTGGAAAGAAAAACACAAGCAAAATAGTGCAAATATGCCTTTCGAAAAACTGTATATTCAGTGAGTTCTTAGTAGAATCCAGAGAAATTTGTACTTACAAATTTCCCAAAGTACACATGTACATAAAGGTATCTTTTATCCCGAAACAGCAGCTTTCACCGAGATGAAACCTGCATAGGTGAAACGCGTAGAGTGTAATCCAGCATTGGTGAGCAGAGGGACACATGAGCTGAGACCGGTCTGCACTACCTTTCCTGACTCCACGCTGTTGGAAAGCGCCTCCTGGAGACGTGACGATCAGAGTGACGTCAGAGGTGGGCGTATCCAAGGACATCTGTCTGCTTGCAGCTCAATCTCCAGTCAGCCTGAGGGATTCCCTTCCAGACACGTGAGAGCAGGCGTCACATGCACATTTTTAACTCCTCCCTCTGCTCTGGAACCTTTCCATCCTCCTTCAAACATGCAACAGTCATACCATTACTCAAAAACAGCAAGCTTGACCCTACCTGTCTTTCTAACTATCGGCCTGTCTCCCTCCTGCCTTTTGCCTCTAAACTCCTTGAACATCTTGTATTCGCTCGCTTTCTCCATTTTCTCAACACCTATTCTCTCCTAGACCCTCTACAATCTGGCTTCCGCACTGCTCACTCCACCGAAACAGCCCTCACTAAAATAACTGACGACCTCCATGCTGCCAAAGACAGAGGTCATTACACTCTGCTCATATTACTCGACCTCTCTGCAGCATTTGACACCGTGGACCACCCTCTTCTCCTTCACATTCTCCATACTCTTGGCATTCGGAACAAAGCTCTATCCTGGATCTCATCCTACCTCTCCCATCGTACTTTCAGTGTCTCTTCTGCTAATACCTCCTCCTCCTCTATTGATCTCTCTGTGGGGGTACCCCAGGGCTCTGTCCTGGGACCTCTTCTCTTTTCTCTGTATACACTCTCTCTAGGTGACCTAATAACATCTTTTGGGTTTAATTATCCCCTCTAAGCTGATGACACACAAATATATTTCTCAACACCCGACCTTACACCTGCTGTACAAACCAAAGTTTCTGAATGTCTCTCTGCTATATCATCCTGGATGGCCCTCCGCCGCCTTAAACTCAACATGGCTAAAACAGAGCTCCTCATACTTCCTCCCAAACCTGGCCCTACTACCTCCTTCCACATTACTGTTGGAACTACGATCATTCACCCAGTAGCCCAAGCACGCTGCCTTGGGGTCACACTCGACTCCTCTCTCACATTTGCCCCGCACATTCAAAACATTTCTAAAACCTGTCGCTTTTTCCTCCGCAATATAACAAAGATACGCCCTTTCCTCTGTTACTCGACTGCTAAAATTCTGACTCAGGCCCTCATTCTCTCCCATCTTGATTACTGTAACCTCCTGCTGTCCGGCCTTCCTGCCTCTCACCTGTCTCCCCTACAATCTATCCTTAACGCTGCTGCCAGAATCACTGTACTCTTTCCTAGATCTGTCTCAGCATCTCCCCTCATGAAATCCCTCTCCTGGCTTCCGATCAAATCCCGCATCTCACACTCCATTCTTCTCCTCACTTTTAAAGCTTACACTCTTCTGCCCCTCCTTACATCTCAGCCCTAATTTCTCGTTATGCACCATCCAGACTCTTGCGTTCTTCTCAAGGATGTCTTCTTTCTACCCCCTTTGTATCTAAAGCCCTCTCCCGCCTTAAACCTTTTCATTGACTGCCCCTCACCTCTGGAATGCCCTTCCCCTCAGTACCCGACTAGCACCCTCTCTATCCACCTTTAAGACCCACCTTAAGACACACTTGCTTAAAGAAGCATATGAATAGCACTGTGGCTATTCTGAACACATGGCACATAAAGCTTGGCCCCCTGCAGATGCACTTACCAGAACTCCCTCCTACTGTCTCTGTACGTTCTCCCTACCTACCAATTAGACTGTAAGGTCCTCGGAGCAGGGACTCCTCTTCCTTAATGTCTAAAGCACTTATTCCCATGATCTGTTATTTATATTATCTGTTATTTATTTGATTACCACATGTATTACTGCTGTGAAGCGCTATGTACATTAACGGCGCTATATAAATAAAGACATACAATACAATACAATACAGATTGTGGAAGCAGAGTTCTGTTGGTGCGGATATTATATCCTACAGTAAATGCGTGATTATATTTTGTAAAATGTGAGTGCATTTTTATACTTTGTATTTTAAGAAGATAAAATTTGAACAGTCTGCGCTATGTCCTGTATTTCTGTTCTATTCCGATAAGGTCCCAATATATATATATATATATATATATATATATATATATATATATATATATATATATATATATATATATATATATATATATATATATATATATATATATATATATATATATATATACAAATACAACTGTATGCTCATCTGCATGTCTTAGGCAGGTCTGCAACCCCACCTTTCACAATTATCACCCAGCATACAGCACTTCCACTGCAGCAAGGGATTCTGGGAAATGACATGCAAATGAGCACTCAGTGCCACTTTTTGCTTCAAAAAGCATTTTTAACATGGTTCCCTATATATATATATATACATACATCTCGGTGAAAGCTGCTGTTTCGGGATAAAAGATACCTTTATGTACATGTGTACTTTGGGAAATTTGTAAGTACAAATTTCTCTGGATTCTACTAAGAACTCACTGAATATCCAGTTTTTCGAAAGGCATATTTGCACTATTTTGCTTGTGTTTTTCTTTCCACATATATATCTGCGCTCCCCACAAACATCCTGGATACCTGACACTTTTGGATTGAAAAAAAGCAATCTACATGAAGGGTTGAAGCTGCACCTTATTTTATATATTTATTCACTATATCACAGATTCACCTTAAGAGTTTGAATTTTCACTATTATTTAAGCACTTATTATAAGTCACTTATTTACCATTTAGTAATAGATTTAAACGCCAATAGAGAACTTTTTTTGTTTGTAACAAACAAATATGTAAACCCTAACAAAGGCAATACTGTACTTATTTGCAGCATTATATACTTTGTATATACAGTAACTTTGAAGTAAAAATGCTTTAATTGTGTTCCATTGTAATATTACATGAAGACTGTAAGAAAAACGTTAAATGCAAGATTAAAACGTGAAATTGCAAGATACACTGTCTGCTTCATCCTTTTTGCTGCTAAGACTGATTAAAGAAACAAAAACACGGTATTAAGAACACATCGTTCTGTCACTGGAGCTTTTCTGATGTCTCTCTCCTTTTTACTTAACTTCATGACAATTGCTAAGTAAATGATTAATGCTAATTGTGCATTCTCAGAGTGCTCTAATGAACCAAACACATCATAAATACCCTGGGAGTATGAGAATATTATTTTCTAATAGTAAAAAAAGATGCCTCATTACCATTACAGTCAGTAACGTGGTTCCCCTAAAGACACATCCAAAAACAAATGTTGCCATCATACAGTAAATTTTAGATAATGTCATTATTTTTCTGCAGTGCCTTATATCAATGACTGGAGGTCAATGGAACCCCAAACTAATCTTTGTTAAGGGAGCTTCCTAATGCAAAATATATATATATTGTTAGAACATATCACTATGATTTCTTTCAGCAGAATCCAATTAGTTGTCCACAAATAATAAACAGAGATACAGATTCACTAAAGGGGGCAGCCTGATTAGGCATGTACTGTACAATTACTCGTTTTCTCATGTAACTCCCAATTAACATTTATCATGTGTACAGCTAAACTGCATTCAGTTATATCCTATACACATTTTTAACTGATATAAGCATTGCCTAGAACAGGGGTGGCCAACGCCAATCCTCTAGAGCCACCAACAGGTCAGGTTTTCAGGATATCCCTGCTTCAGCACAGGTTGCTCAGTTAGTGGCTCAGTCATTATGATGTGCTGAATAGGGTTGCCAGGTGTCCGGTTTTGAACCGGACAGACCGATATTTTGAAAGATCTGTCCGGTAAAAAATGAGCAGTAATACCGGACATGTATGTGTCTGATATTTTCGCGCTCTGGACGTGCAGGCAGCGCTCGTGTGAAGGATGGCCAGGTGCAGGGGCTCTTACCTATGATTCAGAAGTAGGCTGCAGCGTCTGGTAAGGGTGACGGTGAGGAAGGAGGAGGAGGGGGGTGAAGGTGAGGAAGGAGGAGGAGGGGGGGTGAAGTGCGGTAGGAGGAGGAGGAGGAGGGGGGGTGAAGGTGAGGAGGAGGTGGGGTGAAGGTGAGGAATGAGGAGGGGGGTGAAGTGAGGAAGGAGGAGGGGGGGTGAAGTGAGGAGGAGGTGGGGTGAAGGTGAGGAATGAGGAGGCGGGGATGTGAAGGTGAGGAAGGAGGAGGGGGGGTGAAGGTGAGGAAGGAGTTGGGGTGAAGTGAGGAAGGAGGAGGCGGGGATGTGAAGGTGAGGAAGGAGGAGGGGGGTGAAGGTGAGGAAGGAGGAGGAGGGGGGTGAAGGTGAGGAGGAGGTGGGGTGAAGGTGAGGAATGAGGAGGGGAGTGAAGGTGAGGAAGGAGGAGGAGGGGGGTGAAGGTGAGGAAGGAGGAGGAGGGGGGTGAAGGTGAGGAAGGAGGAGGAGGGGGGTGAAGGTGAGGAAGGAGGAGGAGGGGGGTGAAGGTGAGGAAGGAGGAGGAGGGGGGGTGAAGGTGAGGAAGGAGGCGGAGGAGGGTGAAGGTGAGGAAGGAGGAGGAGGGGAGGTGAAGGTGAGGAAGGAGGAGGAGGGGGGGTGAAGTGAGGAAGGAGGAGGGGGTGAAGGTGAGGAAGGAGGAGGAGGGGAGGTGAAGGTGAGGAATGAGGAGGGGGTGAAGGTGAGGAAAGAGGAGGGGGGTGAAGGTGAGGAGGAGGTGGGGTGAAGGTGAGGAATGAAGAGGGGGGTGAAGGTGAGGAAGGAGGAGGAGGGGGGGTGAAGGTGAGGAAGGAGGAGGAGGGGAGGTGAAGGTGAGGAAGGAGGAGGAGGGGGGTGAAGGTGAGGAAGGAGGAGGAGGGGAGGTGAAGGTGAGGAAGGAGGAGGAGGGGGGGTGAAGTGAGGAAGGAGGAGGGGGGGTGAAGGTGAGGAAGGAGGAGGAGGGGAGGTGAAGGTGAGGAATGAGGAGGGGGTGAAGGTGAGGAATGAGGAGGGGGGTGAAGGTGAGGAGGAGGTGGGGTGAAGGTGAGGAATGAGGAGGGGGTGAAGGTGAGGAGGAGGAGGGTGAAGTGAGGAAGGAGGAGGGGGGTGAAGTGAGGAAGGAGGAGGGGGGGTGAAGTGAGGAAGGAGGAGGAGGGGGGGAAGTGAGGAAGGAGGAGGTGGGGATGTGATGGTGAGGAGGAGGAGGAGGGGGGGTGAAGTGAGGAAGGAGGAGGAGGGGGGGGTGAAGTGAGGAAGGAGGAGGAGGGGGGTGAAGGTGAGGAAGGCGGAGGAGGGGGGTGAAGTGAGGAGGAGGTGGGGATGTGAAGGTGAGGAGGAGGAGGAGGGGGGGTGAAGTGAGGAAGGAGGAGGAGGGGGGGTGAAGTGAGGAAGGAAGAGGGGGGGTGAAGTGAGGAAGGCGGAGGAGGTGGGGTGAAGGTGAGGAAGGAGGAGGAGGGGGTGAAGTGAGGAAGGAGGAGGAGAGGGGTGAAGGTGAGGAGGAGGTGGGGATGTGAAGGTGAGGAGGAGGAGGAGGGGGGGTGAAGTGAGGAAAGAGGAGGGGGGGTGAAGTGAGGAAGGAGGAGGAGGGGGTGAAGTGAGGAAGGAGGAGGAGGGGGGGTGAAGGTGAGGAAGGAGGAGGAGGGGGGGTGAAGTGAGGAAGGAGGATGAGGGGGGTGAAGGTGAGGAGGAGGAGGAGTGAAAGTGAGGAAGGAGGAGGGGGTGAAGGTGAGGAGGCGGAGGAGGGGGGGTGAAGGTGAGGAAGGAGGGGGTGAAGTTGAGGAATAAGGAGGAGGGGGCTGAGAGGATAACGGGAGGTGAGAGGATGAGGGGTGGTGAGAGGATGAGGGGTGGTGAGAGGATGAGGGGGGGTGAGAGGATGAGGAGGGATGAGAGGATGAGGGAGGGTTGCAACAATCTTGGAAGTAGAGAGAAGCATTAAGATCAGTATAGCTCGCCATGTATGACAGCAGGTATGTTATTATTTTAATTTCACGTCATGTATGCACCAATTTGCTCAATTTCGATCCCCAAACCTCTTCCAGAATTTTTAACGAAATTGAATATGAATTAGTGCAAATTGGTGCATACGTGGAGTGAAGTTTAGAAAAAATTCCGTAATGGTCTGAGAATTTATAAATCACATAGCACGTCGCATTTTTCACCATTGTGTCCAGTATTTTTGGAGAAGCCACCTGGCAACCCCAGTGCTGAAGCAGAAATATCCTGAAAACCTGACCTGTTGTTGGCCCTTGAGGACTAGAGAAAATCGCAAAAATTATAATACAATTTCAGTGAGAACATTCAAAGAAGTTTAAGTGGCAACGCGTGTGTTTGGCACACACTTTTTTTTATTTTTTTATTTTATCATTCCAGTTACTATATTATAATAATCTATATAGTGCTGTGCAGGTCAGGGTCTGTGTGTGTGTTGTGCAGGTCAGGGTCTCTGTGAGTATTGTGCCTGACAGTGTCTGTGTGAGTGTTGTGCAGGTCAGGGTCTGTGTGAGTGTTGTGCAGGTCAGTGTCTGTGTGAGTGTTGTGCAGGTCAGGGTCTGTGTGAGTGTTGTGCAGGTCAGGGTCTGTGTGAGTGTTGTGCAGGTCAATGTCTGTGTGAGTGTTGTGCAGGTCAGGGTCTGTGTTGTGCAGGTCAGGGTCTGTGTGAGTGCTGTGCAGGTCAGGGTCTGTGTGAGCGCTGTGCAGGTCAGGGTCTGTGTGAGTGCTGTGCAGGTCAGGGTCGGTGTGTGTGTTGTGCAGGTCAGTGTCTGTGTGAGTGCTGTGCAGGTCAGGGTCTGTGTGAGTGTTTTTCATGTCAGGGTCTGTGTGAGCGTTGTGCAGGTCAGGGTCTGTGTGAGTGCTATGCAGGTCAGGGTCTGTGTGAGTGTTGTGCAGATCAGGGTCTGTGTGAGCGTTGTGCAGGTCAGGGTCTGTGTGAGTGCTGTGCAGGTCAGTGTCTGTGTGAGTGTTGTGCAGGTCAGTGTCGGTGTGAGTGTTGTGCAGGTCAGGGTCTGTGTGTGTGTTGTGCAGGTCAGGGTCTGTGTGAGTGCTGTGTAGGTCAGGGTCTGTGTGAGTGCTGTGCAGGTCAGGGTCTGTGTGAGTGTTGTGCAGGTCAGGGTCTGTGTGAGCGTTGTGCAGGTCAGGGTCTGTGTGAGCACTGTGCAGGTCAGGGTCTGTGTGAGCGTTGTGCAGGTCAGGGTCTGTGTGAGCGTTGTGCAGGTCAAGGTCTGTGTGAGCGCTGTGCAGGTCAGTGTCTGTGTGAGTGTTGTGCAGGTCAGTGTCTGTGTGAATGCTGTGCAGGTCAGGGTCTGTGTGAATGCTGTGCAGGTCAGGGTCTGTGTGAGTGCTGTGCAGGTCAGGGTCTGTGTGATTGCTGTGCAGGTCAGTGTCTGTGTGAGTGTTGTGCAGGTCAGGGTCTGTGTGAGTGTTGTGCAGGTCAGTGTCTGTGTGAGTGCTGTGCAGGTCAGGGTCTGTGTGAGTGCTGTGCAGGTCAGGGTCTGGGTGAGTGCTGTGCAGGTCAGGGTCTGTGTGTGTGTTGTGCAGGTCAGGGTCTGTGTGAGTGCTGTGCAGGCCAGGGTCTGTGTGTGCTGTGCAGGTCAGGGTCTGTGTGAGAGTTGTGCAGGTCAGTGTCTGTGTGAGTGCTGTGCAGGTCAGGGTCTGTGTGAGCGTTGTGCAGGTCAGTGTCTGTGTGAGTGCTGTGCAGGTCAGGGTCTGTGTGTGCTGTGCAGGTCAGGGTCTGTGTGAGTGCTGTGCAGGTCAGGGTCTGTGTGAGTGTTGTGCAGGTCAGGGTCTGTGTGAGTGCTGTGCAGGTCAGGGTCTGTGTGAGTGCTGTGCAGGTCAGTGTCTGGGTGTTTTTTGTTTTCAGAAAATGCAGATCAGTGTGTGTTTCTGGGAAATACATTGTGTATGTGAAAAGTGTGTGGTTGTGCATTTGTATGTGGTGGACGTATGCAATACTGTAATGTTGGCTAGACCTGTATAAGTGGGTATGTGTTGGTGCCAGTAGCCCCCTAATATTAGCACTGATAGGATGCACTTGCCCCCCAAGTAAAATTCTAGATAGCTAGCCCCTGGGGAGAGGGAGGGGAGAGAGAGAGAAGGGAGAGAAAAATATGGTGGGGAGAATAATGGGGGGGGGGGGGGTGTAAAGTGGGGGGGGGAGAGAGAAAATAAATAATACAACATAAATGGGGACGCTACTGGACAAATCATTATAATATTACATGTTTAGCTATATTATTTGTTGTATGTATAATTTTTTTGATGTGTCCCAGTTTTTATTTTTTTTAATCTGGTCACCTACCTAGGGGGTATATGGATCTCAAGAGGAAAGAGTACTTTTATAGTTAACTAGCTGATATACCCGGCGTTGCCCGGAGGCAGGGAGGGGGGGGGGCGTGAAAGGCAGGGGGCGCGTGAAAGGCAGGGGGGGTGTGAAAGGCAGGGGGGGGGGTGAAAGGCAGGGGGGGTTGTGAAAGGCAGGGGTGGCGTGAAAGGCAGGGAGGGGCGTGAAAGGCATGGGGGGGGCCTGAAAGGCAGGGGGGGTGCGGGGCGTGAAAGGCAGGGGGGGCGGCGTGAAAGGCAGGGGGCGGGGGCGTGAAAGGCAGGGGGGGCACGGGCGTGAAAGGCAGGGGGGGCGGGGGCGTGAAAGGCAGGGGGGGGCGGGGGCGTGAAAGGCAGGGGGGCGGGGGCGTGAAAGGCAGGGGGGGCAGGGGCGTGAAAGGCAGGGGGGGGCGTGAAAGGCAGGGGGGGCGGGGGCGTGAAAGGAAGGGGGGGGCGGGGGCGTGAAAGGCAGGGGGGGCGGGGCGTGAAAGGCAGGGGGGGCATGAAAGGCAGGGGGTGGTGCGTGAAAGGCAGCGGGGGCGTGAAAGGCAGGGGGGGGCGTGAAAGGCAGGGGGGGCGTGAAAGGCAGGGGGCGTGAAATGCAGGGGGGGCGTGAAAGGCAGGGGGGGGCGACACACACACACACAGTGTCACACTCACAGTGTCACACACACAGTGATACACACACAGTGTCACACACACACACAGTGTCACACACACACACACATCACCTAGAGCGACACACACGCGACACCTACCTCTACTTCCGGGCGCCGCCATCTTCTCACTCGGCGCCGCGAGGGAGGAAGGGGGTCCTTCCGGGCGCCGCCATCTTAGGCGCCGCGAGGGAGGAAGGGGGTCCTTCCGGGCGCCGCCATCTTAGGCGCCGCAAGGCAGCTGCAGCCTGCCTGGCCACTGCCTGTTCCCCCGCCGGGGATGGAGATGAGTGGAGCGCCGGGAAGGAGAGGTGAGCGGAGGGAGGGAGAGGTGAGCGGAGGGAGGGAGAGGTGAGCGGAGGGAGGGAGGGAGAGGTGAGCGGAGGGAGGGAGAGGTGAGCGGAGCGCCGGGAGGGATAGATGAGCGCCGGGAGTCAGAGATGAGCGCCGGTAGGGAGAGATGAGCGCCGGGAGGGATAGATGAGCGCCGGGAGTCAGAGATGAGCGCCGGTAGGGAGAGATGAGCGCCGGGAGGGAGAGATGAGCGCCGGGAGGGGAGAGATGAGCGCCGGGAGGGGAGAGATGAGCGCTGGGAGGGGAGAGATGAGCGCCGGGAGGGGAGAGATGAGCGCCGGGAGGGGAGAGATGAGCGCCGGGAGGGAGGGAGAGATGAGCGCCGGAGAGAGAGGTGTGTGTGTGTGTGTGGCGCCGAGGGGGAAGAGAGTGGCAGTTGGGTGACATCAGACCCACCAATCTGATTGGCCAGAGGCTGACGACCAATCAGATTCACCGCAGATAGCATTAACCGGTGACGTCAGACCCACCAATCTGATTGGCAAGAGGCTGACGACCAATCAGATTCACCGCAGATAGCACTAACCATTCGATTTTATATATATAGATTTATATAGGGAGAGAACAAATCTGGCACTGCAAACTAGTTATGTTTTTATTTTGTGCCTATGAATTTATTAAATAAAATAAGGGCTACAATGACTATTTATCTGTCTCCCTTTCTCAGCCTGCGAGGTTGGCGGCGCGTGCAGCCGAATTCCCCAGTCTGCAGAGAGCTGCAGGAGGAAAGACAGAGGGGGGGGGAGGGGGCGTGACATCACCAGGCAGGTTCACCCTCATTGGCTGAACCGCCGGGGGGGGCGTGGCCTAGCGCTCTGTCGCGACTCCTGATCTCAATTTTCTTGAGAGCAGGAGTTTGTCGGCGCAGCGGCCCCCCCCCTCACAGCAGGTCCGGCCCCATTGTGGGGTGGCTCTTGTCCCTGCAGCGTCCGCCGCAGCGGGCACCGCAGTTGCCAGCGGGGACCTGGCCTTATGTTGACATTACTTTGCAAACCTTTGTTTTATCCCAAGTAAAAACTTTTAAAATACAATTTGTAAAGCCACACAATCCTATTTATACGCACTTCTTTCATATGACATTTGTTTCTTGCCAATGTGTTAAATTGGAATTTATACAGTGAAAATGAAAAATCTCAGCTTTTTCTTCACATATAAAAAGAGGTCAGCAATTAAGGCTAATTAACTCATCTTTATATTGGCTAATTGTACTCTGAACAAACAGATCACTGAACCACAAAAATAATATAAGTTAAAGCTTGGAACATATACATAAGCAAGGCCACAATGAAGCTTTGAAATGCAATGTGCATATTTATTGTATCACAGAGTAAGATTGCTCAAATAAAACTGCTGTTTTGTCAAGAAGTGTTACCCGTACAAGTGACAGTTTCTATGCGTTAGGGTTAGATTATTTTACCATATGAAGGCTATACAGGGATACAATGTGTGCACTAAGAATGAAATAATAGTCTATAATTTCTTTATTGTTGTATAATTCTACACTATGGCAAAATAGTTTCAAATTTTAAAAATAAAAAAAGTACATAACTAGATTTCTAGGCAAAACATAAAAATAAGTATAAGGTAGAAATGCCAGTCAGTTAAAAATTATTGCTACACCAGGCAAAATATGGCTCTTCCCATCCCTGGAACAGAAACGGATAGAATGTAATTCACGTACAGTAGAAGCACATTTAGAATTAGGAAACATCATTAAGGTCCAGAGCCACAGAGCTCAGTTATTGATTTAACGATGCATTAACGCATCTTTTAATGCCAACAGGCATCTTCAAAGCTCAGTAATGTAGTGTTAAGTTCTGTTTTCAGCCGTAACAGTGTGTCCTGTAACGCGTAGCCTGCTCTCTGGGAACTATTAATTAGTGTAAGGGGTTAATAGCCTCGATGGGTTAACCTAGTGGGATCAGTGTGGTATTGCCAATCCCTATAATGTGATGTAGTATGTCTAGTGACCAGTGATATCACCACAGGAAAATAGAAGAGTACATAAAGCTCCATCCAATGTTCTAGAAGCAGGTTCCTTGGAGTTTCAGTTAGAGGGCCTCACCGTGAGCCATGTGTAAATGTTTAAGTGTATAGTTGTGTGTATTAAGGATGTACTGTCACTATTTATTGTTTTTAGTTAATGATCGTGCCCTAGTTAGTAAGCACCTCTAGAAAGGATCCAAGTTTGTTCTCTTGCAGGAAGCAAGTGCTCAGCAGGAGTTCTCAGAGTAGTAGCTCTAGAGTCTAATCGGATATGCCCCACCGGAAGGTTCCTAGTAAACTCCTGATCCAATATGTATGGACTAAGAATGCCATACACAGTAACGGGATAATGATCCCAGAGAGCAGTGGTATGTGTCCCAACATGGGTCTATGTTAAGGATAACTATAGCCCTGAGATACGGCATTATAAACACTTTGCAGGAGATTGCCACTCAAACCAACACTAATGGAAACAAGCATAAGTACCTCTCCAGCGTAGATGTGGGAGCTACCAGGGGAGGAATCACAGAGTAACCATATTGTTTGCCACCAGTTAAACCCCAAAACAAGTTGCACTACGCATTCTTTTTTTGATTACAGGATTGAAGCAGGGGGTCTGCAGAGCTGAACTGTGTTCATTTCAGCACTGGGGAACCCCTGCTTCCAGAGATACTCGCCTCTGTAGGAGGTGCCCCTCTCACTCCATATTTCAGGGTCTGGCTAGAGCTAAAGCCCCATTTAGGTACAGAAAGCATGACGCGAGCCATGTTATTTGAATCCAACGTGAGGCAGTGCTAGTTTAACATGATATTACATCTAATCTGGGATTACGAATGGCCATTGTTATTACATATAATTACCTTTGTGGATAGGCATCAATCTTAGGTAACATAACATAATAATAATCACTTTATTTAATATAGCGCTTTTCTCCCATTGGAACTCAAAACTCTTTATAATTACAGTATAGTGCACGGTACGCAGCACATAGGATTGTTACAGACACAGGCCCTGCCCAGATTAATTTATTATCTATGTTTATGGTGCCTGAGGCACAGGAAGATAAAGTGATTTACCTAAGGTCACAAGGGTCCCCTGATTCAAACTCAGTGTCATTATTTACAGAGATCGTTTCTTTACTCACCGAGTCACTCCTTCTCCCCTAAGCCCTGATTTAATGGAGCTTTGTGGATCTGGGCCTAAACCTTCATTAAATTATTTATGATAAAATTACCTGCTAAGAGCCAGAAACAGAAAGCATAAGAGTTAGGAGCTTTCTTCTTTCTCTTCATAATGAACTGCCTTATTGTTCCAATTATTTTCCAGATTAGGAATACATTGCAAATTCTTTGACAGTTTATTTTTGTCGCAAATAGAAAATATATATTGTCACGTACGGCACACCTGTGAGCACGTGATCTTCACAAGGGAAAAGGTTTAATACAAACCTCTCTAGCTGGCCTACTTTTCACCTTCTCAAAGGTCCCTCAAATTAACAATATCTCCCCTCAATCCATCCCAATATAACCTCTGTCACTAACAGCACCCAAGTGAGCACGTGACTTAGATCTGCAACCAGGGTTAATACGCACGTAGAGTGACCATATTTTCTCCAGAACAAACCGGAAAAAATTTTGTGCAGCGAGTGCCAACCACGAATGTGCGAATAGCAAGCACCCATCGTGCATGCGTGAACGCCAACTGCCTATCGCGCATGCGCATGAGCGGCTGGCAACTTGTAAGCCACGCACACGCAATCGACGCTTGCATGTGCGATAGGCACTTGCCAGCTGCTCGTGCGCATGCGTGATGCGTGCTTGCCAGACACTCGTGCAAATGGCGCATATGTTTTTATATACACTTATTGCACTTGAATTTGTATGTTCTCTTGGGTATAAATGAAATGTACCCCTTATATTTAGTCTTTATGCTGGAGATAATATAAATATAACATCAATATGTACTATATTGTGATGTATATGATAATGTAATCTTGACTATGTTGTTCCCTTGAATAAGGTGAAACAATGGTGTGTATACCTTTAAGATTCACCAAATATCTCCCTGCTAATTTACTAGTGATTGCTAAATTGAAGGCCCTATAAATGTTGCTAAATGTGAAGGCCAAATCATACCTTTGCTCAAGTGAGATTACTCATGAAACGCGTGGGGTGTTTTGATCATCTGTGATTGCTAGACGAGCAGAGGTTCTGGATTTTGACTCCCTGCACTTGGAGTGCGCATGAGCAGTGACGTTATTGAAGCGACCGCTTGGCCCATTCAGCTGGGTGAAAGTAGACGAGCTCCGCGAGGCACATACACATATACATTCCCATAAAGTGTGAACACTTGCTTTAACAGATACCTTGTGAGCTGTTTTCTCTTTTTCTATATTTAAATATATTAATCTTTTTAGAAGCAGAAGTGTCCAGTTAGTCATGGCCAATCCATGACTACTATTATTGGCACGTTATGTGCAACAACAAAAAAAGTGGGTCAGGTTTTGAACCCACGAACCCGCACAGCCTTAGTAGGGAGGACTTAGGGGCCTATGCAGAGAGCAGCGAATTTTAAAATTGGCGAGGGTAATAAAAAGTAGCTTTTTTGGAGAGTTTTATTCTCCATATGCAGAAATGTGCGAAATCTGCAATTTATAGCATGAATGCGTGTGGCGAGTTTAAAATGGAGAGATGCGCGATGCTGAAATGTGTAAAAAAAAATCGCGCATTTTTTTTCCCCTTTCTTATAGCCGGCGAGCTCCAGCTTCTTGCCAACTTTTGTTGGCAAATTGTCGAAAATCGCGCCATTTTATTGGCGCGAACAGCCGCTAGATGTAGGTTCTCGCCAGCCGCGCGGCGAGATTTACAAATAGAAAAAAAAATGGCGCGTTTTTCGTAACTCGCCATTTTCCGCTGTTTTCTGCGCGAATTTCTCAAAAAAATGGCGAGATTTACTTTAGCGCTGCTCTCTGCATAGGCCCCTTAGTCTGTGTTTATTGAAACCTCTGATGGTGATAAATGTCCGTCTTAGACAAAATCAAAGCGGTCACACACATTTGAAAAGATTTCCTCACGTAGAGAGATACATGCAAAAAAACAAGATATTAACTGTTACAGCGGCCTATTGACGATCTGGTGCGACTCAATGTCAGCGCACCAGGACTAATGTTGCTTGGTTTCTAGGGTAGATTGCGTGCAGTGCTCCACCTGAGCACTCCAGTGACAACCCCACTTCCGGTTTAGTCATAAGGGGCTGGCCACGACCATGTGATCGCTTCAGTAGCAATCACAGACCGTAAATCCTGTGGCGCTGTACTTCTGGTACTGAAAGGGTTAATGGCTAAAACATTTTACATTAGCTCCAACTAAACATCATGAAAGAATAAAACTTCTGATGTACGATGCATGTGGAGGTATAAATGTTAAAAGTTTGAAATATAAATACACTTAAACCCCCCCCCTTAGCCCTACTTCTATTATATGGATCACCAAACTGTTTGCAGATGGCAACGGCTTTAGTTTCTGCAGATCTGTACTGGCAATAAACTGAGTGCGTAGGAGTGAAATGTTTTGTATCCCAGTGTCAATTTGCTGAGCCATTCAGTCTCCACCAAATACTTTGTAAAACAAAAACGGATGGCAAAATCAAATAAAAACAGATGTAACATAGATAACAGGGATAAAAGTACTGAACCACTTGTGTCCCCATCACAAGTTGAATAAATTATATACAGTATAGTAATAATGCGTGCTTTGTCAGAACTCATAAGAAACATGTTTAGAGAAAAAAAATGACTTTTACAAATTGTAAAAAGAGAACTCTCCATCTCATTTTACGATCACTGCTATTACAGATCAAATGCATTTGACTTTTTAAAGTTTCAGGCCAAACACAGATGAATAAATGGAATATCCACTTACAGTATAAGGTACTAGGAATGGTGCATCGGCATGAAAGCAATCACACATGCAATACTTTCTCTGCCGGTCTTAAAGTGTATTTTATTGTTTAAGTATGATAGCTATCTAAATGTAGGCCTAATATAGGTTCCATAAACTGAATGTGGAAAATATTAAGTGATGCAAAACATGTGTAACATATATTATCCATGAAAGAATTGAAAGAAAGAAGTGTGACTAAAGTTCACAGCTCTGTTTCTAATTAGCTAATTAATCTCTGGGCTCTCGTTACAATGTCAGAAGAGGAGGAGCTGAGGAAATGGTTTTTTTTCTCTGCAAAACGTATATAAATATGAACCAATGGCAGTGGCATATTTAAATTAGTAGGTTAAATGTAAGTTATTGGTGCTTGAAAAAATTATATATCAAATGTGTTTCAAAGTTTTTCATTATTCTATTTAATCTCTTTTAGTGATAATTATATTTGATGATCCTAAAATCTACAGTTAAATTGCTTTGTTTTTAAAGCAAATACAAATACCACTTGTATGCACATTCACATGTCTCAGACAGGTTTGCAAACCTGCCTTTCCCCATTATCTCTCAGCATACAGAGCTTCCATTGCAGCTAGGGATTCTGGGAAATAACGTTCAAATGAGCACTTAGAGTGTGTCACTTTTTGCTTTTTGTCAATTGTGGCGGTGAAGAGGTAGCCAGGCTCACTAATAAAGGTTAAGCCCATTTGGTTGCCTCTGATCCATGTTTTGGAGGTCAGGAGTGTCAGCTCTTGGACCCAACTGTTGTAAAAGCATTACCTGTAATTGCGTGACTCGCCACTAGAGGTCCCTGCTTCAGCACAGCCTAGAAAGGTATATGGGGCATAGGGATGTGAGGCGTCCCTGAAACAGTCAAGGGGTTCCTAGGTTAATGGGGAAACCCAGTAAATGCCCAGGTCACCCAGAACCAGTATAGAGGTTCTGGGGGATACTCCAATCATCTATAAGGTTGTGAGGGGACTTTTAAAAGTCCAGCCCTAAGTTTATTGTATAGTGTGTGGGAATATGGCTAGTAAGAAATAACGTGCAGCTTCTTATTCTATTTCCCATAACCAAAAGACTTAGGATATTTTTAAAGTGAATATTTTATTGAACAGTGTGTTTTAAAACATATGCTTTGTGCACAGTAAAATGAGGCATAGGGATGAAAAGTATCCCTGTAGCTGAGGGAATCCCTAGGTTAAGGGGGTAACCCAGTTAGTGCCAAGGTGTCCTAGGGCCTGTATTGGGGGTGTGGGTGCCCCAACCGAATGAGGTACCCCAAAATGTATCTTATTATATATTTGTGAAAGCCTGTCTGCATCTTCCTGTGTCCCTAGGGGAAATCTCATTGGTCCCTTGGCCCGCCCGCCCCCGCACACCTCTCATTGGCTTGAGCCGGAGTGACCACACACACACACACACACACACACACATACACACACCTCCCGCTCTCTTACCCGCCGGTCCCGGAGGCTCATCTCCCGCTCCCTTACCCTCCGGCCCCAACACACCTCACCTGCAGCCTTCACCTCTCTGTCCTCTCCCCCCCCCATCACACTCACCTCCCTCCCCCCCATCACACTCACCTCCCTCACCCCACCGGCACTCCACTCACCTCCCTCCACTCACCCCCCCCTCCCCGGTGTGCTCCACTCACCTCCCCCCCCTCCCCGGTGTGCTCCACTCACCTCCCCCCCTCCCCGGTGTGCTCCACTCACCTCCCCCATGCTCCACTCACCTCCCTCGTGCGCTCCACTCATCTCCCCCCCTCCCCGGTGTGCTCCACTCACCTCCCCCCCTCCCCGGTGTGCTCCACTCATGCCCCCCTCCCCGGTGTGCTCCACTCACCTCCCCCCCTCCCCGGTGTGCTCCACTCACCTCCCCCATGCTCCACTCACCTCCCCCGTGCGCTCCACTCACCTCCCCCCCTCCCCGGTGTGCTACACTCACCTCCCCCCTCCCCGGTGTGCTACTCACCTCCCCCGTGCTCCACTCACGTCCCCCGTGCTCCACTCACCTCCCCCCCCTCCCCGGTATGCTCCACTCACCTCCCCCCCTCCCCGGTGTGCTCCACTCACCTCCCCCGTGCGCTCCACTCACCTCCCCCCCTCCCCGGTGTGCTACACTCACCTCCCCCCCTCCCCGGTGTGCTACACTCACCTCCCCCATGCTCCACTCACCTCCCCCGTGCTCCACTCACCTCCCACCACTCCCCGGTGTGCTCCACTCACCTCCCCACCTCCCCGGTGTGCTCCACTCACCCCCCCCCTCCCCAGTGTGCTCCACTCACCTCCCCCCCTCCCCGGTGTGCTCCACTCACCTCCCCCGTGCTCCACTCACCTCCCCCGTGCACTCCACTCACCTCCCCCCCTCCCCGGTGTGCTGCATTCACCTCCCCCCTCCCTGGTGTGCTACACTCACCTCCCCCGTGCTCCACTCACCTCCCCCATGCTCCACTCACCTCCCCCCCTCCCCGGTATGCTCCACTCACCTCCCCCCTCCCCGGTGTGCTCCACTCACCTCCCCCCCTCCCCGGTGTGCTACACTCACCTCCCCCATGCTCCACTCACCTCCCCCGTGCTCCACTCACCTCCCACCACTCCCCGGTGTGCTCCACTCACCTCCACCCCTCCCCGGTGTGCTCCACTCACCTCCCCCCCTCCCCGGTGTGCTCCACTCACCTCCCCCGTGCTCCACTCACCTCCCCCGTGCACTCCACTCACCTCCCCCCCTCCCTGGTGTGCTCCACTCACCTCCCCCCCTCCCCGGTGTGCTCCACTCACCTCCCCCGTGCGCTCCACTCACCTCCCCCCTCCCCGGTGTGCTCCACTCACCTCCCCCATGCTCCACTCACTTCCCCCCCTCCCCGATGTGCTCCACTCACCTCCCCCCTCCACGGTGTGCTCCACTCACCTCCCCCCCTCCACGGTGTGCTCCACTCACCTCCCCCGTGCGCTCCACTCACCTCCCCCCCCTCACCGGTGTGCTACACTCACCTCCCCCCCTCCCCGGTGTGCTACACTCACCTCCCCCGTGCTCCACTCACCTCCCCCATGCTCCACTCACCTCCCCCCCCTCCCCGGTGTGCTCCACTCACCTCCCCCCCTCCCTGGTGTGCTCCACTCACCTCCCCCGTGCTCCACTCACCTGCCCCGTGCTCCACTCACCTCCCCCCCCCTCCCCGATGGCCGGACAGGCAGTGGGCAGGCAGCCTTTAGCTGCCACGCGGCACCTAAGATGGCGGCGCCCGGAAGGACCCCCTTCCTCCCTCGCGGAGTAACTAAAATGGCAGCGGCCGGAAGGAGAGGTGACGTGTGTGTGTGTGTGTGTGTCACTGTGTGTGTGTGTGTCATGTGTCACTGTGTGTGTGTGTGTGTGTCACTGTGTGTGTGTCACTGTGTGTGTGTGTGACACTGTGTGTGTGACACTGTGTGTGTGGGACACTGTGTGTGTGTGGGACACTGTGTGTGTGTGGGACACTGTGTGTGTCACTGTGTGTGTGTGTGTGTCAGACACTGTAGGGTGGGGACCGGAGCTACGCATGGGGGGGGGCCGGAGCGGAGAGAGAGGGGGAGCAACGAAACATACAGGGGGAGTGGAGAGGAGGGACCCGCAAATTTTAAGCAACCCACCCCCCCCTCCTGTCCACTGTCACCCCCCCTCCTGTCCACTGTCACCCCCCCTCCTGTCCACTGTCACCCCCCCTCCTGTCCACTGTCACCCCCCCTCCTGTCCACTGTCACCCCCCCTCCTGTCCACTGTCACCCCCCCTTCTGTCCACTGTCCCGTCCCCCTCCTGTCCACTGTCCCGTCCCCCTCCTGTCCACTGTCCCGTCCCCCTCCTGTCCACTGTCCCGTCCCCCTCCTGTCCACTGTCCCGTCCCCCGTCCACTGTCCCCCCCCGTCCACTGTCCCCCCCCGTCCACTGTCCCCCCGTCCACTGTCCCCCCCCGTCCACTGTCCCCCCCTCCTGTCCACTGTCCCTCCCCCTCCCCTCCTCCTGTCCACTGTCCCCCCCCCTCCCCTCCCCCTTTTCCCCCCCTCTTCCCCCCCCTTTTCCCCCCCTCTTCCCCCCCTCTCCCCCCCCCTTTTCTCCCCCTCTCCCCCCCCTTTCCTAGCAGGAAATTTAACTCACGGGCAACGCCGGGTCTCTCAGCTAGTGCTGTAATAAAGTATGGTTCATAGGGTGTTATACTGTATGTATAAAAATCCACGCAGTCAGCCTAAGCATTTGCATAGGAGACATGATGTATGCCTAGCAATCTGGCCTCAAAGGGAATCTAGGATGTCGAGGTGTCGGGCCATTTGGTAGCAAGGAGGGGCAGAGGAAAAGGCACCAACAGTTCTTTCAGACTCTGCAGAGCCTTCCCTGCAGATAGCAATGCCTCTCTCTCTTACATCATCATCCAGATGAGCCCTGATCTGATTGGCAGCAGAGAAATTTCTCACGCTTTGGATTGGGCTCTAGTATTTTTTTGAATGAAAGTCAGAGGTATTATAACCCCTTTGCGCCCATTAGATAGTGTGTTTTCCAGTGTTCTCTCAAGGTTCTAAAGATTCTCAAAGTTTTCTCCATATGCTAGGATTCTAAATTTCAAGTCTCCAGCAAGAAAAATGCTGCTTCAGCTAAAGCTGCCTGGAAATTTTTCTTTTCTGTTTTTGCAATGTTATCAGGGGGAAATCCTTATTAGCATTCCCTGCACCTAGAAGACTCTAGCTTTGTACCCCAGTCCCAAGTAAGTATGTTTTTTTGTCTGTAGTTTGTCTATCATTGTGTGTTTTTGTGAGGAATCCGCTCCTGGGTTTGGCTGGAACCCATCCTTCAGGAGCTTGGCAGGTTCCAGACAAACTTTTACCTGCTTCTGCAATCACCTGCCTCTTGCTGCCTCCTGTGCAGCTCTGACCTGATTGGCCTCCTGTGCTATTTAGTTACTGCCCTGCCCTCAGGAAGTTGCTGGACATAGACCTTGCAATACTAGTTGCAAGTATCTGTGCTTGTCACAGACTCTTTCCTTGGCCTCCTGTTGCCTTGTCTCCTGCTCCTATTCCCCAGCTTCCCAAGGCCTTCTTGCATAGTAGCTCCGACGCTGCTTTCCTTGTTCCTGGCAGACTTCGCCTTCGTCGTGCTGAAGCGGCTACGCTGGTTCCCCCAGTATTTCCTGTGGCGTGTCTGCACCCTTGGTTCCTGTGGCCTTCGCCCTTCTCTGTTGCTGTTCCCTCCTTCCAGAAACCCTGCCACGCGGAAGCGGCTTCTCTGAACTTTTCCTGCCTTTCCGTGCTGGAGCGTTGTATTCCCAGCACAGTGGCTTCTGGTTCTTACTTCCTCCAAGTGGAGTTTGTTCCTATGCTGAAGTCCCTGTACCGTGGCTTCTTGTTCCTGTGACTCCTGTCCTTTCCCTGTTGCGCTGCAGCACCTTCGCTGAAGCGTCTCCGCTGAAGTGGCTTCACTCAAGGTTCTTGCCTTCTATGCTGAAGTAGCTTCACCCAAGTTTGCCTGATGATGACCTCGGCTCATATCTTCGACCACCGCTCCTGTGCCGCCTACCTTGACCCCTGCTTGGACAACGTTAGCCCTGCTTTCTCGAATCCTGACCTGGCTATATTTGACTATGGACTGTGCAACCCTGAACCAGCTTCGAGGCCTAAGGTCGGTGTTTTCATATCCCCACCTCAGCCCCGCGGCCCGCTCCCGGTTTGTGGCGAGCACGATCGTGACAGCTTTGCCTTTTTTTGTGAATAAATTTACAATTTATTTCATTATCTTGTTTTGCTCAATGTAGGATTCGGATAAAAAGGTGTAAATTGCCTGGTCTCCCGTGACATCCATTTTAACATGGACCCCTACACGCTTATGCCTGCCGTATTACACAGCATTTTCAGCACAGCCTGGATTAAAGAAGTGCGTAGTCAGTAAGCCTACTCACAGACAGCTTTTTGACCTTTTTTGTCTCATCAGCGTGAGATGGTCATACTGGCTATGCAACGTGAAGCTGGAAAGAACAAGAAGCAAAAAGTGCAGGTGCACTGTGTGCTCGTTTGCATGTAATTACCCAGAATCCCTGGCTGGAATGTATGCCAAGAGATAACGGGGAAAAGCAGGGTTGCAGACCTGTCTGAGACATGTGAATGTGCTCACAAGGGGTATGTTTATTTGCTGTACACCAAGCATGTCAAACTTGCGGCCCGCGGGCCGCATGCGGCCCACAATGAACATATTTGCGGCCCAGCTCGCCAATATTTAACTCGCGCTGCGCGCGCTTTCTCCAAAGCAAAAAAAAAAACCTCCCCCCTAAACCCGATTGGCTGGCGCGTGTTGGCACGCTGCCAGAATTCTTTTTGGCCCGGAGCCAGCTCTATCGGTGCTTGCATAGTGAGGCCCGCCTCTTCCTGCTGCCTGCCTCTTCCTGCTGTCCGACTCTTCCTGCTGCATGGAGCAAGTCAGGTGACTACTGCTCCATGCCTGCCTTGCTTCCCCCTTGCCCTCCTGCTCCGATTTCCTCCTCCGTTCCGATTTCCCATCTGTCTGTCTGTGTGTGTGTCTGTCTGTGTGTGTGTGTGTCTGTGTCTGTGTGTGTCTGTGTGTGTCTGTGTGTGTGAGTGTGTGAGTCTGTGTGTCTGTGTGAGTGTATCTGAGTGTGTGTCTGTGTGTGTGTGTCTGTGTCTGTGTGAGTGTATCTGAGTGTGTCTGTGTGTGAGTGTGTCTGTGTGAGTGTGTGTGTCTGTGTGTCTGTGTGTGTGTGTGTGTGTGTGTGTGTGTGTGTGTGTGTGTGTGTGTGTGTGTGTGTGTGTGTGTGTGTGTGTCTGTGTGTGTGTGTGTCTGTGTGAGTGTGTGTCTGTGTCTGTGTGACTGTGTATCTGTGTGTGTATCTGAGTGTCTGATTCTGTGTGTGTGTGTCTGTGTGTGTGTCTGTGTGTGTGTGTCTGTGTGTCTGAGTGTGTGTGTGAGAGAGAGAGAGTGTGTCTGAGAGAGAGAGTGAGAGTGTCTGAGAGAGAGAGAAAGTGTCTGAGAGAGAGAAAGAGTGTCTGAGAGAGAGAGAGTGTCTGAGAGAGAGAGTGTCTGAGAGGGAGAGAGAGAGTGTCTGAGAGAGAGAGAGTGTCTGAGAGAGAGAGTGAGAGAGTGTCTGAGAGAGAGAGTGAGTGTCTGAGAGAGAGAGAGTGAGTGTCTGAGAGAGAGAGTGAGTGTCTGAGAGAGAGTGAGTGTCTGAGAGAGAGTGAGTGTCTGAGAGAGAGTGAGTGTCTGAGAGAGAGAGAGTGTCTGAGAGAGAGAGAGTGTCTGAGAGAGAGAGAGTGTCTGTCTGAGAGAGAGAGAGAGAGAGAGAGAGTGTCTGTCTGAGAGAGAGTGTCTGTCTGAGAGAGAGAGTGTTTGTGTCTGAAAGGGAGATGGGGAGAGAGTCGGAGGGAGAGGGGGACAGAGAGGGAGAGGGGGACAGAGAGGGAGAGGGAGAGTCAGGGAGAGGGAGAGTCAGGGAGAGTCAGGGAGAGGGAGAGTCAGGGAGAGGGAGAGTCAGGGAGAGGGAGAGTCAGTCAGGGAGAGTCAGAGTCAGTCAGGGAGAGTCAGAGTCAGTCAGGGAGAGTCAGAGTCAGGGAGAGGGAGAGAGTGTCAGGGAGAGGGAGAGAGTGTCAGGGAGAGGGAGAGAGTGTCAGGGAGAGGGAGCGTGAGTCAGGGAGCGGGAGAGTGAGTCAGGGTGAGGGAGAGTGAGTCAGGGAGAGGGAGAGTGAGTCAGGGAGAGGGAGTCAGGGAGAGGGAGTCAGGGAGAGGGAGTCAGGGAGAGGGTGTCAGGGAGAGTGAGAGTGTCAGGGAGAGTGAGAGTGTCAGGGAGAGTGAGAGTGTCAGCTAGAGTGAGAGTGTCAGGGAGAGTGAGAGTGTCAGGGAGAGTGAGAGAGAGAGTGTCAGGGAGAGGGAGAGAGAGAGTGTCAGGGAGAGGGAGAGTGTCAGGGAGAGGGAGAGTGAGAGTGTCAGGGAGAGGGAGATTGTCAGGGAGAGTGAGAGTGTCAGGGAGAGGGAGAGTGTCAGGGAGAGGGAGAGTGTCAGGGAGAGGGAGAGTGTCAGGGAGAGGGAGAGTGTCAGGGAGAGTGAGAGTGTCAGGGAGAGTGAGAGTGTCAGGGAGAGTGAGAGTGTCAGGGAGAGTGAGAGTGTCAGGGAGAGTGAGAGTGTCAGGGAGAGGGAGAGTGTCAGGGAGAGGGAGAGTGTCAGGGAGAGTCAGGGAGAGTCAGGGAGAGTCAGAGAGAGTCAGAGAGAGCCAGAGATGCCAAGTGTCAGGAAGAAAACATAAATTTTATCGTTCTTTTTTTTATACTGTACTTTTCGAAATAAACCTCCGTTTCTTTGAAAATAGAAGTTTTTTTGTTTTGTTGCGGCCCACCTAAACTTAAACCTTGTTTATTTGGCCCATGTTAGACTTTGAGTTTGACATGCTTGCTGTACACTGTATAGTGGAGGGTTTTTGTCACTTTGTACCAATCGTAACTTATTTAATTTATTTCTAAACTACTTCTGATTACATCACTAGCCAAACGGAAAACAAACATTAAGATCATAAATATGGTTTCCGCATTAATTTGAGTGGACCAGGTAAAAGAAAAACATTTTTCACAAGACATGGATAATTTAACTTTTAACTGTATTGAATCTTTTAAAGGAACAGTAATGACATGTATTTGTGTTATCCTCTTGCGGGACTGCCCCTTTATTGAACCTAGCAAGTATTACTTTACATCAAAAGACATTGGTGGTGGTCCATGAAATCCCTTGAAATTCATTCAATGCAGCTCTCACCTACAGTCCCCAGTTTCCCATCACCACCAGTCAGTTACTGCTCACATTGTGGTCCTGTATTTTAACATATGTTATACATTTATGTAAGCTATAATTAATAACAGAGCTTATTCAGTGTGCTTTCCCCTACACGATTACCACCACTGAAGTGGTCTGTGATAAAGAAAACTTGGAGATCCCTGCATAGATCATTACTAATGGATTTAATAATGCAAAATATGACAAAGCAAAAATATTATTATAACAATATGATCTGCTGAAGCAAATTAGTTAGTGATGCTTGCAGGCCGGTACTTGGGGTATGTGTCGCCTTTAGGCAAGCACTATTAAGGACGACCTCCACTCCCTTCCCCCCCGCCCCACCCCAAGAAAAAAAAATCACCCCCTAGGTAGGATGCAGAGGGTCTCTGGAGCTGAACACCATTGATTTTCAGTTTTGGGGACCCCCTTCTTCCTGGGATACTTACCTCCTTAGGGGGTGCCGGTATCTCAGCTCAGGTTTAGATGTCACATCACATGGCCCAATAGGAAACCGTGACATCATATGTGGCTTTCTATTGGTCCAAGTGATAGGGAGCTTTAAACCTGAGCCGAGACACCAGCACGGGGTCCCTGGACGTGAAGTTAAGAGGGTTCAGCTCCGGAGACCCTCTGTTTCAATCCTATATGTACAGGTCAACCCCGTTATAGCGCGGTCCTCGGGGGCCACCCAATCCGACCGCGCTAGAACCGGGGTCGCGCTAATTTTAAAAAAAAATGGCCGCCGCGCGCCCAATCGGGAGGGAGGGAGTAAGGAGGGAGGGAAGGAAGGAAGGAAGAAGTGGCCGGAAGCCCTACACGTCCCCCAGCAGCGGCCCTCCGAGTCCAGCCACAACCTGCTCCTTACCTCCCACCACCGGCATCCATCCCCCTCCACCGGCATCCACTTCCTCCCCCACCCGAGGCCCCCACACCTACCAGCCCTCCGCAGCATAATCAGTTTTGGGCCTAGCCCACGCGGCCCTCCGAGTCCCAGCCTGCTCCTCAATCACCCCCCCCCCTACCGGCTTCCACACCACCCCCCCTCCTCCCAATACCCCCCTCCTCCCGACACCCCCCCTCCTCCCGACACCCCCCCCTCCTCCTGATGCCAGCTCCACTCCGATCTCAGCAGCCGACACAAAAGGTAGGGAGGGGGAGTGGGAGGTGCGGTGTGCTGTGCAGTGTAGTGTGCTGTGAGAGTGTGCTGTGAGTGCTGTGTGCTGTGAGAGTGTGCTGTGAGTGCTGTGTGCTGTGAGAGTGTGCTGTGAGTGCTGTGAGAGAGTGCTGTGTGCTGTGAGAGTGTGCTGTGAGTGCTGTGAGTGCTGTGAGAGTGTGCTGTGAGCGCTGTGAGTGATGTGAGTGCTGTGAGTGCTGTGAGTGTGCAGTGAGAGTGTGTGCAGTGAGAGTGTGTGCAGTGTGCAGTGAGAGTGAGTGCTGGGAGTGTGTGCAGTTTGCAGTGTGTGCAGTGAGAGTGTGATCAGTGAGTGCTGGGAGTGTGTGCAGTGTGCAGTGAGAGTGTGTGCAGTGTGCAGTGAGAGTGTGTGCAGTGTGCAGTGTGCAGTGAGAGTGTGTGCAGTGTGCAGTGAGTGTGTGTGCAGTAAGTGTGTGTGCAGTGTGCAGTAAGAGTGTGTGCAGTGTGCAGTGAGAGTGTGTGCAGTGTGCAGTGAGTATGTGCAGTGTGCAGTGAGTGTGTGCAGTGAGTGTGTGCAGTGTGCTGTGAGAGTGTGTCCTGTGAGCAGTGTGCTGGGAGTGTGTGCAGTGTGCAGTGTGTGCAGTGAGTGGTGGGAGTGTGTGCAGTGTGTAGTGTGCAGTGAGAGTGTGTGCAGTGAGAGTGTGTGCAGTGTGCAGTGAGTGTATGCTGTGAGCAGTGTGCAGTGAGAGTGTGTGCTGTGAGCAGTGTGCAGTGAGTGCTGGGAGTGTGTGCAGTGTGCAGTGTGTGCAGTGTGTGCAGTGAGAGTGTGTGCTGTGAGCAGTGTGCAGTGAGTGCTGGGAGTGTGTGCAGTGAGAGTGTGTGCAGTGAGAGTGTGTGTAGTGAGTGCTGGGAGTGTGTGCAGTGTGCAGTGAGCGTGTGTGCGTGCAGTGTGAGCAGTGAGAGTGTGTGCAGTGAGAGTGTGTGCTGGCAGTGTGGCAGTGTGTGCAGTGTGTGCAGTGTGTGCAGTGTGGCAGTGTGGCAGTGTGGCAGTGTGGCAGTGTGGCAGTGTGCAAAAAAAATGTAAAACAAAATGTAATTTTTTTTTTTTTTTTAAACGGGAGCCACGTGAAAACCGCGTTATAACGGGTCGCGCTATAATGGGGTTAAGCTGTATTACATATTTGTTTTTAAAAAGAATGCTTCAGTGCTGTTGCACTTTACCTCTTACAGCCCCTTGAGGCCTGCCACCCCTAGGGCAGTGCTTTACCTGCTTGCCACTTAGGGACGGGCATTGCATGTTTGATCTTTGATCCCATGCCCCTGTAACCCTTACACCCTAATTTAAAAGATGGTTTTAAGGACAGGAATTTAGGATTAAGGAAAGAACTTCAAAAGTGGAAGGCCCTTTTTACGACACTCAGTGGGACAACTCTGTGTGACCTCCTATACAAAAAAAGAGAAAAAGACGTTTTATGACAGGAATTCATTGATTTGATTATATGTACAGCGCTGCAAAGTCATGCCATTTTTAATAAGTTTAAAGCAGCAGTCCACGCTGCCGTTTTTTTAAAATGTTTTTATTTGTTTTCCCTTTAATATGTGCATCAATACAATTCAATGATAACTAATTAGCTACTGTAAGTTGCCGATCGATCCGTTCTCCTGTGATCGATCGCCGAAGATTTGGCTCGGGGGTTCACTAAATGGCTATCAGTGCAGCTATCATTAAATGGCTATCAGTGCAGCTATCATTTTTGCTCTAATAAAAATCCCAAACCCTCCTTCCTACATCACTTTCTTAGCAATGCATTAACCTCCATAAGCTCCAACTGTCTCCCAGGGGCAGAAAATGGCACTGGTAGAATTTCAGAAAATACTACCTTGGAGGTTCTTGCCTAAGGCTATGTCCATCGCAGGGGAAGCCGCGCTGAGCCCCTGCATCCTCAATGAGGATGTCTTTAGAGGGGGCTCACGCGAGGGTCCGCAGGCGTGCTGAGGCGTTGGAATTTTCAGCCGGCAGCAGAGCCTGTTTCTCAGTGCGCTGTCGGCTGAAAACCTCCAATCACAGCAAAGCAGCGTCAACGTCACGGCTCCGCTATTGGCCCAGTGACGTCACTGCCCCGCCTCCCCCCGCCCCCCGATCGCGCACGCTGGCTCGCCTGCCAGTCCATGGGATCGCTCCTGACCGGCAGGCGAGCCTCAGCGCGGAGGAGCGCGGGCTGAGGCTCTATGGACGTAGCCATAGCTTGCGGCCTTGATTCTTGAAATTATTTTTTAGGACCATCTTTAAATTTGTGATTGGTGCCGAGCCCCTCCCAACA
This sequence comes from Ascaphus truei, assembly GCF_040206685.1. Taxonomy (NCBI): domain Eukaryota; kingdom Metazoa; phylum Chordata; class Amphibia; order Anura; family Ascaphidae; genus Ascaphus; species Ascaphus truei. The sequence continues at coordinate 76,180,322 of NC_134486.1, read as the reverse complement.
ATCTGTGTGGTCAATAAGCCTATGATCTGCAATGTGCCAAACCCGAGCACCCAGGAGACAACAAACTTCGGGTCATGCAGTCACAGCAACAGATTGCTCTATCTACCGTCCTAATAATGGAGTCCCCTACCACCACAACCTCTCTTGGTCTCGGAGTATCCAGAGTCCCCTCTGTGCTGGAGGAACTATTCCCCTGACTGTTAGAGGAATCAGTCTTCCCAAGCTCCTAATATCTTCACAAAATCTGGCAAATTTATTGGGATGGGTCAGTTCAGAATTGGACTGCTTCTTCCCCCTGCTTCCCCTTCTAAGGGCTCGTCCAGGCTGAGAGCGAGTGGGCATGCGCGCTCAGCGCGATTAAACACAGAGACAATGTGTTTGTCCAGCGTGCGCACAGCGCTCAGCTGCTTGACGAGACAAATCAATGCGGGCGAACAATCTCCGTGACGTCATAGCCGCACCCCCGACACGTCCCCCGAGTGCGCAACTAGCTGGCCAGGAATCGCCCAGCACCTGATGTCACGAAGCTCGAGCACCAACGAGCGCCCTCCCGCCCTGGACGAGGCCTAATTGTTACGCAGCTACCTACCTCTTCCTGGTCCTCAGCTACCGCGCCACCTTCTGCACCACTAGTCACAGCCAGGGCCTGCTCAGTGAACACTAAACTCCTTTCAAGATGTCAATGTTCCTTAAAGAGGCAATTCATTTTTTTCCCCCTCATTTTTTTTAAATGCAGGATTGAAGTAGGTGGTCTCCGTAGCTGAACCCATTCATTTTAGCTCTCGGGAACCCCTGCAGCAAAACGTGAGAAATCCTACGTGTTTTTTTTTTTTTTTCTAAATAAATCAGTTCTGTAGTATTAGATAATTCTGTTTTTTATCTCCTAATGCAATTTTTAATGATGTTTTTATGTACTGCTAATCCTTTGGTTGCTACAGCAACCATTTAGAAAGTCATATCCACTTCCTCTTTTGAAACAGGCTCACACACACTTTTTTGAGCTCTGCGCGTTGGCACCAAATATCACAAACAGATCTGTTGCTGTGTTCCAAACAGCAGACCACCTATTACTATGAAAGCTGCAACAATAATGAAAGGCCAAGAGGCAACTAGCCATAGGGCGACATGGGACTAGAGATGACCCATGATTCACCTCAAAGGTGCTAAAAGGTGATTGGTTAACAGCAAGCTGATGAATTAGGCAGGAAATGTGTAGGTTGTTACCAGGTTCAGATAAGGCATGTGTTTACTGATTGGTTGAAGGTTGCTAGGCTAAGGGGAAGCGTCAAATCATTGGCTGAGGAGTTATAGGCAGGGAGGAGTCAAGTTTGGGCAAGAATTAGGGGATAGAAATAAAGGACAGGTATTATCACTTACCTATCAAGAAAACTGGCTCAAGATTCCCACCCTTCCCTCCCCTATCTGCTGTTAATATTCTCAGGAATAGTTACATTGTTTGTGAATTATTTCTGAGCACAGGGATAGTTACATTGTTGGTTTGGTGTTGATGATAATTTATGTTCCTGGCTGGAAGGCAGAGCCATTGTTATTTATTAAATGTTTCTCTGGCTGTGAGGTGGGAGGTTAACTTGAGACATACCTGTGCAGACTGGATAAAGATTGCCACCCTTCCCTACCTGCTGTTAATTTATGTCTATATGTTATATTTATTTAAAAATAAGAAAAGTGGATTATTTGTCGCAGCCGCACAAGATTGGGAAAGGGTTATTGGCTCTGGTAGATGAAAGTATGATGGTGCAATATAATCATGCACAGAAACATAGCAAACAGGCCTGGTCTTTTTCCATCTGGTACAGACAGCTTTCAGATTAGTCTCTGTGTAACTTGTTTCTCTTTTAGCAGTATCGTTTTGCCAGTCTGCATAGTTTTGTTATGGGTGGTTTTTATACGACACTAAAGGCTGCATTCTTGAGCGGCGTACATGGGACAAAGGAAATAATAACTGGTTCTTACCTTCACGGCGGCGGGCGGCGTCTACCAGCATCTTTTCTTTACATATCTCTTCTCAAAATGGCTGTGCGGCGTCACATGGCATCGTATTGCCATGACAACACAATGCTGCGTAACGTAGCGTCTCGTAGCGTCTCGTTGCCATAGCAACAGATGTCACGTGATGCGGTTACGTCACTTGGTGTTCCCAAAGGCATTGCAATGCAGCTCCATTTGACGTCGCGAGCCCATATTGAGAAGAGATATGCAGGGAAAAGATGCTGTTTGACGCCGCCACATGTAGGTGAATTAAGCACCGGTTTGGTGAACTTCGGAAATTTTAGTAACAGGTTCGCACGAACCGGCTGAATCCCACCACTGCATTTACTATACAATGAAAAGAGCCCTGAGGTATTGTAACTATACTCGATTTGTAAAGATTTCACACGGAGTAAATCAGAGTTGTGTATTGACAGGAAATATAGAAAATGTGACATATACATTTGTCACAATGGCTTCATCTGGGAATTTATTTACTTACTTTTTTTCTGTGTGTGCTGCCATTCTGTGTGTGTGTGTGTGTGTATATATGTATATAAATGAAATCTCTCTGTACCGTTTGAGCTGAGCTTAATAATCAAAATCGAATAGACAATACCGTTGTGTGGCTAATGAAATGCTTTTATTTGTGCGAGCTTTCGAGATGATCTCTTCTTCCGGCGGTGTTACAATGGATAAAGCAAGAGAGGTTTATACTTAAAAACAGTGCATCCTGGAATGTTATCTGCGACTGAAACCTATCCCTCCCCCCAATGCATTATACGATTTATGACTTAAGGTGTTAAATGGTCCCTGAATGTTATTGATGTAAGTGTGTGTATGTGTGTGTATATATATATATATATATATATATAAATTTATAAAGCACCCACAGTGTACACAGCGCTTTAGAAAAGGTGTGTGGAGTGGTAGTGTATAACAATGGTGTAGAAATGTAAGAGGATGTAGCATTACTATTAATGTGTGTATATACCATGTGGTCTGTATTGGTATATAGGGACAGAATTACATTGTACATTTGTATGTGGAAAAGACAGCTGTGTGTGCATTCATATAGCGCAGTATGTATAGACATGGCCTTTAGCACTCATGGGAAGAGTGTTCTCTTGTGTCAGGGTAGTGACTCATGAAGCTGCGGTCTCAGTTTAGGCCACCGCTAAGTGTCCAAACAGTTGCATAAATTTGTATTCATGCAACCATCTCTCTTTCGGTGTTCTAAGATTAACTTTGAGTATGGCCATCTTCAGATCGTTCATCTTATGGCCAGAGTCAGAGAAATGTTTGCTGACAGGACTGTCTCTTGTTCCGCATGTGTTGCTATGGCAATGCAGATTCATTCTCTTGTTTAGCCCATGTCCCGTCTCACCTATGTAGTAGTAGCCCCATGGGCATTTCATTTGTATCATATGGCTTCACTGTAGATGGTTGCATTCTTAGTGTGTGTGTGGGGTGAAAGCTGTTGTCCCTCAAATAGCTGGCTCTGGCTGTAGATTTGCGGTATACATTAGTCTGTAGTTGGTTGTTCTATATAGTAATGGTGGTGTCTATGAAATACACTTCGTCTGGGGAATGGGTGAGTTTGAGGTTGGTGGTCGGGTGGAACGTATTGAAGTTCTCATGGAACTGTTGGAGGTCCTGTTCACCAGAGGTCCAAATCAGGAAGATGTCATCGATGTACCGAAGGTATGTAAGAGGTTTCAAGTGACAGGTGGAAAGAAAGTCACTTTCCAGTTTTGCGCAGAACAGATTGGTAAACTGTGGCGCCATCTGAGTGCCCATAGCGGTCCCGGATTTCTGGAGGTATGTGTCATTTCCACTGTCTCTGTGAGTGGCTCCTGCGGTCCCACAAAGTATCTGCAGGCTGAAATCCCATCTTTGTGGGGGATGTTAGTGTAAAGTGTACATACATATACACACAAGTATACACACACACACACATACACATAGGGCCGCCAACAGAAATCTTGGGGCCCAGGACAAATGCAAGGAGCAGGGCCCCACCCCCCCCCCCCCCCCCCCATAGCACACCTACCATGATTTTTTTTTTAAGGGCGCAACTTTTACTTAAATGGCAGTGTTGCGAGCCCAATTTCACACCTCGCGAGCCCCCCCATTTTACACCTTGCGAGCCCCATCTCTTTCCCTCCCATTTACCTCTCTACCTTAATCCCTGCCCCCCACCTCACATGTACCCTCACTCCCCCCAATACATATAAAAAGACCCCCACTCCACCCCAATACATATAAAAAAGACCCGCACTCCCACCAATACATATAAAAAGACCCCCACTTCCCCCCAATACATATAAAAAGACCCCGACTCCTCCCAAAACATATAAAAAGACCCCCACTCCCCCCCACTACATATAAAAAAAAGTAGACATACAATGGGGATGGTCAGGACCGGTGGCTGAAGGGTCCGGCGGCCGGTCTGAGGAGCCACCTGGCTAGGGAGGGCGCTGGGCGCAGGCCCGGGTCACGTGGGCCCGATGGGAACTGGAACTAGAGGGTGGTGGATGCCGGTGGGGGGGGAGGGAAGAGGAGGGGAAAGGATCCTAGTAGGGACTGAGGGGTGCGGAAGGATGCCAGGCAGTAGGCCCTGGCTGGGGGAGCTGAGGGGATGCCAGAAAGGACCTGGGGACAGTGGGGGTGGCTGAGGAATCGAGGAGAGCGCGGGTTAGGGCCCGGCCTGCAGGCAGAGCAGCCATTTTTTTCAGACACTTTATTTATTTATTTTTCCTGACACCGGCCTGGTGTCAGCTGCAGGCAGCCGGACACAATGAGTCACCGGTCCCGGGAAGCCAACCCAGCCGACCCACCCTGTTGACGGCCTGCACATACACACACACACTTATGAGCAGATTCAAGTTTCAGACAGGTGCACAACCCCACCTTTCCCTTTAGTCATGCAGCATTCAATGCTTCCGCTGCAGCCAGGGATTCTGGGTAATGACATGCAAATGAGCACTCACAGTGTCACTTTGTGTATCCTAGAATATAAATGATAATGGTTAAAAATGCTAATCTATTCCAATATGATATTCCAACTTTACAAATAAACTAAACATATGCTTTTTTATTTTTTTATAACAACATGGTAGGCCTATAATAGAAATAATCACCTTGCAACTCAGGCATTTATTAATGCTCTGGTAGTTAAAAAATGTCCTTCATAGACCTGTTCAATAAGTAGCCCAACCATTTTTGTAATAAATTCTACAGCAATCTTAGATAAATTGTTTGTAAGTTAAAAATAGAGCATAAGGTAAAGTAAATGTAGCCAAGTATTCCCCCTGCTCCACTTGCCTGCGACCCGGAATGCTGCGGGAGCGAGCGGCTGGCTGTGGTGGCACATTGGGCTGCTGGAGGGGCGACCGGGTCGCCAGAATTCCGTGGCGGCACATATTACAGTGCGCCGCCATCTTGTGTACATCCGTGAATGCGCTCTGAACCTTTCCGCATGCGCAAGAGGGTCCCGACAGCCGGCGGCCATCTTAGTACACTCACCGCATGCGCAGTGCTTTGATAGCGGCGGCCATTACCAATAAGTTCCGCATGGGGAACTACATAGGGAGCCAGGATTTTTCCTGCAACAGATTGCTACATTTCGGGCGCTTGCAGCCACGCCAGTCAGTTGGAGCCAGGACAAAGAAGGGGAAGGTAGGGTCTGAGTGTTAGTGGCACTCAGACTAGGACAGATGCCCTCCTCAGGTCCTAGATAGGCCCCTTCCACTTAGCTTGTGGTTGCTTTAGGGAAAGCCCCTTACGGTTCCCCATAACGGTTTAGTGTCAGGGACACAGTAAAGATGCTGTGCGGTGATTCGCGGCCTGTGGTCTGGGACCAGACCACCTACATACAGAGACTCTTACAGGTGGGACCCTCCAACCGGAGACCATTCAAATCAGAGGCGGAGTACTCGGCAGGTACCTTACAAAGTGCACCAACAACTCACAGGGTAGCTCTACTCCCTACACTTTTGGGTGGGCCCAGACATTGGGGAAAAGGACATCAGGGTATTGGTGCCTAGCACCTAATGTACTTTGGGGACACTCATTGGTGGTACTGAGTTGGGTGCTGTTATACAGTGTGGTACAGGGTACTGTTGATGGTGTATAGTAAAGGTTGTTATTATATATATATATACAGACGTGTGTGTATTACTGGTATTGTTCCTGGGAGGGGTTTATCTTGCTGTGTCAGGATCCCTTTCAGGTGGAGGCGCTGAGACCGAGGTGGATATCCAATCACCCCAGGCTCCCAGTGGGGAGGCTCCGGCCTTCTGTGAGCCAACAAGTAACGGCAGTTTCTTTAGTAAGGGGGAAAGAGGGCTACATAAATAAAAAATGTAAAAAAAAAATGCATTGTGTACACTGTGCAAATAAAGGATTATAGTCCTGGAGAGCTTTCGAAATGGCAATTTCTCCTTCATAGATTACAATGCAATTTTCTAGGCAACTAATTTCACTAAAGAGGATAATGACTTGAGCAAAAGGCTAATCAACTGCCAATCATGATTCTTGGAAGCACATAATTTAAAATATGCATAGAATTTATAACAAACCACATGAACACTTGCAGCTCTTCAATATATTAAAGCTAGTGAAGAAAATGCAAAGTGGAGGAAAGCTTTCAATTTTGCACCACAAATAAACAGCCTTCCAACGTAATGAGGTGATTAATTGTCTGCCGTGAGGTACAGTTGTTTAGCACTGACAAGTCAGTTATTAGGCCCACTGAAGGTATGACAGAGCTAAGATAAGTCAAGTTCTACACATACTGCTCATTGCGACACAGTAATATTTGCTGTCCACGCTGACCACCATTTTATTCTTTTACTTAATAGGAATATTTTACTGCCCATTCCAAATCTATTTTAAATCAGATACTTTCTACAGGCGATATAAGTATTTGAAATATTTATTGTCCGGGAGATTAAAATAAAACTCTCCCCAGAGCCAAATGCAGTTTAAAGATGATCGTGGTGGGGCGTGGTCAGCTGTTGACCAGAGTGGAGGTGAAGTTTATAAGCTCCGGGCCTTACCATGGGATTAACCCCCTCTAAAAGTTCAGAGAATTGCCCCCAAACCACACCGGGTGGCTCAAGTGCTGGAGACCACCCCTACAGCAGCAACATCGGGGATTTCCGAGGAAAGTACAACTACCTGGACCCCCAAGCGCCGTTCATAGCCATGGAAGCGGGTCGGGGAACATAAGCAGGGTCTGTGACCTCCCCGCAGTGATAGGAAGCTGATGGAGGCTAAATCAAAGATGGTCGCCGAGATTACGCAACACCAGTAGATCGCGGGGTGGCGGACCATGCACGAGACCCCCTGTGGTGCTCAGTGACCCCCCGCTGTGACAGACCTGTTTGCTGGGCGGCGAAGGACACCAGGTGCAGGCGCTGATAACATTAGGAGAGGAGTGGAGCCTGCAGGATTTTGGTGGTACAAAGAGGGGTGGGGAGACCCGAGGAGGGGGTTTAGGAATAAAGGGTGTAAAGGAGCAGAGAAGCCTTCACACCTCCCCCCACAAGATAAATACAAACTAGAGCAAGTAACATCTAAGAATTAGACCCCTCACATAAAAGAGCAAAGATCTGCCAACAAAAACCACCCCCTAGAGCAGGAGGGTACAAGAAGGCGCAACACAACGCACTGAGGATGGCTGCGATGTAGTGCAGCACCGCTGATAGCCGTGCAACCCAAAACCTGGGAACACTGAACACTGAAACATAGAAATAACTCTGAAGGTGAATTAAATAGGACTGGCAGCCGTGCTATCCTCCGCTTGAGCGATGGCAGCGAAAGCACACAGAGGGACCGCACAAGAAGCCTCCAGGTTCTTCAAGAAGCCGACACCAGTGACCGCAACTGTAGCACAAGATGGCCCACGGGGTATGCGAGACCGGGAGGCAGACTGAGAGAGAGGGCACCACATAGCCCTGACAAGGCAAGATATACTTAGCCTGATGAAAGACCTTAAAGCAGAATTAAAAGAGACTTTTCATACTGAATTGGAGAGATCTATTGATACATTTAAAACAGAACTGACAGAACAAGGGGAAAGGACTGATGCTGTGGAACGCAGTATAGAGAAAGTGCACCAATTTCAGACGGGGGGTGATCTGGAAATACTCTATTTACGCAGACAAGTAGATGTCCTGTTTGAAAAAGCTGAGGATAGTGAAAATAGATCTTGCCGCAATAATCTGCGCATTAAAAATATTCCGTAAGAAATAGACGCAGCTAAACTGTAGTCATATCTAATCAGTTAATTTCAAACGCTCCTACCAGAGCTGGACGATGACCAGTTAGTCATGGACAGGGCACACAGGGTGTTAAAATCAAGGTACGCTGACCCATCCAAACCAAGAGATGTAGTGGTCCGGCTTCATTATTACAAATCTAAAGAGGCTATTTTAAAGGCTGTAAGGGAGACTTCACCGGTAACAATGAAAAAGGATATCTTACAGATCTTCTCAGACCTAGCACCTGCTACTCTACAGAAAAGACGGAACCTGGCTGACACTTCCTCCATTTTGAGAAAGCATCAAATAAGATACAGATGGGGATTCCCCTGCCGGGTGATAGTCACTAAAAATGGTTAAACTAAATCCGCCGCGAAGAGGGCAACATTTTACTACAGCATCTGCGTCTGCTGAGCCCGGAATCAGGTGGGCAGCTCCAGCCCAAAACTCTGGACTGTGTTGGTCCCCCACCGGCGGACTGGTTCACGGTTGCCAGAGACAAGCGGATGCACAATCAAATAAGGTCAACCCCTCCTGAACTGAGTAAAGTTCCCTGAGACTGTCTATGTTTATCTTTAATGGTCTCAAATCAACCATGTGGGAAGGTTTTCCACATGCTAACGGCTGCCAGACGATTGATTATCTGTTTTTTGAGTTTAAGAGTCTTGGACTCTTTGATGGTCAAAATGTTTGTAATTTTGATGGTTAAAAAGTTCAAAGGTTTATAAGTTTGAAATGGTATTTAATATGACAATATTATGTTTGAAGTGTTCCCTTTTACAGCTGCTGGATGAGCTGAAGGTTTTAGAGTATTGAATATAGTCTTGCGGATTAAAAAGAACTATACATTGCTGCTCTGGAAACAAGGTATAGACTATTGAAAGGTCAGCTCATCCGGAACGCAAAACAATCTGTCTAGTAGGTCATGGCCGAAGACAGATCTGGGTATGAGCAGAGGTCTGAGGTTCCGGTAACAAGGTGGTGAGTGGTATGCTGGTGCTGACCTGTCCGACGCAGTTGGACCCATGCCCCCTAACCTTACCTTCGCACCCATTTCCCCATTCCCCTCACGAGGCTACCAGCCCTGGACCAGTTCTTCCTACTGTAAGTCTAGGGATTTCAGGGATTCCCCCCCCCCCCCTCCTCCTTCCCTATATCTTAGTCACCCTTTGCAACACGATTCATCCTTTTAAAGCTAATACAACACTCTAACATTCCTGATCCCACAGGTTAAATGGGGCTGAAAATGATATCCCTAAATGTTAGGGGTTTAAATACACCCCAAAAGTGCAGATTGGTAATCGTGGAAATGATTAGATTAGGTGCCGGGGTTGCTATGCTCCAAGAAACCCATCTGCTATCTAAAGACCAAAAATTGTTAGCTAGTAAAGATTTCCCCTCAATATTACAGGCTTCAGCGAGAGTGAAAAAAAGTGGGGTAGCGATACTATTTCATAAAAAACGTAACTTCCAACCCGACGAGATCAACGCGGGTAGAGATGTCCGTTTTGTAATGGTCTCGGGCCTCCTAAACCTGGTGCAAGTCACCTTAGTTAATGTCTACGCCCCCAATATAGATCAATTTATATTTTTCAAAGAGCTAATGGGCAAAATTGACTAATTTAAAAAAGGTAAATTAATACTGTGAGGAGATTTTAATATGCCTCTCAACCCCAAAATAGACAAAACGGGCCCAATAGCGTACTCGTCAACAAACAAAAATCTCAGGAATTTATTCAAAGATTTCTCTCTCCTGGACTCTTGGAGAATCCTTAATCCTGAGGTAAAGGATTACTCTTTCTTTTCTAATGTCCATGGGACAATTTCTAGAATAGATTATATAATGGTTGAATCCCCAATTTGTGTGAGGATTCGCCGTTCTGGTGCTTCTGCCCCTTTAACCCTTAGTCGCCTACATGATCCCCATGGCACACAAGAGTGGCAACCTAGCGGTGGTACTTGCGTGGATACTGCGCGGGCCCCGTCGGCCCCATCTGTCTATGGGCGCAGAGTGCGTTCCCGTTTCCTTCGGCCTTGACGCAAGGTGCGCTGTGAGCGGTCTCCCCGTCGGTCTGCGGTCTCCGCCCCTCAGTCCCGCCCCTATCCTGACGTCAGGACTACGCGGCACGGTTGCGTTCCTCGTTCCGCCTCCGTTCCCACGGGCCCCGCCTCTGGTCTCCGCTCCGTGTACTGGCGCGGGTGTCGAGGCACGCGACCGGGTCGCCTACATGTCGGTCGCAATTGGCTGTGCAATAGGACGCACCTGCATGATCCAGCAGCCTATCAGGAACCGCAGCCCCACTTCCTGGTTGCCTCTCATTGGTGGGAGGTCTACCGTTTGTGTGACGCTGTTACTCACTACTCTGTGCCTGTCTGCCTGACCCTGCCTGGAACTCACCTTGTGATACTCTCCTGCGCTGACCTTTGGCTTTGGACATGACTTCTCCACTCTCTCCTGCACTGACGCTGGCATTGGAATTCGACGACGCTGCTCTCTCCTGTAGTGGCCCTGGCTTTGGTTCAACGACTACTCTCCGCTCTCCAATCCTGACTCCGGATACGTACCCCAAATATCCACTACTCTAAACTCCTAGACCCGGCAAGTACCTCGTTTACACTGTCCTCTATTACCCTGATCCAGCCTGCAAGACTATCCTACACTCTAGACGCGCCCTCGCGGTTGTGGTTGGCGTTCTGTACCAATCCCTCCCTCAGCCCCGCGGTCGCGCCTCGTTTGTGGTGAGCTACGCGTTACAATTTGTAAGTGTCTTGCTGCGGCAAAGATATGCAGGAGTAAAAAATTGGGAGGAGCGCACAAACCGAATGGAGCAGGAAAGGACCCAGAATCAAAATATATAAAAAGGGTACTTTATTGTGTCATGAGACCCATCCAACGCGTTTCGAACATCACAGCATTCTTTATCAAGGACCTTATCCTTGATAAAGAACGCTGTGACGTTCAAAACGCGTTGGATGGGTCTCATTACACAATAAAGTACCCTTTTTATATATTTTTGATTCTGGGTCCTTTCCTGCTCCATTCGGTTTGTGCGCTCCTCCCAATTTTTTACTCCTGCATACCAGCATTGGAAGCTGCACAGCCAGCAAGCCACACCAAGGAACGTGAGTACTTTTCCTAACTAAGGGGAACCTGCCAATGAGATTGATCGTGGGTGGGCTTGTACTACACACTACCTGTCTTCAGGAGCACTGTACCCATTATTGTTGTTGCATCATCATTATTCTATATTTGTGATTACGGATTTCCTTTGGATGGTGGTTCTGGCATTATATCATCATTGGCCTGGCATTTGAGCGCTTTTGCCATTTCTCTATCTTGCGGCAAAAATATGCCCCACTGCCTGGTCAGATCACAGCTCAAAAGTAAACTTAAAAAACTGGGGCACAACATCCTGGAGGCTAAACAGATCCCTACTCTGCAGCCCAGAGGTGGTAGAAGAAATTAGGGAAACACTTAAGACCTATTTCGTAATTAACAATACTGGCTCGCACAGATAACAGCTTTATGGGCATCCCACAGGGTCATCAGGGGTAAGCTAATAGCGATTAGGGCCTGGAAAAAGAAACAAAAAGGTACAGGATATAAATAGACAAACCCTAGAACTAGAAAAGGCTGAGAGACTACCCAAAGCAAACCCTTCAGACCCACACTTTAAGCACATGGCCCAAGATAAGGAACACCTTAATTTGCTATTATTAGATAGAGAAACCTATGTGTTGTACGCAGCAAAAATATTATCATCAAAAAGGAAACAAGGCGGATCGCCTATTAGCAAATAGTTAACCCAGAAAATGAAGCAGTCCCAAATATTCTCAATTCGAAATAAAATAGGGCAAGACGTATATGATCCAGCCCAAATAGGAACAGAGTTTAAACAATATTATGAAAAATTATATAACCTGTCTAATACTAACAAAAAAAATACAAAAATAATCAGGCAGGGTCACGTGACGTCGCGTTGCCATGCCGTAGGGGAGAGGAGACAGGGGGCTCATGCAAGAAACGTTGCGCACCCCTGCTCTAGGTGACCCCCCGATTCCTGAGGTATACAGCGTTTAGATAAGAATACTTGTCAAGGAGAACAATATGGCTGCGAGGACCAGCCAAAAGAAAGCTGTAATGCCATCATGAGACAACGCTGTGGAGTTCAACCGCAACGACCTACGGGGACAATATACAGGTAAATATTTCAGGAGCGAGGGTGCTGGTCAGAGTAACGCGATTCAGCTCACATCAAAAAAATAATATACAAAGAGAAAAGCAGCATTGCTTGCTACTTTAAACTCATAGAACTGCTTGTAGGTTATACAGTTCCACGTGCATATTTATTTATTTACAACAACATTTATATAGCGCCGTTACCCAGGGCACTGTACATTACTTAGGAACGTACTAAGTCAAATATTTATTGTACCTGCTTCCATGTCAAATATAAGATACGTGTTACTGAACATTTTTATATTAGATGCAGGAAGAGATGTCTGCACCACCACGGAGCTGTCGGATTTGTTTGATTGACAGTGCTCAAAATAGAAGTTGACAAAAACAAATTAATGTTAAAAATGCCACCTTTAGTCAGTTTCAAAGTAAAAGCCCTATTTTTGCTCCTAAAGCGCAGACCCCCATATTTTGGCATGTACTTTACAATCAAAGTAATTTCTTTCAGATAGTATTGTCAGGTCAGCAAGAATCAATTTCTAATTCTTTAACCAACTGTGCCATTAAAAAATTACATGTTGCAAGTCCGTTCAAGTAATTACATTTGATTTCTTATTGCTTTTTGTAACTTTGGCTGCTGAAAATGTCAAACATTAACAATAAAAAGCTGGCGCTGTCTATGTTTGATCAGACTCAGTGAGAGCATTTCCTAAACAATGATAGAATTAATGTGCAGGAAAAGGAAATAGAATGACAGTGATAGCTCAGAGACAAGAAGGATCAAGAGCGATTCTTTGTGTGGAGTGAGCTTATCAGAGTGTTTAAATGCAGATGGATAAGTGCCAGGAAAAAAACGAAAGGTGAAGAGCTTGGTAAGCGTTGAGAGTAAGGGAGTTCAGGAAGATTTAATTACACATGAGAGATGAGATCAAGAGGGCAGGCAGTGGCACAGGAAGATGAGATAAATACGGACTCCTGATGATGTGGAAGGGGAATTGTATGTGGCATTACTGGTGAAGTTTGAATCAGAGGTAAGGCGGAGTCTCCTTTTGAGTTACTGTTGTCAGCAAAGTATTTTGCAGAAAGAATAGATAAGGCAGAAACCGTAATAACATTTAAGGAGGGTATTAAAAAGAATTAAAGACATCACCTATTTCAGTGGGTAATGATAATTGCTCTTGTTAATTAAAGATGTGGGAAATATTCACTGAAGTTCGCAAATCAGGCAAAATGTGCAGCTTTTTCTTTTTTTACCCAAACATTAGCAAAAACGTAAATGTTCAGAAAACAAATTGGATAAGCATTAAAAGTGAAGAAGAGTGGAGTAATTCTAAGTAATGTGAACTTTTGTGGAAATGTGAAATGTAAGTATAAATGTGTACAATTTTGCCAAAATGTCAAAACATTCACAACACCTCTATCGTTTAGCATTTGGGGAGATGTGTAGCATAAATGGGAGAGTAGTAGTAGTAGTAGTCACTTCAAACACATTGGATGTACCAATTTCATCTCCTGAGCCCGCCAAGGCGCCCCGGCGACCGGGTCGCCCCTACAACCCTCCTGACTGCCCGGTGAGTTCCCCACATGAAGCCCGGGTAAGGAGAGTTAAAAAGGAGGTCCTGGCTACATCTGTATTTGCCAAATACATATCATTAGAATGTCTTCTACGCTTTCAATATTTGGAAAGTCTATTTTCTAAAAGCCTTGTAAAACAATATGTCCTGGCATTGATATTTTAGAAATGGAACTAGAGGTTTGGAATGGCAATCTTTTTGCAGTGTGTCTATAATAAAGGCCTGACTGCCCATGCTTAAATGAAACTCCAGTGTAATATTATGGGAGTTTATACATTAGGCTTATCTGGTGAAGAAATTGACCTGTTAACCATATCATGCCGAAGGGTGCATCAAGCACTATTTATTAACTGGTACTAAGGCGCTATTGACTTGCAAAACAATTATCTCAATGGGCTGTAAAGTATTTCATGGCTTTGTACTCATTTCTAAATATGCCCACAGTCACTCTATCCAATTCCAGGAATGGCTAATATTTTGTACCTTGTGGGACATTTAATTATCCCCTGAGAGATACACTTTACCATTAAATAGTTCAGTTTTAACTGAGGCCTCTCTGCAGAAAATTATTGTAGGCTGCATTGCTACTTTCAATACGTAGAAGTATACTTCTATCATAAAGAATATACCACAGAGAATAGGATATCATTTTGTTTTTCTTATTAGTTACACAGCTAGACTTCCTGATCGATGATTAGATGCCTTGTTTGCTTTACTCAGCATGCTTCACTGTATTATCCAGTATCCAGGAAGAACACTCCTCCATAATCTTTGGATAGCTGACTCTTCTCTGTCTTTGAAGCGCTATGTACATTAATGGCGCTATATAAATAAAGACATACAATACAATACTCCCTACTCAGGCCATCCTCAGCTGCCTCTTCTTCCTCCTCCATCTCACCTCAGGACTTTGCTGACTATTTCAAGGAAAAGGTGGAATCCATACGTCAGGACATCCTCTATGTTTCCTCCTCCCATCCTACACCTCTTCCTAACTCTCCTCCTGCCTTCTTTGACTCTTTTTCCACTGTCACAGAGGAGGATGTGGCACTGCTTCTCAATCTACCACTTGCTCTCTTGACCCCATTCCCTCCCATCTCCTAAAACCTCTTGCTCCTACTATAATCTCTATGCTCACACACATTTTTAACTCCTCCCTCTACTCTGGTACCTTTCCCTCCTCCTATAAGAATGCAGCAGTTATACCATTACTCAAAAACAGCAAGCTTGACCGTACCTATCTTTCTAACTATCGACCTGTCTCACTCCTGCCTTTTGCCTCTAAACTCCTTGAACGTCTTGTATTCTCTCGCTTGCTCCATTTTCTCAACACCTATTCTCTGCTAGACCCTCTACAATCCGGCTTCCGCACTGCTCACTCCACTGAAACAGCCCTCACTAAAATAATTAATGACATCCATGCTGCGAAAGACAGAGGTTATTACACTCTGATCATACTACTCGACCTCTTTGCAGCATTTGATACTATGGACCTTCCTCCTCTCCTTCACATTCTCCATACTCTTGGCATTTGTAATAAAGCTCTATCCTGGATCTCCTTTTACCTCTCCCATCATACTTTCAGCGTCCCTTCTGCCAACACCTCCTCTATCGACCTCTCTGTGGGGGTACCCCAGGACACTGTCCTAGGACATCTCCTCTTTTCTCTGTACACACACTCTCTCTAGGTGGCCTACTCACATCTCTTGGGTTCAAATATCATCTCTATGCTGACGACACACAAATTTACTTTTCGACCCCTGACCTTGCACCTGCTGTACAGACCAAAGTTTCTGAATGTCTCTCTGCGATATCATCGTGGATGGTCTTCCACAACTTAAACTTAACATGGCAAAAACAGAGCTCCTCATACATACTCCCAAACGTGGCCCCACTACCTCCTTCCACATTACTGTTGGAAGTTCAGTCAAACACCCAGTAGCGCAAGCTCGCTGCCTAGGGGTCACGCTCGACTCCTCTCTCACTTTCTCATCTCACATTCAATACGTATATAAAACCTGTTGCTTTTTCCTCCGCAATATCACAAGGATACTCCCTTTCCTCTGTTGCTCGTCTGCTAAAACTCTGACACAGGCCCTCATTCTCTCCTGTCTCGATTACTGTAACCTCCTGCTGTCCGGCCTTCCTGTCTCTCACCCGTCTCCCCTACAATCTATCCTAAACTCTGCTGCCAGAATCACTCTACTCTTTCCAAAATCTGTCTCAGATTCTCCCCTGCTGAAATCCCTCTCCTGGCTTCCTATCAAATCCCGTATCACACATTCAATTCTCCTCCTCACTTTTAAAGCTTTACACTCTTCTGCCCCTTCTTACATCTCAGCTCTAATTTCTCGCCATGCACCATCCCGTCCCTTGCGTTCCACTCAAGGATGTCTTCTCTCTACCCCCTTTGTATCTAAAGCCCTCTCCCGCCTTAAACCTTTCTCACTGACTGCCCCACACCTCTGGAATGCCCTTCCCCTCAATACCTGACTAGCACCCTCACTATCCACCTTTAAGACCCACCTTAAAACACACCTGCTTAATGAAGCATATGAATAGCTCCGTGGCTAACACTATACACCTGATATATAAAGCTTGGCCTCTTGCAGACGCACTTATCAGTATGCCCTCCTGTATCTGTATGTTCCTCCTACCAATTAGATTGTAAGCTCTTCGTAGCAGGGACTCCTTTTCCTAAATGTTACTTTTATGTCTGAAACACTTATTCCCATGATCTGTTATTTGTTATTTATATCACTGTCACGTGTATTGCTACTGTGAAGCGCTATGTACATTAATGGCGCTATATAAATAAAGACATACATACAGTACATACAAATTTGGACTAACTTATCCAATGCACTTTTATTCCTTGTGTTCTAGGTGAAGCATCTTCTAGAGAATTTCAAATTAATGATTCTGGTAGTATATTTAATAGTTCACAGGCGACAAATTTCAGTTGCCTTTTTTGTTTTATAAACAAAAGTGTTTTTGATGGATGCTTTAATGCTTTAAGTAAGGACAAATGTAAGAGCCCTACATGAAAGGGGCATTCACCTCTAAAAAAAACCCATTATAAAATCATTTTTATATATTGCTCCTGACTCCAAAATTATTCTTTAGAATGTAAAGTCTTTCACTAATAAAAATACATGACATGGGGGATTTGAACAACTAAGAACCACAAGAGGCACCTTCCCATGGGGTCCCCTGAGCTGAAATGAAAGCGGTTCAGCTCCAGAAACCCTCTGCTTCCCACACCGTCTCCGGAATTGAACCATATTAATTTCAGCTCTGGGGACCCCCTACTTTTCTAGAAGCTCCGGAGACCACTGCTTCCAGAGATACTTACCTCCAAAGGGGGTGTCGGCATAGTTACAGCTCTTGCATCATGTGGGCCAATAGGAAGTTGCACCGGATGACATCACGGCTTCTTATTGGCCCGCAGGACTCGGGAGCTTTGAAAAGCGGTCATTACGTGAACCCCAGCTAGCCTAGCCGGAGCGGCTATTGGCACCCTCTATGGAGGACAGTATCTCCGGAAGAAGAGTGTCACCGGAGCTGAACTTAATGGGGTTCAGCTCCGGAGACCCCTTGCTTCAATCCTATGTAAAACAATTTAAAAAAAGGGGGGGGGAGGAGCAGCTTGGATTGTCACTTTAAACCTTGTATTTACTCATTACATTCAAGGTTGATGCAAGTTCTTTACTTAGTAGATGCATATAAATGTTCTAAATAAATCTAAATATATTATAAATTAATATAAAATGTGTTTTCTCTTATCAATTAAAAGGCAATGGGTATAAATATTAAGTCCATTCTAGAAGTATAATCTTCAATTTAAAAAAAAAAAACACCTTTAATTTATATTAAAATCCAGGCCCACTACACAGAGCAATAAAGTTGTTTTAGCCCTACTGCTGAGAATTAAATACTTGATAAATGACGACTGTGATAATTTGTGCTTAACTTGTATCCCCTTGGTGATTAAACTGCCTAGATAATTTACACCTATATGATCTATAAACAACACACAATAGCCAACAAATGTAGCCTGTGTTCTTGAGTGTATACAAACAGAATTCTACAATCTACACCGATTTTAAAAAAACAAAAAAACTATTGTTTTCACAATCTATGAAACCTTTTTGAAGTCCAATAAATGGACGCAAAGCAAGTCATTCTTAGTTAAATTGGTGATTATGAGACACAATCTTTGGAGAGTTCAAATCCAAAATTTATAAGATTCTTGTGATGAGAGCTTATAACTAAGGCTGCGGCCCCTCTGCCTGCGCTGCACATGCGCCTGCGAGAGTTTCGCCCTCATTGGCTGAACCGCCGGGGGCATGGCCCAGCGCTCCGTCACGACTCCTGATCTCAATTTTCTGGAGAGCAGGAGTTTCTGTCGGTGCAGCATGGCGCTTCCCCCTCATAGCGGGCCTAGCCCCATTGTGGGTGGCTCTTGTCCCTGCAGAGTCCGCCACAGCTGGCGCTGCAGTAGCCAGCGGGGACTGGCCTAAAGGCCTTAAACCAGCATTAAATGTGGTGTGGGGCAGCTGAGCATCCTCAGACAGATTCCCAATAAAGGCATTCAAAGTCTCATATGGCCCTATTTGAGATAATCAGGGGAAGAAACATGTATCAGTGTAGCTTGCACTGTTTATCCCAAGCCTGGCTTTCCACATATAATTTTAGGAAAGTTGTATTCACTGGCTCAGTGTATTCATTTTCCAATATCTTCATGTTTTAACTACAGATTGTGCTATGGCAACCTACCAGACACACTGATGCTCTCTTTTGGTCAGAAATACATCTGACCAGACTTCTGCGGTATCGTCACAAATATCAATAGCTACAACCTAGAAAAACTGACCGCTATTAGCAGCAAGAGATGCAAATCAAATATGTAAGTTATACAGCTGCCATCACAGGAATGCAAAGTCCTCAAAAAGATATTCAGCTTTTATATTTTCAAGGACCACAATAGTATTCCCTATCGATTACTACATAGTAATTTTGCTTTACACACTAAAATATACAATTAAATATCTCTGGGTTGCTAGACCATACCAGCATACTTCAGAGCATAACAAAAAGTTGTATTGAAGGGTGAAATCAACAAAAGTATGTTTTTCATAATAGATTATTGGTATACTGTATACCAGGGGTGCACAAACTTCTTGCTTTGTGCCCCCCTGCCGGCTCTCCCCTCCTGCTCGCGCCCCCCTCTACCACCCATATAGCAGCTTTGGCAATAATGAAAGCATTTCCACACAAGCGAATGCATCTAGTGTATACATGAACAAAATATGACTAGTAGTCATATGACTAGTAGTCTGAAGCGTCAAAACATGACTAGTAGTCTGAAGCGTCAAATGACGCAGCAGGGTCATGTGATGTCAAGTGACGCCACGTTGCAATAGCGATGCGTCCTGAATCCGACTGAATCACAGTAAGTGGAGTTGCAGAAGACTTGCGCGGTCTCCTTGCATTTAAATGCCTTGGGGAAGAGCGTAGGGCCTCTGCAACCGCCGAGCCCCCCCAATGAAATCTCACGCCCCCCAGTTTGTGCACCCCTGCTGTATACAACGCTACCAAATTCATACTGATCAGCTCTCCCTATTTATGATGGAGACCCACTGATTAAAAAACGAAAAAAACATTTCAGTTATAAATCTTTCCCCCACCCCCTGGGAGATATGGCGGCTACCGTGTGTGTGGTGCGTTACCTGTGGCTCACAGGAGGGCAGAGCTCCCGCTGCTGGCAGCCTTGGGAGTGTCTGATCTGTCTGGTGACAGCGCCTCCACCTGTACGGGATCCTACTATGTGGGATAACCCCGTTACAGGAGCCCATGCAATAAAACACTCACTGCTAAGCGTAACAGTTTTACTGTATACAATAGACCAATCACATTGTACGATTCCACCAACTAGGCCACGCACGGCCGTACCCTCCAGTACCTTCCTACACCGTGTCCAAACCTGGATAGATGGTCCCCCCAAAGTCCCGAGGGGCCCTTGGGTACCAACCACCCTTGTGTCCACAAGTAGCAAGTCCCACCCAAGTGTGTGAGACAGCGTTGCCTCACTAGCATGTGTACACTTGGTGCACTTGTAGTACCTGCCGGGTAAACCCGGTAAAGCAGACTGTAGATGAAGCCATACGGTCCCACACCGCCAACGACGAGTCCGCCTCCGCGTTGCGTAGTTTCCGGCAGGAGTGTCCCACCGTTACAGTCTCTCTCTCTCTGGAGGGTGGTCTGGTCCCAGTCCACCATGTGCCAGTCCGCAGCCACGTCCTAGCTGTGTCCCTCAACCTGGTTCTATAGGGGCTGTGTCCCTAACTAGTGGGCTGGTCCCTGTCACAACCACAAGCTGAGGGGAGTCGGGCCTAGCTGGGGCCTAACATGGGGACTCTGGCCTAGTGCAGGGGCCACTGACACCCTGCAGATGCACACCCTACTCCTCTGCTGTCCAAGCTCTGACTGACGTGGTCTCCAGCGCGCAATATGTATCCTTTCTGGAGCAGGGGGATCCTCGCAGCCCTATTGGCCTATCTGTGGCACCTGATCCCCTGCCCCTGTGTATTATGGTGGCTGTAGTTCCCGCGGAGCCCTGTATCAGTAATGGCCGCGCTACCAGGACCTGTCTGCGCATGCGCGGTCACACTGCGCATGCGCGCGTATTATCAACATGGCGGGGCCCTGCAAGGGGAGACACCGGCGATCCGATCACTTTTGCACTGACTGCAAGTGTAGCTGAGGAAAGCGGGGGGGAACTGGGGGGCCGGGGGAGGGACCCTGCTATAAATCTGTAGCAAAAATATTTTTGTCTCATTATTTCAACCAACTGTCAAGCAGTTTGCAGTGTTGGCATATTTAAAATTAGTTGCTTTGAAAGCTTTCTGATTAGTTGATAATCAAATCTTTAGTTCAGATGCAAGCAATCAGGATTTCTAACAAAAACTTCAATTTAGTTTTTAAGCAAATGCTACAGCTGCACTCAACACATAATGGACGAATTTGTTCTAGCTGCGAATAATTTGATTAAGGACGGACTGCTGTTTTTAAATATTAAATTTAGATTCACTTGCCTATGTTTGCACAGTTCACATTACCCCGGAGTACAACATATTGGTGTGGACAAAACGGTCTTTCATTAAATAATTCTAACCTTTTCAAACATGATCCTGAAATATAGGATTTGCAATTAACTTGCAAACAATTGGCTTTAAAAAAAAAACACACCGCCTCTGAAGAAATGTTGTTGATATGATCTTTTCCAGGTATACACCATGTGTTTCATTCACAAGTCACTGGCAAAGATTAAGGGTATAGGTTGTTCATTGCTACAAAGACTGATGTCTGTTTAGCTGTAAAGAGATTAAATACTACAGTGATGGTGGATAGAAAGCTAAAAACTTCCAATAGCATTATCCAAAGGTACATAGAGCCCGGTTACATAAACAAGGATAACACACTCGTTCTTTTGAGCTATTACACATTAAAGCAGCCGTGGCATTTACTCTGCAACATGTTACGTAATGTTCTTGTGCCAGTCACAGCCTGGGTTTTGTTTGGTATTAAAGCAGCAATACTATATCACCCCTCCCCCCACTCCTTTTTTTCTTTTTATTATTTGTATATGTAAAGCTTGTGACAAATGTATAATTCTACATTCTTACCTAAACTGGCAGTCGTTTGGTGCTCCTATTATAAATTGGACAAAATCCTGATTGTGTGACTAACGAAATGGCCGCTTTCTAACTATGTGCTGCAGTCTGTGAAATGCTGCAGCTGATATGTAATATTATATTACTATGTTAGGGTTACCACATGTCCATACTTTACCGGATATGTCCGAATTTTGGATTGAAGGTCGCCATCCGGGAGGAATTTGTAAAGAACTAAAACTGTCTGGGAACGCCAACCGTGCATGCGCAAGCAATGAGCGCCAAGCTTGCAACCGCTTGCACATCTGTGGTCTGAGCTCACGCATGCGTGGTCATGCAATGCTGCCTGCGCATGCGCGAAAGAAAGCCGACCACGCATTTTCCGTTGCCGCTCATCGCTCACGCATGCACAGTCGGATTTTGGTGTCTGCTTTTTTTGAGGATCAATTTATGGTAACCCTAAGTGTAACACATTATTGTAACACATTTCAGACCAATATACAGTTTGCTGTTTGGAACACAGCAACAGATCTATCTGTGATGTTTTGTTGCTAAATGGCAGAGCTCAAAAAGGTGTTTGAGACTGTTTCAAAAGAGGAAGTAGATATGACTTTCTAAATGATTGCTGTGGCAACCAAAGAATGATGAGTACATTTTAAAAAATCATTAAAAATGGAAGGCATTTAAAAAAAAAAATGCAGACGGTATTATCTATTATCTGATATATTCAAAATAAAACATATAGCATTTTTCACGTTTTGCTGCTTTAACCATCTATTCCATTTTTTACTACTGCTATACTATTGTTGTATGGACTTCTTTAATATCAAGTTAAACAGGCTGCTCAATTCATGGAGAGCCTTCCGTATATATTAGTGATGTTATCAATGCCGGGGGTAATGCAACGGGAGAAGAGGACAGGAAATATGGGTACAACAATAGAACTATATTTAAGTTTACACATGAAATAAAAAAAATGATCATAACAAAAGCTGACCATTTTCTAGCATATAAGGATTTATACAGCTCACATGCCAACTAACTGACATTACTCAATCTGTGTGATAGGAACTATCACTTTTCTTTGCAGGACTTTGCCATCATATAGCAAGATACAAGCAGTCCTCGGTTATCCGACACAGGGGCTTATGCAGAGAGGTACGGTTCAAGAAAGGCTTAAATTCGCCGCAGGATTGGCATTTAATGTTGTGCTATGCAGGGTACTCCGGTAGCGCGGTGTGCATGAAATTGTTAATTAGGCGAGTTTCACTTGGCGTGAAACTCGCCATTCAGAGGCGCGCGGTATTTGCCCACAATACAGCCAACTTTTGTTGGCGGGCAAAATTTCCCCTAAACGTGCCATTTAGTAGCTCCGATTGGCGCGTACATGCGCATCGGAGCTACTGGAATCGTGCGTGTTTTAGCATTGGCGAAATCACGCTTCTCGCCACACGTCTGGCGAAATTGAATTGGCCCGCCAAGTTCTCGCCACTAACTGCCTAAATGCGGACATTTTTGCCTCTAACCTGGCGAAATTTACCTTAACGTACCTCTCTGCATAAGCCCCACAATGCGTTACTCAAAATGGCGTTGGATAGCGAAACGTTGTAAAGCGAAACACGTTTTCCCATAGGAACACTGTTTAAATGAAAGGTTCCGTTCCTGAAGGCATTTTTAACACTAAAATACACCAAATATTTTACGCAGGCAATAAGATACGCAGCACATACATAAATTATATAGTGTATATACTGTATTATATATATAATATAATATAATAAATAATATATTATATAGTATAATATAATATTATATAGTATAATATATTATATAGTATACTATTATATATATATACGCACTTACGACACTTTGCAACGTTGTTTATGTGTATGTGTGTATATGTATATATATGTATGAATATATATATATACAGATATATATATATATATATATATACACACACAGTGGTTGACAAATCACCAAAAAATCTACTCGCCACCTAGTACCAAACGTGTGCTGCTTGGGCCAATATTTACTCGCCCGGGGGTTAAATCCACTCGCCCGGGGCGAGCAAATGTATAGGTTTGTCGAACACTGTTATATATATATATATATATATATATATATATATATATACACATACGCACACACACACACACGAACAACGTTGCAAAGCTTCGTAAGAGTGTTGGATAAGCCGTTTTGGCGTTGTAAAAATGAATATAGGTATGCATTGCATAGCGTTGGATAAGCCATTCGTTGTAAAACGAAGCGTTGTAAAACGAGGACTGCCTGTATGAGGAAAGAATAGTTGACAGTAGAGGGGTAACCAGGCTCCAAATAAAGGTTTAGGCCCATTTGGTTACCCCTGATCTGTAATAAGTGTTCAATAAGAGTCAGCTCTTGGACCCAGTGTTGTATATGTATAACCTGTAATTGTGCGGTAATTAAGTATTTGATGTGTTTTTAGCTTTCCAGGAGTGCCAGCGAGCAGGGATTGTTGTGGTATGAGTTTCAAGGAGGGTTTTGCGGAGAAAGTGTTGTCAGATTGTCTATAGCCAGGGCCCAGAGTTGCTGGTTCTCCTAAAAATGTACCCAGGAATCCTGGATGCATGTAGACATATGGTCTCGGTAATCTCTCCCCTTGAAAACGCTTTCGCGACTCACCACTAGGGGTTCCCTGCATCAGCACCGACCAGAAAGGTAAAAGGGGCATAGGGATGTGAGGTGTCCCTGAAACAGTCAAGGGGTCTCTAGGTTAATGGGGATATCCAATAACTGCCCAAGTCACCCAGAACCTATAAAGGGGTTCCTGGGTTGGTTCCCTGCTTCAGCACAGACCAGAAAGATAAAAGGGGCATAGGGATGTGAGGTGTCCCTGAAACAGTCAAGGGGTCCCCAGGTTAATGGGGACACCTGGAACCGGTATAGGGGTTCAGAGGTACTCCAATCATCTAAGGTTGTGAGAGGGTTCTTAGAATCCATACTAAGTTTATGCAACAGTGTGTGGGGGATATGGCTGGTGAAAAGTGGAGTGCAGCTTTTTATTCTATTTCCCATACCAGAAAGATTTAGGATTGTTAAAGTGTATATTTTATTAACAAAGTGTGTTAAGTACATGTATTCTTAGTGCACAGTAAAATGAGGCACATGGATGACACGTGTTCATGTAGCTGCGGGGATCTCTAGGTAACATAGGGGTACCCCAGTTAGTGCCAATGTGTCCCAGAACCTGTATTGGGTTTGTGGGTTATGGAAGTTCCCTGAAAAGTATAGAAAAACTTGACCTGTTTAGGGGCGTTTGGGGTTCCCTGTGTCGTAGAAACTCCAGACTTTGGGAGTGTAAGTTTTAGGTGGGATATTGGGGTATTGTATTCCTTTTGTTTGCAGGAGTTCAGGGGGCCCAGCTACTGGTGGTCCCCTGATTATCCCCGGCGTGCAGGCACTATTTGTGGGTTCGCGGGGTGAATCACATTGGGGCTGCACAGTGTCCCCCAGGCTCCTGGTTTTCAAGCCCAGATATCCCCAACTAATTTCCCACACGTATATAAGGTTCCCCAAGGTTTATACTTTATTAAAGTATGGTTCCGAGGGTGTTATACTGTATGTATAAAAATCCATACAGTCAGCCTAAAGCATTTGCATAGGAGACATGATGCCTACCCCGCCTTCTGGCCTCAATTCTGGGAATCCAGAATATGGAGGTGTCAAGACCATTTGGTAGCAAGGAGGGGTAGAGGAAAAGGACCTAACAGCCATATGGGTTCTGCCAGACTCTGCGGAGCCTTCCCGGCAGATAGCCATGGCCCATTCTCTGTTATCAGCCAGATGAGCCCTGCTCTGATTACCTGCTGAGAAATTTCTCAGGCTTTTTGATTGGGCCATAGTAATTTGGGAATGAAACACCAAAGGTATTATAAACCGCTGAGCAATTCAGATTTTCAGTTCTCAAAGTTTTCTAAGATTCTAAGCACCAAATAAATTCCAGCCCTTAGGAGAGAGAGAGGAGCTGTGGCATTTGGAACTGCAGGTTGATTTTAGTTCCAAGACTTTTGTTAGGGTAAGCTTTGGATTGATAAGCCCCTACACCTAGGAAAGTATAGTTTTTGTACCTCAGTCCCAAATAAGTGTGTTTTTTGCCTATATTTTGTGTATTATTGTGTGTTTGCCTATTTTACGTGAATAAACTACAATTTATTTCATTATCTTGTTTTGCTCAATGTATGATCCGGATAAAAAGGTGTAAATCGCCTGGTCTCATGACAAATAGCCTGCATCTTTAGCACATCGGTACCAAGGAGTCAATTTGCACCTATGGAAAATAAGTCGGTCTTCTTCCTGTCCTTGCCTGACAGCTCTATCGGGGCCCAAGAACTACACACCCTGTGTACCTTGTGCAATGAGGTTAAGGCCCGCCAAGGAGGCCAATAGCAGGAGTTGGGCCCAACTTGTGTCCGGGCACCCCTCAGCCATACGGCTTGGTGAAAGTAATCCTGACACCCCCTGTCAGCAACACCTGGTGCAAGCATGTAGCTTATGAAGGCACCTGCAATGTTTGGTTGTACAAAGATTACATCAACCTCAAAAAGGATTAACCCTTCATGCGCTTGATAAAGTTAAGTGTAAAATGGTACTTTATACCAGGGCCCTGCACGATACTCTTAATAAGAACATGTGAAGTGTTAATATTGTACTAAACTTACTGCCATTATAGTTCTATATACTCAGGTGAACAGAGTTATATTGCTTATTTATTATACATGATCCCTTATTAATTATATGCAAATTAGGCGCACTTTGCCATCTGAAAGCCTGTTATGGCAGCAAGGCCTACACCAGTGTTTCTCAACAACGGTGCCAGAGGACCCTAGTGTGCCAAGACCCTTTGCCAAGGGTACGATGGTCCTAGGGGAAAAAACCTCTACTGGCTGCTCAGCGGACACATCCTGAGCTGCCTGGAGACATAGAGGCTGCAATCCGCTTCCCTTCTCTCAGCCGAGCACAGAGGAGAGAGAGAGGAGCCTTTTTACCTCCAGACAGTGCAAGAAGAGTCTGCTGAGCAGCTGACATCTTTGAGGTGTGTGAGAAGGTGAGGGGAAATAGGGAAGGGGTGAAGACTTTGTGTGTGGTGCGTGTGTAATGGCTTAGTGAGGGAGACTAGTACTTTTTGTGGAGTGGGTGAAGGTGTGCCGTGTAAGTAGAGAAGTGGGGTGGATGTGGTGTTGATGACTAAGAAAGAGGGTGTATGCTGTGTAATAAGGGGGGGGGGGTAAATATGGAGTGTGTCTGTGAAGTTTACATGGTGAGTATGTGTGGTAAGAAGAGCAACTATGCATAGTGTTGTAATTCCTAATTAGCATACAGTAACATGGGTACTTACTTATTTAATCTAAAGTGAAGAGTAACCTTGTTTACCATGTACAGTTAGCTCCGGAAATAATTGGACACTAATACAAGTTTTGTTATTTCAGCTGTGTACCAAAATAAATTCAAGTTACAGTTAAATAATGAATATGGGCTTAAAGTGCAGTTTATCCGCTTTAATTTAAGGGTATTCACATCCAAATTGGAGGATGGGTTTAGGAATTACATCTCTTTAATATGTAGCCCCCTCTTTTTCAAGGGACCAAAAGTAATTGGACAATTGACTCAAAAGCTGTTTCATGGACAGGTGTGGGCTATTCCTTCGTTATTTCATCATCAATTAATAGCAGGTAAAAGGTCTGGAGTTGATTCCAGGTGTGGCATTCGCATTTGGAAGCTGTTGCTGAGAACCCACAACATGCGGTCAAAGGAGCTCTCAATGCAAGTGAAACAGGGCATCCTTAGGCTGCAAAAAAAAAGAAAATCCATCAGAAAGATACTGTAGCAGGAACATTAGGAGTGGCCAAATCAACAGTTTGGTACATTCTGAGAAAAAAAGAAGGCAATGGTGAGCTCTGCAACACAAAAAGGCCTTGACGTCCACGGAAGACAACAGTGGTGGATGATTGTAGGATCCTTTCCATGGTAAAGAAAAACCCCTTCACAACATCCAGCCAAGTGAAGAACACTCTCCAGGAGGTAGGCATATCATTATTCAAGTCTACCATAAAGAGAAGACTTCACGAGAGCAAATACAGAGGGTTCACCACAAGGTGCAAACCATTCATAAGCCTCAAGAATAGAAAGGCCAGATTAGTCTTTGCCAAACAATATCTAAAAAAGCCAGCCCAGTTCTGGAACAGCATTCTTTGGACAGATTAAACTAAGATCAACATGTACCAGAATGATGGGAAGAAAAAAGTATGGAGAAGGCTTGGAACGGCTCATGATCCGACACATACCACATCATCTGTAAAACACGGTGGAGACATTGTGATGGCATGGGCATGCGTGGTTTACAATGGCACTGGGTCACTAGTGTTTATTGATGATGTGACAGAAGACATAAACAGTAGGATGAATTCTGAAGTGTATAGGGATATATTGTCTGCTCAGATTCAGCCAAATTCAGCGAAGTTGATTGGACGGCACTTCACTTTACAGATGGACAATGACCCAAAACATACTGCGAAAGCAACCCAGGAGTTTTTTTAAGGCAAGGTAGTGGAATATTCTGCATTGGCCGAGTCAATCACCTGATCTCAACCCAATCGCGCATGCATTTCACTTGCTGAAGACAAAACTTAAGGCAGAAAGACCCACGAACAAACAACAACTGAAGACAGCTGCAGTAAAGGCCTGGCAAAGCATCACAAAGGAGGAAACCCAGCGTTTGGTGATGTCCATGCGTTCCAGACTTCAAGCAGTCATTGCCTGCAAAGGATTCTCGACAAAGTATTAAAAATTAACATTTTATTTATGATTGTGTTAATTTGTCCAATTACATTTGAGCCCCTGAAATAAGGGGACTGTGTATGAAAATGGTTGCAATTCCTAAACGTTTCATACAATATTTTTGTTCAACGCCTTTAATTAAAGCTGAAAGTCTGCAAATTATGAAAATTGTGTCTGTGTCCAATAATTTCCGGACTTAACTGTATCTGTATTAATCATCTACCTTACATTGCAAAGCTTTGTCCCAGATAATAATGTTGTATTTTAATTTTAATTAAGTTCCTGGGTGAAGCCTCTCAAAGCATTTCGTTTAGCTGCTGTTTAATGTTTGATGTAACTCATTTTATTTTTTCCTGGAGGTTTATTTACTCACCATGAAAATGTACTTGATTCTTTAGGTGGAGGCACTGTATTGTAATATTTAACCCTTTCATTCATGGAATTTTACTGATCTGCTGAGAGAACCAGAGACTTTACAGGAAACTGATACTTTTTCCCTGATAGTCCAGCTGACAATCATTTGGTGCTCCTGTTATAAATCTGTAAAAATCCTGATTGTGTACATAATGGCTGCTTCAGTCAGTTTAATTCAGCAGCTACAATGTATTCTTAAATTACTAAGGTAACATTATATATTGTTACAGCTAACAGCTCAAACTGCTGGGAATATTAGGAACAAATTGTCACAAGCAGGAAAGTGTTGCAAATATCTTGCACTGTTGGGGACGTGGGCTAAAACCTGTTATAGAAATCAAAGGATGCTTTAAAATGCATTAAAAATGGCGCTAAGAGTTGATTTCTTGTTTGTTTGTTTTTTAAATGCAGCAAGTATTATCTAACAATCCAGAACCTTGTAAAATAATGTATCCACCTTCTCAGGAATTTTGTGAAATTAGTGGATGATTATGCAGCAGTGATAAAATCATACGTACAGAACAGGAAGAATTTAGCTTTGACGGTATGTTAATACAGAGCATTATATAACACAAATAGTTAAAAATATATAAAAATAGCAATATCTATGTATTTTAGAGTTTTGAACTGACTTGGCAACTAGTGTGAGACATGGATCCAGCCGTAGATGTTTACTGTCTTTTCTATATCTCCTGCATAAATAATAATCAATTTCAGCAAGAATCTAAATCAATGGTAAAAAAAAAACAGGACTTAACCACATCCTACCATAAAGATGGAATGTGTGTTTTTTATATATGCATATAAAAGCTCATATGTAAAATGTTACGTATATGTAATAAAATAGCTCATGTGAAAACATATACTTAGCACATAAGCCATATAAAAAGCCCCATATGAGAATCGCAAGTATATTCTATTCCCCCCTAACATTCACACCTTGCAGCCAGCACACACATGAATAGGCACAAAAAGAATAATTCAATCTCCACATTTAATGCGAAAACAAAAGAATATGAACCCTACTTAATGAACTCTGAAAGATGGCTTACAGCAGATTGTTTTTTAGCAGGTTTTTCCCACAAGGATTTGCAGGCTTTTTACAGAATGCTAGGTCTCAACTTTAAAGCGCTTAAATGTGAAACACTGCTGCTCTGCTCAGTGGATCTAACACTTGTGAACAGACAAACTAACAGATAAAAACTTGGTGGTACAGTACTGTATCTCTGTAGTTATTTCGTAACATAAATACATGTCAACTATGTCTACGATTTGGAATCAGTCTCAGTTAGTTTTAGTATCAGCACTTCCATAAACTTCCATGAAGTTGCACTGATAAAAGGTCAGTGCTTTTCCATTAAAATGTATTTTTTTTTCTCCAGGACCGCCTTTATCTCACTGATGTTGGTTCCTTGAGGTGTAGATTTCTGGAATTGTTAAATGTATCATAAGAACACAAACATTTCAGACTTCAATTCAGTTCTGAAATGAAGTGCAGCATAACATTAGGCCTACAAAAGCCGAGTGTGTTGTGGAAATGCTGAGGATAATGCTAGTATATTTTGGCTATACAAATTAGTATAAAGTATACATTTAACAGAAGATAATCACACAAAAAAAAAAAAACTGGTGGTGGATTTTTTTTATTTTTTGAACTCCATTGCCAGAGTACATCATACTATTTTGGACAAGAGTAGAGATGTGGATTTCTTTTCACAAGCGAGATTTTCTCAGGAATTTTTTTCCAGCGGACTATTTTGCAAAGTACATTTGAAGACATTTGCACAAGTGGGGTCAAGTGACCTGAGGTTACATTGATCCTTTATACTGCCACCTTCCAAGCGAGTGTAAAAACGCAAAGTTAAGGACAAGAATTAAACAAATTGCGCCGTAAACTTGAAGATAATTCACATTATGCTGGTGATGTCAAACTCTCATTGCCGCATTAGGATAAGGGAATTTCCTTCAGGGAGCAGAAACATTATAAACTGTTCCGCTAAAATCAGGGTGTCTCCTTCATAAAGAGGACGAGTTGATCCGTTTGGACAATAGCATTATGAATACTGTATACTGTACAGAAAGCCACCATTTTTATATCAATGTGTTGCTGGGCTAAAGCAGGTAATGACAAGGGCCTTGCACAATTATTTCTAAGATGCAATTGTAACTCTGGCCCTTTCTCATTCCCCCGTACTTGTCCCCATTAATAAAAAGCTACCACATGTCTGGAAGGCTCAACCAGGACAGGTCTACTGTATGTGAGCCAGCAATATAGCACACACAAAACAGAGGCCCTTTTCAACAATGTATATGTGATTACAAATTTACCTTAAACCGCTCTTTTTAACATGCCTTTTATGCAGTTTACAGTTATTTGTTTATTTGTGATTTCTACAGACCAGGAACAATGTGTTAGCTCGATCTTAAAAGGCAGCCCTAAAAAAAAGGCCAGACACAAGGACAGACACCATTTAGTTACAGTAGCTATTCGATACAATAGTTTATTGCTTTCTGTATTTTCTTTGAAACAAGACTCGTGGGGATGCCATTTGCTTTCTGTTAGAAGCTTCATTATGAGAGTAAGTTGTCCAGAAGGATTCCAGATTTTGACACTGCATGTCTCCATGGTAAATCACTTGAATTTTTTGTCCTAGTCTAGATAAACAAATGTAGCTCTGATGGGTTTGCCTTTAATACTGCGACTAATGGAGAGTTTTCACTGATCTTTAATTGCGAAAGTCAAGTATGCAAAAATCCATAATTTTATAAAAACAGAAGGGAAAAAAAATCAACCGGAATGCTGCATAGAAGCTGTATAAACCTATGATGGCATCTTTCCTATCACTTCGCTCAGTGGTTGAATAAGAAGAAAAATGGCAACACACATCATATTTGTGTTATTTTGTGGGCGCTTGTAAAAGTTCAGATACACTATACCAATAAAAGCACACACTTCAAATGCAACAACCCGAACACCAGTGCTTACAACAGCTGGCAAAAGAAATGAGAAACCAGTGGTCCTGTCTGTCTATAAGCCCATTGAATCCCTTGGGCCTGTTAACCAAAAGGCGCTTTTATGACAGAGGAGGTAGGATAATGATGAGCATTTTTCAACCCTAATAAATGCCAGCTCTGTGGTACAATGAAATAATAATTACTTTGTCTATTATCCTAAATTGGTTTAAAAGGTGTCACTTTTTGCAGGAGTGCTGCTCCCCCAATCCCGTAAAACTCTTCATACCTCTCTCATCGCTCTCTTTCAGTCTCTTTTGTCAACAAGTCCTCAAACCTTGTGCACCTTGGTGCTGTGTTCAGGGACATTTCCTTTTGGATCTATACTACTACACATTGACACATATGAAACTTAGATATACCAGTCCACGCCTAACCTATGACCTGCGCTGTAATCCCAAATCGGCTGTTGCATCTTGGATACATCCTTGTGGATGGTGCTCTGCTGCCTGAAGCTTTAGGTCTAAAACTGAGCCCCCTTATTTTCCATATAACCCGTGGCCCAATATCTCTTTTCTTCTTTACAGTAAATGACACCACAATCTATCTAATCACTAAATATGTTTCTTAGATGTTATATTTGACTACTATATTCACACTGACTACATTTTGTAGCTTCTTGCTCTGCAAACATGCAAAAAAAAAACATTTCCTCGGTTCCTGTAATGTTAAAACCACTATCCTTTCCAATATGGACTATTGTTATCTGCCACTAACGGATCCTCCTGCCTCACAATGCTCTTCCTTGAAATCTATCCAAAATGCTGCAGCTAGAATCATTCCACTTGCTTCCAGAAAAAGTATCTGCCCCCTCTGCTGGCTTCTCATCAAATTCCGTCACCAAAAAGTTCTTCTCCTCACCTTCAAGGCTTCACACTATTTTGCCCCTCTCTTAATTTCAGCTTTGATTACTTGCTATACCCGTGTTTGATTCCTGTGCTCTGTTCATGATGGTCTCCTTTTCACCCCCTTCCTCCTCTATTGCTCTCTTCCACCTAAAAGCCCTTTCCTCTCACTGCCTTTAACTGTGGAACTCACTCACACTTCTCATATGCCAAATGCCTTCTTTTCCCTCCCATCAAGTCTAAAAGCCCACGTTCAGAAGAAAGCATTTCAATAGTCTGGACTCTTGACGATTTCTCCCCACACCCACAAAGGCACTTACCAATACTCCCAGCCAGACTGCCATTCACTGACCTTTACTTTTCTTCTACTGTCTTTGTAAGTCTCCCAACATTCCACTTTGTAAGCTCTGCAGGGCAGGAATTAGTTTCCCTATTGTGTTAATTTATGTTTGATGCACTTATTGTATAATACTTTCCCTATATGTTAATAGAAGAAAAAAGTGAATTGCGCTCTAAAAAATGTGTTAATGTGCTCTTAGTGATATTAATAATACAAATAAGATAACCTGTTTACAATATGAGAGGTTTATGCTGCTGCGCTCGTGGTACCGCTCCACAACCAAACTAGTGCAAAAACAAAGAAAGAGACAGCGCAAAAAACCTCATTGTGCAATATTTAAACAAAATTGTATTGGTAAACTGGTGAGTATCACACGTACATCAATATAGTTAGATTTAAGCAGAACATGTTATGGACATGTTACCAATCTGTGCTCAGGGTACAGGACTTCTAGGTTAGCTGGCTTCTCACAGGTCTCGTGGAACAGCATGCAGGGTACTGCAGTCGTCACCGCAGGGGAACTGCCACTCCAGATGAAGAGAACACTCCGATACCGAGTGTTACGGTGGAAAGTCCTATCAACTGTATCCAGCCCTCTGCACACCAGCTTCAAAACGCCACACGGGGCGGAGGATAATTCGGCTATGTATGCCGCTGCAGGGAACCTCACCGTCAGCCGCTTACTCGGAGAACGCTAGACGCACATCCGTGACGTCATCGGGCGGCGTCAGCGTCGTGCGCGAGTGAGTCACTGCTTGAGGAAGCTGGAAGTCCCAAGAATGTCCCGTATAGTGCCCGCTTAGAGTCGCGAGCAATTAGACAATGTATTAGACAATGTATTAAAACATCCAGTATGTAGGAATAAATGAATGCGCATGTTTTAATACATTGTCTAATACATTGTCTAATTGCTCGCGACTCTAAGCGGGCACTATACGGGACATTCTTGGGACTTCCAGCTTCCTCAAGCAGTGACTCACTCGTGCACGACGCTGACGCCGCCCGATGACGTCACGGATGTGCGTCTAGCGTTCTCCCAGTAAGCGGCTGACGGTGAGGTTCCCTGCAGCGGCATACATAGCCGAATTATCCTCCGCCCCGTGTGGCGTTTTGAAGCTGGTGTGCAGAGGGCTGGATACAGTTGATAGGACTTTCCACCGTAACACTCGGTATCGGAGTGTTCTCTTCATCTGGAGTGGCAGTTCCCCTGCGGTGACGACTGCAGTACCCTGCATGCTGTTCCACGAGACCTGTGAGAAGCCAGCTAACCTTGAAGTCCTGTACCCTGAGCACAGATTGGTAACATGTCCATAACATGTTCTGCTTAAATCTAACTATATTGATGTACGTGTGATACTCACCAGTTTACCAATACAATTTTGTTTAAATATTGTACAATGAGGTTTTTTGCGCTGTCTCTTCCTATATGTTAATGTCTATTTTGTTAAGCATTATGAACACTATTGCCTTTATATTGAAATATATATATACATACACTTACACAAACAAAGAGTAGCGCTAAAGTGTGAAGAAAACCTGGTGTTAACAAAATATATGCATATATACTGTGAATTAAAATATTCAAAATTAAATAATAACACCCAAGAATATTAATATATGATATATAAAGATTCAAATATAAAGAACCAAACACGCGAAGTTCATAGATGAAAAGTCCAGATCAGGAATCAGTCTGTATGGGGAGGCAAAGCTTCTGATGATGATCTTGCCAGATCACAGAAATCTACAAAAAACAAAGAAAAAGAAGCGCCAGCTCCATAGCATAATACTGTATAAATAGAGGAATCTTTAATAAAAAACTTTGAGTAGCCACCAGGACCTATACTCACATTGTGGAAGAAAAAACAATCAACAATCATTTGAGACAATCTGTGGCAGCAGCGGGTCAGCGCAGATGTAGTTAAAAACAGGTGGCCAGGACCAGTGGATATTGCAATCAGTGGTAGGGAAGAGCAGAACACAGAAACCATCTGATGTGAGGATGATGTATGCACCAAAAGTAAACTACTCCTGCGGCGCCACGAGGAGTAGGAGGAGGAGGTAGCTAAGAGTCTGCAGGGCTTCCCTATAGTACCACACCGAAGTTCCAAGCCTCGATGACGCGCGAACTACAGGCGGAGCTGGGCCAGGCTTGGAACTTCGGTGTGGTACTATAGGGAAGCTCTGCAGACTCTTAGCTACCTCCTCCTCCTCCTCGTGGCGCCGCCATTGGTGTGAGGCACATTGATACTTAGCATCTACCAGCTTGCTGCTAAGGATTTAGTGAAGATTACCTTACCATCAGAGGAGGACGCTGCACGGTATAATCCACAGGTTGGAGTAGTTTACTTTTGGTGCATACATCATCCTCACATCAGAGGGTTTCTGTGTTCTGCTCTTCCCTACCACTGATTGCAATATCCACTGGTCCTGGCCATCTGTTTTTAACTACATCTGCTCTGACCCGCTGCTGCCACATATTGTCTCAAATTATTGTTTTTTCTTCCACAATGTGAGTATAGGTCCTGGTGGCTACTCAAAGTTTTATTAAAGATTCCTCTATTTATACAGTATTATGCTATGGAGCTGGCGCTTCTTTTTCTTTGTTTTTATATATATATATATATATATACATACATTTACTGCTAGAAGTGCATGCAAAACATATTGCTGTATAATGTCCCTCCAACGCTGATAATGCTCTACCTATTCCTTACTTCCAAAGGGGTCTATAGTGTGGTGGCTGCTGTCTGATAGTACATAGGGATATAGACTACCACTATTTCCATCACTGCAGTAATATATTGCACAGCAATCTGTTGCCAGCTCCTTTGACAGAGAAGAGGTTAAAGCCCATATTTATTAGGTGTGCTATTCCATAAGATACCTTGCAGCGCCAGAAGACACCCTATAGCCAATTTTCTTGTAAGATGTCATATGGAATAGCACCATTTAGTCAATATGGCCATAATATTTACAAATGATGTGGTGACAGCTTGTTTTAACTTCCTTGCTACAAGAGGAGTCTGCAATGGAATTCAAGACCCTCTAGCAGCGAGGTGGTTAATAACTCACTGGTATATGTGGATTAAATTTTGAGGCGTATTTTAAAACTCAGTGCTATGCTGTTGTCATGGAAAACTGAATTGAGTGATTGAGAATAAACATTTCCATGAAGTGTGCATGATGTAAATAATACAATGTATATACCCAAGTCCCCACTGACCTCAGGTAACTAACAAGTCCTGGACCACAGAATAAGTATGACTGAGGAATTCTGATTACAATGTGATTACATATATCTCTGTATGTTACATTCATGTGACAGGACCTTTAGTTTATTCTGAATATTATGTTTTTATGTTATTAAGGGGAGAGTGGCTGGAGGGAGATATCACCACTGCAGCTTCTTTTCTTGTGTAATGCTGCTCTGGAAACATCTGTAATGTTTTGTGCTCCAACTGTTACAAGCTCTATACGTTCAGCCTTTTTGAATAGATCTAAAACATACTATTTTCTTCCATATAGGTCAACTTGTAACTCGGGGGCATCAATAGGAGTAGTAAGAGTGTAGCTACAGGATGCACAACATAATGGGGTGTATCAAATTATGTGCCTCAGTCCATCATTTTTACTCTCTTCCAAATGTTCCTAACTCACGTAAGCCTCTCTGGCTAATGACCTCCATCAAATTTAAAACACTTGTATTTAATGCATGTGAAGACTAGAAAATTGAAAAAACACCTGGCGTGCATTAAAGTACACTTTTTATTACCTTGATACATGGCCTCTTTTGATTTCAATTTAATCTCACTTTTACATGTTAAGATTTCCCCATTAAAACTGTATTCTTTTTGTCTGTTCCCTCAAAGCTATCACTCACTTGAGTCTTAGGGCCCTATGCAGAGAGCAGGGGGAAAAAAAATTGGCGATGGCAAGAAATTTGACATGTAATGGCGTGATTTTATATCCATATGCAGAAAGGTCCAAAAACTGCATTTAAAATCATGCATGAATATGGAGAGTTTCAACCGGCGAGATGCGCGCTGTTGAAACGTATTTGAAAAAAAGCGCGTTTTTTTTCTCTTGTTCCTCTCGCCGGTGAGCTCCAGCTTCCTGCCAACTTTTGTTGGCGGAGCTAATTGTAGAATATCTCGCCATTTTAATGGCGCGAACAGCCGCTAGATGGCGATCGTGCCTTTCTGAATACGGCCCTTTTCAAAACTGCCGAGATTTTGGTTCTCGCCACCCGCCCGGCGAGTTTTACTAAAAGAAAAAAAAAACTGGCGCTTTTTACTGAACTCGCCATTTCGTTACTTAGTATTGCCATATTTCCCTAAAAAATGCCGAAATTTCCATTAGCGCTGCTCTCTGCATAGGCCCCTTAGAATTTATACATTTATTGCTCTCCAAATGTCCATATTCAACTCCAAAAGTCTTGTTAATGTTAAAACTAACAGAATGACAACAATTATCACACAACCCTCTTTGTTTAATGATTTATTCCACTTTACCTTTTTGTTG
Organism: Ascaphus truei; assembly: GCF_040206685.1. Classification (NCBI taxonomy): domain Eukaryota; kingdom Metazoa; phylum Chordata; class Amphibia; order Anura; family Ascaphidae; genus Ascaphus; species Ascaphus truei. The sequence continues at coordinate 76,142,680 of NC_134486.1, read as the reverse complement.
AAAGATTTTCTCGGGGCTGATTTGTTTTACCCACCAGAAACCTGCTAATTAAACTAGTTACACTCCAGAACTGTAGAAGTTGTTAATGATCTTTCTTATGCTTTCTCCTTACTTTATATACTTAATTCACACTGCATATAAACAGCATCTAATTAGTGATCTTCTAGTGGCGGTGTGTGTAAAGGGACAAAAAAGTCACTTTAAAAGCATTGTAAATCTTTGCAGATTGCAAAATTACATACACCCCTGAACTTCTAGAGATATGTGTACTGCGGATCGTAATGTGCACCTGCAGAGTTCAGTGCATTTCACATGCAAAGTGAATATTTATAATGATTGCTTTTAGTATTGCATAGATAAAGCAAACCCAGTAACTGTAAATGCATTATGAGCATGTAAGAACTGGATACTATTTAGGGTAAAGATTATGTCCATGTACAATTAATCCTATTTTATCCAATCACGCTGCTTATACAAATATGTCAACTCAGTTATATTCCGTGAGTCTCGCTGCTTTTTATCAGCCACCTTATCAGACTTTAAGTAGTCTCACTAATAGACGACTAATTTTTTCAATAAAATTTAATATTTTTTGGTCCAGAAACAAAAAAAATCCTATTATTAACTGATGAGCTGAGCTACCACCTACTGTATTGTATATTAATGAAAACAGTAAAGACAGACGTGTATGGAACCGTAGCTTTGAAAATATATATTTTTTTCACAGTCAGGATCAAAATAACATATTACTGTACCTGTTTTGTGCACTGATAGTGCTGTTTTATAACAAAGGTTTACTTTCCCATATGAAAAAGAATTGACACGTATTTGCCAATTCAATCTCTAGATCAGTGAGTCATAACAGGGAGTTGAGCAGGTGTCTTCAAGTAGTCGCCATAAGAAATATGTATTGGCTGTTCCCTAGGCAGTATAGCGGGTTTCATGTAGGGACTGCGCACTTCGTAAGGCCCCAAACTGTACCTTAGCGTGGGGGCTATAGCGGTCAATTACAGCAGGAGCTTCCAAAGTCTCTCCCTACATTGTTTTGCATCTAGAGTGACCAGGCATTGTGACTTTTGAAGCTCCCACTGTAATTGACAGCAATACCATCCCTGTCGTCTACACACTGAGGTGCAGTTTGAGGTCTTATTATCTGTGTGTTGCCCACACAACCTCAGCACACTAAACTGCCAGGGATCGGTCACACAGTTTGTTAGCAATAGTCTGATGAGTAGGCAATAAGATTTATTGATATGGGGTTTGCAGAACAAATTTTGTAGCAGAGAGGGCACAATGTAAAAAAAAGTTTGGGAACCACTGCTCTAGATAACATCTCATATTATGAGAAGCCACATTTGTCTGAAATTTTACTGCATGCTTTAAACTTTTACAAGTTGTAGGTGCCATATTGGTCCTAGTCATTGCTTATTGTACGTTGCAGTACCTTCTAGAGCAGGGGGGTGCAATCTTTTTTCCCTGCGCCCCCCTGCCGGCGGTCCCCTCACTCCCGCGCCCCCCTCCAACCCCCACTTACCCGCACTCCGGCGTCATGACGTCACGTTGCCATAGCAACGTGACGTCACATGACCTCGCAGCGTCATTTTGACACCGCGTTGCCATGGCGACGCAGGGAGGAAGCCGCCGGAGCCACGGTAAGTTAGGTTTACAGAGGCCCTGCAGCTCCCCCGGCACTTAATTTAAGTGCCTTCGGGAAGCACGCGGGGCCTCTGTAAACCCTGCGCCCCCCCCGACGGCAGTCTCGCGCCCCCCCTGGGGGTCACGCCCCCTAGTTTGCGCACCGCTGTTCTATAGGACCAACATGAAAATTATTCATAGGTAGAAATATAGTGTAGAGGTCTCTACATCAAGTGCATACTATGTACACTGATATAGAACTGTAATGTTGTTCCCCTAAAAGATATCCCAACCTGCAATGCATTTATACTTGTACAATAAAAAAATAATAAAAGACAAGTACAACTGAATGGCTCCTCAGTCCTATTCATTGTAATGGGAGCAGAAGATCGCCCATTGAAAAGAACCCAATTACATTTCAGGTTATTAAAGCAACAGCATGGAGAAATATAATAGTACGTTCTAAGAAACAGTTACTCACCAAATAATCTCAAAGTAGCAGCGATTGTGACAGACAGCACTGGGATAGTCATATGTCTGATTTCACAAAGCTTCCCTAATAGTTGTTATACATATTTTATGCAATATAATTATCCGGTACTGTATTATGCATGATTACATGATTTGAAATTGAAAATTAATGTTGGAGTTCACACAACCTTGAAGTATTCCAAAATTGTTATCTTTAATAGTCACATGTGTGTGGTATCGCCCAAGGCAATCTGAGGGGAAATGGTCGGTTATCAAGGAGGAGAATTAGAAAACTATGAAATGAATATGTAGAAGATTAATGATCACTTTACAAAAATAGCCTGCAGAAAAAGTGATCATCATTAAAGGGTCAGTGAAAGTCTATGAAGCAAGAGCACATTTTTCAAATTGCATTAAGCTCCTCCGTGCTTAATATTAAAATACAGACTTGTCACAAAGGACACAGCTGCACAAAGCTGATGATATTATGATGATGAAGAATATCACCAAAGCTTTACCTCAATCTCCTTGTAATTTCAGCTACAAATATGATAGAATTGGTTTCTTGTCTGGGGGAAAAAAAAATCTTAAAAGCAAACCTAAGGATTATTAACTAGCCTCAATAAAGCTGTGAGTTCAATGTTGCATGCTATGTTTGGTCAGGTATATAGATACATTGTTACAGCTCTCATACAATCGTGAGCAATATCATTAACATTTATACATTTCTAATAATGCAAATGAGCATTAAAACAGACAGTGGATAAATATCACGTATGAGTGACTTAAGACCAACGCATTACATACAATCACTTAAAACATGCCTTGAAGCGCTAACAAAGCACAATATAAATTTGATTTTAAACAAATATTTTGGAAAGTTTTTATTTGTACAATTACTGAATAGTGTTTCCTAGTAAAGCCTACTTAGTCCTATGTATTAATTCTCCATTTAAGAACACGATGGCAAAGCATATTTCCTCCTCGAATGTGTATTTTCAAAGACATTGCAAACTCTATAGTAGAGGGACTCTCTAATTCTTATAGTTTCACTAACTGTCTATATCATCTCCCTGTATTATAATTCTGTAAAGTGCTGCACACATTGCTGGCACTATACAAACATATAACAACATTTAAACACCCGCCCCTCCGTCCCAAATAAAGAAAGAAAACCTTACACTATTTTGGACCTACGATTTATGATCAATCAAAAATAGCAGGTGTTCACATATTGAACAATTTGCTTTGCAAAGGAGCTATGGACTTGGAAGACATTGAGAGGTGCAGGCGTAAGCTAAATAAATACATTGTTGACTGATTTTGCAAAGAAAATAAGTGGGTTATCAATTCATTATAGCAATTTGTAAAGTGAAGATATTGGGCTTTTTAAAAAGTGTGATGTTCACATATCCAAAATGGGATTATAGATTTGTTTATTTCAGTTTGCAGCGAAGGCTGTCATTTTGTTGAGTGCATCCAGGCTGATTTCAGGTATTGGCAGTTTGGTTTGTAAGAAGGATGGTACATTGCCTAAAAGCAAAACCTAAGGTGTATACTAGGTGGAAGCAGAGACCTGCATGCTCAGTTAGAGCCGGTCTCGTTTATTTCATAAACATGGATAAGGAGGAATCAACACTTCTCAATCAGAAGCGATATGTTTATGTAGCCCCCAGCTGCATATTGCTAATAATGCAATGGTGAACTAGCTTAGCAATACCTGCCTCACCACGACCAATACAGAAATGTGGACAGGGACAAAAATAATAGAAAGGGAAAATGTATCCAACCCTATTAAAAATAATAATAATAATGCATCTTTCTAATGGCTTAACTAAAACTAATTTCCAGATCCAAATAATCCTGTAGCTATTATACAATTACACATAAAATAATCCATATTCTTCCCCCAATTTTGTTACAGGATTTGTATGGGAAAGAGTAAACACGAGTGTTTATTTCCCACCAATGTCAGCACACGGTGTATGTATCACTTGGTGACACATACTGCATTAGGAAAGGAGGAAGTGTATTCTTCAGCTGACTGAACCACATCTCTGGTTATATTTAATTATGTGCAGAGTAACCTTTCCACTGTGCAGATCAATCTTGAGAAGCCACTAATCTTCATGAACAATAATCCTAACAACACACTATAAAAAAGTTATGGTTAGAAAAAGCAAAGTCAATATTGTGCTCATAAAAAGGATGCTGGCCGATAAAAAATGTGCCTCTCTTTGGAGTCTGTCAGTGAAATGTTTTCTTTTCAATAGACAGAGAAATAGAATATTTCATAGGTTGGGACAGAATAAATCACAAGCGTTTCCTTCACTCAGAGGAGATTACAGAAAGCAGCTGTAGCTCTGACAATACTTATGCCAAATGTGAGCCAATATCGCTTTTCAAGTGTGACATGCTTACCTAAATGTTCAATCATGCTATAACAACATTGTAAGGAGAAAAAAATGCCTGCCACATGTTCAGCTTGGATACTAGAAGACACATTAATTTATCATGACATGTATTATTGAACCATTTTATTATGAGAAAAATGTATTATTATGCATTGGATTTTGTGACCATACCCATACAAAAAAAAGAACCCATGTTTAATTTGTGTTAACAATATATTATAATTTAGGATATTAACATTAATTGTCTTGAAATAAAAATAGCATAACTCTCTGATTGTGACACAAACTTAAAAAGACTTAACGTTTTGGGTGCAAGCCGCAGCATCAGAGTGCCACAGGCCCTCTTGGACATTACAATCCTATGATTGTGATGACACTGATGACCCAAACAGAAAGGGAGTCTCCTCACCCAACCCATGTTCCGTCAGAATGTTTTTAGTGCTCCACAGGAGCTCAGAAGGTGATCTTCCACTAGAAAGCTAGCAAAAAGCCTGTGAGCTAGAAATGTAGGAGCCCCATAGCTACTACAGTATGTAAAAGGGGCACCTGGAGTGTCAGACCTTATGACATGTTACATATGTCATGGTGCCATCAAGGGGAGAGTCGCCGAAAGGGGTGGGGGGGGGAGAGCTGGGACAACTGTTCTGGCGGCTGTGGGGGCCCCCGCTCTCCCCAGCTCCGGCCTGGCCTTCACCCCAGGCCCCTCCTCCCTGAGTGCTGCTCGGCGCCAGAAGTTGGGCCCAACTTCCACAAATGCCCACGGAATCGGGGGGGGCAGCCGAGGCCTCCCTGCTAAGGTAAAATGTTTGTGTATTGAGTGTGAGGAGGAAGAGGGGGGTGGTATTGAGAGTGTGAGGAGGGGAGGGGGTGGTAAGTATCTTGGGAAGCAGGGGGTCCCCGAAGCTGAAATTAACAAGGTTCAGCTCCGGAGACCCCCTTCTTCCCACCTAGTCCAAAAGAGAGAAATACTGTGCAGAAATGCATCTTTAATTGTTTGCTTTGCCCTTACCATGATGTAATTTTTCTAATTAAAGATATTTCCTAAATCTCACGTTTATAATATACGTTTATAATATCATAAGACAAACCTAATCAGTCTCCTTGTTTTAGGTTAATGGGAGTCTGACTCTTAAATTTGTCTGGGAGTTACTCTGTTTTAATATTCATTAGCTTTTTTGGCTCTAATGCAGAGTAATTTTATTAAGCAATATTTGTATTACATTTATGCTTAATGGTGCAATGGTAACAAATGCTCGGCTGATAATATATTTTTCAAAGTCAACTGTCTTTTGGTAGTTCTATTCATCTCTTTATAACTTCAATTAACTACCTGATAGACCTGTAAACCCCCCCTCCTAAAGGTTTACTAGCAGTGTTGGTGTTCACTAAAAAAAACTACAAATCTCTCGAAACCAGGGGGGGGGGGGATTAGTTTCGAGGTGGACGGAGATTACGGCTTCAAATTCAAAATCAAACCATTTTCTTTTGGACCATTAAAATTGTACAGATTATATCTCTGAACTGTAAATCAGGCGGTTTAAGATACATTAGGCCAGGAAATATTCACATATTGCTTACTTTGCTGCAGCGGTCTCACTTTTTTTGTCCCAGTACTGCAGTGTTCTCAAGCTTTACAATGCACAAAGGGATGTGAATGTTGGCCAGAAATGATCATTTACATAAGAAAAGAATAACCATGACAGGCAGGTCAGAAGAGATCTACTGAACTGTAAACTGTATATTTATTGGAAGGAAGAAACGGAAAGTTTGATTACCTTTTAATCATACATGTAAAAACATGGTAATTGTAACACTAAGGTAATAACCCACTTTCTACAAATCTAAAAAGCCCTTTGTCTGGAACTCCTGCGAGTTTGGATTCTGAAATAGATGAATGGAAAAAAAAAATTGATACAATTCCACTTACAATCATACAACATTTAAAACCCTGCGGTAGTAGTGATTAGGAACCCACTAGTTGATGCAAGTTGAAGCAACTAACCACCTTTGATTAATTCTTCCTCATTTTTAGTTAGCAATAAGTTAACGATAATACTTATAAGATACCTGTTAGTCACTCTTTACCTGTTAGGCCTGGTAAATGAGTAACCTAGACCTAGTTAAATGTTTAGCAGGCCGATGCAGTACGCATGAAGCTCTATTTGGTTTCTTACCTAAATTATATATTTTTTTAAAAATGTATACAGGTCAATGTTACTTAAATATCTTGGATATTAACAGAAATTTACTGGGAAAAGAAATACTTATTTATGATGAGCAGGTTCTTATTTGTTATCAGCCAGTGGAAGAGGAGGCATTGAACTTGCGAGACAAAAACATGGAGAAGAAAACAAGCAGAACTTTCCCCGTTCTCTAATCCCAGGACATACACAGCTACTTCTAATGCCACATTGGCATCAATGTCTAATCACTTCTATGCTTATGTTTCATAGGAGTATTCATTTACAGAGATGCACAGCAATGTGCAAGATGGAAAATAACGATGTGGCAGCTGTGTCAAGTGTATATTGCAATGTTTTCAAGAGAATCCTTAATCAATACTGTACGTAACCTGTTTTTGCTAAAAAAATAAATATATATTGTGACAAACGGCTTACTCCGGGGCTCCGTCGTTTGTCCGGGACTGTTTAGAACACGGTCTTTTAGGGTAGGTTAAATGATGAGGCGTCACGTACTGTTCCTTTAAACAGGCTATGCCTGGTTTATTCAGTCCCAGGCACTGAGACTGCCACAGTGCATACAACAGAAAACAGATCAAAACAAAAGCTGCTCACCTGAGCGATAACTTAACTTAGATATCCCTGACTCAGGGTTGGAAGTGGCTTTTCCACTTCCAACATCAAAACACGGTACTTTTGCAGTCTTACACAAATGAACAGAAAGATTGAACCTGTTTGGGGAAGAGGCTTCTCCCCTCTGTAGTTCAGCAGCCTTCCAGCCTCCTGGCTCTTGTGGGGAGACCAGAGCAAACAGGAAATCAGTCTTTCATACCTGATTCCTAATTAGCATGACAGGTGACAGAAATCAGGCAGCAGACAAACTCTGGTCTGGATCTCTCATCCCTCAGTTCCAGCGCTTGCCAAACTGTGGGATGGAGTGTATGTATTATAAGGCTGCACTCCCAGGCCAAACAGGATAGAAACTGTCTAGTATCCTGGGAGCCCTATATATGGAATTTATTACCATCCCCTGGTTTCTGTCACATATCCTCCCCCCCAGCTCAGACCTCGAGGGATGAGCGACCATGGATATTAGGGAGTGCATCCTTGACAACCCGTCAGCATTGCCATGTTTGTGCCCTGACCTGTGTTCCACAGAAAATTTAAAGGGTTGTAGGCTTAGGAACCACCTGGTCACTCTAGCATTCTTTTCCCTGTTTTGACACATCCAGGTAAGGGGTGCATGATCTGTGACCAACCGGAATTTTCTCCCCAACAGGTAGTATTTGAGCGTCTCTACAGCCCACTTTATTGCGAGACACTCTTTCTCTACTATGGAGTAATTTTTCTCCTGGGGATTTAGTTTCCTACTTAAATAAAGGATGGGGTGCTCCTCACCTTGAGACTCCTGGGAGAGTACCGCCCCCAGCCCTACCTCAGATGCGTCGGTTTGGACTACGAACTCTTTGGAGAAGTCAGGTGTGACCAACACTGGTTGGGCACAGAGAGCTTCTTTCAGGCTTCTAAAGGCCTGTTCGGTTTCGGGGGACCACTTTACCATTAGCGGTCCTCTTGCTTTTGTGAGGTCAGTTAGTGGGGTTGCCTTAGTTGCAAAATTGGGAATAAACCTTCTATAGTACCCAATTAACCCCAAAAAGGTCCTTACTTGTTTTTTTGTAACTGGCCTTGGCCAATTTTGTATCGCCTCCACTTTGAGTGTTTGGGGTTTGAGTAAACCTCTGCCAATAGAATATCCCAGATACTTGGCCTCCTCCAGACCAATAGTGCATTTAGCGGGGTTAGCAGTTAGTCCAGCAGACCGGACTGCGTCAAGCACAGCTTGGACCTTTGGAAGGTGGGATTGCCAATCTTCACTATGGATTACCACATCATCCAGGTAGGCGGCAGCATACCGAGCATGTGGTTTTAAAATTTTATCCATCATTCTTTGGAATGTGGCGGGAGCTCCATGTAAGCCAAAAGGCAACACCTTATACTGAAAGAGGCCGTCTGGGGTTGAGAAGGCTGTCTTTTCTTTTGCCCTTTCTGTGAGGGGAACCTGCCAGTACCCTTTTGTTAGGTCTAGGGTTGTGAGATATCGGGCTTTGCCCAGTCTCTCTACAAGTTCATCTACCCTGGGCATAGGATAAGTATCAAATTTTGACACCGCGTTTAGTTTCCGGTAGTCATTACAAAACCTTGTTGTACCATCTGGCTTTGGGACTAAGACTATAGGGCTGTTCCACCCACTTTGGGATTCCTCAATTACACCTAGTTTTAGCATTTTTTTAACCTCTAAACTTATAGCCTTTCTTTTGGCCTCTGGGATTCGGTACGGTTTAAGGTTAACTCGGACCCCCGGTTCAGAGACTAGGTCATGTTCAATTACGCTAGTTCTACCTGGCCGTATAGAGAAGATTTCTTTGTTTCTTTTCACTAAATTCTGAACCTCTCGTTTCTGATGAACAGACAGGGTTTCAGCTATGCTAACCTCTGGGTCAGTTTCTTGATTCTCTGACGGACCTGGGGGTACTAGGGTTAACAAGACTTCTCTATCTTTCCAGGGCTTGAGTAGGTTTATATGGTAAATTTGCTCAGGTTTCCTCCTACCTGGCTGTCTTACCTTATAATTTACTTCTCCCACTCTTTCCAAGACCTCATATGGCCCATGCCATTTAGCAAGGAATTTACTCTCCACGGTGGGAACCAGAACTAGTACCCTATCACCTGGAGAAAAAATTCTGACCCTAGCACCCTTATTATATGTATTCCTCTGTGCTTCTTGAGCTTTCTCCATGTGTTCCCTCACTATGGGTAGGACTGCAGCAATGCGGTCCTGCATCTGGGCAACATGCTCTATTACACTTCTGTAAGGGGTAACCTCGTGTTCCCAAGTCTCTTTGGCTATATCCAGTAAGCCCCTTGGGTGTCGGCCATACAATAGTTCAAACGGGGAGAAGCCAGTGGATGATTGGGGAACTTCCCTAATGGCAAATAACAGGTATGGTAACAAACAATCCCAGTTTTTCCCATCTTTATCAACCGCCCGCCGTAACATGCTCTTTAAGGTTTTATTGAACCTTTCCACTAAACCATCTGTTTGTGGATGATAGACTGAGGTTCTGAGATGCTTGATTTTTAGGAGTTTACATAGCTCTTTCGTTACTTGGGACATAAATGGTGTTCCCTGGTCAGATAGAATCTCTTTAGGAATCCCGACCCGGGAAAACAGAACTACTAACTCTTTTGCTATGTTTTTAGCTGAGGTGCTACGTAGGGGAACTGCCTCCGGATATCGGGTGGCATAATCTAATATTACCAATATATGCTGATGTCCCCTAGCAGACTTTATTAGGGGTCCTACTAGATCCATAGCAATCCGGTCAAATGGTACCTCTATTATGGGAAGGGGTACCAATGGGCTGCGGTACGCCTTGAACGGGGCGGTGATCTGACATTCTGGGCATGAGGAACAATAATTCGTAATTTCTGCCAGAACCCCAGGCCAATAGAAGCTTCGGAGAACCTTTTCTTTTGTCTTTTCCACCCCTAGGTGTCCCCCCAATGGATGACTATGTGCGAGGTGTAATACTACGTTCCGGAATGTCCGTGGTACCAACAATTGTTTAGTTGTAACTGATTTCCTTTTATCAACCCGATATACTAGGTCGTTCTCTACCTCGAAGTAGGGGTAAGCAAGTGACCTATCTGGTTGGCCAGGAGTACTATTCTGGTCCCGTATATTTCCCCTTGCTACCGCTAATGTGGGGTCCTCCCACTGGGCCTTCTTAAAACTCCCAGGACTGACCTCTAGGTCAGCGAGGGTCTTATCCGGTTCTGGGGTGGTAAGTGTCTGCTCAACATCTTGATTTGGGGTATTCCCTACCAAAGTAGTGATGGGGAAGGGAATTTTACAGCACTCCTCCTTTTCCCCCTTCTTATTTGGGCCCTCGTCAACCTCCATTTCTGAAAACGGGAAAGGATTTATTTCTTCTAATACTTCGTTATGGTCCGCTATTGAACTCTGGGCGCTATTCTGAGCGGGGGACCACATTTTTAGAAAATGGGGAAAGTCGGTCCCTATTAACACATCATGTGCCAGTTTGGGTACAATACCCACCTTGAAATCTAAAGAACCAAACTCTGTTTCAAAAAAAACATCAACAGTGGAATATTCATGATTATCCCCATGTATACAACAAATTGCCATTCTTTGTGAACTGTTTCCCTGTTTCTTCTTAATGGGCAAGAGGTATTCGGACACTAGTGTGACCATGCTCCCAGAGTCAAGAAGTGCCCGAACCCTCTTACCATTAACCTTTACAAATGCCCACAGATGGTTATTCAAGGGGTCCTCTGGGCTAGGGCCCATACATTGGGACAACAGCGAATAAGGTTCCACGCTGTTGCATTGCATGGGCTCATCATTTAGTGGGCAGATTTTTGCTGTGTGGCCCCTCTCATGACAATTTACACATTTAGGTACATAGTCTGTGTCCCACTTAGAGCCTTTTCCCGGCTCCCCATGTTGGCTATTGCCCTTAGTGTGCGAACCACTGTTGCTGGTGCTGCGTGAAGGTGGTCGCCGCTCTTCAGCGCCCCTTAACCCCGGTACCCTTTTACCGTCTCTGGAAGAGTCCTGGAACCTCGGGTAGTGGGGTTGCTCCACGACTGTGGGTTGCGGGTGCTCTTCTGCTGCATTGTACCTTTCTACGAGGGCCACAAGCTCATCCGCATTGTGGGGGTCACTCCGACTGACCCAACGGCGTAAGGCAGAGGGAAGTTTCCTCAAGAACTGGTCCATGACCAACCGTTCCACGATGTGGCTGGCTGAGTTGATCTCGGGTTGTAGCCACTTCCGGGCGAGGTGGATGAGGTCATACATCTGGCTTCGGGTGGCTTTATCCATCGTGAAGGACCATGCGTGAAACCTTTGGGCGCGAACAGCCGTGGTTACGCCGAGGCGGGCGAGGATCTCGAACTTCAATTTTGCATAGACGTTAGCTTCGGCTGGCTCTAGATCAAAGTAAGCCTTCTGGGGTTCGCCGCTTAGGAAGGGTGCGATTAGACCAGCCCACTCAGCTTCTGGCCATCCCTCTCTCTGTGCCGTGCGTTCAAACGTGAGAAGATAGGCTTCCACATCATCCGAGGGTCCCATCTTCTGAAGGTAGTGGCTTGCCCTGGTCATTTTCGGTACTGGGGCTGCCGCTGCCAGTGGAAGGTTACTGATAGTCCCCCTCAGGATCTCGAGTTCCTGCTGTAAGCCCTGAGCGAACCGCTGTTGCTCCTCTCTCAGCAAGCGGTTTGTCTCTTGCTGGTTTGCATTCGCGTTTTGCAGGGCTTCATTCGTCTGTTGCTGGTTTGCATTCGCCTGTTGCTGGTTGGCATTCGCCTGTTGCTGGTTGGCATTAATCTCTTGCTGGGCTATTAGCAGCTGTTGCTGGGCTGCATTCGTCTGCTGCTGGTTTGCATTAGTTTCTTGCTGGGCTATTAACAGCTGTTGCTGGGTTTCATTCGCGTCTTTCTGGGCAGCGACATTGCGTACCAGCGCACCCACCACGTCTTCCATCTTGTTTGCAGAGGATGAAAAAACCTTTTTTTTTTTTTTTTTTTTTCAAAATTCTTCAACCCGCAGACCCCCTAGTGCTCTGCCCGCATTCTCCACCATATGTGACAAACGGCTTACTCCGGGGCTCCGTCGTTTGTCCGGGACTGTTTAGAACACGGTCTTTTAGGGTAGGTTAAATGATGAGGCGTCACGTACTGTTCCTTTAAACAGGCTATGCCTGGTTTATTCAGTCCCAGGCACTGAGACTGCCACAGTGCATACAACAGAAAACAGATCAAAACAAAAGCTGCTCACCTGAGCGATAACTTAACTTAGATATCCCTGACTCAGGGTTGGAAGTGGCTTTTCCACTTCCAACATCAAAACACGGTACTTTTGCAGTCTTACACAAATGAACAGAAAGATTGAACCTGTTTGGGGAAGAGGCTTCTCCCCTCTGTAGTTCAGCAGCCTTCCAGCCTCCTGGCTCTTGTGGGGAGACCAGAGCAAACAGGAAATCAGTCTTTCATACCTGATTCCTAATTAGCATGACAGGTGACAGAAATCAGGCAGCAGACAAACTCTGGTCTGGATCTCTCATCCCTCAGTTCCAGCGCTTGCCAAACTGTGGGATGGAGTGTATGTATTATAAGGCTGCACTCCCAGGCCAAACAGGATAGAAACTGTCTAGTATCCTGGGAGCCCTATATATGGAATTTATTACCATCCCCTGGTTTCTGTCACAATATATATATATATATATATAAAATAGTTTAATATCCTTATTTTGGAGTGGGTACGACTCCACGCTCCTCAGCAATGAGTAAGAAATTATATACAAATAATGAAACTTGTTTTTCTTTCCCCCCCTTCTAAATAGCATTAGAAGTAGGAGGGTCCTACAGAGATGAACATCGTTAATTTGGTTATCTCTGGAGACCCCCTGGTTCACGAGATACCTACTGGTGTTCTTGAACCCTGAACGATAATCTACAGTAAATGGACATCAAATCTCATGAGTCCTGTGGGCCAATGGAGAGAAGCAGTCATTCGTGGTGACTTCCTATTGGATATCCATTTAAACGCCCAGGGAGAATACAGGTTCTCCATAACTAAAATAATGAGGTTTTGGTTCCACAGTACCCCCTACTTTGTGTTTTTAATAAAAAAATCGTCACGATTTGCACTTGAAACCCCCTTTTAGACCAAGATGTCCTAAAGGTGAACATATAAGGTAAGTATCACCCTGCAGGATGGGATGAGGATTTTGATATCTAATGGCACGTGCTCTTGTTTATTTTATTTTTTTAAATACAATTTTGCAGTTTCCTGCAACATTGAAATTCAGCAGCAGAAGATATCAGATGACAGTATCCTGTTGCTGATGTTATACTGTACATACAATGTCAACATCTCCCTCTCTCTTAAATTTGAAATGTAAAGATATAGTAATATTGAAACTGAAAACCTCTGGTGTTTGTTATAATATCATTTGCTAAGAAACGTGTCACATCTCCCACAATCCCCTCAACAATGGCATTAAAGTAGGTTATAAGGCAGATTCCCCTAACTAACCTCAATAATGAAATATAAAGCAGCAAAGGAACCACGCACACAATTGTTGTTATAGCCTCTTATGGGCGTTATGTGGGACAACTAATCCCACAGGTCTTCCTCACTGTGGCCGTGTACATTGTTCGTTGTTTCTTATATATCTGGTGAGGTGACATCATAAATATCTGTTCCATTTATTTTTAAGATGGATTTTTATTTTGATAGCAAATAAATGTGTGTTTTTATTATAACATGTGTGCCCCGGCGCTTGATTCTATTTTGGAAAATGTCTTGACCTCAATAACGTGTAGTCGTTGCTGTGCTTTTATTGCGAGGCTACTTTATGATATTTCACACTGGTTCACTTTTAACTTAAATGCATTAAGTCCAGATAATCTGGTATACAGCATAGGTTGTGTACATTGTAAAACTACTCTCAACATTATACCTCTGCACTCTCTACCTCAGCAATGTGTTTACTACATTAAGAAACACACTATGAGATAAAAAATAACATCTCTGTTTTTTTTAAGTCAATGTGCTACCATCTCAACCCCTCAATATGAACACAGGCTAGTCGTACAGTGTAGGCATATTCATACATTATTCCTTACAACATATGGATTGTTGCTTTTTTCCCATGGGGAAACACAGACCATCAAAACACATTCATAAATAGTACTGACAATTGAAGGTTGGTAATCAATATTGCACTGACATCAGTAGAAAAGGAACCCCTTGAAACATTAGACTTTAAAAAAAAAACATCTGCTACACTCTTTTACTTCCTTTTTTGTCTTCCTTCTCCACAAACTTATGGGTCACCTCTATGTTAAAAGAGGAGCCAAGCAGTGCTCCCATTTACTGTACTTGCATCTTATGATGGGCAGTGGTGTGAGAGACAGGAGGCTATTCTTGATTTCTGCTTCTTTCCATTTTAAGGGGAAAAAATTAAACAATTGTGAAACATATACAACAAAAGTCAAAAGTTCCCCATGCTACATCCAATGTCACAAAATACATAGTTAAATATTTCAGAGTTAGTAGTCTCATTTTCACAGGTGTTAGGACCTACTGGTCATGCCGTGAAGTGGCTGCAGGCTTATAACGCTTTGGCCAAAGGGTTTAACTGAATGACCCTTACTCATTAAAATACTAACACTAAAGTATTTAACGATGTATTCTGTCACGTTGGATGTAGCATTGGGTATTTTTGTCTTTTGTTGTATACATTTGGCCATGCTCAGTAGCGCTCCTTTTGATACAAAAAAATATATATATATATATATATATATACATATATATACAGGTAAACCCCGTTATAGCGCACCCCGTTATACCGCGAAATCGGTTATAACGCGGTTTTCACGTGGCTCCCGTTTAAAAAAAAAATAAAAAAATACATTTTTGCACACTGCACACACACTGCACACACACTGCACACACTCCCAGCACTCACTGCACACACTCTACACTACACACACTCTTCACTGCACTCACTGCACACACTCTACACTGCACACACTGCACACACTCTACACTACTCACAGCACACTGCACACACTCCCAGCACTCACTGCACACACTCTACACTGCTCACACTGCACACACTCTACACTGCACACACTGCACACACTACACTGCACACTGCACACACTCCCAGCACTCACTGCACAAACTCTACACTGCACACAGTAGTAGGGTAGTAGGGTAGCGGGTGTCGGGAGGAGGGGGGGGTGTCGTGATGAAGGGGGTGTGTCGGGAGGAGGGGGGGTGAGTGAGGAGCAGGCTGTGACTCGGAGGGCCGCGTGGGCTATGCCGCGGAGGGCCGGTAGGTGTGGGGGTCTGGGGGGGGGGAGGAAATGTGAGAGAGAGGGGGATGAGGACACTGGAAGAGGAGAGATTGTGAGAGTGCCCCCCTGGAGGATTGAGGGGGCCTGCTTGAGGCCTGTAGAGGGGGCCTGCCGAGCTGACTGCTGATAGGTGGCCATGGAGGTGCCTGTCGGAAACTTCCCTTCTACCAGTCTGCAGCATGCTGCCTGGACAGGCATCTCAATGGACATCTTCCAACAGGCCAGCTCTGCGGATCAGGACAGATTAGTTTTGCTGACAGGGGTCTGGCACCTTTCCCATTACTCATTGGGCCCGGGACAAGAGGCCCTGCACACAGGACACACACAGGCAGCATACACACATCTCTATCCCCCCATGCTCTCCCCCCAAGTGTCTCTCTCCCCCCGCCGTGGTGGGAGGTAAGAAGCAGGTTGCCCAGCCGTTGCTAGGGGACGTGTAGGGCTTCCGGCCACCTCTTCCTTCCTTCCCTCCTCACTCCCTCCCTCCCGATCAGGCGCGCGGCGGCCATTTTTTTAAAAATTAGCGCGACCCCGTTACTAACACGGTGGCCTCGGGGTGGACCCCGAGGACTGCGCTATAACGGGTTTACCTGTATATATATATATTATAGTGGTGGGTTCTGGTGTTAGAGCTTGCTGGGATTGTGTGTGTGTTTATTCAATAGTGGGACGTGTAACCAAAGAAAAACTGAATTTGTGATTTGTGACTTGACTTTGGTTAGCTCTGCTCTTCGACATGTTACTGGATATAGATACCCTAATGGAAAAACAATTCAACAGTTTATCAGAGAAATCTCTTAACAAACACATGAGCCATGATCAATCTATTATATCTAAGCACAAGAACAATTGTACTTTTGTAAAAATATATCTAATTAAACAAAAAAATATTTTTTAATCTTAAATCAGGTAGGTGCAGCTAACCCGGATTATTATTAGCAGTGGAACAAAACTCAATAAACAGCATTCATAATATTCCCATTTTTACAATTTTTTTATTTAATGGTCTTTCTGTTATATATCTCTATCCCAAATCAACAGCCACACAAATGAGCATATCATAGCTTTCTGCAGTCGGGGACACGATGGAATTACATGTCTATCAGGAATATTTGAAAAGGAAGATAAGGATTTTCAGAAATGAATTGCTAAACCGGTTACACTACATGTTGTTCTCAATACAGATCACTTCCATAAAGAAGAATGAATTCTGATTGGATTGTAAAGGACTGGTGTGTGTTTCAGTACAAACTGAGCAGAATATTATAAAGGAGAACTTCTTCGGTACAAAAGCTTATTTTCATGACCCAGATTGTCAAGTCATAAAATATTTCTTTCATACTAATTACTGCCCACAGTAATTGTGAATCATGTGGTAAACCTCGGTCAGCCTGCCGGACTGAAGCTGTGTACATTTTCATGCGATAGTACACTATTTAATGATGAGGTTTAATGAATAATCCCCAAAGACTTTGCAAGATTTTGTAATGTATACATTATTCAAACGCATTTTATATACATCATTATTTTTTTATTAGAGCTCATTTTTAATGTATTGCATGATTCTTAACACCATTATAATTATATACTAAGCTAGGAGTCACGGACAATATTATGTTAGATTTCAGAATACGAATGATTATCTTTCAAACAGCAACATTTCTGTTGTATTTAACCCTCCAAACACAGTCAGAGCACAAAATAGTGATGAACGAGTACTGAATTTAACAGTCCGCACTAGCCCAAATGTAGGGATTATTTAACGCAGCAGTCTATACTAGATTTTTTTGGGGAGGGGGTATATATATTTTTCATACATACTTTCTGAACCAAGAGGTCGGAGCTGATCCGCGGTTCCTCGTCTTCCTGAAATACAACTAGTTATGTTCACCAGCCAACAATACTTACCTGGTGGACACAATATGACCGTAGGGAAAGGGTCAGACACACCTCGACGACAATAGAAAGCTGCAACATTAGGAGATGACGACGTGAACATCTCAGGGATACGGGTGTCCCAAGATCCAACCCAATGGTTCAGGTAAATAGATAAAAAACTGGGATTGCAGCTTTAAGCACTTGTAAATAAAAATCGGTAGAGCTGGTGTCCCCGATTTAAGGACAGTTAATACTGTTAAGTGAAGTGGCAAAACTCAGTGCACATTTTTAAAGAATTGTGTACCTGGAACTGTAATGTCTTAAATAAAAAATCATGTCTAAATATCGTTACACGTCAGTTCAGTCACTATACTTTATAACACATATTTGAATGAATAAGTCCAGTCTGAAGAAAGCCAAATACATCCCCTGTAATGCATCCTAAATGTAATACACGTGTATCTAAGTAACATCTCCTTGGTATGTCTGTCTGAGTTAAATAGGAAAACCCTAACTTAATTATTAGTCAAGTTAATCAGTTTAGAGTATTTAAATCAGTCTATCTTGTCTATGTAACATCTTAAGTGCCACATACAGTATGAAGTGTCTGTGGAGTTAATATTGCAGTTAGAATTGGAGGTGAAGACTACAAGAAGAACTGGACTCTGCACTCAAACAACAACCCTGCAACTGTGAGAACTTGACTTTCTATATGCTCTGACAATTTGTACACATATATAGACGCAGTTTTGAATCTGTTGCTTAATCTTTAGTACTATACTGCCCTCGCAGGCCTGGTACTGGTGGGATAACTCTCTCCTCCTACCTCTCTACCTGCATCTCACTATGCCCACCCTATTGATTTTTCTGTTAGCTGTTTCTTCACTCCTTTGTAAACTTTTCTATTCTCTCCAACTTCCCCACTCCCCTCCTATCCACATTTCTTCATCTCTCCTTCCCTCCATCAATGCTAGTGCCTAGACACTCTAGCACTATTTACACACCTCTTTCCCAACACCTTCTACGCCCCTCAATAAAAAGCACTCCCACAAATCCTCAATTCACCTCCTCTCACTCCTTCTTGCTACTGGGATATCTCTCCTAAGGCTGAGTCCCTGCTGGCGCTGACCGCGCTCCTGATTGAGAGCAGTGACGTCACCAGCTCTAAAAGCATGAGCGCCGGGTGTCCTGGCTATTTCGCAAGCGCGTGGGGGGCGTTGCGAGCAATTTTTGTTTACTCAAGCGCCAAGCTTGAGTGAGCGTGCGTGCGTGCCTGCACCGCATGAGCGGGGACGGGACAATTTGAATTGCCAAAACAAAACTCGGCAAGCCCGGCACACTCAGCGCTAGTGTGGCCGCAGCCTTATCCTGGACCCAGCCATATACACACCTGCTCTCACCCATGTCTCACTAACACCTCTTTTTCTGCTAATGGTGTTAAACTATCTAATTTAAAACCGACCAACCTTAAAATCCACATCGCAAAAGTAGCATCGCAATAGCCTGCACTCATGGCTATTGAACCACAGTCACTCCTATCAACCATTGTGGCCAAGCACTGTCATCTACTGCACTTATTCCCTCACCTGCTGTCTCTGTAAGTTTGCCATCACACCACTTAGATTGTGAGGTCTCCGGGGCAGGGATTTCGTTTCTTATTGTCTGACTTTGCTGTGCTTATTGTATTATTAAAATTCCCTATACTGTATTGTCTTTGTGAAGCACTGAGTACACTGTCGGCACTATACAAAGATATACATACATACATACTTCAACAAATGTAAGGCTTAAAAATAGTCTGTCTGTCTTCAATTAAGATATTCTGAACTCATTTATCCTCAGTGATCCTACAGCAGTTCCCAAAATATGTGTTTTGTTTATGCCAGTTTTTGACCCACAAAAATACTCCAAATATGGCCGTAGGGTCACCAATAGAAAGCTGCCATGTTTGTTTTCTATTGGCCTAAGTGAGGCTGACCCCAATGACCATTTTGTCTATCCCGGGATCCAGCGTTCAGGGAACTGCAGATTGTTTCTGGGTCATCGGTAACTCGGGCAATATATAAAATGTAATAAAAATAAAATAAATAATTAGAACAGCATAGACTGCTGCTTTAAAGGATTCGATTATATGTGGCTAATGCCTTATTTAATTATTCATCATTAAACCACTTCCATCCCACAAGGCCATGTGCTTCGTATGCAACTCCTTCAAGCAATGAATCTTACTACAGTACTTCAAAATCAGCTATGTTATGTTGTGATATTGCCAAACACTGAAGCTCCTAGAAGCCCATTTTAGGACAAATGGACATGAAGCACCTAATAAACCCTCCAAGGAAAGCAAAGGGTTGAGCATTCCAACATTTTCTGATCCCACTGGAGAACCTTTGGCATAATGCATAGGTATTTGTTTAACGTACTGGCCAACACAGCTGTTTCCACGTTTATACGTGGATATTTACAGTGACCAGTGCATTAAGATAACACAAATATAGTATCTTCAAGAGAAAGAAGAAAAAAATTAGCTTCAGTCTTCCTGAAAAAGGATTTTGACGTATCTACAGTAGCAGCCGTGATGGTATTTACACAGGAAAAGTGTATTTTTTAATTCCATCATAACATCAACTCATTTTGGAAACGGAATACTAACCAGTAACCTAGGTGATCTCATTCACATAATGACACAATCATTATACGTTGAAGTGGAAACCAATATAAGAGTTAATTTTAATGCTTTTTATCATGTGTTTAGCAAAAAAACTTAACCAAAGATTTGTCAGTTTAGAATATATGAAACCTATTATATTTTATGGGCTTGCGATTTTGATGCTACAAGATGATGAATCATTGATTGTATGCTGTGTAGCCATGTATAAAAATGGTATACAGTTCTTTCTCATGCTAGCAGTAAACCTGGTAAGTATGCAGGATTGCCAGCATCAATCATGGAGGTTTGCCCTCACACCCTGGTGAAGTGTCATATGTACACAAGGGGAGTGGTAACATGCTCTGTGTCCACTGTTAGTGACACAAGAGGTGTGGCTGTTTTCGGAGTCTATATAAGACACAGCACTGCCTAAAGTTAGTGTGTTAAGCAGTGGTTCTGTAGTGGTTGGAGAGTGCTAATCAAGGGATCCGTTATGATCCAGTTCTGGAGGTCTGCAGCAGTCAAGGCTGTCAGATATAATTGGTAGTTATCTACACTGTGATCAGGGACCTGATACAGGTGGTGATCTCCCTGAGGGGAGAGGTGACCCAACTCCATTGGGAGGGAAAGAACTTCTCAAAGAATGTACTACACCAAGATGAGCGGCTCGGACGACCGCTGTGAGGGGCAGTCTGCATGATGATGTCAATAAAGATGCCCAGATTCACAAGACCCTTGCTGTGTATGTGTGGAGTCATTACACAGAAGGAGGCACCACAGAGGAGGTCCTCATCAGATACATCCCCCTGCGGCCGCAGAGATCCTAATGAGGTGGAGGCGCTGCATCAGATGTGAGTAGGACTCTAAGAACACTACCTCAGATGCCTGTCGTGCTGATATCCCCATACCAACCCAGGGGGAGACTCAGGAGTCCTGTAAGCCAGCAGGTGCACCACACAACATACATACATGTAATGGGGCCAGTAGACCACAGGGGCCAATGTGAGATTGGGTGGGGGCCTGTAAAACCGTTACAGCTGTTTAATCCTTGATTGTATGCCGATTAATTCTGAAATAAATCAATAGTCATTTGTCTGAAATCAAATATCTAATTCCTACTATACAGTCACCAATCTATACCAAGAGGTGAATTTTCAGGTCTTGAATTTTATGAAGATTGTGTGTAGTGTGACCACCATTAGGATTTTTTTTGCTTCACAAATTGAGTTTAATATAGCCTCTTAGATAAGACCAGTGATCGAAGTGTGATGGTACAAAGAAGTATAATGTACCATTTCTTTATCATTTACACACTAACAATTTCCCTTCTTTGTTCAATACCAATGTACAGATTTAGCAAGACTTACTGTCCTTGTTGCAGCAATTTAGTCTGTTCCGGTGCGGCTACAGTAAGGCTGCACTTCAGCTAAGGTTCTCGGGGCCCCAACAACAGTAAGTGGCCCAGGAGGATTAACTCTGCAGGGGACCACGCTTACGAATGGGACCGACAGCGTTAATTCTTTTGGGCCATCTGCAGGGAGAGAATACTAGTACTCAACATTTAGAAGAGCTGCGCATCCGTCTGGCCATCTTTTAGTCTGCAGCGGTGTGCCCACGCTGAAGATAAAAGATGCAGGGCTGTATTTCCTTCTCCCAGGATGAGTAGATGCCCTTATATGGGTCTCTACATCATGAGGGGGATGTGATATGATCATATTTAGTCATCTACATCATCATGGGGAAAGGATATATATATATGTATATAAGTGTCAAAAGGAGTGCTAGTGGGCGTGGCTAAATGTATACAACAAAAAACAAACAAAGATGTCCAAAACTACTTCCAATGTGACAAAAATACACTGTGCAATACCTATATATTCTCTTGAAAAGGGGCCATTTAGTTTAACCCTTTGGCCAAAGCATCTTAAGCCTGCTGCCACTTTCAAGGCATGACCGTTAGCAGGTCCTAACACTCCCTGAGTTAAAATTCTTATTTACCTGTATAATTACAGGAAGAATGATCTGGACAAACTGAAAATTGTGAGCAGTGTTGGGAGCGGGTAGAGCTATAGGGGTACTCTCAGAATGAGGTTCATGTTTGTGGTTTGGGTTGCGTTTTGCTAATAAGTTAGTGGCACACCTCACAAAGTAATCATTGAATGCATTTGCAAGGTCAATGGATTTGTCAGAGTAACATCCTCCTTAGTGATATTACTTGGTTGTTGATGGCTAGAAGGCTGGAATATATTATTGATAACCTCCCAGAAGTTAGCTGGGTTTGATGTATTCTGGTGAAGATCGTCAGAGTAATATTGTGCTTTTGCATGCCTTGTTTGCCTTGTGCACATATTCCGCAGGCATCTGTTGTGTTTAAGATCCTTGGTAGTTACTTTGTAGCTTTTCCACAAGGCATGGTGGACACCTCCAACCATAACCCTTTCGGATAGCAAAACTTGCTGTTCTTGTGGCCACGATCGGGCCCTAGTTTTCTGCATTTTATTCTGCGCCCACACGAACAGTAAGTCTTACTACTGTATATCTGTGTGTGTTTAAAACTTGACATTTCCCTTTCTGCTCGTTTAGTATAAATACTAATCTAAAGTACCTGGCTTCGCACTGGTTGCAGTAATCCCCACAATTTTACCTCCTCTATCACAATTTTACCCCCTCCCTCCTCTTGCTGCAGCTTTTGCTAGTTGATAGGCGCAATTGTTCTGAATAATAAAGGGTGTCAAATGTAAACTAAAACCCCCTAGGGCCCCCTCAGTATGCATGTAAAGTTTCATGGGCTTGGAGCTATGGCTCTGACAGACACAGACTTGTATTATTATAAATAACATGCTTTTTTTTAAATGGGATCAAGCAAGCTTTCCCATTCTGATATTATTCATATTACTATTATCACCTCAATCACTGGAGAAGACAAAAAGATAAATGTCTGCAGCCATAATTCATCTTGCTATGCAATGTTAATTACCCCCTCAGTCTTTAAGATACCTGTAAGTAAAAGATTGCAGTACAATACATTAAGAGTATTAAACAGACACTATAACACAGGGGTGCGCAAACGTATTTTCATGCACCCCCGTCTCCTCTCCCCTCCGGCTCGCGCCCCCTCCCCCCGCACATCCAAGGCGTCAAATGAAGTGGCTGGGTCGTGTGACGTCATGTTGCCATAGCAACGTGACGTCACATGACCCCGCGGCATCATTTGACGACGGTTGTCATGAAGACGTGTCATTGGAACGAAGGTAAGTAAACTAGTTACAGAGGCCTCACGCAATCCCCGGCATTTATTTTAAATGCCTTCGGGGAAGCGTGGGGGCCTCTGTAACACCCGCGCCCCCCCCATACAATCTAGCGCACCCCCTGGGGGGCGGGGCCCCCACTTTGCGCACCGCTGCTATAACACACAGTGATCTCAAACATGCAGGACCACATTGGATCAAATTGAACCAATGGTGTTTTCTGTAGGAATAAAGGTGCCGTAACGGTAAACAAAGAAAAAAAATTACCTTTACAACAATTCCACAGTAGAAAAATCATTTCTCAAATCTGAGTTAGTATTCCAACCCAATTGCTAATAATGTCACAATAATTTTATGTGATTTCATTATAATTCCTAGAAAAGTACTCTGAGCTCCCCCACAAAAATTGCCCTGAAATATACTAAAGGAACTGATATATTAAATAGGTCAAAGCTTTTTATTTATTTATAAAATGTTTCACCATTAAGAGTTACCGCTCGCTTTCAAGTATGTCCTGGACAAAGAGTTATAATGACAATACATCGTTATACATTGTATTTACAGACATTTTATGGACAGTTAGGGACAATATATGTTATGGACGTATTTAACAGGCGATGATCAGTTACAGACAAGATTAAAATGTGAGACAGCTGAGTATTTGATTAACTCTTCTAACAACAACAATCAGACATTTTTCGAGAGATCAAGTTTTCCTGGCAAATAACAATCAAAAATACATTTGTTCTTTTTCTTTTTTTTATTTAGTCCCGAAAGTCTAAGACAACTTGGAAGTAAGAGCAGATTCTGTCCAAACAAGAAGGGTTAAATAATACCATGTGCTAGTCAAGGGGACTTGCAAAGCAGTGTACAGCAGACACTGAAATGGACACTGAAACAGTTAAGAAAATACAATGTCCATGTTACATTTAACATTGATATCAATCACGAAGCTGGTTACTATTTTCAGACAGTTATTAAACTTTTGTGCCGAAACAATAGATTTTCCTCTAAACAGAAACATTCATAGAAAGGTCGAAATTAACACTTTGGTTCTAACAACTCATTAAGGCAAATTAGAAAACAGTTTAGCTTGCTCTGTGCTCTACCAATCACTTGGTGAAGACTTGCAGTGACCCGCAACCTGAACAAAAAGAGCCATGTTAAAGGCTACTGCCAGGGTGACTAAAAGCAAGAGATCCAAGCATTGTCTAAGGTCAGTCAGCAAGGCAGCAAATTGCTTGGTCATGAATTTTGGGCTTTCATCTAAAGCAGTGGGATGTTTTGCCTTATCTGTGGTCTGAATTAAATGGAACCCTGTTAAGGCCCCATGTTGAGAAGAACCTGCTTTCCAATTTCCACAGCTGTCCTGGTATTGCCATTTCCCTTCCTCTTTGTGGTCCTCTGACAGGGAGGGTGATGCAGAGTTAGGATAATCGCACCAAACAAGGAGTCAGAAACTCAGAACCCCAGTGAAATGAGAAACATACAGTACTTAGTATTCAAAAAAACAAAAAATTGCATTTTTTTCACTTTGACCTAATTAGAACGGCCTTTAAAACAACTAGACAAAGATCTTTGGGCCTCACTAAAGCTTTGTTGACAATCAAAATTAAACAGATGAGAAAACGTTTCCAGCTGACAGACCGACATGAAGGGTGAGAAAGTGCAAGCAGAAGTGTACCAGAATATGTAGTGAGAAGCTTATTGTTAAGGACACTGAATTTGATGCCGATAAATCCTTGTGACCTTGGGCAAGTCACTTTATGTCCCTGTGCCTCAGGCACAAAAACATATATTGTAAGCTCTACGGGGCAGGGACCTGTGTCTGCAAAATGTCTCTGTAACACGCTACGTAAAACTAGCAGCGCTATTCAAGAACAAACAATCATTATTATATTACAGTGTCAGCTCTCCTTGTGACCTTGGACAATTAATTTCATTTCCCTGTGCTTCAAGTTTTAATACTAGAGCAGGGGTGGCTAACTCCAGTCCTCAAGGGCCACCAGCAAGTCAGGTTTCAAGGATATCGCTGGTTCAGTACAGGTGGCTCAGTCAGACTGAGCCACTTATTAAGCCACCTGTGCTGAAGCAGGAATATCCTTAAAACCTGACCTGTTGGTGGCCCTTGAGACTGCAGTTGGCCACCCCTGTACTAGAGTGTAATGTTTTTGGGGCAGAGAATAATATGACGGTTAAACTCTATGTACCGCACTACATACTTTGTCAGTATTGTGAAAGAACAAAATGATATTATTACAGTACAGCGGCTTTCTGCGATCTGTGCTTCCTAGCTCTGTTGTGGATGTGTATAGTTTTCAGCGTGGGATCACAAGCAACGGAGGAAAGAATACAGTAGGGATGAGAGGAGAGTTGTAAAGCCTATGGAAACAATGTTTTAATTGTCCACACATGAGAACTGGCAAAATATGGGGGGGGGGGGTTAATAAAAAACCAACATTAAGATCAATCATCTGTATATGTTAAATATAAACACAGCCTCTCAATGTCTCTCTGCTTGGGGCACGCACAAATATAGGCACATTGGTGCAGGGTAACAAAAGATAGAACACAATGTGTAGTGTGGACCAAACCACAGATTACAGCATGACCAGAAATTACAGAAATGTAAAACATAACCAAATGTACTGCAAAACACAACAACACATCCCTAAATGTTTCTGTCCTCAGGGGACCTTCCTTCTTACCCAACTAAAAACACATATAATTTAAATGATGTAAAAAGCTACTGGTTCTTTATGGAGTATAAAATTGTCTTTAATGATGTTCTGCAATGTGTTGCAGACTCCTCCAGCACAGATGGACTCCGTACCATATTCAAATTGTCCTGCTGGGTTGTTCACATATTTTACAAGAGAATGAGTCTTGTTATATTTAAGCAACTGATGCAATAAACATTTTTATGTTCAAATACATGTACACACATTTTAGACAAAAAAGAAACAAATTTTTATATATATATATATATATATATATATATATATATATATATATATATATATATATATATATATATAAAATAAATAAATAAATATATATTTTTTTGTTTTTTTGTCTAAAATGTGTGTACATGTATTTGTATATATATATATACACTATATATATATATATATATATATATATATATATATACTTATTGTCAATTGCTGGCGTCTCCATTTGATAGTGGTGCCCAGTAAAAGATAAGGTTTCAGCCAACCATAATGAGGGTGCAATCTTTACTCATTTTGAAACTTAGATTTTTATTAATTTTCATTGATTTGCACACATAAATGGGGAGGGGAAGGATACAAAAATAAAAATAGGGGGGGGGGAGAAACTATTTTGTGTCGAATTTCTTACAAACAACAGCAGTCACATTACATATCATACAAACACAATATTTTACATTCAGCACTCCCAAATCCTCTCGCCCTCTGGGAGTGCGCGCCTATCCAGCATCCCAGGGCTCCCAGACCCTATCATACTTCCTAGTGGTGTGATTCAGAAATGAGGTAAGTTTCTCCATCAATTGAACATCATTGACCCTTCTAATAATCTCTCTTCTGGAGGGCGGAAGTATCTTATTCCACGCTGCTGCTGCTGCTGCTGCTGCTGCTGCTGCTGCTGCTGCTGCTACAGCACACCTAGCAGCCGTTAGAATATGCAGAATCAATATTTGTGTACAATGATCTTCCATAGGTTTAGCCAGGATAATTAGATTTGGATTTAGCGGGATTTTGATATCCATCACTGTAAGAGACGTGTACAGAGGTACGCAATTAGGCTTTATTGCGCCTGTCCCTTTAACACAGCAAAACATATGAAAATAAGCCAAACAAAAAACCTACTCCGCTTTGGAGAATATCTACACATGTAGTCCAGCCCTCTCTAACTGGGTTGTTAGCTAAGCTATTTACCAGCCCCAAATATCTAAACATATATACAGATATATAACAGTCCCAAAAGAAAGTCTTATCTGTTTCTTGTAGCTGTAGGGGAAGCCTCTCTGCTCTCCGGTGTCAGCACCTTTGTGTGCTAAGGCAATGTCTGTCCAGGTATAGAGTTCTGGTCCCCTTGTCTTGCTATCAGCATACAGTCCAGTCCTTCTGCAGCTCAAGACATCTGTTCCTCTGGTCAGTCCAGTGTGGACTAAGGAAAAATCTGTCTGTCCTTCCTTGGTTCAGCCCCCAATTGTGAGACTCAGGAATCCTCCTTTCCTGTCTCAGAACAGGCTATTTCCGAGAGAGCTCTAATCAGCCAGGTGGAATTGGTTAATTGCTGATATGCAATTAACCAGCACACTGCTGGATTAGAGGCAAGTTTGTTAACAGGGATAAGTCCCTGTTACAGTCACATATTTTATTAGTTTCAAGACTGTCCTCCAATACACCTGCATTACTGGGCAGTACCACCAAATATGTACCAAATCTCCTGATTGTCCACAACCCCTCCAACATCTATCCGAGGTCCCTGGGAACATTTGTTTTAATCTTTTGGGGGATGTAGTACCAACGTAACAAAATGTTATATATATTCTCTTGATACCGTACATATTGAGGGTTTACCCTCATTATCCCATATATCTTCCCAGTCCTCCCTTGTTATTTCAGTCTGGAAATCCAGAGCCCACTGGTCCATATATTTGTGGTTTCTTTTTTTGAGCGTTAACCCCTGGTACAGAGATTATATCAAACCTCTTTGGTATTTTTTTGTTTTACATAGGTTTTCAAATCATGTAAATCTAGGAAATTCCTCATCATGTCCGACCTGCATATACTTAACTAGCTCAATTTGCGGTAGACCATACTTTCTCGTCAATTCCTGAAAAGACATTAGTTTATCCTTTTCTAATAAATCTCCTGCCTCCAGGATTCCTCTCTGTTTCCAGACTTCAAAACCCTGACCCTGAAAGCCCGGTGTAAACCCTGGATTACTGAACAGAGGCGCGAGCCTAGAAGGAGTCGACACGACTGTATATTTCTTTTCTGCCATCTGCCAAATCTTCAAAGTAAACCCAATTACTGTCAGTTCCGACTGCCTCCCGGCTCCTGTCCCAGATCTAGACCACAACATAGAAGACAGACCAATCAGGTTTTTTAGCGAGCTCTCCAGATCCACCCAGGCATAGACTCCTCTCTGGGAATGCCAATAGACCATTTGTTTCATATGGGAGGCTATATAATATTTTAGAATATTTGGAACAGCCATACCACCTCCTTCCTTGGTTTCAAACATAATTGACCTATCTATCCTCTGTGGTTTATGTTTCCAAATAAACTGCAGAATTCGATTCTGAATTTCTTTTATAGTTGAATGAGGGACAGCTACTGGTAATGTCTGAAAATAGTACAAAAGTCTAGGGAGAATATTCATCTTAACTGCGGTTATATGCCCTATCCAGGATATACAATGAGAATTCCAGACTTGTAGATCTTTTTTAATTTTGGAGAATAGATCAGCATAATTATATTTATATAATAAGTTATAGTCTCTGGTAAGATGAATTCCTAAATATTGAATTCCTAAAAATTTAAAATGGGTCTTTTTCCATTATAATCAAAATGTCGTTTAAGCACCTCGACCTCCTCCGTTAGCGTCAAATTTAGAGCTTCTAATTTTCCCATATTTACTTTATACCCGGAGAGCTCACCAAATTCCAGAAGGGTGGACTGCAAATTCGGGAGAGATATCAATGGGTTAGCTATAATAAGAATAACATCATCTGCAAACAACGATATTTTATAGCACTCATCTTTTATTTTATCTTTCTGTATGATGCTATTGAGATATGCTGTCCTCTAATGGTGGCCTTATGTGCCTCCCACAGAGTCGCTGATGATTCTACAGACCCATTGTTTGACCGGAAATAATTTTTAAGTGAGTCTCCAATCTGTGCGCTGATCTCTGGGTAATTTAGTAAGGAGTCATTCATCCTCAAGTAAAATGACTGAATCTTGGCGAATGGTGGATCAAACAGAATAGCCATCGGGGCGGGGTCCGACCAAGTAATAGGTCCAATATCTGAATGGACCAGTACCTTTAGAATATTTGGAGATACAAAAATATATATTCTAGAGTACGAGTCATGCAGGGGCGAGTAAAAGGAATAATCTCTCTGCCCTTTGTGCGAGAAATGCCAGGCGTCTAACAGGCCAAATTCTTTGATTAGCGATCAAATTTTTTTTGCTACACTGTAAGTCAATGCGGAGTGTAAATTCCCTGAATGTGTGGACTTGTCCACATCGGGGTCTGGGACCATATTAAAATCACCTCCTACAATATATAGCTGTTCTTGATTATCCCCTATTGATTCCAATATTTCCATTAGAAAATCATTGTCCCTCGTTAGGTGCGTATATATTCACTAATATAATATGTTGGCCTGATAGAAGGCCGGGGACCACAAGTGACCTCCCTCCCTGGTCTCTCTTGACCTCCAGTGTCTGGAATGGGAAACCTTGTTTTATCAAAATCGCCAGCCCCCCTTTTCTTGCTGGTAAAAGATGAGTAAAATGCGATAGGGTAAGTCCTGCTAAAAGTATTTGGGGGTTCTTGGGAATCGAAATGTGTCTCTTGTAGAAAGACAATACCCGCTTTCAAATTTCTAAACTCTTTTAGAGCCTACTTTTACTGTTACTATTAAGCCCTTTGACATTCAGGGATACTAACTTCAGTGGTGTTCGACTAGTCATTTCCAATATCGTATCTCTCTCTCATGTGAAAGTTGTGAACAAAAAACTCTGATTTTGTAAGGCAACATCCATCTTATTTTCAAGCTCTATGGTTCTTTTGGTCAGCGAGGACACTTCTGCTTTAAACTCCATCGCAGCTCTGTCCAGGGCTAACTGGAAACAAGCTTGAATCTCTTTGAGCATATTCTGCAGGTCCTGTTTGGTTATTACTGCATCACTCCCTGTTATGCCTCTCTCCCTCTCTGCAGCAGAACTCACCTATGTGCCTCTTTCTGGGGTGCCTTTCTCTGCAGTTTTTCTCCGTGTTGTAACTTTCTCTGCCATGTCTTCCTCTGCTCCAGCAGCTTGTTTGTCACTCTCCCAGTCAGAGCCTGAAGCCATGCGCGCTCCCGTGTGCAGACCTTGGCGCCATCTTTTTTTCATTTCAGCCGTTGCTGTCTGCCCACGGCTGAATCGAGACAAGTCGGGGGTCTCCGTCCTCTTGTCTTTCTTTGGGGAGGCATCCCTGTGTATTCACCTGCTTCCTGCTGCTACCCACGGGTCTCTCCGTGGTGCCGATCAGGGGTTATAGCTAACTATAGTGGACGGATGCACTGAGCTCCTTCAACAAGCGTGCATCCGCGTTGACGTTGTGTGCGCTCCCCCTCTTTACTCATTTTGAACACTTGCTTCCTATAGAAAGATGGATCCTTTTCATAAATTCGAATTTCTGCTGCCAGGATGCAATATTTCTGGGTGGGATGCCAGTCTGAGATCAGCTACCACGTATCAAGCATATAATGTATGTAACCCCGTTTTGGGATTACTATGTTCACTTAAGAGGTTAATGGGCCCTAAAGGGGTTAACTGTATGGGTAGATAGTGTAACAACCTCTTATCACATGGATAGAGTTGCTGGGCAGAAACCTTAAACATGCCCACCTTCTAGAAGGTGTCTAGCCTGTCACAGGATGACCAAGTATAATCCAAACCACTCCCCCTGTAGGCATGGTGACCACCGATGTCACTAGTAGGTATACATAGTGCGACTAGAAGATTCTACAGTCAGGTCCCTGGAGGAGTCACAGAGGAAGGATCTCACTGTACATAGGTGTAAGTCATGTTTATGTGTAGAGCTATATGTTTAAATGATGTCTGGTCACCTGTATTATTTTATAGTTATGAAACGTGTCCCTTCTAGTCATAGCCCATACCAATGGTCCAAAGTTAGTCGTCTGCCCTGAAAGAGGAGGATGCCCAGTACTCTGGGGTGAATCCTTTTAAATAAAGAGTTCCAGAGCACCGCAGGATTGACCCATACTGACCAGTTCTTAATGTGAGCCCCTTCTGATGTCTTGGGATAAGGGACACTCCTCAGAGTGACTGGATACGTATCCCTGAAGGAAGTATCTCTACTACAGGTCCTGGTGGGAAGGAGGAAAATCCAAACACATGGACAGTAGTGTCAGGAATCCACTCCTGGCTTTAGCTGGAGCCCATCCATCCGGAGCTTTGCAGGTTCCAGACAAACTATTCCCTGTTTCTGCAATCACCTGCCTCTTGCTGCCTCCTGTGCAGCTCTGGCCTGATTGGCCTCATGTGCTATTTAGTGCCTGCCCCGCCCTCAGGAAGTTGCTGGACATAGACTTTGCAATCGAAGTTGCAAGTGACTGTGCTTGTCACAGACTCCCTGTTTGGCCTGCTAGGCCTCCTTGTGCCGGGTATCCTGCTTCCAGTCCCCTGCTTCACAAGGCCTTCTTGCTTAGCAGCCCCGGCGCCGCTTCCCTTGTTCCTGGCAGTCTTCGCCGCCACGCTGAAGCGGCTACGCTGGTGTCCCCAGTGTTTCCTGTGGCGTGTCTGCACCCCTGGTTCCTGTGGCCTTCCTGTTGGCAGTTCCTGCTCCCAGTGGTCTCCACCACTCTCGGCTGCACCTGGCTAGGGGGTGCCGTTTTGTGCTGAAGCACTGGATTCTGCAGTTCCTGTTCCCAGTGGTCTCCACCACTCTCGGCGGTACCCGGGTAGGGGGTGCCGTTCTGTGCTGTAGCACTGGATTCTGCAGTTCCTGTTCCCAGTGGTCTCCACCACTCTCGGCTGTACCCGGCTAGGGGGTGCCGTTCTGTGCTGTAGCACTGGATTCTGCAGTTCCTGTTCCCAGTGGTCTCCACCACTCTCGGCTGTACCCGGCTAGGGTGTGCCGTTCTGTGCTGTAGAAGTGGATTCTGCAGTTCCTGTTCCCAGTGGTCTCCACCACTCTCGTCTGTACCTGGCTAGGGGGTGCCGTTCTGTGCTGCAGCACTGGATTTCCAGTTCCTGTTCCTATCCCTGAAGTACCTTCACCCAAGATTTCCTGTTTATGACCTCGGCTTGTTTCCTCGACCACCGCTCCTGTGCCGCCTGCCTTGACCCCTGCCTGGATAACGTTAACCCTACTTTCTCCAATCCTGACCTGGCTATGTCTGATTACAGAATCCGCACTCCGGACCTAACTCCGTGGCTTAAGGTCGGTGCTTATACATCCCCACCTCAGCCCCGCGGTCCGGTACCAGTTTGTGGCAAGCACGTACGTTACAAGTAGATACCATGCAGACCCAGTGCTAAGGGTACAAATTCCAGAACCTCACCTAGGATAGTGGTGAGAGCTGTCTGGGGAAGAATACCTTATGCAACTATATTATTTGACACTCAATCTTGTCTGAAGAGAAGATGTCCTATATGTGGAACCTAATCAAATGAACAAATAAAGCTCTTGTTTGTACCAACAAAGTTCCTGGCGCCTTTCATTACCACCTTACCACCTCTTAGCATACACGGCCAGCCAGCACCATGAGAAGGTAATTAGAGACACTGAGCAGCACTTTACATGACACCTCAATGTATCACAAAATACAAAATATCTCAAACCCCTTCATTGACACTGAGCAGGCCACTCTTAGAACCAAAACAGTTAAATCGGTTTATCAAATGCTGCTTTCACCTTCAGAACACATACAGAATGCATGTAATACCTTTTCCTTTATTCAATCATCTCTCTAATCTCTCCGTCTAATTTATTTCTCTTCATCTCCACGTTCGCGCACAGCTGTAGAACAGCGCACCACTGCCGGACGCCAGCCTCTCCAGAAAGGATCACACTTATTTATAAAGCACTTTCCCAATGCATAATGTCTCTGCTCAGAAAGCAGACATGCCCCTGTGATCCCATGCAAGGAAGACAGATGAGGACAGATCATGAACATGAAGAGCAATAAAACATGCAGTATGCAGGTGGAAGTTTCCGCAAGTCAACAACCACTTTGTGCTTTGTATTCTCTTTCCTCAGTAATAGGGCAAGAGTGAACATCTTGGGGTCTGGCAACAAGTAAATCTGTGCTTCTTTCAGTTTATTTTATGACTTAACGGTGTTTCTACAGACATGTATATGGTGTTATTCTGTTAGAATTTATCACTAGTTAAAGGTTTAATGAACCCCGATGGAATTGACTGGGTAGCAAACACACAGTGGCAAAGAGACAGGCCAGTTCCTATCATTTGTCACCCTAAAACACTACATCACAAGATAAAGAGTTAGTAGGGGTTAATAAATGATACTGCCAGAGACTTGGTAGTTTACACACACTGATATCCTCTGGTCATTGAAATTATCTTTATAAATCATAAAGTAAATAGTTAATCAGATGGGTACCAATATCATCCTACTGCCTGTATAAGAGGAGATGCAGGCCAAATCTCTGGAAACCTTTGCGATTTAGGTAGCAAGGATAACACTGTAAAATTATATATGGCAGTAAAGTTCAATGTTTTACAAGATGAATGGTATGGCCACTGCATTCAGCTGCATTGCCACTTATTTACTATATAGGATAGCAAACAGCACATTTCCTTTGCGACAAGTCGCAATTTCAAGCCACATTTGAAAACGAGAGGTAACTCTCAATGTATCACTTCCTGGTAAAACATTTTTTATAAATAAATGAATTTAATTTAAAATCCTAGATGTGTTTTTTTTTTTTATAGATATGTTGTGCAGTAGAAAATACTTTTTTTTACTGCTTTTATTTAAAAAAAAAAAAAAAAAAAAAGTTCACTCTTTATGTCCTTTTAAATTATGTTTAATACATTAAGCTTCCTTGGGTTGCTATAGCAACCATTATGAAGTCACAGCACTTCCTCTTTTAAAATAGGCGGCCATATTGCGTGCCCCGGAAAGCAGGTTCTTCGCTGATTGGCAGCATAGTTAATTGTATTGCCGTAAAGACAAGAAACTGCTCCTTTAAACTTCAAATTGTAGATTGTGACAATCTTTGAGGACTACATTCGGGGGTTCTCTACCACTAATGGTATTTTCATTTTTAAAAAGTACAGATTTTCATCAATTAGGTTCCCATTAACTCTATAGAACTGCTGTTGCTTAAAATTAGTAAGTGTTGCAGCAAATCGGCTGTGGAGGTCAATGCTTTCAGATGGTATTTTTGAAAAATATTAAAATTATCTGGGAGCCAGTTTTGACATTTCAGAACTCCCCCATGAAGGTTTTTCCGGTTAGGCCCGTAATATAGTGGGCGCGCTTGCTCTGTCGTGCGCACGCGCGCGGCCCTTATAGTTGGCTGTGGATAGCCAGCCGTCTTATACTTGGGCCGCAGCCGCGCACGGCAGTGAGTGTGGAGCCGGCCGATCGGGAGGAAGACTCAGAAAAGTATCTTTTTGCCCCGCTACCGCCACTCAAAGTGAGGCTGTAATGTATGTATGTGTATGTGTGTATGTATGTGTGTGTGTATATATATTTATCAAAGTTGCACAATGTTAATAATTTATTCTCACAACATGTCTTTTTTTTTTTTAATTTTTAAATATTATATAATATACACACACAAAGCTTCCCCAGTGACACACAGACCACTTCAAAGTGACACACACAGTTACCCAGTGACACACACACACAAACACACACTGACAGCTTCCAAGTGACACACACACACACAGAGACAGCTACCCAGCGACACATACACAGTACCCTTCCAAGCCTATCGCTCACAGCAGCATGGACCGTACACACAAAAAGTGTGCGTCACGTGCACAAGCGTTCACACAGGCGCACGCATTATATTACGGGCCTTAGAGTCACTTGCATACCCATTTTGACATATATGCCAACGTAGGTAACACAATGACACTGTTTGCTTCTTGTCCATGCTTATGGTCACTGTATAGTTATATTTATATAACTGCAGGAGAGAAACAGTAAGATAACACAGGTTCCTATAAATTAGCATTCTACGTCATTAACTCGCTGAGTTAAATTAAAAAAAAATTCAAAAGTGCATCACGTATGAGAGCACACACAAGGAAACTAAATCTCTGTCCTGAACAGCGTATGACTGACAACTGCTATTCAGAGCTGGGAAAAATATGTTCAGTATAGGTCTTTGTACCAATGATATATCCAAGTTTTAATAAGCCAGACTCCATCTTAATGTCTTTACATTCATATGTGCAGTCGTTACCGTTACTTGTTGTATATACTTATTTAATGCTATGCTGTATTTTTATTTTCCCCCTCCCTCCTCCCTTCTTTTGTTCTGTAACCATTCCTATGTCTCAAAAATGACAATAAAAAAATAGAATACAAAAAACAAATACAGTATTTCATATTTACTAATACTAGTAAAAAAAAAAATTCACACTTCTATTTGAATCTAAATTGTACGTATTCAACATAAAACAATGTGTCAAACATAATTTCAGATAACACGCAAACCACGCACATTTTATTACATGATGTACTACTTTTTAGCACTATAATTTTCGACACAAAAAAGAGGGTTTTCGTTGTGACGGTAGGGGAAAATATGGCTGCTGTTTATAAAGGTTAAGTCTGCCATTACCCCTACCTGTCAGTAATACATTGGTATTGTATTATATGTTATGTATATATGTATGCCGTTGCTTGGTTCCAGCACCTCAGGAATCAGGGGTTAATATGTTTGCAGTAGAATTGTTGCAAATGTTATGTTGCAGTTCTACCCACCAATCAGGGCCGGGCATGTAGGCAGCTCCTGGCCCTGAGTGTTGCAATATTATGTTTTATGTATATAAAAATGTGGTGAGGGAGACCCCTAGCAGACAGAGCCTGCAGAGAGTTACAGATGTGTTGCTGTGACAGGGAGAAACTGCAGTGTCAATTCCAGTGCTGGTCTCAGACCTCAAAACCAGTCCTGTAGGCACTGGGCAAAGAAACAGAACAGGGGAAATCTCTGCAAGTAGGTCCCTGCGACCAGTTAGGCAGGGTATTCCCCAGTTGGGTATGTGTGATGTTTGTGTCTTTTGTACAGTTGTGGATATGTTTTTCTAATAAATTAATTTTATAAACTCTCGTGTTCTGTCTGGCGATATTGATCCCTGGTATTAGTCCTGGTCTTCCGTGACATTCGTGTATTAGCATCCATCTCTTTTTTTTATTTCTATGACATCAGTGTCAGAAGTCACATACTGAAACAAAGGATAAAATAATGTTTATCTTTCAAATTGTATTTAATAAAGGGTTCAATTATTATTACAACTACCTAAATACTAAAATGTTTTACACAAAAAGTCTTATATCTTAAGTAATATTTTCTAAGGACACAAAGTGAGCTTGAAAAGACACTCTGAACTATAATACATTGCATCATGTTCATTTTCTTCATGGGAGAAGTTTCTACTTTGAAAAAAATGCACCTTAGCTGTCAGAGGGACCCAATACATATATTTATTCTAATATTTCTAGACTATTTAACAAAGAATTGTAATGCAATCCAATTAAACTACATAAATATATTAAACAAATCCAGACTTAATCCAGTAATAAATCAGTTCTGTCAGAGTTATGGGCACGTGTGCATGTCTATATTTCAACTAATTTAAATTGTTTCACTAAATGACTAATGACTGCATGGTAATCGGAGGCCTTTAATTCTTTTTCCATACTTCAGCTAGCCATCAAGATTAATGGCTTCTTTCACTGGGAGAAAAAGAGAGCGTGAAATCCCACACTGGTTCCTGTTGACTATTTACTGTGCTACATGGGGGGAAGTGAGCACCCACAGGGTTGTAGGAAAAACCACATACTTTGAAAGCCTTATGATCTGTAAGCAGCGGTAAGACCTCAAATATAAAGCCTCAGACCCACTTAACTTTTATGATGCCAGAAGTCCAGCATGACCTCTAAGTCACCAGACTTCTGGGGTCACGACTACGTGATAACTTTGGTAGTGATCAGATCCGTGGCCACTCTCCTGAGGGCTGAAACAGAAGTGGAGTACCCTCGTCAGAAAACAAGCAAGACATACTAAGTGCGGCACAAGGGTCCCCAACGTGCCAGCGTCTGTGCCATCATAAGGGCAGCGAAAAGATAAAAAGTGAAGTCTTAAATAGGACCAGTATGATCTAGAGACAGTGGTGTATTAACTGGGTAAAACGTGTGTGAGTGTGTGTGTGTGTATACCATCACGTTTTAAGTTATGGTGGGTGAAAAAGGCTACAAGAAACCTCCACCATATTGCATATAGCAAATAAAAAGATCACTTGTGAGCACATTCACATGTCTTAGGCCTGGGACATAGTAGATAGGGCTGTGCTGAGCCGCGCTGAGCAGATACACTTACCCCCTGCATCTGTCATCAGCGCGGCTCTAGCAGCTGCTTCCGCATGCGTGCGGAGGCTGAGAAATTCTGAGCAGACAGGCAAATTTAAAATTTGCCGCTCAGGGAAGCGGAGGAGCGGTCACGTGACCGCTCACATCCCCTCTGTTCCGCCCCCGTCCCCAAAGCGCGCTCACTGCCTCGCCTGCCAGAACACAAAAAAGCTCCAGTTTGAGCAGGCGCGCTGATCAGCGCGGCCCGAAGCACCATTGTGACAATGGGGAGGATTTGGCCCGGGATAAAAGGGGTTACACCCCAATTGGCCACCCTCTAACCTCACCAGGGAGACAAGGGGTTAACTGGGCTGAGGCCCAGAAATGTGATTTAAACCTTGTCATAACCTGAAAATGTATATTCCACTGTTCCCCTGTTTTATTGTTATATCAATGTCTGCATCACACACACACTAGGATCCATCCGGGAGCACAAGGGTTAATAGTTGTTTAGTGATTATAGCCCTTTGTGTAATTTTCCCGCCTTTTCGGGCACCATTTTGCAGGCTCCCATAGGCCGCCATTGAGCTCCCTGTGTTTCAATGGTGAATCTTGCTGTTTGGGTCCTGTTTCCTGAGAAGACCAGCAGATGGCGTCCGAGAGGAGGAGCGGCGGTTTCCCATTGTAAGTCAATGGGCTCATTGACTTCAATGGAAATCCTCGAAGGAGCTTTCCAGGAACGAGTTGGCTGCCGTCCAAACCGCTTAACCGCAAAGCGGATACATTTTCAATAGGAGAGCTTTGATCACTGATTAGCCAAGTTCAACGACAAGTGGCGTGGGAATAAACAGTTCTAGAGCACCTAGAAATAAAATTCTTTCTGCCCCTAGTTCCTAGACCTCCCCCCACTCGACCACAACCGGGTCCCCGTATCCTGGACCCCCGATAAGGGTCGAACCGAGAAGAGCGGGTCGCGCCATAGGTTCCAATGGCGGCGACAGAAACAGCTCAAGAAAATGGCTAAGTGTGAAAAGCTGAAATTTGGGAATCCATAGCTCCGGTTCCGGAGGGCCCACAGGATCAGGGTTTGGGGTATCTGTAGTCACTGCTCCGGCATCGCTGCAGAACCATCCTTGACCCTCTTGGACCAACCCGACGGAGTATGGACCCCCTTGAAAGTTTGGGACTTTTCCCATAGACTCCAATGGCGGCCATTGAAAGTCTATGGCGGCGGAACACGTTGTTTTCAATGGGGATTTAGTGAAAAACCGTGATTTAATTTAGAGCGGAGATTTTTGTATTAAAATGTGAAACGGTTTTAAGTGTATTTGTGTATCTCCGGTTCCGAAGGTCATAGCAAGTCGCAAATTGGACCATAGGGTGTCCCAGTTCCGGCATTGAGAACTGGGAAGTTTGGACCTGCTTGACCCAACGGAACCGGATATTTTAATATGTTTATGTTTTATCTTTCATACTGTGTTCCAAGGTATGGGTAAAGCCCAGAGGAAATTCCTTTGCATACCAGGGTAGCATATGGCCAGAAAGTCTAGGACTTAAGTATGGTTCAAAGGATTTTGTCACCTCTACTGTTTACATGAGGGCGGAGATTACTCAAACCAGAGCAGTCTTCAAGTGTTCCATTTCACACCTCACAATAAAGCATATCCTGCCAGGAATCCAATCTGGTAGACTAGCTGGCATTCCTGATGCAGAGGAGGGGTTACAGAAATGAGACCCCAGAGCTCTACTGCGCATGTACCAGCTAGCAGGGGGGCATGTATCAAATTGTGTTCCCACGTTAATGAGTGGCTAGAGTTAATTGAAAACCAATCCACTGTACTCAATGTTAAGGATAGGGCACAAAAGGTTTATAAACTGCTGTCCACCCTTTATCCTTTGTCTGTTCTATACCATCTTGATTGCTGAGAGAAACGCTATGCAATGTCTTCATGCCAGAGGTCTTTCATGTCTTTGGTGTCTTGATGACTATGAAGAGTGCTGTATGAACTGCCAGTCCAGATATGACTGCTTCATCATTTCCATTTTAAGTAAGTGTTTATATTTTGCCTGTTATTTGTATATCTGATGTGTTCACCTTTATCAAGGAATAAATTATATTTTATCATATCTAAGTCTCGTCCCAGTTCAGACCCAGTTATAAATATATATTATCTTTTATATATATTTGTGTGTAAAGTACAGCCTGTCACAAAGCTCCCGTGACAACCATGCCCAAGGCCTTAGGCAGGTCTGCAACCCTGCCTTTCACCAGCAAACTGCTAAAACTTCGGCTTTTATAGAGGTGGTAACACTTGCTGATGATCAATTAATCAAGGGCATTTGATTAGCAGCACCTGTCTGCTACTTAGCATCTTCATTTCTATGGAAGCAGTAAGGGTGTACTTAGTTTTTAACACATAGCTTCTCCATTTTGGCTTTATTTTTGTTAAATAAATCATGACACGTGTAATATGTCATGTGTTGTTGTTCATCTGAGGTTGTATTTACCTAATTTTAAGACCTGCTAAGGAATAGATGATTGTTATTATGTCCTGATATGTAAAACCATAGAATTCAAAGAAGGTGTACTTTCTTTTTCACACGTGCGTGTGTGTATATATGTGTATATATATATCACATACAGTGCTTCCACTGCAGCCAGGGATTCTGGGAAATGACATGAAAATGAGCTCACAGTGTCACCTTTTACATCATGGTCCTTTTAACATGGATCTCTAAGATTATACCTGCCGTAGTACACAGCTTTTCAGCACAGCCAGGGGTAAATAAGTGCATAGCTAGTAAACCTTCTCACAGACAGCTTTTTCGACCTTATTTAATATAGAAACTCCAACCCCCCCCTCTCCCCCCCCCCCGTCCCATCTCCTGCTCTCCTCTGAAAGCACAGCCACAGACCACAGGTTGCGGCTGAAACGGTTGCATGCACCGCCAGGCGCTCCGGCACGGGTGCAGCCGTGACCACTGGGACTGTATACGCCTTCACACTAATGATAACATTTGACTGTGAGCGGCCCTTTCAGAGAACCAAATAGGAAAGAGTGTTAAAAATGAATGCAGATACATAATTTTTCTTCTTTGTCTTTCTGTATATTCAGTGTAATATGTATTATT
Organism: Ascaphus truei; assembly: GCF_040206685.1. Classification (NCBI taxonomy): domain Eukaryota; kingdom Metazoa; phylum Chordata; class Amphibia; order Anura; family Ascaphidae; genus Ascaphus; species Ascaphus truei. The sequence goes on along the minus strand of NC_134486.1, from coordinate 76,101,834 downwards.
GTCTTCAAATGTCCCCATGCCCCCCTCCTACTTCCTTTTTGTATCCCCCCCACCCCCAAAAAAAACTTATTAAAAAATAAAGTTCTGCAAATTTTTTTTTACAAAAAAAGCAGATACAAGAGCAATAAAACCCACTCTACCTTCAGATTAAAAGGTTTACAGATATCTCCTGGATAACTTCCTTAATGTTATCTGCACATGTTCCCTGTGAGACAGGCTTGCACAGCACAGTGTTGTAATGCCCAATGTCAGAGAAGGAGAAACTGTTCCTATATGTAAAATATAAATCCAAATTAAAAAAAAGGTATCACCTAATACCGAAGTACACATTGACGCTGCACTATCGCAACGGAACTAACACAGCTAGTTCTACTTACATTTAAAACAAATGTTTACTATAGCAGCAATCCCGCCCATTAACCCCAGTACCCCCACCCCCTTTTTTTCTATGATGGGAACCAGGGGATGAATCCCACTATCCCTAGATCAGTGGGGATTTTTTTTTTTTTTTTTATAACTTTCTTTTATTGTTTTTTTTGCAGAGATAGTACAATCCAGAATCATATTGTTATCATTTAGTCTGCTTTATGACATACAACATCAAGACGAACATGGAAGGGGGAAGACGTGAGAGGGGAGGGTGAGGGGGTGGGGGGGGGGTGGGCAGGTAACGGCTCATGGAGGGGTGTAGTATCCTCCGAGTATTCCAATAAACCTGGCTCTTTCTGCGTGTTCTGATCTAACTCCTCGATCAACCCACCGAGTCCAGCGATCGGGGGAAGGTGTAGGTCTCTCGCATTCGTCCTATCTGTCAAACTATTTGTCAACTCTCTCGTATGTCTGTTCCGTCACTGAAGGACAGCCCACCTGTTACTATCAAAGCCAAACGGTGGCATTGCTCATCCCTGGGATATCGGTCTGTGCCAGCCACAATGACCATACTTTTTGAAAATTTGAGCCAGTGTCGTTGACTAGACTTGTCAACTTTTCCATCTGGCAGGCGAACCAAATTCTGTTCCGAATTTTGTCTATCGATGGAATTGCATTCTGATTCCACAACGCTGCGGTCTCGCACCTCATCGCCGTAGCAAAGTGTGCTATTAGTTTGTTTCCTGATCGAGATACCTCGTCCGTGGGCCTACCTAATAAGAAAACCCACGGATCCAGTTGGATTTTGAGGCCCAAAAAGACCTTTTGAAGCCAATCTCTAATTTGTGTCCAGACGGGTATGATTCGTGGACAAGACCACAGCATGTGTACCAGGTCCCCCTGTTCCCCTCACTGTCTAGGGCAGAGAGGGGAAGCTCCCGCGACGAATTTTGCCATTCTAACTGGGGTGAGGTACCACCTCAATAATACTTTATATGAGTTCTCCTTCAGTGTCGTACAAATCGAGCTGCTGGCCGCAGCTTTGAAAATTGCTGTCCACTCTTCGTCTTCTAACGGTCCTGTCAGGTCTGTCTCCCATTGGGTCATAAAACTGGGTCTATGTGCGTCATCCTTATCTGTCCCAACCACCTCCCTGTACAGAGCAGAGATGAGTCCCCGTGTATCGGTTCCCCGATCACAGAGCTTTTCAAAATTAGTTAGTGGTGGTCTGTTTGGGTGTTTGGTATAAAATGCCCGAACCTGGAGGTATCTAATCAAATCTGTGTTGGGTAAGCCCTTTTCTGACTGTAAAATCTCGAATGTTTTGATTGTGTCTCTGCCCTCCAGGTCCTTAAGCCTTCTTAAGCCCCCCTTTTGCCAGCATGTGAAGTTCCTTTCAGTTAACCCCGGAGCAAAGTCCGGATTGCCATATAAAGGGGCCATTAATGAATCTTTAGAGGTCAATGAATGTCTATTTTTTGTCGATTCCCAGACCGAGAGAGAGTTCAACACAGAGGGCAGCGGGTTTTTTAGATCTTTTAGTCTAGCCCTGGGATACCAGATAAGATCCTTGAGCTCTAGCGGAGCACACACCTCCCTCTCCAAAGCTACCCATCGCCTCAGCTCTGGATCACCATGCCACTGCGTGATCTGACATAGTTGGGCCGCTTTATAGTAAGCCATCAAGGTCGGCACTGCCAGACCTCCAGTTTCCTTAGGCCTTTGCATGATTGACATTTTTACCCGTGGTTTTTTATTTTTCCAAATGAACTTCGTAACTGCTTTCTGCATTTCTATAATGTCTGATCTTACTACGGGTATCGGAAGAGTTTGGAACAGGTATAGTATCCTGGGGAGGAGGTTCATTTTCACACAATAGATCCTGCCAATCCAGGATATCCCATAGGCGGCCCACTCTTTGAGTTCCTTAGTGAGGGCTCTTAGAAGTCGCGGGTAGTTCTCTTGATAGAGATTGCGGCTATGTTTCGTGAGAAATATTCCGAGATATTTTATAGCTCTGGCCTGCCATTTAAATTGAAAATTAATCTCAATTAGTTTCTCTGTCTCCTTTGGGATGTTGAGATTCAATGCCTCCGATTTTGATTGGTTAATCTTAAAGCCGGAGATTCTGCTGAATTTATCTAATAGCGCGAACAGATTGGGCAACGAAGTAAGCGGCTTTGTTAACGATAATATAATGTCATCTGCGTATAGAGCGATTTTATGCTCTTGGGAACTAATTTGCACTCCGGCGATGTCCGGGTGATGGCGGATGTGTGCCGCCAACGGTTCCACGCATAGGGCGAACAACAGGGGCGATAGTGGGCAGCCCTGTCTGGTACCGCTTTTAATTTTAAACACCTCAGATGGGAAGCCCTGGTGTATCACCCTGGCGGTCGGGGTCGTATATAATGCTTTTATTGCCCTTATGAGTTTTTCTCCGAACCCGAATGCCTCAAGCGTGGTCTCCATATATGGCCAATCGATCCTGTCAAAAGCCTTCTCTGCGTCTAAACTTAAAACTACTCCTCGGATCCCGTTGGCGTTAATGTAGTTAATAATATCTATTATTTTTCTTGTGTTGTCGGCCGCCTGTCTGTCTCTAATAAAGCCAACCTGGTCCGGGTGGATAAGCCTCGGCAGGATCGAACTCAATCTATTGGCCAATAGTTTGGAATATATTTTAACGTCCGAATTTATTAAAGAGATTGGCCGGCAACTTTGGCAGTTTGTAGGATCTTTGTCCTTTTTATAAATTATGGAGATTGACGCCTGAAGCATCTGGGCCGAGAAGGGTTCCCCCGCCAGAACTCCATTGAATAACTTGAGCATATGTGGTGCTAGCACCCCTATAAATTTCTTATAGTATAGATTAGAAAACCCGTCTGGGCCTGGGGCCTTGGAGGGCTTAAGATGTTTGATTACCGTCATCAATTCCTCTAACGTGAAGTCAGATTGAGCTGCTTCGTTTTCCAGCCTGCTCAGCTCTGGGAGGGCTGCTTCTGCTAGGAAGGACTGTAAAAGATTAGTTGTTTTTGGATTGTGTGTCACTTTCTCCCCATTATATAGCTGTTCATAATACAGCCTAAACTCTTCCACTATGCGTTTGGGGTTGGAGGTCATCTCCCCCGATTTGGTTTTTAAAGTTTGTATGTTATAACTTGGTTGCCTATTTCGGATCCTGTTGGCTAACATAGTGTCCGGCTTGTTGGCTTTCTCGAAAAATTTCCTCTTTGTCCAACTTATATCTCTCTCGGCCTGGGACGTGAGGAGAAGATTAAGCTCAATTCTTATATCTTTCAACTCCTTAAGAATATCCTCTCCACCTGATCGGCTATGTAGTGCAGAGAGTTCATGTAGCCTCTGATATAGCTGTGTCAATTTCGCTTCTCTTTGCCGTTTACGTCTTGCTGCGAGACCAATCAGTGTTCCTCTAATTGTGGCCTTGTGAGCCTCCCACAACATGTTGTGGGATTCCACTGTGCCTATGTTTGTAATAAAAAATTGTCTGATCTCGTCTTTGATTGTCTGCGCTAATTCTGGAATTTTAATAAGGGACTCGTTTAGTTTCCAGTTTGCTCCCGGGCTAACCTGCCTAATTTGGGTGCATCTTAGCTCTATAGACGCATGATCCGACCATGTAATGTCATGTATAAGGGTGTCGGAAATTTGTGGGACCATTCTACTCGATACAAAGAAGTGGTCAAGTCTGCTATGGCTGTCGTGTGGGTGTGAGTAGAATGTATATGAGCGCTCGCCTGGGTGTTGTTCTCGCCATATGACTACCAGACATCCCCTTCGTAGCCCTTCTAGTAGCTCTCTGGTTCCTGCCTGTCTCCCCTTCTCCTGTCTCGGCGATCTATCTATGCGCGGGTCTAAGACTTTGTTAAAATCTCCCGCTAGTATCACGTTACCAATTGCGTAATTTTGTAATTTAAGGAAGAACTCTGTAAAGAACTGGGGGTTATTGTCACAGGGGGCATATATACACGCCAATGTAACTTTAGTTTGCTGTAGGGTACCTACTATAATAAGGTATCTACCGTCTGGGTCTCTTTTTATCTTCTCCAACACGAATGGGATTCTATTATGAATCAAGATAGCCACTCCCTTTGTCTTTTCTTTGGCCGAAGCCAAATAGAATTTCCTATAATGTTTGTCTATATAACTCGGGTTCTTAGTACGGCAATAATGCGTCTCCTGAAGGAATAGAACGTCAGAATTTCTACGCTTGAATTCAGCAAACGCTTTTCTGCGTTTTTGGGGGGAATTAAATCCCTTGACGTTCTGGGATATGAATGATAATGTCATCGTTGTGTGTGTGATGATTCTGCGTGTGTGTATAGGTTCCTTCTCTTACCCGGGTTGTGGTGGCCCGGCGGCTGATGGTAGAGGATCTGTAGGTCTTGTGTTGTTTATGTTTTCTGTTCTGAGGGTACCTGAGGGGGGGGAAGGAAAACACAAAGGGGGGTGACAGGGGACATATAACCTTGTTATATCAACAAGGGAAACCCATTTGGTCTTTGGAGACCTGTGGTTTGCTGCCCGGGAACACCGCTCCGCTGCCGGATGTTCCCATTTCCCCATATAGGGTTGTGGGAAGCCATCCAGCTCGCGGCAGCCCAGGTCTTTGATTAGACTGTGGCTTAAGGCCACATTCCAACCCCAGAGGCACATGCCAACAGGCACTAGAGAGGGCAGACTCCCGCCCCTCCGCCGGCAGCAAAATGAAAACATTTTTTTAACATACAGCATATAAACAGCATAATATTTTCAACTATAACTCATCTTTTTGTCTGGTACCAAACTCCGGTTGATCCCAACCTTTTACTTTCTAGCTTCTATTATTTTTATTTTTCAGGTTTTAACTGGCTACCCTATCCCTATAAGTTCAGCTCATCCCCTCTCCCCAGTAGGGGAGTGCGCGGACCCCTCTGGAGTACTCCGGTGCTCTGTGCAAGCCTTCCGGTTACTGCTTCCGTCCTCTGTGCTTGAGCAGCTTGTATCCTGCGCGTCCCGCGCCAAAGTCGCTGTTGATGACGTCATTTTCCGGGCGCCGGCCTCTCGCGGGAAGATATTCCTCGACGTCAGCTGGGGGCGTGCGCAGGTCTGGCAGTGTCTTGTGGCTGGTGTACGCGGTCCCGATGGGCGGGGTTACCTGGAGCTCCTCACATGCCCGCCTGAGCGTTCTCCGCCATTCTGATCCGTCCCTTCTCCTCCGTTTTCTCCCGCCTAGCTACTCTTGGAGCCTCGTGGAGCCTTATGAAGCCATCTTGGTAAGTTTACAGGCTAGGCAGATTTTGCCATGTTTTTTCTTCCTTTGTCTTTTTCTGGCCTGCTAGCAAGGCCCATTCAGTCCGAGTCAGAGCTTTCGGGGGGGGATGTATTGTAGCCCCTCTTACTTGGGGCTGTAGCTTGGGAGGGTATATATTTCTAAACTTTTTAACGCAAACAACTGGTGAACGAAACTGAGAACTTTGGTGTTCAATCTTCACCCCGGTCTTGAAGGGCCAGCTTTTGTTTGTTGTTGTCCGGATGGCTGTCGCACCTTTTCCCATTCCGTTCGTCGAGTCACTCGTCCAGCTGGGGCGTCAGACTGCGGTAAGGCATTAGGATATCCCAACTTGGCCAGGAACTCAGGCCCCTCTGCGATGTGCTTAAGGACGTGTGACCTGCCATTTTGCAGTACAATCAGGGCAAAGGGGAAAGCCCAGCGGTAGCGTACATTTTTCTCCCTTAGGAGTCTAGTGACTGGCTGTAGGGCTTGACGCCGCCCCAGGGTGATTGGAGAGATGTCTTGGAATATTGACATCTCTGCGCCCTCGAATTTGATCGTGGGGGTGGCCCTGGTGATTTTACATATGTCGGCTTTGGTCTTGAAGTGGTGCAGTCTCATGATCACATCTCTGGGGGGGTTATTGGGAAGTGGCTTGGCCCTCAACGCCCTGTGACATCTGTCCATTACCAGTTCGGATTCTGTTTTTTCCGGCATTATTGATGTCATCCAGCGGTTTATTAATAGCTCGGGGTCCAGGATCTCTTCCGGTATCCCCCGTATCCTCAGATTATTTCGCCTGTCTCTGTTCTCGCTGTCTTCGTGGCGTTCTTCAAGTTCAGCTACCTTTCTCTCCAGTATAGTAACTCTGGAGTCTGTAGCGGTCTGACAGCGGGTGGATTCGTCCATCTTCTCCTCCAGATCGTTTGTGCGGGCCCCGATGCTGTGTATGTCTTTTCTTAGAGCGTCCACTTCCCCGCGGAAGAATGTTTTTAAGTCAGAGAGGAGTTTGGCTATTTCTTTCTTCAGAGCACCCGTCTGTTTCTCCGTTATCGCGTCCATCTCTGGACCGGAATCAGATTCGGATGCCGCCATGTTTTCTTCCTCCTGTATCTTTTGCGCTCCCACAAAGTATGAACGCACGTCTTCCTTCTGTTTAGATTTTCGTCTAGTAGCCGCCATGAGACTTTGTGCCTGGTTCTTATGCCTACTAAGTCCTGTTATTTTTGTGCGCTTTTGATGAGTTTTATTATGCTTTCTTGTGTGTTTACTGCCGGCGGGATTCGGAGCGATCAAGTTAAGCTGCCATCCCTGCTCCTGCCGCGCATGCGCCTCAGTGGGGATTTTTTTTAAACTTTTTTTGGTTAAGGAACCATATAATTATATTGTGACAGCATGAGGAACCCCAACCCTCTCTAATAGCACGCCTGAGATTAGATGCATTTTAAGTTCTTCTTTATTTGGTACCTAAAAATTGAAGGGAACCCTTTAGGGAGGCTTGGGGAACCCAAGGGTTCCTAGGAACCCCTGTTGAAAAACACTGCCCTAGATACTTACTGGTAAAAGTACAGGCATTACATTCTGGTTTTCAATCCCCCATGTCACAGATGACGTTGCATCTTTCCTATTGGCCAGAGTGACACAGGAGATGTAAGCCACAATTGTGTTTCCCATGACAGGTACTGAATGTCAGTACCTTCACCGGTCACTCTCAGGAACCAGAGGCAGGGGTCTGGCCGACCAATCTAAGGAGTTGGGTGCAACATCTGTAATTGGCCCTCTGACCCTCCCCAGTATGGAGAATTGAAAAGATGATTGATCGCAAACAGGGGAAAAAAAAGTTGCAATTAATACATTTCTAAAGAAAACACTTTGTTTATTTTAATGCTTCAGACCAAGCAATATCCTACGTGTTGTTTTTTCTTTTTTAAATAAATTCGTTCTGTACTATGAGAAAATACTTGTAGCATTTAAAAAAAAAAAAAAAAAAACAACTCTGAATGACATGTTCAACGTATTATAATGTAACAAGCATTTTTTATTTCTATAGCAACCATTTATAAAGTCACTGATACTGAGTCAATACTACTCTGCAGCCATTTAGTGACACCCCCTAGCCAAATCTTCACCGATCGATCAAAGGAGAACGGATCGATCAGCAACATAGCTATTGTGTGAATTGTATTGATGTACATATTAAAGGAAAAAATAAAAAATGGCAGCTTAAGACTGCTGCTTTAAAATACCAATTGTTGACAGACTTTTTGCTACAAATTTTTTATTGAATCATAGGTTTTATGTAGTCTTAAATGAGTGAATACTACAATAATAGGCAATGTCTAAAGTTCATTTTTGCACAATTGAAACTAGACTAACACGCAGCTTTACTGGAAGCTGTTTCATAGCCCTAACAAATCTTTTCATGCTTCCACTGTAATTAGATATGTTCTGTTTTTTACTAGTACACTGGGGATATTTGTTTAGCTTGGTTTTCCACTCCAGGCTGGCTCACGATGCAGCATGTTCCAAAATTCTCTTGCAGCCTTTGATGCTTCAACAGAAGCATCTGAAATTAGCTGAGAAAGTGTCAGCAAACATGTAAAGATTCCCAAGCTGTCTGATGTTTTATAGCTTTTCGGGGCTATGGTACATTTAAGACCCTTTATATCTCACAGGCTTCATCGCTGTCAAATCAGTAATATTTTGTCCCTTCAACTGCACACATTAAATTAGAATTCGAAAAATCAGAGATTCTCTAACTTTAAATACCTTTACTACAAGGGTGACCAATTCCAGTTCTCAAGGGTCACCAACAGGTCAGGTTTCCAGGATATCCCTGCTTCAGCGCAGGTGGCTCAATCATAATGACTACACCACCTGTGCTCAAGCAGGGATATCCTGAAAACCTGACCTGTTGGTGGCCCTTGAGGACTAGAGTTGGCCACCTCCGCTTTAGTAAATCCAAACTGAAGTTCATGAACTTTAACCCCTTGCTAGATAAATAAATCAGGATTTTGCCATGCTGTCTTCTCTAGTAGGAGTTTAACTTAGACATTCCCCCCCCCCCCCCAAAGGCTTGTCTGTGTACAATAGCATGCAAATTAGAAAGGCTTATGTTCACAGTAAATGTGTTTGTATTTTTATTTTTAACCCTGGTTATAGAGTGATAGACACTGCTGTGCTTAATTGGCCTATTTGTATGTTTTTACAGTGATAGATTGTGAAAAACTGAACAGTTGTATAAAGTATTAATTTCACAGCTCATAAAATATATATATATATATATATATAGGGTGACCATTTGTCCCTGTTTTGCCGGGACAGTCCCGGATTTTTCTGTCCTGTCCCGGTTTCAGGTCCGTCCCGGAAATGTCCCGCTTTTTGTCCCTGGTCCCGGTATAGCGGGGCAGCGGCGGTGAGGAGAATGCGGCGGCTGGTAAGTATGTTCTATGTGTGTGTATGAATGAATGCATGCTGCCAGGGGATTGAATGAAGGAGAATGCCGGGGGCGGAACTTAGAATGTCGGCCGGCCCGCAGGGGATTGGTCGCAGGCAGGTCAGAGGAAGCCGGGGACAGGGCTTCCGCTTTGTGCAGAGCACACGTGAGTGTGTTTGTCTTCCCGCTCCTGGCTCCTCTGTCGGCTGCGCAGGGAGTGTCCCCCTTCTGTCCCGGGTCCCAGCCAGGGGGGTAATAGGAGGTGGTAGCGGGGGTGCGCCTGTCTTTGTACCACCTACCTTGTATCTTTGCCCCCCGGCGCTCCCACCTTTGCCCCCCGGTGTCCCACCTTTGCTCCCCTGACGCTCCCACCTTTGCCTCTCCTGGCGCTCACTTCCCCCCATCCTCTTGGTGCGGGAGATGGGCTCGGGGGCGGGCAGTGGTGGCTGCGCGGTCGCTGGCGGGGTGTATCAGTGTGTGTGTGTATCAGTGTGTGTGTGTGTATCAGTGGGTGTGTGTATCAGTGGGTGTGTGTATCAGTGTGTGTGTGTGTATCAGTGTGTGTATGTATCAGTGTGTGTGTGTGTGTGTGTGTGTGTGTGTGTGTGTGTGTGTGTGTGTGTGGTGTATCAGTGTGTGTGTTTGTGTGTGTATCAGTGTGTGTGTGTGTGTGTGTGTGTGTATCAGTGTGTGTATCAGTGTGTGTGTGTGTGTGCGTGTGTATCAGTGGGTGTGTGTATCAGTGTGGGTGTGTGTATCACTGGGTGTGTGTATCAGTGTGTGTGTGTGTGTGTGTGTGTGTGTGTGTGGTGTATCAGTGTGTGTGTGTGTGTGTGTGTGTATCAGTGTGTGTGTGTGTGTATCAGTGTGTGTGTGTGTGTGTGTGTGTATCAGTGTGTGTGTGTATCAGTGTGTGTGTATCAGTGGGTGTGTGTATCAGTGTGGGTGTGTGTATCAGTGGGTGTGTGTATCAGTGGGTGGGTGTATCAGTGGGTGTGTCTCCCTCTCTGTCTCTCTCACCCTCCCTGTCTCCCTCACCCTCCCTGTCTCCCTCACCCTCCCTGTCTCTCTCACCCTCTCTGTCTCCCTCACCCTCTCTGTCTCCCTCACCCTCTCTGTCGCCCTCACCCTCCCTGTCTCCCTCTCTCCCTCCCTGTCTCCCTCTCTCTCCCTCCCTGTCACCCTCTCTCTCCCTCTCCCCCTCTCTCTCTCTCCCTCTCCCTCCCTCTCAATGTCTCCCTCTCTCTCCCTCCCTGTCTCCCTCTCTCTCCCTCCCTGTCTCCCTCTCTCTCCCTCCGTCTCCCTCCCTATCTCTCCCTCCCTGTCTCCCTCACCCTCTCTGTCTCCCTCACCCTCCCTGTCTCCCTCACCCTCTCTGTCTCCCTCACCCTCTCTGTCTCCCTCACCCTCTCTGTCTCCCTCACCCTCCCTGTCTCCCTCACCCTCCCTGTCTCCCTCTCTCTCCCTGTCTCCCTCTCTCTCCCTCTCTGTCTCCCTCTCTCCCTCCCTGTCTCCCTCACCCTCTCTGTCTCCCTCACCCTCCCTGTCTCCCTCACCCTCCCTGTCTCCCTCACCCTCCCTGTCTCCCTCACCCTCCCTGTCTCCCTCACCCTCTCTGTCTCCCTCACCCTCTCTGTCTCCCTCACCCTCTCTGTCTCCCTCACCCTCCCTGTCTCCCTCTCTCTCCCTCTCTGTCTCCCTCCCTATCTCTCCCTCCCTGTCTCCCTCACCCTCCCTGTCTCCCTCACCCTCCCTGTCTCCCTCACCCTCCCTGTCTCCCTCACCCTCCCTGTCTCCCTCACCCTCCCTGTCTCCCTCACCCTCTCTGTCTCCCTCACCCTCCCTGTCTCCCTCCCCCTCCCTGTCTCCCTCACCCTCCCTGTCTCCCTCTCCCTCTCCCTCCCTATCTCTCCCTCCCTGTCTCCCTCCCTGTCTCCCTCACCCTCTCTGTCTCCCTCACCCTCCCTGTCTCCCTCACCCTCCCTGTCTCCCTCCCCCTCCCCTTCTCCCACCCCCTCTCTGTCTCCCTCACCCTCTCTGTCTCCCTTACCCTTTCTGTCTCCCTCACCCTCTCTGTCTCCCTCACCCTCTCTGTCTCCCTCACCCTCTCTGTCTCCCTCACCCACCCTGTCTCCCTCACCCTCCCTGTCTCCCTCACCCTCCCTGTCTCCCTCACCCTCTCTGTCTCCCTCACCCTCTCTGTCTCCCTCACCCTCCCTGTCTCCCTCTCCCTCCCTGTCTCCCTCACCCTCTATGTCTTATCTTAACTGCCGCATACCTACACCGAAGTAACCTACCCTGCTTTCTTCCAGATCTGACTCAAGTTTCACGCGGGAGACATCGGAAGACAGGTAGGGAACACCTCCCCTTCAGTATAGTACCTTAAGAGACACACACACATCCAGCATGTCACACACACACATCCAGCATGTCACACACACACATCCAGCATGTCACACACACACACACACACACACACACACACACACACACACACACACACACACACACACACGTAACTATGTAACAAGGACTAATGGTAGTAAAGTATAAGTGTTCTACAATAAATAAACTGTTATGTAAAAAAAAAAAATGTGTCCCGGTTTTTCCTTTTCAAAATCTGGTCACCCTATATATATATATGTATATGTGGCTGGTTTGCAGACCTGTCTAAGACATGTGAATGTGATCACAAGTGATATTCTTTATTGGCTATATGCTAACGGTGGATGTTTTTTGTTGCCTTTTTCACCGACCAGAACTTAAAATGTATATGGTAAACCTACCCAGCCTAGAAATATTGCAAAGCAAGTATAAATATAATGATACCCATCAAGATTAAAACATGTCTGTGAGTAGGGTTGCCAGGTGGCTTGTCCTAAAATACCGGACACAATACTGGACCCCCACACCCCTCAATACATATAAAAAATACCCCCACGTCCCTCGAATACATATAAAAAATACCCCCATGCCCCCAAATACATTTAAAAAATACCCCCACGCCCCCGAATACATTTTAAAAATACCCCCATGCCTCCCCAATACATATAAAAAATACCCCCATGCCCCCCGAATACATTTAAAAAATACCCCCACGCCCCCGAATACATTTAAAAAATACCCCCACACCCCCGAATACATTTTTAATAACCCCACGCCCCCGAAAACATTTTTAAAATAACCCCACGCCCCCGAAAACATTTTTAAAATACCCCCACGCCCCCGAATACATTTTTAAAATACCCCCACGCCCCCCGGTTACATTTAAAAAAGACCCCCACCTCCCCAATACATATAAAATATACCCTCAGCTCCCCAATACATTTAAAAAATACCCCCACCTCCCCAATACATTTAAAATATACCACCACCTCCACAATACATATAAAATATACCCCCATCATCTCATCTCACCCTGGCCCCCCATCATCATCTCATCTCACCCTGGCCCCCCATCATCATGATCTCATATCATCTCCCCAGGCTGGTTCCCATCACAATCTTATTCCCCCCCCCCCCTATCATCATCTCACCCTGACCCCCCCCATCATCTCACCCTTGCTCCTCCCCCCATCATCTCACCCTGGCCCCCCATCATCTCACCCTGGCTCCCCCTCCCCCCCCCATCATCTCACCATGGCTCCCCATATCCCCATATTGTGTCCATACCATATTTCCTGCAGGACGCAGACATGTCTCTGGGCTGCCGGGGTGTGGGCTCCGCCCCCTCTGTCCTCCGATTGGTTGTCCTCTCCTCCAGTCAGGACATGACTCACGAGTCCTCCAGTCCTGACTGTGCCCGGCCACCGTCCGTTCCAGCCTCAGCACAGGCTGCCTTCCAGGTTCCAGCCACCCTCGCGCACGCCACTGAGTCTGCCCGCCTTCCGCCGCTGCCCGCCTTCCGCCGCCAGTTACAATTGTAATACCGGACACATACGTGTCCGGTATTACCTCCAATTTTACACCGGACAGGCATCGGAATTACCGGCCTCTCCGGGTGAAAACCGAACACCTGCCAACCCTATCTGTGAGTGGTTTGACTTGCTTTGCTAGTCCCATGCTGTGCTTAAAAGCTATGTGAACTGCGATGCATTTGCTTAAATGGGCTCCATGTGAATGGGTTTTCCAGGCAAAAGGTGACACATTGTGTGCTCATTTGCATGTAATTTCCCAGAATCCCTTGCTGCAGTGTGAGCACTGTATGTTAGGATGCTTTATGGGCTATATGCTAACGGTGGAGGTTTTTTGTTGCCTTTTTCATCCACCATAACATATGTAGCCGGGTCATCGCTCACCTCCGTATCGGGTGCGGGGGAGGCTGCCGCTTGTTCGGAGTGGATCGCCAATGCAGGGAGCTGCCATGTGGAGTGGCCAGAGTAGTGCGGCAGCCATTAGACAGAGTCTGCACAGGACTACATGTCCCAGCAGCCCCAGGGGCTGCTCACCACATGGGAGACCGCAGCCAATAGGGCTGTCGGAATCCCAAAGAGAGGAAAAGATACTTTTGGTGCGCTAGGGACCGCAAACCAGTCGGAGCAGGGACCTCAACAGAGCAGGTAGTGTCAAGGGGGCAGTGCTTGGACTAGGACAGTGTTGCCCCGTAGGCCCCAGTCCCTCCAGTTTGTGTGTGTAGAGAAGGCCCCTAGACAGGGACGCTTCCCCAATAGCACACAGCCCTGTTATTGCAGTATTAATGCACCGGTGACTGACGCCACGCGGTGTGCGCGGCCTGCAGTCTGGGACCAGAGCACAGGCAACCATAGACATTAAGGGGCACCCTCCAGCGGGAGCTCCCTCAAGAGGCGGGCGCCTATAGACAGGAGAGGATCCGGTAGACCACATTGTGGAATGACGTTGAGATTCTGCGGATCCACTATTCTAAGTCGGCCTGGTCTGGCCTAAGACCAGGAAGGTACCCAACATGCACCAATGGCCACACACAGGGGGTAGCGCTACTCCATACACTCTTTGGGTGGGCCTTGTCTGTGGACACAAGGGTGGTTAAGTGCCCAGGCACCTCAGTACTTTAGGGTTTCCACCGGGGTGGTGTTTATTGTGTGGGCATTGCATTGTGGGGGCCTGTATTATTATTGTGGTACAAAGTTATATGTTCAGTAAATATAAGTTAGTCATACCCGTGTGTGTATATTTATTTACTGATTGTATTGGTTCCTGTGAGGGGTTATCCTGCTGTAAAATTAGCAGTTTAAAAAAATTATATACTGTGTACTATATATGTATATGTATATGCAGTATATGTATATGTATATTATATATGTATATGTATATTATATATGTATATATATATATATACTTATTAAGGTTATGGTGGTTAAAAAAAAGTGACTAAAACCCTCCACAGTAAAGCATAAAGCAACTGTAAATATTCCTGTATATTCATTTGCATGTCTTAGACAGGTCTGCAACCCTGTCTTTCACCATTATCACCCAGCACACAGCACTTCCACTGCAGCAAGGGATTCTGGGAAATGACATGCAAATGAGCACACAGTGCCACCTTTTATCTCATGTGTGTTACTTTAAATGTTTCCAGGCTAAGAAAATGCTTTTGACGAGTTTTACAATCTTTGACAATTTTCTTACTGAATGTAATCCTGTAATCCTGAATGTTGCTGGATCCAAGAATATATAGATTTAATGGCAGTTAACACTCATTTCCTTTTTTGTAAATAAAGACGAGCGAACCTGCCAAAATGAAATCCGTGGACATGGCGTGGAATTTTGCATACAATCTTGTCCGTGCATGGAAATCTGCTCGCAGATCGGGTGCTCCTAAATCTGTGCTGATTCTTGGGAATCCGCCACATTCCATTTGCAAAGGGGACGGATTTAATAGTAATCCGTTTTGCGGATTATAAAAAAAAAATGTTCTGCGCGCATCTATTTATTAATATACTGCTATTTTTTTTAATGGACACTGTGACAGTACAGGATACGAGCCCAGGCACCAGCCCAGGGAGTGCACTGGAGACACAGACAGGGGTCAGTCCAGTCAGTCACAGAGTTAATGGTTAAGATACAAGTTTTAGTAAGTAAATAATGTATAAATGTTGGACCTATAGCAGCAGCAAGCCTAACCCGCCGGCCGCTTCTCGGCTAAGGTAAGTGACTAACCTTACTCAAAAAAACCCTAATGTTAACCTTACTCCAAAAAACCCTAATGTTAACCACTAATACTAATGCTACCCCCTACCCTAAAAACCTTAACCCTTTACCCTAAGCACTAAAACTCCTTAAGTTAACCCCCAACCCTAACAACTAAAGCCCCTACAGTTAACCCCCTACCCTAAAAATAAAACTAACCCTCTACCCTAAAACTTACCTTCTCGTAGAAGCGGCGGCAGAACGGCTGCAGTGCAGGGTCACCCTTCGGCTAAACCCTGGAGGGGAGTTGGTCCCATTCTGGGCCTAACCAACCCACAGCCGAACCCTGCCTATAAAACAATGACTTAAGACTTGAGGCTGCACTCCTACTTATATACTCCCCCTCCCATAATATTTATATACTCCCCCTCCCATAATATTTATATACTCCCCCTCCCATAATACATTCATCTGCGGATTTTCCGTGATGGGGAAAAAAACCAGAATCTGCTTTTTTTAAACTGATCCGCATATGATAGGAACTTGCAAACTTGCAGCAGATTAAAATTTCTGCGACAATTTCCTCTCTAATTATAAATCAAGCAGATTGAAGGACTGCAAGTAACTGATCAGAATTGATTTATTAAAGCAGCAGTCCAAGCTGCCATTTTTTTTAAATTGAATTTATTTTTCACTTTAATATGTGCATCAATACAATCCACACGATGATAAGTAATTAGTTAAGTTGCCGATCGATCAGTTCTCCTGTGATCGATCGGTGAAGATTCGGCTCGGGGGTTCACTAATGGCCGGCAGTGCAGCAGAAGAGGACCAAAGATGCAAAGTTGTGCGGGGAGATCATGTGACCGGCAGTTACTAGATACAATAGGTGCACTGCTAGAGAGAGGGCAGGGCTCAAAAATGGGTGTACCAGAGCCTGTTTCAGAAGAGAAAGGGGATGCGACTGTAAATGGTATTATTTTCTCATAGTACAGAACTGATTTATTTAAAAAAAGAAAAAAAAAGAAAAACACATGTAGGATATTATTTGGTCTGCAGCTTTAAGACACAAATAATAAAAAATATCTTTAGTTTTTAAAAAAGACACAAATAAATATATGTAATATACATTAAAAATGTTCTCTTTAATGGCGACTGTTTCTAAGGATGTTATATTGTTCCGTTGTTTACCTGCTACATGAAACTGACTATTTTTAAAACCAGAAGTTTGGGTTAGCAAATAAAATATAATAGTGCACAGTATTTAAGCAAAAAAAAAACAAGAATGTCTTGTCTTTATTTATTTACCTTATTTCTTGGATTACCATATTGGCCCGATTATAAGGTGATGATTTTTTTTTTTTATTTTAATAATAAAGTTATGTTGAAAAGTATATACAGGCATACCCCGGTTTAAGGACACTCACTTTAAGTACACTCGTGAGTAAGGACATATCGCCCAATAGGCAAACGGCATCTCGCGCATGCGCCTGTCAGCACGTCCTGAACAGCAATACCAGCTTCCTACCTGTACCAAAGCTGTGAGCAAGCGGGGAGACTATAGAGCCTGTTACAAATGCATTATTCACATCAGTTATGCACGTATATGACGATTGCAGTACAGTACATGCATCGATAAGTGGGAAAAGGGGAGTACATTTTCGTTTTACATACATGCTCCGGTCCCATTCCCATCCCATTGTGTACGTTAATGCGGGGTATGCCTGTACTCGCCTTATCAGGCCAATCCACTTTGCAAGACAATCGGCAATTGGCTGTATGAGGTATGAGGCGGGTTTAATGAAGGAAGCTTCATCTGAGTGGCCTGAGGCAGCCATGTTGCTTGTGGCAGGGAGGTCAAACCAAGGGATGGAGAGACAGAAACAGAGAGAGACAGAGAGACAGAGACAGAGTGTGTGTGTGTGTGTATAGATAAACTGTTTTCTTTCAAGCTGCTTCTGGAATAAGGGGGTCGCCTTATTTTCGGGGTCACCCTATAAACAGGGAAACTACGGTACTTTTTTTAATGAAAAGCACTAGTTTGTCTTGGGAGCAGCTGCTGTATGTCTGTGCGTGCCTCAGTTTATTGTTGCAGGGCAGTCTTTACTATTAAATACCATAACACTTCCACTACATATAATGCTTTACAAATGGCTGCAAGTGATTATTTTGCACGATTACCTCATGTTAACCTTTGTTATTTAATCAACTGCTATTAACTTTTCAATAAGCCTTGCGTGGAAAAAAGCAGCAGAAACCCACCCCTTCTAAAATGAACGAAGCAACCTGCTGTGAACATTTTAGCCTCGGAAATGTCTGTAATATATTAACGTTGCATTCAGTATCCCCACATTGAAATCTCCACAGATACAAACACCTTTCTAAGCCAGTGGTTGGTAGCCCATTGCAGATATGGTTTTGAATTGCTGTTTTGTTATATAAATAGAGACAATACACAGCACTCTGCATTACAAATCGAAACACAAACACTCAAAAGTACAGATGTAGCAAAGTTAGAGGTTTCCGGCGCCAGAGAAGCAATGTTGGAGGGGTGTGATCTGGAAGCATGGAACCCCCACAGCGCCTCCGAAGTGGACAGTCTCAGGAGCCGCAGGCTTTTTGCTTTTAAAGCCACGACCCCAGAAACAGTAAGATTTAGTACATCTGGATATCTACAGTACGTGTCCCACACAGATTTGCCAGCCCTGTTTCACTCTTTTTATACTGTGTTTAACTGATTGTTGCCATGGAAATACACAAAACGAGCCGAAGTCACTGAGCATGTTTTTCTCTGCTTAATCCTCTAAGGCTGCGCTTATAGTGCCGGCGACGTCGCCTGAACACAAAAGTATTGCCGCCGTCGCATGCGCTGATAGTAAGCGCGACGCGACGGAGCGATGGCAGTGATGCGAATTCTTGAAGCCGATAACATTTGATTTCCCAGAGGCTGTCACCACATGTGACAGCCTCTGAACCAATCAATGGCCAGGTTGCCAGCGACGTCGCCGAAAGTAAAATTATAAACTATAAGCGCGGCCTAAGAGGGATGCAGAGGGCATTGATGCATTTTCAGTTAACCAAAACATATTGAATATAGGTTGAACTTGGTCATATGTCTTTCTTCAACCTCATCTACTGTGTAACTATATATACAGGGGCGGATTGCCCTATAGGGTGATCGGGGTTGCGCCGGTGCTGCAGCTCCCCAGTTCCCCATGCAGCAGAAGCCCGGCGGTCACTGTCTGCAATACTCTGCCTCCTCTTGTCGGTGCCAGAAGTTGGGTCCCCGTAAGATTGTTGGGGGCTGGGTGTATGTGTGTCTGTGTGTGTGCTGGAGTGAGTGAGAGGGGGAAAAGAGAGAGAGGGGGCTTAATTACAGAGGCCCCACACTCTTTTCCACAACAATGAAACTGATTGCTGGGGGAGAGCGCTGAGCCTCTGTAAGTGTCTCTTACCATCCTCATGAGCGGCATCTCCTCCTGGAGTGTCGTGTTCTCATGGCGACTTGACGTCAAATAACACAGTGACGCGTTGCCAGTAAAATGTGATGTCACAAACACGGGGTGGACTTGTTTTCAGATATCATTTGAATCTAATTTTTTTTGTATTTATCATTTAATAATCTATATATGTATAATATAATTGTTATATTGTATTGTATGGTTTTGCAGTGTATTATATTGTGTTGTATGTGCACTGTTATAAAAATGTGGATACTAAATAAAGATTTTTTTTTTAAAAATGTGACGTCGCATGGTAATGCGTCGCCATGACAACTCAACGTCACATGACGCCGCAGGAGGAGGACCACTATATAAGGAATCGCCTGGGCCGATATGTGCATACAATCTGCCCCTGCATATACTCACTATTAAATGTCTTTTTTTTTCCCCCTATGGAAAAACCTTTCATTGTCGAAAGTACATTAGAAGCAAAAAGTCCCCGGGAGACCATATGCTTTCAACTCAATGTAGCTTTTCAAATAAAAGTGTATGGAGTGATGTCCCAAACTGATTATGTGCAAGAATAATGCATCAGAATATCTCTCAAGAATTCTGAAGTGTTTACACATGATCTCCGATAAGAACCACTTGGCCGAGACAGTCTGCCCATTGTCCTATGTGCTGTGTAGCTTTAACAAAACTGAAAATAGTAAGCATCCATTGGAAAGGAATTACTGTCATTTTTAACTTGAACCATGTTTTGATATCTATTTATTTTCACGTATACTTTAAAGTGACATTTGAAAAGGTGGACTGTCACCAGATGGTGCCTGCTCATCATGAAAAGATTCAGCTAGTAAGTATCTTCTCACTAATTTCCCCCAGGACTAGAAACTCCTAAATACAATAAGATAATGGTCCTGAAGCCAGAACATTGTCTGTCCCTTATGCCCCATCTACTAACCCTAACCTCTTCTCTGCTGGAGAAAATGGCTTTTAATAGAAAGTAATCATAGATTGTTAACCCCTTCATTATCATAGGAGACTACATTGGAAAAGTCTCTAATTTGTGGGCTAAATAAATGAAGTTGCACCTTCATGTACAGCCCTTGTTTGGTGTTGGAGCAGTGTGTTAGGCATTTCTTGTTTTAATGTAAAATATATATATTTTAATGAATACTATGAAATATTTTTAAAATATTATGATTTTTTTTATAGTGCATTGTTTTAATTTACAGAAATACATAAGCATTTAAAGCTTGACTGAAATAAGACGCCATGTGAATCCTTCTGCACTACTTTGGGCCTAATTAGTTTATGCTTAAAGCCATCACTGCACTACAAGAATTGAGTCCATGGCTAATGACTGCTTAGTAATATGGCCCGTAATCTTTTGACAGACTCTTCCTACAACCCCAGAGAAGCCACAGTCCTGGAGCTCGGATTTAAAGCCAATAACAAGAGAGAGGTTGATATGCTGCCTTAAATCTGGCATTTTTACAAGAGCTTTCTACATAGATGAAATTATACTGTGAAGTATTTTGAAAATCCCACAGGCCTCTTCAAGTGTATGGATTTAACAGGCCTGTGAGATTTCAAAAGTCGTGTACGCCTATAATTTCATCTACAACGAGCTCTCAAGCTGGTCCATTAAATGTTATCAAAAACTTACTACAAATGTAAACTAATAGGACTACTACAGGGTTTTAAACTACCATTTCTACAAGAAAACGTAAATGCTACAGGTATATGAGGGGAATTGACCTAGTTGACTCCAACCTTTTTCAATTAAAAAAAAAACCGGTAGCATAAAAAAGGCTTTAACTAAAACGGCTATTTCAGTTGTGTTCATCAGTTTCTCCTTCCTGTTTTACACTTGGTTTTGTTTCTCTCCTTAATTTTTTTGCCATCAATGCTGGTGGTATAAAAAAAAAGGCAAAGCCCTTTCAGAACTGACAGGGTTAATCTTCTGCCGCGTCTTCAGCTTCTCTCTAATATACACGTTTCAACTACCCAACGCTACTATTTCCCTAATTTTCCCTTCACAGAAACAGGCGCTGTTAGGTATGCAAATGCAGTAATTGCAGAGTAATTGTTACATTGAATATAGTAATTGTAAGGTTTCACAATATTTAAGGTATAACAATACTTTGGACATAAATCCAAAAGGCTCCCACATCTAGAAACCCAAGCGAGTTTTGTGGCAGCTGGTGCTTACCTCGTCAAAGGACCTGTCTTCATATTCCAACATAACGAGAAGGGTTTGGGCCGCAAGGGGATTACCATAATAAAATCGTCACCTGGCTCATAATGACTGTGCCCATCTGTCACCAACCATATCAGCTTGACAGTCAGCAGTGACCTAAAGAGGATTTTGATCTTAAAAGCTGCACTTAATGTTTTAAGTTGGCTCAACAATACATACTCATATTCTATTTAAAGCATTTGGAGTGGGCATTGTATTGCAGACTCCTTTGGAAGTGAATGGGTCAAGGTATCAGTTTCTCCACCAGCTCTGTTGTGCATCCCCCCTGCATATAAGCCATGACACCTGGATGGGAAAATCCCTGGCCTTTAAATTCAGATGAGGAAATGATTATGTGGAGTGGGTTGCACCCAGATCAGAGATGTGCAAAGCTATATAAAATGCAGTCGCTGAGGTTTTAGCACTTTCTTCCCCCACAACTCTAATTCTTAGCAACACGTTTCGCCAAGCTTCAAAGGGCTCAAAATGTAGTGATATGTTGCACCTTTTTAGTGACATTTAACCAGTGAGCTAAACAAGGTGTATGACCAGGCACACTACCAGCTTGTATGGGACCTAGAAAACAAATGAGGGTGAGGAGATGGGTGCCGACAGCTTGTTCAGCGCAGGGGGCGTGTCCTGCTGACAGCTTCTTTAGTGTAAGAGGGGAAGTGCTCAACAAAGTAATTGAGTTAGGTTAAGGGGGTGGCCAGGCAGCCTGTCGAGCAAGGGGAGGGGACAGATGGGCCATCTGTTTGTCCCGTGTGCCCGGCAGTGAAAAGGCCCCCAAATCCTCGGATGGTCCCAGTTGTCTGGGATTGCCGCCCCTCCCCCCCCCCCCCCTGATAGCGACATTGTGTGTTGGCCTTTAGTCTCAGCATTAAGCGACTATAACAATCTTAGAGCATTTGTAAACTAGCATATTAAGCAAAATTGCAACGCACATAGACTTAATGCTTGGTGAATTACTTGCAAATGCAGAAAAGGTCACAAACTCCACCTGATTCGTAGCCTTGGCTGACAGTTTTGCACACCCGGACCATAGAGAGCTGCAATTCATGTTATGGATTATGAAGCCCACTATATGTAGTGACACAGAATAATTCAATACTGATGTCTCCCCAATGCTTAAAGGGGCAGTCCTGTCTAACATGAAAGCGTGCTAAGAAGGACAGAGGCATGTTTAAAAGATTAAAGCTGCAGTTCAAGCAATTTCCTACATGTGTTTTTTTTAAAATAAAATCAGTTCTGTACAATAAGAAAATACTTGTAGCATTTATTTTTTTAAAGCATTTACCATTTTTAAAGTATTCTAATGTAAGAAGCATTTTTGTTTCTATAGCAACCATTTACAAAGTCACCTCCCCTTCCTCTTCTGAGACAGAAGACGCGCCTTTTGCCCTCTCTCTAGCAGTGCACCAATTGTATCTAGTGCCTGCCTGGTCACATGATCTTCCACACAGAACTTTGCATCTTGGGTACTCTTCTGCAGCACTGACAATGATCTAGTGAGCCCCCGAGCCGAATATTTGGTGATCGATCAAAGGAGAACAGATCGATCGGCAACTTAGCTAATCACTCGTCAGTGTGCAGATTGTATTGATGCACATATTGAATGGAAATTAAAACAACAAAATTCAACAGCAGCTTGAACTGCAGCTTTAAATGTAGCTGATTGACACTTTAAAATAAACCAGACAAATATATTTTAAAAATATTAATTACAAATGCATATATCTATGGTAAAGAAATACTCTAGAGGATTTAAACAATCTTTAGCTAATGTCTTTGTGTGATAGGACAGCTTGTCTTTCCTGGAAGCCCCAGGTAAATTCTTAGCAAACAGAAGAGAGAGAGAGAGAAAAGCTAAGTAATCACTGTGCCATCATTAATCACACATATATAAACATAAGTAGCTGATTTGTTTGAATTTAGTGTCCCTGATGGAAAGAGATACATATTCATTTTTCAAAAGACACACATAAGACAGAATTGATTGAATCTTGCTATGGAACCCAGTTATGCTACATTTAATTGCCCCTTCCTCTACCTTTGAAGTGCTCCATGTATGTGTGCCTGACTCTCACACTGTGCTCTAGCTCCACTAGTAAAGAAGAGACGGATCGTATTGTCGCAGCCTTTCCTGCAGGCTGTTGGGCTCAAGTTGTAGGTTGGCAGAAAGAACGGAAAAAAGATTGTGATACAGAGTTTGCATCAGGTGAAACTACGCACCAAGTATTAGAATTTAGTACTAAACGGAAGAAATACAATGTAAGCCATGATATAAGTCTATAGGACACTGTGTGGCAACTAAGCAAATTACCTGCAGAATGAAATACAAATATTAGCCATTATGCCATGTTGGATTGGGGCATGAACAGCTCACAGGTGGAAACTAATACTAGGGGCCTACTTCGGGGAAAAATATGAGGAAAGAGTGAGTAACGTGGGGGATGGGGAGAGAGTGACAAGGGGGCACAGTGCGACACGGAGGGGAGAGCGAGCGACATGGGGGAAGAGTACACAGGGGGGGCAGAGTGGCATGGGGGTGGCAGAGCGACATTGTGGGAGAGAGTTATAGGGGGGAGAAAAAAATGGGAGAGAGAAATGGGGAGCAAAGTAGGGGGGAGAGAAATGGGGGGCAAAGTGCAACACATGGGGGGGCAGAGTTACGACACTGGGGGGGCAGTTACGACATGGGGGGGGAAAGTGTGACATGTGGGGGAAGAGTGTGACATCGGGGGCAGAGAGTGAGAGAGATGGCGGGAGAGACGTATGGGGGGGGGGAGAAATAAATAGACGGAAAGAGAAATGGGAGGAGAGAGAAATGGGGGGAGAGTTCAACACGGAGTGGGGGAAGAGTGCGACATGTGGGGGCAGAGTGCGACATGTGGGGGCAGAGTGTGACACAAGGGGGGGCAGAGTGTGACACGGGGAGGGGGGACAGAATGCAACATCGGGGATTAGGGGGGGGGAAATGGGACATGGAGAGGCAGAGTACGTCACGTGGGGGGGGGGGCAGAGTGCGATACCAGGTTGGCAGAGTGCGACACCGGGGGACAGAGTGCGGCACTGGGGGTCAGAGTGCGTTACGGGGGGTGGGGGGCAGAGTGTGACATGGGCAGAGGCAGAAAGAGACAAGTAGGCAGAGAAAGAGTGAGAGACATGGGGGAAGAAGGAGACGAGAAAGGAGATGGCGAGACACGGGGAGAGAGAGAAAGACACATGGAGAGAGAGACATGTGGGGGGAAGAGAGATCATGGGGGGAAAAGAGACATGAAGTGGAAGAAAGACATGGGGGAAGAGAGAATGGAATGGGGGGGAGAGAGAGTGGAATTTGGGGGAGAGAGAGTGGCATTTGGGGGGAGAGAGCGGCATTTGGGGGGAGAGTGAGCAGCATTTGGGGAGAGAGAGCGGCATGCAGGGCGAAAGAGAGCGTCATGTGGGGAGAGGGAGACCGGCAAGGTGGAAGAGAGAGACCGGCATGATGGGAGAGAGAGCAGCATGGTGGGAGAGAGAGCGGCATCGTTGGAGAGAGAGCGGCATGGTGGGAGAGAGAGCGGCATGAGGGGGAGAGAGAGCGGCATGAGGGGGAGAGTGGCATGGGGGGCAAGCAGGATGGGGGGAGAGCGACATGGGGGGAGAGTGCAACACGAAGGGGGAGAGACACACGGGGGGAAAGTGTGAGGCGACGAGCCACAGGGAGAGAGAGATAAACAGGGAGAGAGACACACGGAAAGAGAGACATAGAGACACACAGGGAGGGAGAGGGAGAGACACGGAAGGAGAGATAGAGAGAGGGAGGGTGACATGGGGTAAAGGGTGACATGGGGTAAAGGGTGACATGGGGTAAAGGGAAACATGCGGGAAAGAGAGACATGGGGAGAGAGAGCGGCATGCAGGGAGAGATAGTGGCATGTGGGGAGAGAGAACGGCATGCGGGAAGAGAGCAACATTGGGGTGAGAGAGTGACATGGAGGGGGAGAGCGACACAGGGGGAAGAGAGAGAGTGACAAGGGGGGAGGAGGAAGAACGATATGGGGCAGAGCGAGAGCGACACGGCGGTTGGAGCGGTACACAGGGAGGAAGAGAGGGAGATAGCTAGACATGATTCCACAGATATATGAGACTGCGCTCGTCCGTCCACTTCAAACTGTCTGCCAGGCCCTCTTCCTCCCGCAGCTCCAAGGCTCTCTGGTGATCAGCCGGGACATATATCATACAAAAACAAAAGTAGGAGCGCAGAGAGGGCAGGACGTTAGGAAATGTTCCACATTTAATAGTACACTTGTAACGTAGAGGTAGCATCGGAAGTGTGAGGGGTCCTTATCGTGCGTGCAGCTGTAATCAATTGTAAGTTTCTATGTTACAAGTGTACTATTAAATGTGGAACATTTCCTAAGATAGCTAGACATGGTAAGAGAGACAGAGAGGCACACAGAGAGAGAGAGAGACACCGCTATAGAGAATGGGAGAGGGAGAGACATGGGGAGAGGGAGAGAGACATGGGGAGAGGGAGAGAGACATGGGGAGAGGGATAGAGGCTTGGAGAGCGACACGGGGGTGGGGAGAGGGAGAAGGAGAGCAACATGGAAGGGAGAAAGAGACATAGGGGGGAGAGAGCGAGTGACATAGGGAAGGGAGAGTGAGTGACATAGGTGGGAGAGAGACTGAGTGGCATAGGTGGGAGAGAGACTGAGTGACATAGGTGGGAGAGAGTGAGTGACATCTCCATCCCCACTCCTCCTCACACTCAGAACTAGTGTTGAGCATAAACAGCTGGGCGCAGGGAGTGGGAGAAGCACTGATCTGCGGCAGCAATGTCAACACTCCCCCTGCACTAGGAAACGGGCCACTACACTGAGCTCGGGACCCCACAGATGCTGGGGCCCACTTGGAATCTCTCTGGCTGGTAAGTCGGACTCTGACAAAAGGTAAGCTTTGTACACTTCACCTGGGGTACATACTGTCGTTTTTGCAGTTAACATAGGTCTATTGATAATAAAACATTACATCGTTCAGTCCCTTCAATAACACACTGCTATAATCAGCATGTCTTGGGTTGAAGTAGTGGGAAGGAAAGTGGACAGCTCAGTGTCAGTTCATCACATACTTCATATTGGCCTCCGGTGATATTAGTCATTGCAGTGGAATGCCCAGCTCAGGATGGCTCCTGGAGACCTGATACAAGCAGACAATGGTATGTACATTTCCTCATGCTGCCAGCTAATTCGAAGATGATGCCAATTAAAGCGTCAATGCCACTTGGCAAGTGTATTGGGAATGAAATAAAGTCAAGGAAATCAACCATACTACATACTAATGTTTTTACCATATTATAATCTTAAGGTATATTTAAGCAAGTGTACAATGTAGTCAAGATAGATCCAATGTTGAACCTTCTTGCATAAATATTCAAATGCTTTGTTTCCCCTATGTCACATCCAACATTACCGTAGTACAGGGGTGACCAACTCCAGTCCTCAAGGGCCACCAACAGGTCAGGTTCATTCTGACTGAGCCACCTGTGTTGAAGGAGGGATATCCTGCAAACCTGACCTGTTCGTGGCCCTTGAGGACTGGAGTTGGCCACTCCTGCCGCAGTACATTTTACATTTCATCAGAAATCGTTTTAACCTGCTTCCCTATTCTCGTCACTGCTGGAGGGGTTTTCAGTGCATAGCTGGCCGCCCGGGCAGTGTAGGAGTTAATCTTACATTCGATCTGGTAGCAGAAAGGGTCAAATATGCACACAGGTTCTGAGTTACCCCTGAGAGCAATGTATTGCAATTGCTGCTGATGTCACCAATCTTTACAAGTTGTGTCCTGCTTCTAGGTAAATGTTCTTCTGAGAGGAAACACATCAGTTATAAATACTTGTATAGAGGTGAACTCATGTACAGTACGTTACTTTGTTACAATTCACAAGCTTACAAAAACCATATAAACTGCAAACATGTGCAAAAAAAGAAAACCCTGTACGTTTAACGGATATTCAAAAATATATGATGAGGGGGATATATAGTTAACAAAATATGTAAAAATATACCTCTTAAATTCATATCGGAATCCTAAATAATATTTTGGTAACCTTTTCATGGTTGCAAACATCAAAAGATCAGTATTAGAAGTTCTGAACAATCCACGGTTATAGCAGCAGTTAGAAAAGCAGATAGATCTTTAAAGTGAAATACAATCTAAATGTAGATTTACCCAAAAAAGCAAACACACACACAAGGCACTGCTGTACCTGGTTTGTTAATCAACGCCCGAAATTATTTAGGACCACCAACAGTGCACAGAAATGAATTGAGCCTGAGAAAAGCATACCCCGGTAACGTTTCCTGGCTGTATCAGAATACAGGAAACGCAGAGTGCCAAAGAAACAAGTTTGAGAACTGAATGCAATGTGATTAGGAAAGTATAAGAAGTAACGAGGCTGACGTGTGCAGACAGCCAGTGCATGCAGCGTTACGCCTTAGTTTGCCATATTTATTTTTCTTCAAGCTGAGCAATTTTAGGGGTTTACATTTTTAGCAGAGATTGAGTACATTATCAATATGAGCCACTGCTTGGGATCCCATAAAGTTCCTGAGCACCAGGCGAGTCTGTTCAGGTCAGGTTTTTTATTTTCATTTGAATGGCTGAATCTTGGTTTTAAAAGGGATAGCACTTAATTGTTGTATATATCAACCTAACATGTAGTTGGCTTCCCTAAAACTAATTAACTCCTTCTTACATTTTAGTTTCTTTGGGAAAAAAAAACCCAGTGGTTTTCTTTTTAACTAGAGGGTCTGAAAAGGATCTTTCCTCCATAGAGGCCACCCTTCCCCTATCAGACGAGAGGATCAATCACTTTGCCTGTCGATCCTGCTCCACGTGACAGTGAAATAACAGGAATTGGAGCAATGGGGTCACAGCTACCAAACAAGAGCACCAATCTTGTGAACTGCCCTTTAATTCAAGATATAAATAAATAAAAGCAGTAAGTTTAGTTGCACTTACAAAATAGGATCTTGCAAGCATATAAAACACAGTCTTGTCCCTTTTAGCATGCCCGCTGTTCTCCTATCACCCTGGCGTCCTGTTTTATGTGATCCGTTTCCCTGGCGAGGTCGGCGCTGACGACATCAGTCTAGCTGATCTCCTCTGGACTGCACCGTCCGGTTCCGAGCATTTCACCAGTGTTACCTTACTTTATCAGGAAAATTGCAACTACCAAAGTGTCAGCTCGTAGTGTGCGCAAAATGACTAATAAATACAAATACTTCTTCAACCCAGGCTGTGCTGAAAAGCTGTGTAATACGGCAGACATAACCTTATAGGGTTCCATGTTAAAATGGATATGAAGTAAAGAGTGACTCACTGTGAGTGCTCATTTGCATGTCATTACCAAGAATCCGTGGCTGCAGTGGAAGCACTGTTTGCTAAGAGATAATGGGGAAAGACCTGTCTGAGACATGCAAATGAGACACAATTGGTATTTTTATTTACTGTACATTGTACGGTGGAGGGTTTTTCTTCCCTTTTTGTTACCCATAAGTTTTTTTTTTAATGTCTGGTTATACAAATACTGTGAGATTTCTGATTTTCTAAATTTCTGTTGAGCAACCATATTCAAACCTGTAAACAGCCAGTGTCAAGCAGGTCTTCAATGCGCTGCAGGCCTCCTGGCACTGAAGGGGTTACACATGCCAGTGCCAGGCCTGTTTTATTGTAATGCTCTGGAGGGGGCTCTATGCACAGGTTTTTTTTGAGCTAAGGCTTTTAAACTAACCTTCCCAATTCCAACACCTTGAATCACAATTTAGGGTATATTTCTTAAACACTGCCTTGTATTTAATCAATCCTCAGAGTACACTTGATGAAAAAACCTGGGAGGGTTTGAACGCTTTGTTCACTATAATTTAATATATAGAATCAATCCCACAAGCTACAATTAATCAACATCAATCCTCACAAAACAAATGACTCTCTTCCTGACGAAGCAGACTAAGTTCTGTGAAATGCGCAGAGCCTGAAGTGCAGAGCGAGTGTGAATTGGGTCCAGCTACAGCAGCTTCCACAGTGACGTCCTCCAGCTCAGCAAAGGCAGCGTTGGACAGTGGAGGGGCGCCAGCACTGTCAGTGGGGGAATCCCCCATGCTGCAGAGAGACGCCAGCTGACAAAACGGAGAACCAACACTCTACAGAACTACAGATAAACAGATTATAAAGACACTCTTTTGTGAGTGCATTACTTACATTATTTTAACTTTTCTTGTTGAATAAAACATACTCATATATATATATTATATTTTTTTAAAAAGATCGCTTGAGAGCATATTCACATGTGCTTCCACTGCAGCAAGGGATTCTGGGAAATGACCTGTAAATGACCACACGTGTAACCTTTTGCCTGAAATCCATTTTTTCATGAAACCCTTATAAGCTAATGCTCGCTGTTAACACAGCTTTTAAGCACAGAATGAGAATCAGATGCAAAGCCAGAGAAACCACTCACAGACATGTTTCAACCTTAATGGGTCTCATCAGTGTGAGGTTGGTTGTACTGCTGGCATTGCAATTGTCAAAGCAGTAGGATTTACCATACACATTTTAAGTTATGGTGGGTGAAAGAGGTTTCTTGTTGCCAACCCCACCCTGAGGAGACCCATTAAGGTCGAAACGGCTGTCTGTGGGTGTGTTTACTGGCTATGCATTTGAACCCAGGCTGTGCTCAAAAATGCAGCACGCTTAAGCTTATAGGGGACCATGTTAAATGGTATTGCACTCACCTGGCACTAGTATGGTGCGGTGCATGAATACCATGTGAATGATATTCCAGGAAAAAGGTGACACATTGTGTGTTCATTTGCATGTCATTTCCCAGAATCCCCTGCTGCGGTGGAAGCACTGTATGCTATGTGATAATGGTTGAAAGGCAGGGTTGCAGACCTGTCAATGTGCTCGCAAGTGATATTCTTATATATATATTTATATATATATGTATATGTATATATGTAGCCCCGGGGTTATTTTTCACTCACTGACCCCCCTTCGCGGGTGCCGAGTGGTTGCGGGTGCCGCCGGAGGCAGCGACGGACCCGCCGGCACTTCGCGAGGGTGGGGGCCAGTGCAGGGAGCGCTCGGCATCCCTGGAGCTCCAGCGGCGCACCCGGCTAGCGGGGGCCGCCATGACACGTTGCGCGAGCGTGGGCGGGATCGCGCATGCGCAGCAATAGCCAGAGCGTTCCGGCAGCCCTAAGGAAGTCGCGCGAGGGCAGGGATAGCAAGGGAGAGGTTGCGGCGGCCATTGGATACCCGCGCATGCGCAGGGCAAGTGCGCACGCGGCCCCAATGCTATAGCAGCCTCCTGGGAACTACAATTCACAGGAGGCATAGGGAGGCAGGCACCAGGTGTCTGATAGTGGCCAAGGATTCTCAGACAGACAGAATAAGATACATTTCGCGCGCTGTGAACGGCAGTTGGAGCTGGGAGCAGGAAGGGGAAGGAAGGGTGCAAGGAGCAAGTGGCTCCTGCACCAGGTAAGGATCCCCAAGTCCCAGGCAGGCCCCAATTCCTGTTAGGGTAGTGGGTAGTACTGACGGACAGCCCTAGGTTAGGGACTCTGCCCTTAGGTGTGTGAGGGTGCAGGCTTGTCAGTGTCACGGCTGGTAATGCTGTGAGCGCTGACAAGTAGGCACAGTGTGAGCAGCGTGTGCTGTGTGTTGTTGCTGCAGGTTGTCTGTGTGTATGCAGTGTGTTTGCTGCAGGCGTTAGGCTGAGTTAGCCAGAGGGGACCCGGGTGGACACGGGAAAGGTAGTGTGGGTGCAGGGGGTCAGTGACCACCTGCATAGGATAGGCTACCCCGTAGGCCCTAGGAGTTTCCCTAAAGCCATCTAAGGTTGCTGTGCTGTAGGGATGGCCTATAGTGCATCGAATGTCACGGTAGTTCACGGAGTCAGATAGGGACTCCGTTGCAGTTGCGTACCCGTGCAGAAGGTTGGGCGCTGCCCTTCGTTGCGGTTGCAGAGGCCATCTTGTTGGGGTCTTCACGGACGGTGGATCCTGGATGTCGGGCCGGAACTCGACAGATCCTTTGTGAAGCGGTTGCAGATCCTGCAGGTACTATATCATCAAGTGCACCAACACCGGTCATCAGGCGCTGATCCCGCCTTAGGCTAAACTCTTTGTAGGAACACTGAGCGAGTGGTTACAAGACTGAGCCTATACCATATAGTACCATCACATTATAAATGGACACGGTGTGTGGGGCACACGGTGAGGGGACGGAGACTTTGCCCTGATGAGGGGGCAGCCGCTAAGTTATACCGTTAGAGTATAAGTATATGTATGTGTTATTGCTCCTTGCATTATCATTAGTAAAAACCAGTTACAATCATAAGGTGTTGTATGTTTCTTGCCCAGGGGAATCTCACATCACGGGGATCCTGGGTAAGTGGAGGCGCTGCGCTAAGTAAGTGTATGAGTGTTACCCCAGGCTCCCAGCTAGCGGAGGCTCAGATCTCCTGGAGCCGCAGGTGTTGTACAGCGACCGGTAGTTCCTTTGGGAGGGTTCAGAAAAAGGGCTACATATATATACATACATATACTCACACATACATACATACACGCACGCATGAATGAATGAACAGTGATCAATAACAGGGGACAGTATACATAACACTACTCCTGCCAAACCTAAGGGCCACTGATTAGCCTTGGTCCCCACTGGCTCCTGCAGCGCTCGCTATGGCGGGCGCTGTGGGGAAAAAGAGCCGCCCCACAATGGAGACGGGCCCGCTGCGAGGCGAGTTTTTCTTCCAGACCCGAAAATTGAGATTAACACGGGCGACGGAGCGCTAGGCCACGCACCTGACGGTTCAGCCTATGAGGGCGAACCTGCCGGGTGACGTCATGGCCGCGTCCCATCACTAACTCCCCCCCCCCCTGTCTTTCCCCCTGCAGCTCACTGCAGACCGGGGAATTCGGCTGCACGCGCTGCCAGCCTCGCAGGCGCACGTGCAGTGCAGGCAGCGGGGCTGTAGCCTAATTTGAAGTGCTAGCAAATGCTTGGCAGGAGTTTTGAGTTGCCTTAACACATGGAGCAAGTAGAAGATAGATATTACATATCTTTGGCAGTGCTAAAAGGGTATTATTACAACAGACAAGTGGTATTTTTATTTATGGTTATCAAATTCAAAGTTCTTAAATGAAATACATTATTTAACCCCTTTGATGCCATGAACTGCCAATCCTACTGGTAGGAAAGGGTTAAGCTCACGGTAATCTGCAGATGTCCATTTAAAACACTCTTAGCCTTCCAATTGTCCCTTGTTTTAGGCTGGGAGAGTCTCAGGGGCTGAGCTCTCAGACTCTACAGGGGGTCTGATAAGAAAGAGAAGTGAAAATACAAAGGCTGTAGAATGCATTAGTGCCGAGCACTGAGCTTTTTAGCAGCTGCACTCACATTGTAAAAAATAAATACAAAAAATGCAACTACAGAAGTTTATAAGCTACTGTCTAAACCTACAACAGGAGTGAGGCGTTATTTAATCAATCCTGGAATTCTGGGCTTCTGAACAAAGAGTGGTTCGCTTCAAGTCTGAAGCTCCCAATACCACTCCCCTGCAGAATGGGGCACAGTAACTTGCATATGAAACCCCAGGTATTCTTTCAACAAAGAAATCGGATTTAAAACATAACATCACTGATGACATCGGACTACGCAAAGCTGGTATTGCTATGAAACGCGAAGCAAAAATGAAACACAAATCAGGTTTCATTAGCAATCTAGGATGTGATTATTGAGTATGGTTAAGAGTTAAACGCCATGAAACATTAACTTTCGGCTGCATCTTAATTAGCATTGTGGTGTCTCTACCACTCTTTAAAAATGCAGCGCTTTGCATGGAAAGACACAAACATATGTTTCATTCATTTAAAAATACAAAGAAATGCCCTGTTAATAAACAGCTTAGTGGCCAGGTTTTTGCATCTGTAATGTAACCATTAACCAATGCTCACTAAAAAGTGTCACTTTCCACAAATTCTGTACAAAAGGAGAAGTGTGTCCCAAAAGAGCTTTTCCTAAAGATTTGGCGAGTTGGCATATTTTGCTGTAAGCGTTTGATGTATATTTTATTTGAGGGTTTGAACGTTAGTTCAATAGTGGCCAGTCCCTTTGATGGTCTTTATAACCAGAATAAGGCTGCAAGTAGATTCAGTGTAGAACAGAAGTGTTTCAATGTACCGATTATGTGAAAAGTAATGGTCAGGAGGAGCTTGAAATCCAGATTTATTGGCTTTGAACAAAGGCTGGTCTTGAAGAACAGCATTGAACATTTGCAGGAAAGCTACTTGATGCATTTGGAACAAGGTTGTTACCTAGTGCTCTGAATACTCCTGAAATCTCCATATTACATCTGTTTAGAGTTAAGCAGAATAAAATCTCCTAGTGTGGCATTGCCGCATAATGCGGATTTCCACTTCCACCGAAAGCTAGAATTGAGTTAATAGACTTTGAAGGAATATTGAAGTGCATATTTTTCGTATGTAATGTGGAATCCCGCAGTATGATTGTAATCCTACTATAAATCGGGATTCTGTTTATCTGCAGGGGGAAAAACACAGTAAATAAAGAGGGATTTTTCATGAGGTGCGACAAACAATTCAGAATGAGATGTCAAACATATTTCTTTGCGTAGAAAAAATAATAATGTGCGGTTTATGAATCCCAGTGAGGTTTTCCCACAGTTATTTATGTTAATCTGGACTAAATGAGTAATTGTCTATCTTTTGTGAACATCTGCAAACGGCAGCACAGTGAAAAAAGTTCCTTTCAGAGCAAGGTCCTCCAGAATAGTGCCAGCTCTTCCGCACGGAAGGGGACATTTGGTCGCCGCGGTTTTGCCGTGACCAAATGGCCGTCGGCACTTTGCCGAGACTCACCCTGCGGCAGCAACAGGCCTGACGCTGGAATGCCAAACGCCGGCCGCTTCTAAGGTAAGTTTTATTACTGTTTAGGGTAGGGGGTTAATTTAAGGGGTTTCACGGTAAGAGCTTGGGGTAGGGGTTTTTAGGGTAAGGAACTTACCTTACCAGCCAAGTGGCCAGCAGAGGCAGCTTCCGGCGGCGGGGTGAGTCGCAGCGAAGCGCCGGACGCCATTTGGTCACGGCAAAACGGCCGCAACCAACTGTCCTAGACCACTTCAGCAGTGGTGCAGAATAATGAATATAGGGTACAACTCTACATTTTCTCTTATTAAATAAGCTCTTTAATACAATTCTGGACCCCCATGTGCAGATTCAGATCCCCAACTCTCTTCCTGAATTCCCTGTTGCTGAACCTCGGTCTAGCAGGAAAATCGCCATTCCCACGCAGATCAGCCACAGAGGACTGCTTTGTGATGGCCGTCTCGCTGCGAAGGTAACCCACTAACCTTACCCTAAAAGCACCTAACGTTAAATGCTTACCCTAACCTGTTAACCCCTTACCCTAAAACCCCTGACCTTAACCCCTAAGACGAACGATAATCTTCACCCTAAAATCCTTAACCCGTTACCCTAAAACCCCTAGCCTTAACCCTTTACACTAAAAGCTAAACCTTAACGTAAAAACCCATAAACGGAGCCCGTACCCTAAAACACCCAACCTTACCACTTACTCTAAAACCCCTAAAGTTAACCCCTTAATAACTTACCTTAGCGGCGAGATGGCCAGTGGCGAGTTGCCCCATTCCGCTGAACCTGACAAGTTTCGGTCATTAAGACGCGCAATCGTCTGGTTCTGGCAGTGTTGAATAAAGACCTAAGAGTCCATCTTACTTTGGTTTACAAACTTCAATGGAGTCTCACCCACTTGAATAAGATTATACTTCGCATATTTATGTCAAGTCCAGAATCACTGATTTGACTTATTAGACAGACGTGTATAACAACGTGCGCATATATGCAAACATGGAGAACATTGGGAACTTGTGCAAACATACACAGCACATCAACATTGGCAAATGAAAGACAACTGCCACCATTTCATCCACTAATTATAATTGGGCCCCTGGGAAGGAAAGTGTTATTATTTTGCAAAGTTAAGTATAACGGTCCACTTTGGTTGTTATGTTATTAAATGTCAGGTACTCAAACGTCTATACAGACAAGACAAAAACATGCAGGAGAAAAAAAAATGACAAAGATGTCATTGAACATAGATGAGGCATTTTCCTCATTCAGCAGTGCAAATCTCATTGGATACAAAGATGTGTCACATTATGCAAAGGGTCTTTGCTCATTACTCACTACTCACTACTACTCTGTCCAATACAATATGCAAAAGCAAGTTTCATAGAGAGTCATACACTATGCGGCAATTATATTTTAGTTACAGCACCGAAGGACCAGCAGACATGTAACCATATAACATTTCACAAAATGGGAACAGATGCAAGAAGATCCCACGATATCTTTGGTATAAGTGTAGCCAGGTCCTCTTCTGCCCCGCGACCCCCCCCCGCCCCTCGTTACCTCCGCTGCTGGGGGTCACTCAACAGACCCGCCGGCTCTTCTGGAGGGTGGGGGCAGAGCAGGTAGCGCTCCGGTGCTCCGGAGGTCCCCGGCGGCTCCCGAGTAGAGCGTCGCCATCTTGCGTGAGTTCGCGCATGCGCAGTACAACCGGAGATGCGGCGGCCAGCCAGAGATATTGCACATGCGCAGTGATAGCGCGCGAACCCTAGCCTACCAGGGAAGGCTCTTAGAAGGAACTACAAGTCCCATGAGCCTCAGCAGCGACCCACGTGATGCCAGGGAGTCAATAGGGCTGTAGTATCTCCCTGCACAGAGGGCTTGATACATTTTGCGCGCTGAGCCCACGTTAGCAGTCAGGACCAGAAAGAGCTAGGGGTAGGAGGTGCGTGCAGGGGTCTGTGACCCACTGCATTAGGCCAGCAACCCCCTAGGCCCCAGTTAGGTCATGAGCCCCTTATAGCTTGTGGTGCTGTAGGGACAGGCCCTAGGTTAGGGACCCTGCCCCATTAGCTGTTTGCTAGTTAGGGACACAGTGCTTCTCGCCAAGAGGCTTGGGCTCAAGCCTACACCAGTAAGAGAGCTGGACTATCTTCAGGGTGGGATCGCCCCTGACGGATCACCATGCGGGTGGATCCTGGATGTCGTGCAGGAAATCGCCGGATCCTTTGTGAAGATCCTTTAAAGCCAGGTGCCGCCGCACTGGGCAGGTATTGTAATAAAGTGCACCAACAGAGTACTCACACATAGTGGCAGCGCTGACCACAGGACAAAGGGGTATACTGTGGACACGGTGTGGGGGTACACGGTGGTGGGCACTGGGTATACGCTCCTAAGCGGGAGTGACTGACATTTGAGACTTTGGTACAGAGATGTACAGTTATTGAGTTGATAGCATAGGGTTAATGCACGTGTATGGTGTAGGTTGATGCTGCATATATTAAATTTTTTATACTTATACTCTTGTGTATGTGGTTACTATATGCGGGTCCTGTGTAGGGAACATTCTACACTTCTAGAATCCTACACAGGTGGAGGCGCTGACCGAAGAACCGTTCCAGAGACTCACCCCCAGGCTCTCACTAGCGGAGGCTCAGGCCTCCTGTGAGCCTGACAGGTATAACGCACCACACCTGGTAACATATAGGTTCCCCTCACATACACTCTATATGCGATTGGGTGGGGGAATACCCGTTACATAAGAAAGGGAAGATACAGAGAGCTATGATGACTAAGTCCTCTTTTCATTTTGATTTCTAAGGCATAATTCCTACTTAAACCAAAATATAGAACAAATCGCCTTTAACCCTTTCACTGCCATGTGAGAAACAAAAAAGATGGGGGGGGGTTTGGGGGGAGGGGTCTATTATTGGAAACACTTATTGAAGATGAAATTCCCCTCAGCTCTGCAGGAGTGCCTGAGGGTTTGTTTTGTGGGTTTTATGAAATAATGAGCATTGCTTCCATTTAGAAATATTGGAGACAAATACAATGTGAGCACATTTTCTGAAATGAGGGAATTATTTGTTGTTGGTTTGCTCAGTGTCCTTGGTATTTACTTGTTGCAAAACGGTTTTAGAGAATTTTTTTTTCAATGTAGCTGCTGGTTGAGCTGTAATGTTTACATACCTGTCAAATTGTTATTTGTGCCTCTCCTTTCTTAGGGCTGACATGTAGACAGGAATGTCAGATATGTGCTGCTAGTACTCCATGTGCTGCAAGTACTCCACACCAGAGGTGGCTGCATGCACTGCTGTTAATAAAAGATTCTTAGAAAATATCTAACACTCCGCCTTTTTCTATACAATTCTCTTTCGAAATCAAAGAATACATATTTAAGCAATAGCCTTTGCAATTTTATTTTATCTGAAAAAAATTGCAGTATGCTATAAAATTCCTGAAAACAAAAACAAAAAAAATTCTCCAAAGTTTCACGGCTCAAAAAGAAAACATGTCAAAATTGTTTACAAGACAAAGCATGGAGAGACCCGGTATATGTCTACATCAACAAAATTGTTTTAAATCTGGTATTACTGAATGTTTACTAATAAAGGACCTGTACCTTTAACAAACAAAAAAATGTGTCTCCCCATGGTTTGCAGCAGGGGGTCTCTGGAGCTCAGCGGAGATTAACGTGGTTCAGCTCCAGAGACCCCCTGCTTCCAGAAATACGTTCCTGAACCGGTGCTACAGGTATACAGCTCTCACGCCACATGGGCCAATAGGAAGCAGCAAGGGATGATGTCACTGCTTCCTATCGGCCTGTGTGACCTTTAAACCGCCATATTGGGAGCCCAGTCAGGGCAGCTACTGGGGGCACCTTCCAATTATTTATCTCAGGAAGCAGGGGGTCCCAGGAGCTGAAATCAATGTGGTTCAGCTCTGAAGACCCCTTGCTTCATACCTTATAAAAATGTCAAATAAAACACAATAGCTAACATACCAATAAAACATTACACTGAATATTTGAGACAAAGAAGGGTGGGTAGCCATGCTGGTCCATTCTTCCATGTAGTAACAAAGGAGGGAGAGGCAGTAGGTGGTATAACTGGTATAATACCTTTTATTGGACCAACAACATATCAATCACTTGCTGGTCCAATAAAAGGTACAATGCCCCCTCTCCCTCCTTTGTTACTACTGTACTGACGATATGAAAAACCTTAACATTAAAATATTTAAACTATGCTATTCTTAGTATGCAATGTAAGGGCCGTTCTATGCTGTGTGCGTCCGTGCGAACGCGCGTGCACATGCCGCATGCTTTTCGTGTGTATGCTGTGAGTGAAGGTACTGTGTGTGTATGTATGTGTGTGTATGTGTGTGTGTAGAGATTGTGAATTATGTATTAAATAATAT
The DNA here is from genome assembly GCF_040206685.1 of Ascaphus truei. NCBI lineage: Eukaryota > Metazoa > Chordata > Amphibia > Anura > Ascaphidae > Ascaphus > Ascaphus truei. Next base: position 76,063,595 of record NC_134486.1, on the reverse strand, counting down.
TTTTTAAATAAAAAAAAATTGTTATTAAATGTTATAATTAACATTATAATCAGTGCTCGACAAATCCGGTCGCCCGCTCGCCAGGAGCGATTGGATTTGGCCCGGTGGCGACCCGTAATGGCCGGCCCTGCAACGCATGAGGTTTTCTTTCAATTTCCCCTGCTCAAGCCGAGAAAAAAAGTCCCGTTCTCTGATTGGCCTGACTCGAGTTGGCCCGCTGCCAAGACTTTTTTTTATTTGGGGGGGGGGGGAGGCTTGCTCTATATGAGCAGGAGCTGTGACGTCCGCCATCCTTTCCAGGGCTGTTTATAGAGGAAGTAAGTGCTCCCCCTGCCCCTGCATTACCATCTCCACAGCCCGCCCGCCCGACCCCACCCCCCCCTCCCGACCCCACCCCACCTCCCTCCTTGTGTCCAACGGATGCTGTGTCTGTGTGTGTGCTATGCTGGGTCTGTGTGACATGCTGTGTGTGTGTGTGTGTGACATGCTGTGTGTGTGTGTGTGTGTGTGTGTGTGTGTGTGTGTGTGTGTGTGTGTGTGTGTGTGTGACATGCTGGATGTGTGTGTGTGACATGCTGGATGTGTGTGTGTGACATGCTGGATGTGTGTGTGTGACATGCTGGATGTGTGTGTGTGACATACTGGGTGTGTGTGTGACATGCTGTGTGTGTGTGTGTGTGTGTGTGTGTGTGTGTGAGACATGCTGGATGTGTGTGTGTGACATACTGGGTGTGTGTGTGACATGCTGTGTGTGTGTGTGTGTGTGTGTGTGTGTGTGTGTGTGTGTGTGTGTGTGTGTGTGTGTGTGTGTGTGTGTGTGTGTGTGTGTGTGTGAGACATGCTGGATGTGTGTGTGTGACATGCTGGATGTGTGTGTGTGACATGCTGGATGTGTGTGTGTGACATGCTGGTTGTGTGTGTGTGACATGCTGGGTGTGTGTGTGACATGCTGGGTGTGTGTGTGTGTGTGTGTGTGTGTGTGTGTGTGTGTGTGTGTGTGTGTGTGTGTGTGTGTGTGTGTGTGTGTGTGTGTGTGTGTGTGTGTGTGTGTGTGTGTGTGTGTGTGTGTGTGACATGCTGGGTGTGTGTGTGTGAGTGTGTGAGTGTGTGAGTGTGTGTGTGTGTATGCGCATGCATGGGAGTGTGTGTATGAGTGTGTATGTATGAGAGCGAGTGTGTGCGTGATACCTGAAGTGTCACCCCACCCCATCACCCCACCCAATCACCCCGTCACCCCACCCACTTAATCACCCCCCCCCAATCACCCCGTCTCTCGCCCTCTCGTCTCGCCCTCTCGCCCTCTCTCTCTCTCTGTCTCTCGCCCTCTCTCTCTCTGTCTCTCGCCCTCTCTGTCTCTGTGTGTCTCTGTCTCTCTCTCTATCTGTCTCTGACCCTCTCTCTCTCTCTGTCTGTCTCTGACCCTCTCTCTCTATCTGTCTCTGACCCTCTCTATCTGTCTCTGACCCTCTCTCTCTCTGACCCTCTCTCTCTCTCTCTGACCCTCTCTCTCTCTCTCTCTCTGACTCTTGGACTCTCTCTCTCTCTCTTTGACTCTCTCTCTTTGACTCTCTCTCTGACTCTCACCCTCTCTCTGTGTCTCACTCTGTGTCTCTCACCCACACTCTATGTCTGTCTCACACTCTGGATCTGGATATCTTATTTACCCTATATATCTTAACTGCCCTATACTACACATAAATAACCTATACTGCTTTCTTCCAGATCTGACTCAAGCTTCACACGGAAGACATCGGAATCTCCCCTAACCCAGAAGACAGGTAGGGAACACATCCCCTCCAATGTATAACATTGCGGGAATGAGGGTACATGGACATTGAAGGACTGCGGATCAGGTAAGATCCCAGACGGGATTGCTGCTTTAGATATTGTGGAGCGGCGACGTTCAGACACTGGTTAAGGGATTCAGGAAACTAGTCATTCACATCTGGCTTTTATTTCTAGATCCGACACACACACACGTAACAAGGACTAATTTTAGTATAATGTAATACAATAAATACATTTATGTCAAAAACGAATGTTGTTCTTACTAGGAATTTATTATATATTTTATTTATATATTTTATTTTAAAGCGGGGTTGGGGGCGGAACTAGGGGCGGAGTTGGGGGCGGGACTAGGGGCGGAGTTGGGGGCGGGACTAGGTGGCGAGTAGATTTTTTGGTTCGGCGAGTAGATTTTTGGGTGATTTGTCAAGCACTGATTATAATTATATGTAATAATTAAATGTTGTAATAAAAATATTTTTTATTTATTTAACTTTGACACATACAGTACATACATACAAACACATACATTACATCGCCGGTAGCGGCGCGAAATAATTAATTTCTTCATCTTCTCCCTCGTCGGTCCGCACCAAGCTCCCTGCCGTCCGCGGCCCTATTGTAGAATGGCTGGCTATCCTCAGCCAACTAAAAGTGCAGCGCACGCCCGCACTATAGAACCAGCCTAATATTCCCATATGCTGGAACATCTTAAACAGAAACGAGGTGGAAAAGGAGAAGCAACTTCAAATCTCATGATTTGAGTCCCTGGGAGATACCCAGACCAAAAAAGTAATTTTAATAGAGAACTACTTAGTTGAATATGTGAGACTCCATTTAAGTCTAAAAGGCCTTACTCAATACGATGCGATTAGATGAAAGCTGGGCTAACTGGCAGCGTCTGAACATACTGACTGAGGCCCAAAGACAGCACTGATATTAAAAAGAAGCGAGACTGCCTTCAATTAGACGAGACTTGTCAGATCTGGGGGAAATGCACTATGGTATTTACTACCGGTATTTAAATTGATAAAAAAAAACTAGTTTCTGTGTTTTATAGGTCAATGGGAAATAGCAATTAAATATTTACAGAAGAGATGCCGTATGTGAGGAATAAGAAGCGAGAGAGCCTGGGTTGTTAACCATCATCTGCACGCTCTATGAATATGTATGGCTGGGGGTTAAGCACAGAATCTTTTTACTACCTGAGAAGAGTAGATAATGCTTAACAACCATCAAACCCCCTAGTGTCTCTGATTACAAAAAAAAATCAATTCAGTGGTTAAAACCCCATTCTTAGAAAAAAATATGCTTATTTAATTGGATGAGGAACACACACAGCTAGAGTTCCTAATCTGCCCTGAAAAAATGAATTGGCAGGGATCGGGAGAACAGTGTAAAAAGGCTCATTTAGTATCGCAAATTTATGCTGAAATAACTTTTATAAGATATTTCTACTTTAATACCATATCATTCTCTTTTTTTTTTTTTTATACTGCTGGAAGATATAATCCACAAAAGAAAAAAGACACAGGAAAGTGAAGTACTGACTTCAATAGTGAGTAGGTTTAGTAGCTATGCACATCTTTAACCCAGGCTGTGCTGAAAAGCTGTGTAATGCAGCAGGCATAAGCTTATAGGGGCCCATGTTGAAAGGGATGAGGGGTAAAGAGTGACACTGTGTGCTCATTTGCATGTCATTACCCAGAATCCCTGGCTGCAGTGGAAGCATTGTATGCCAAGAGATAATGGAGGAAAACAGGGTTGCTGATCTCTCTGAGACATGCAAATGCATTACAAGGGATATTTTCATTTACTGACCACGCAGGTAAAGAACAAGAAAGGGGGAGGAGACAAGCTGCACAGGTTAGGGCAGGCGTGCACAAACTTTTAAATTCGCGCCCCGCCCACACCCCTCCTCTCTCCCCAGCCCTCTTACCTGCTCTCCGGCATCTCCTTAACGTCATGTTGTCATGGCAACACATTGCCATTTGACGCCGCATTATCATGGCGACGCCTCATCGATATCAGAAGATGGAGGAGAAGCCGTATAGAAGGTAAGAGACCGTTACAGAGGCCCTGCACTCTCCTCCGGCAATCAGTTTAAATGTTGTGGGGATGTGCACGAGGCTCGGTTCAGCGCCCCCTTTAGAACATTTTGTATGCACCCCTGTGTTAGGGAACTTCCAAAGGATTGCTTGGTGGTACCTCCAACCAGCACAAGTGGAGGAGCTACGGTGGAACCTATTTTCATGTGTACCATGTTGGAAGCTCTGAAATCATCCATTAACTGTCACATAATGTCCCAATGACTTTGCAGATCTTTATTGCACTGCACTAAACTTATCATGGCGGCATTACGCTCTGAAGAAAAACTGTAACTATATCAGGAAGTGGGAAAGCCAAGACATGTAATAGCTTTAAGTTTGCTGCACCAAGTTACAGCCTCATACCCAAATAAGAAGAGAGAATTCAGTAGCAAGTACAAAACATTAATGATCAGCACTGAGTAATCAAGCGGTTTTAAAAAACCTCAGACAATGGAGATTAAACAAAAAAATCTATATTTTTAAACACAAAAAAAAAAAAACATTAAATATAACAAGCGCAGAACCCCAGGGCTGTCTAAACTGGCCTTTAATGCTTGGGTTAAAGCAGGACTCACTCGAATTGATGACCCCATGCTGTAGATGGCTTAAACATTAATAATTTGACTGATTTAAAAGAAAGGAAATTGCCTCCCTCTGACATTTTCCGCTTCTTACAAATGAAATATTTTATTATGTCTATTCACTCCCATTGCCCACTTTGAACTTATATATAAGTTCAGATATTTAGAGCGGGCGTTGATCTCACAAACATATCAGATGCTACTGAACACCGACCATGCCGATAAGTGTCCGTACATGTTAAAGTGGGAGGAGGAATTGAGAGCCACGTTAAATATAGACGAATTGGACGCGATCTGTGAAGCAACAGCTAAATGTTCGATATGCATGGTTCTAAAAGAGAACTCATAGAAAGTGCTATTCAAGTGGTATCTAACCCCAGTTAAGCTACACGCCATCAATAGAGAAAGATCTGTGCTATAGAAGATGTGGAAAAAGGGATCCTTAGTTCACACCTGGTGTGATAATACCCCTATGGAAGCAGATATTCATGTTTATCCTTGAGAGGCATACACAGAATTCTCCTCCGTACAAGGGACACACGGAGTGTATTCCAAGAGTGGCGTCCTTCCTTCTTCACATGGGACTACCTGATCAGCCCCCCCTCCAATCTCTACAACATCGCAGACAGACGGGCCTGCACAAACGGACAGCGGTGGGTCTTGGATCAGCGCCGGAGCCGTATGTTTCTGGTGATATTGCGCTATAGATCTTGATTCCTGTAAGGGCGTTACTGTTTTATTGTGCTATTTTACCTTTAGTACACTTTATTACACTATTGTGGGTCCCTGCACTTCTCTCTTTTTTTCTATGTGCAAATAAGCTACGTGAGATAAGCTGCGGGACGTTTACCCACAGAAGTAATGAGCCACTAATGATTCCAGGTGTTTGGAATTTATATCCTTTATTGACTTTTTTGGGTTTTCATAACACCTGTTTAGGAGACTTTTTAGTGTTGCACTGGACACCCTTAAGGTATCTCTTTTATGCATATGTACTGCTGAAATTACATTTTGTGTACCTGAACACTTTACATGTTTTGTTTATTTATATATTCTTATGAGAATAGTGTCCCAGCACCGCACTTTTGTTTGTTAAGTATATATTTTTTTCTTTTTGGTACAGTATATACACTTAGCGCACTGAGGTATTCTTTCCATTCACTCTATTGGGCATGGTGCTGGGTAGGCCCCTGGCCCTAGACCCTTGCTTTGCCCTGTTAGGTAGACACCCTCAAGACCTGACCAAAAACAACTATAAGCTTTCCTCGCATATTATTTTATCAACCAGATGCTGTATTTCAATTCTATGGAACAAGCAAGAGGCCCCAGATATCAGTGTAATTAAATGAAGGGTGTGGTATTTTCTCTATGGAAAGAATCACAGCATTCCTGAAGGAGAGCCCCAGAAATTCCCATCAGTATGGGAATTATGGCTGGATGCGGAGAGAGGTGGGGTTCCTGATCTTGGTACAGATTTGTTGATGTAAGATGTGAAGGGGGGTGATCACTAACTGTGCAGTCTTTGGCCAATGCTTCTATTTAAGAGGTGTAAGGAAGCTATGGATGTGTGGATGGACCTAGAAATGGGTGTTATTCTTTTTATTCAGATTCTTTTTTTAATTTACTATTATGTTGTTCTTCCCCTCCATACCCTATATATTCTCCCCCCTATTCCATAGCCTTATAAGCTGTAAACCAAAAGTTGTTATATATGATGTAACTCATTATGCGTTCATATTTTCCCTGTGTCCCTTTTCCATTCTATACCCATTGAAAAATTCTAAATAAACAAACAATTATTAAAAAATTAAATAAATAATTAAATAACAATAGCAGGACATGCTCGGGTCAGATATTAACTCTAAATCATTAACATTCATAAAGGCCTCTTGGACAGGAATTGTAGCTTTATAATAACCCATTGGCCTCTTTAGTATCAATATGCAAATGCGTGAAAATATGTCCGACTCCTGAGTAGAGATGAGCGAAACTGTCGAGATCCGTTTCCTGGAATTTTCCAAGGTTGCCATTCAAAATCCGTTCTGCGATGTAAAATCCGTAGACGGGTTGATCCAGTTTCAATCCGTTCGGATGAATCCAAAAACGCCAATGGATACAATATACACTGATGTTTAAGAATCCAATCCGCGAATTCCGTAATCCGTTGGCGAATTTTTAAAAATCCGCCAACAGATTGCGTTATGGATTCTTAAAATCCACCAACGGATTGTGGAATCCGCCATGTGGATTGTCAGTGACACAAAAATAAATAAATACAAATCGGGAAAGACGAATCGCCCTTTTTTAAACCGATTTCGTGGACCAAAGGAACCGGGCGATCCGAGGCGGTATCCAAATCCGCAAAAAAAATGTGCCCATCTCTACTCCTGAGACCTCGCTGAAAAGATGCCCAATAAATAGGTTCAAGTGAACACAAGTAGTGTAAGGTGCAGAACAAACAGAATAGTTTTTGCAACTATTTCTGGACAGGGGTAAAGAATTGGTAATCGCATGTGTTGCGCTGTTGTGAACCGTGACTGATTCACATACGGTGGATGACACAAACAATTACATGCAATTTGATCTGAAATGTCTATTGGCTGTTTTATGGCGACACACGTTTGGGATTGAACATTCCGGTTTCTGTCAGCGAAAAGGATCACAGAGGTGCTTTAGCAATATAATATTTATTACACTGAAGGCACTCTGCTATGCAACACCTTTCTATCATTTTTAACCCTTTAACAAGGTATCCCTCTGGCAGTGAAAAAGTACATTTTGTTTCATGTTTTTGTTATATGTTGAGTACTGGTTGAATACCAGAGCTCCTTGTAATGCATTGCTCTGCTCTACAAAAGACCATTCCATCAGAAAGAACACAGACAATTAAAACAGCTTGTTTCTCTGATTTTTCCAAGAAATCATGCTAGAAATTGTATCACACCAAACAATTCGTAGGCTATAAAGCCATACTTCTATGGAACATAAACTAGTTTTCATTCTGGCAAAAGCCTTACAAATGGAAAGAGAGAGAGAAAGAGAAAGAAAGAGAAAGAAAGAGAGAGAGAGATAGAGAGAGAGAGATCCTATTAAGTAGGGCCCCATATATATATTTCCCTCTCAGTATGCTGGCTGATTCTCCGTCATGATGTTGCAGAGCTTGTATATAAAGACGTGTTGCAGACTGGAGAGAGTTGCCCTGAAGAAGCATATAGGACATGTACTCATTTCTTGCAGTGCTAATATAACTCTGACGTAATCATTCGGTACTAACGCAATGTTTACGCACAGACGTACGATTGGGGTAGACTTAAAAATGATGAATAGCCAATGGCCTTAATCTACGACGTAAATAATAATTTATAAACAGTTGTTTGCGACGAACTCTACTTTGGGGTCTGCTTTCTGAAATGGCATTGGCATAGCTCTAGTTTCTTTACAGCAACACTATATTTGCCACTGTGTGTAAACACTAAATCGGGCCCATTGTTCCCAAATCTCACATGTAATAGCTCACTTTACCATAAACACTATTGTGGGAGAAAACAATTATATCTATAGAAATCAGCCAGTGGGAAGGGGACTTCTCAACTTAGCTTTACAAACAACTACACATAATTGTGTGTGTGCTCTCTGCAGACAGCATCCTGGGAGACAAAGAGATGTAGGTGTTAAGACAAATAATTTAATCAGTGGAATAGCCAGTTCTTTATTTTGAGGTAAAAAGTTTATCTACAACAGACACACACTCATGTTTGGTGACAACAGGAAAGCTCTGGTCTTAAATTACAATTGGATAAAAGTATAGTGTCGGAGGTCTGTTAGTCAAGATAATTAGATTGTATAAATGTCTCTGTAAGGTACAGACTCTGAATCTTATGTTGGATTTGCAATAACACTTGTAGATCTAGAACTCCTTCAGTATCATTTATAGTTCAACATATGTTGAAAAGCTTTCCAAACTTAGGCCCAAAATCCTTACTCCAACAACCAAACACAACAATACAACATCAAATACATTTTTATTTCAGTAGGAGGGACGTCATAGATTACACGTTAATAACGTGCTGTGATTTGGACTGCGCACATGATTCTCCGAAAATTCATAATGACAATAATATTTTTAAGAGGCTTAGAAAAAATTGATGGTACATCAATATTTCACAAAGATTGAAAGCTGCTGGAGCATTTGACAGTGATCCACATGATGAGGATGAAACAGATAATTATTCAATTAAAAATATTTTTGTAACCAGTGTAATGGGACCTGCTTCAAAGCAGCAATTTCCATTTTGTGTATATTTACTTTATCAAAACTCCTCTTGCTCTTTCAGGGAATGTTCCAATGATTCTTTCCGGAGATAGGAGCAGTTGAAATAATAAGTGTTCGGGAGGTCAAAATGCAGCTCTCCCTGGAGCCCAGTGCAGTCTGAGGGAACCATAGAAGAGCTGTCAATTTTTCAGAATGAGTTGCTTTGAAATGCATTGCAGTTGCAGTGGAGGGGTTCAAGCAGCAATCCATCAGGTTCAATTGTATATTCTCTGAAACGGCGGTAACAGGGTGTCCCATGGAGAAAAACTCTGGTTCTTATAATATTGTGGACGAGGTCAGACAGACCTGCGGCCAACAGAAAGCTGCAACATTAGCAGCAAACACAGGTGGACATATAATGAGTTCTGCTTGTTTTCTTTTGTTTTCCATGCAAACTCAAAGGCACATTTCTTAGAAACTCTAGAAGAAAGTTATTGCCAAGTAGGGCTCACTATTGCAGTGATTCCAAACATGTAGTCCCTCCATGGGCTCACCTCTCCTCCTCATCCTCTCTCCCCCGCTCCTCATTCTTTCACCCCCCTCCTCATCCTCTCTCTTTCTCCCCCACCCAACCGTCATCCTCTCCCTCACCCACCCCCTCATCCTCTCACCCACCCCCTCCTCATCCTGTCGCACTCCTCTCCTCCTCATCTCATCCCGCTCCTCCTCCTCCTCTCACCCACTCAATGGGTAACTGGCTTCAGTGAAGGTGGAGGAGGAGGAGTGGAGCAGAGCGGAGGAGTGGTGGCAGAGGACGACAGTGGGACAAGAGGATGGCGGACTGCCAGAGCGGCGCAGGGTGGCAGAGCAGTTGGACAGCGGGAGAGCTTAAAGCAGGGCGACAGAGGAGAAAGGCAGCAAGGGAGGAGTGTGCTATAGCAGCGGCAGACACTCCTTTCCTAGTGGTTCATGAACCACCTCTTGGGAACCACTGCACTCTTGCTATACTATCACACATCCTTCTAATTTACTCAGTGTGATTGTGCTATAAACTGAATGACCTGCAAAGTTATAGAATATCTCAATGCACAGAGTATAATAAGCCGGGATTTCCCAACATTGTTATACTAATTGTTTATTGAATATGTTTTAATGACATATCTCGTTAGAACTATAAATCATTACTCTGGTCAAAACTAAATTACATATGAAAAAAAAATCAGATTTTTATGCCGAATATGCAATATTTCCCAACGTCTGTTGTTCTTCTAATTACCCACAAAACTCTAAGCGACATATGTCTATCAGATGGTGTTTGGGAGACATACCAAAGAACTTCCTCAAAGTAAATATTCCTTTGTTGAATTTAAAAAGAATATTCTGACAGTTTGAATTTTAATCAAGTCTTAAAATGTCTAGTTCAAAATTAACTGACAGTGATAAATTGAAAATGTGCCAAAGAATTGCAGAAAACAGACTTGTATAGTAACATATTTAGTTATACATTTGCATTGCAGTTTACAAGAGGTATCTACAATAAGTAGCATACATTCTTAAATAGGCAACACCGCCTTCTTGCACAGGAAAGTGTTACAGGCTTCCTCAGTACAGAAATAGTGAATATTCATTCATATATTCCAACTGTACCCATTTAGCAGGTACTGTACCTATTGTTGATGTTCAGTACCTATAAAAAAAAAAGTGGTACCTATTTCAGTCCATGTGTAAACTGAGAGGTGCTCCAATGCCCTTTTCCCATTGGTTGAAGCCCAGAACCTTCAGATAGGTACAGAAGCTTGAATATTATTTACTGATTCCATAAATGATTAGCCTATTATAAATACTTTATTACCACTTCTATATCATGTATATAATAGTGCATACAAATACGTCCTTTAATATAAGTTTTTAAAATTAACTTTGTACATAATAAATTGCATGCGTTGGGAAACCTTCATATTGACAAAGGATCTGGGTCTGTTCTTTAATAATGCGGTAGTAAACATGGCATGGTAACGGGGCTCAGTCAGAGTTTGCAAGTGTTTTTCCAAGTCTTTGGAAGAAGGGATTCCAGACCATGACATTGGGCTTTTGCCCGAGAGGGTAGAAGAGAGAAGGGTGAAGTTAGAGAGAGAGCCATTGACTTGTATACCTCACAAAACATTCATCTATCTATTCATCTATAATTCCAATCATTTGAATATACTTTACATATTTTAAAGCAGGGTAGCGCTAATTGGGGGACGTAAGAATTTCCAGGGGGGGCGCGATGTGATTACAGAGGCCCCGTGTTCTCCCCAAGGCATTTAAATTAAATACCGGGAGATCACGCGAGGCCTCTACAACTTCCCCTCCTTTGTCTTTGGCGTCATTTGACGCTGGCGACAAGGTAAGGAGGGGGGCGCGAGCAGGGGGAAAAGTTTGCGCACCCCTGATCTAAAGAACAAATTGCCCATGCATCTCAGATGTGTTAACAGGCACCTCTATGTTTTACTCTCTCTGCAAAACTCTATTTCATGGCTTATCCTTAAAAAGGCAAAACTGCTAATTCATGGTGGAAATGTGAGATGTTTGGGAATTGTTTAACCATTTAAGTTTCAACTAGACGCATCCCGGGAATCAGATTTATGGGGGGTGGGGGTGGGGGGGGGTGAGAACAGAGGGTGGCCAGCTGACTGCATTTTGGATAGTTTCACACATTTCTAGATCAAGGGTGCTCAGCTCCACTCCTCAAGACCTCAAATAGGTCAGGTTTTAAGGATATCCCAGATACAAGTGCCTCAATCAGCTGAAATATTGTATTGAATTGTATGTCTTTATTTATATAGCGCCATTAATGTACATAGCTCTTCACAGTAGTAATACATGTGGTAATCATATAAATAACAGATCATGAGAATAAGTGCTTTAGACATAAAAGCAACATTAAGGAAGAGGAGTCTCTGCCCCGAGGAGCTTACAGTCTAATTGGTAGGTAGGGAGAACGTACAGAGACAGTAGGAGGGAGTTCTGGTAAGTGCGTCTGCAGGGGGCTAATATCAGTCAATATTTCAATCAGCCATCTCCTAAAACCTCTTGGTCCTACTATAATCCCTACACTCACACACATTTTTAACTCCTCCCTCTACTCTGGTACTTTTCCCTCCTCCTTCAAACATGCAACAGTTATACCATTACTCAAAAAACAGCAATCTTAACCATACCTGTCTGTCTAACTATCGACCTGTCTCCCTCCTGCCTTTTGTCTCTAAACTCCTTGAACGTCTTGTTTTCCCTCGCTTGCTTCATTTTCTCAACACCTATTCTCTCCTAGACCCTCTACAATCTGGCTTCCGCACTGCTCACTCCACGGAAACAGCCCTCACTAAAATAACGGATGACCTGCATGCTGCCAAAGACAGAGGTCATTACACTCTGCTCATATTACTCAACCTCTCCGCAGCATTTGACACCGTGGACCACCCTCTTCTCCTTCACATTTTCATACTCTTGGTATCCAGAACAAAGCTCTATCCTGGAACTCCTCTTACCTCTCCCATCGTACTTTTAGTGTCTCTTCTGCTAACACCACCTCCTCCTCTATTGATCTCTCTGTGGGGGTACCCCAGGGCTCTGTCCTGGGACCTCTTCTCTTTTCTCTGTACACACTCTCTCTAGGTGACCTATTAACATTTTTTGGGTTTAAATATCACCTCTATGCTGACGACACACAAATGTACTTTTCAACACCTGACCTTACACCTGCTGTACCTGCTAGACTCCACCCCCTTGAGAAAGCACGCTGTGACGCGCGAAACGTACGTCAGGGAACGCGTGACGTCATCACGCTGACGTACACGCGGTTTGTGATAGGAGACACGGCTAGCACTTCACGAGGCTCAAGCTGCTGATACACTAGACGCAGGATACTGAAGTCAGGTTGTATATTGCATCACTGAGTCTTTCTTATATCTTCTCTTGCGGTGTTCCACATTTACTGTGGCAATTTGGTATATCACCACACATGATTGTGTGGGACCTCGCAGCTCCACGCAGTCTCTGTTTATCTACAGCTGCGTGTTTTGAACATTACTTGTTCACGTTTTCGTTCCGTGCCTCCACACATTTGGGGATTTTAATCCATGCATTCTTGTGCATTTTTATGGTGTCTCGTTGTTTTTACAGTATTTCATTAAAGTATTTTTTATTTTCATTTGAGTGTGACCTTTTGCGGTTTACCCTATTTAGGGAATAGGTTATTTTGTGGCCTTCTATGAGATGACAATACACTCATTTTGTCACCTATCCAGAGTGCAATAATAGGGGGCTTTATATAATCCTAGCTGATTATTTGTGTGTTCATACCTACTGTACAAACCAAAGTTTCTGAATGTCTCTCTGCTATATCATCCTGGATGGCCCTCAGTCGCCTTAAACTCAACATGGCAAAAACAGAACTCCTCATACTTCCTCCCAAACCTGGCCCTACTACCTCCTTCCACATTACTGTTGGACGTACTATCATTCACCCACTAGCCCAAGCACGCTGCTTAGGGGTCACACTGGACTCCTCTCTCACATTCTCCTCTCACATTCAAAACGTTTCTAAAACCTGTTGCTTCTTCCTCCGCAATATCACTAAGATACGCCCGTTCCTCAGTTGCTCGACTGCTAAAACTCTGACTCAGGCCCTCATCCTCTCCCGTCTTGATTACTGTAACCTCCTGCTGTTCGGCCTTCCTGCCTCTCACCTGTCTCCCCTACAATCTATCCTAAACGCTGCTGCCAGAATCACTCTACTCTTTCCGAGATCTGTCTCAGCATCTCCCCTCATGAAATCCCTCTCCTGGCTTCCGATCAAATCCTGCATCTCACACTCCATTCTTCTCCTCACTTTTAAAGCTTTACACTCTTCTGCCCCGCCTTACATCTCAGCCCTAATTTCTCGTTATACACCATCCCGACTCTTGCGTTCTTCTCAAGGATGTCTTCTTTCTACCCCCTTTGTATCTAAAGCCCTCTCCCGCCTTAAACCTTTTTCACTGACTGCCACACACCTCTGGAATGCCCTACCCCTCAGTACCAGACTAGCACCCTCTCTATCCACATTTAAGACCCACCTTAAGACACACTTGCTTAAACAAGCATATGAATAGCACTGTGGATAATACTGGGCACATGATATAAAGCTTAGCCCCCTGTAGATGCACTTACCAGAACTCCCTCCTACTGTCTTTGTACGTTCTCCCTACCCACCAATTAGACTGTAAGCTCCTCGGAGCAGGGACTCCTCTTCCTTAATGTTACTTTTATGTCTGAAGCACTTATTCCCATGATCTGTTATTTATATTATCTGTTATTTATTTGATTACCATGTGTATTACTACTGTAAAGCGCTATGTACATTAATGGTGCTATATAAATAAAGACATACAATACAATGTAGTCTGGGCGTGTTTGGATTCAATAAGCACTGAATGAGACTGTAGACAATAATAGGATGAGGGAAACATAATGAATAGCAAAGCATTGTGAATAGAAAGGTGACAGCACAGAGGAGCTAGCGGAATATTCCTCAGATGAGGTGAATCTTTAGATGGGCTTTGGCATGCAGAGACATAAAAAGGCACGTCAGGGAGGGGCAGCATGGGAAAAACATTCAAGCTGATAAAGCCAGAGGAGACAGGCTGGCAAAGAGGAAACAACTTTTCTAATAATTATGGATTTAAATAATCCCCTACGGAAGTTAGTACATAATCTTCATATGTTACGTTATTTATTTAAGACCGCTATTTTCAACCACAGGAATTGGCTAGCATGATGCTCTATTTCCCCCTTTCTCCCCGGAGTTAGAGAGAGTTTTCCGCAGGGAAATTCCAGTAAACAGTCAAATACAGGGAATATAAAATAGTACATACAGGAAATAAGTTTGTTTGCTAAGCTAATGACAAGCATATTTAGCTATGGAGTTGCAGAAGATCGGATGAAGTTAAATATGAGTTAAAATTAACGTTACCCTGGAACAAATTTGTATGGAAATATCAATCACAGTGAAACTATAAACATACGTGACATAAAAGCATTATGACATGAATCATTCAGCAAACATTTCTCAGGATTCTACCACCAGGGGTATCTCATGTTTAAAACTGTTAGAAATGGAATTCTCTGACCAACGTACTGCACATGGGAATTCTGTATACAATAAACATGTCTCCCCATCTGAAGAGCACTTGAATGTATCCAATATTCATATTCAATTAGAGTTATCATTATCATATTGCAGAACCAATACAAACATTAAGTAAGTCTACATTATATAGCTTAATGGTGCAATCCCGCATAGTAGGCCAGAACATAATCTATATACAAGTCTAACTGGCTTCCCTAAATAAATCTAACAACGCTAATAGTAAAAGTTTGGTTACTTTCACTTCTTTGGAAATAAATTACAAGTTGAATTTCTCAGCGCCCTCTGAATGGGGGGAGTGTTTGTCAATCACGTGTTTCCTTTACTCTTATCCCACCGGTTCTTATCAGAGAGCCAATACAGTGAAGGGAAGGGGATTGATTCATCCATTAGGCTTTCCTCATTGTATAGTGGAGGTGATTGGTAGTAATTTGTTATGGTCACTCCCTTAATTGGTAAAGTGCAGAGAGGGCGCAGCTATTGGCTCAAGTCATTTTGACCCAAAAGTGTTTCCAAAGAGTCCATCAAAAATACATAAAAAAACAAACAAGTTAAAAAGCTTTAAAATACTCCATAATGGGAATAGAGAAAACTACATACAGTCTTACTGATGTATTTTTATTTATTTATTTATAAAATGTTTTACCAGGAAGTAATACATTGAGAGTTACCTCTTGTTTTCAAGTATGTCCTGTGCATAGAGTTAAGATGACAAATAATACATGGTTACAAATACATAGTTACATAAGTGAACAGGGTATACATTATATACAAGACATAGCATGCACAGTTAGAGATAATATATATTATAGGTGTATGTAACAGTTACAGACCAGATTAAAATATGAGACAGCCTTAGATTTGAAAGAACTTAGACTGGTGGTGGCTGTGAGAGTCTCCGGTAAATTGTGCCAGTTTTGGGGTGCACGGTAAGAGAAGGAGGAGCGGCCGGATACTTTGCTGAACCTTGGGACCATGAACAGTCTTTTTGTGTCAGATCTCAGATGATAAGTGCTGCATGTGGTAGGGGTGAGGTGCTTTTTTTTCTTTTTCTTCAGCTTGCCCAGAAAGTATTTGAAGGCGAGACAGGAACGTTGAACGTTGCGCCTAGACTCAAGTGATGACCAATCTAGTTCTTTGAGCATTTTGCAGTGATGTGTGTTGTAGTTGCATTGGAGAACAAAAAGGCATATTCAATTGTAGAGGGTATCATGTTTGCTAAGGTGGGTTTGGGGTGCGAGCCGTATACTATGTCCACATAGTCGATAATTAGCTGTAGACAAAATAGTGTGGGAAAACCTTTTGAAATGTATTTAGACGTCATTTCTTACGTTTGCAAATAGCACGTGGCTGTATTTACTTTATTATTATATGCTTCTGCACACAAGGATGTCAGTGCAAAATAATATACTTATATTGTACGTGTATACTTACAAAAAATTGTTCTATATGATAATAATCCCCTAGAAAGATATTACAATTTACTTATATACAAGGCAGCTTTTTAAAAACGGAAGAGATTTCCATAACATAAAGCATAGTTGATCCTTGAACAGGAATAGGATGTGCCCACCAGCATATATATGTTACATGATTTCACCCGGAGGCTACATCATTTCACCCAAGAAGTCATGTTACAAGAGTATCAAATGTCTGCATGTATTACATCATGAATCTCTCCCACAAAGAGGAGAGAATAGCTACTTTTAGATACATCGCTACATAGCCATATATATCCAATGTTTCATGCACAAATGAGCAAATCACATATATTCAATCGCTATTTTCAGCTTGGGAGTGAGATTTAACTAGCATATCACACATCAGTCTCTATATTCTATGTATTGCTAACTGCCGAAAGGCAGAAAAGAATAGAGAGAATAATCATCCTATATCTCTCCCTCAAACTAGAAAGAAAACTACTTTTATATGCATAAAAGAATGAATATAAAGTCACATATATTGAATCACTGTTTTAGCATAATGCCCACATAATATACCGTATTTCCATGATTGTAAGACGCACCATTGATTGTAAGACGCATCATCGATTTGGCCCTTACAATCGAGGAAAATTACTTTTTCACTTACCATGTTTCAGGAGAGGTCCCATGTCAGCGGAGGATGAAGCGGGCGGCGGCGGCAGGAGATGTCCCTCGTCTGTAGATGGTTGAAGATGGATAGTGGGCGGTAGTGTGGCGGGATAGGTCCCAAGTCTGCAGGTGAATTAAGATAAGACAGCGGGCGTGCGGTGGCGGCAGGAAATCATAATAGCAGGAGAGCTGAGCAAGAGCTGAGCAGCATAGGGGGACGGCTTGGGAGGTGCAAACTGTAACACCAGAAGTTGACCGGTGTCTGACAGTGTGCACCTCTCAAGGCGTTCGCCTATACCGCTCTACTCCTGCTCAACTCACCTGGTATTATGATCTCCTGCCGCCGCCACCACACGCCCACCCACTGTCTTCTTATCTTCAATCACCTGAAGACTTGGGACCACTCCCACCGCACACACGCCGCACACCCACCGCGTCCTCCGCTGACATGGGACATCTCCTCAAACATGGTAAGTGAAAAGACGGGGTTAGTGCTATAGACACTTGTTTTTATTATTAGTTTTTTTAATACATCGATTCTAAGATGCACCCCGATTTCAGACGTGTGAAAATCGGAAAAAAGGTGCAACTGCAATGTAAAACAAGCCCAGTGCACATCCCTCCGACTAAGGGATTATCCTGTAAAATTACATTGTATTGCCTCAAATTTTAAATCTTAAGACCCTGGCCCCTATACAGTGTACCTGTTCTACAGTGTACCCGTTCAGACGTGTGAAAATCGGAAAAAAGGTGCATCTTAGAATCGAGGAAAAAGGGTACTATTCGAGAGTCCCCAAACCCATTAAACTAATTAAATATGAGTAGGTGAATGTAATGATCTACACACACACACACACACACACACACACACACACACACACACACACACACACACACACACACACACACACACACACACACACACACACACACACACACACACACACACACACACACAAAAGAGAGAGGAAGGGAGAGAGAGAAGTTAGAATGACACTAACACATGACATGAACACACAACATTGCTTACAACACCAGTTCCTACACTCTATAGATTACTTATTGACACAAAAAAAGCAGTGACTTAATACAAAACGGATCCTCTCTAAACACAAAGGGTACCGAAGTCTTTGCAAAGAGACAGGCCTGCTACAGTAACATAAACTTTCATAAGAGCTCCAACGTTGTGCCGGCACTCATACTTGGGCTCCTATGAGCCTGCTGTCAAGGGGCCTTGGGAGAGACACTGATACACAACAGCGGAGCGAATTGTGTATATATGTATTGTGACTGTATGTGTTTGAATATATTAATAGATAGCTGTGTTTGTATGGGTTTTACAAATACGTTCTGGTTATTTAAGGCCCGGTGTCGATCCTGTTGTCTGGCTTTAAGGCCACGTGCTCAGCATATAACAGTCAGTCTAAGGGAAATAACGAGGGGTTACATCTGTTTACAACCAAATTATCTAACTTTATATATTTTTTAAAGTCTCAGAGATAAAGGGATTTCATCATGCTGGACATATGATTCTAAAAAGTTAGTGTTTAGAATGGAAACATTATCAAATCACCCATTTAGCAACATACATTGGAGCTGTAATAAACACTGCATGTGACATGATCTGTACAATTTTACACCTTTAAAGTTGTTCCCACAAAGCCTTTCAACAAAATGCACAGATATCACAGAATAAAAAATAAATCCTCCGAAAATGTTCTAGTCCTTTCCGCTGTTACTCTGTAGCTAAAATGCTGGTGCATGCCCTCTTTCTTTCCTGTCTTGACTATTGTAACCTTCTTTCTGGGGTTCCTGACTCACAACTCTCGAGACTACAACCTGTTTTTATAATTGTATCACCCTCTTCATAGAGGGTCTCGTCATAGGGTCTCCATAGCCGATTAGGGGCTATTATCCTACCCTCATACTGTAATAATTTGAAACAGAGTAATGTTTTGCTCTAAAATGAAGTCTGCTATATTTTATTTAAAATAAAACAATGTTCTGGTGACTTTAACAAGCTTTTTATGCTGCCTACAGTTATTCTTGACCTCTTTGTGCTTCTGAAGTTTGTACACTGGCACATTTGGTAGCATTAGGCTGAACTTATAGTGCAGGCTACATTGACGGCAACGCGACTGGTGATGTCACCCGTCGCTGTCGTTAAAGTTGTAATTGAGTTTTTACGATGTCACTGGCTGCAAGGGGTGGTGACGTCATATAGAGGCTATGTGATTGGCTTATTGCAGTCACGTGGAGCGGCTGTCGCGGTAAATATCAAAATCTATTGATTTCAGTGATTTTGGTCACTGTGTCGCGCCCACTATAGGCGCACAAATGGATTACATCTATTTGCTTTGGAGCTGCACGCCGTCGCCGTTGCTGTAGCCGGCACTATAAGTGCGGCCTAACCAATATACAGATGTAGCCAGACTAACAGTTCGCGCTGCCGGGGGAAGCCATGGAATCCTGACCACGGCATCATCGGCAGCGGGAAATCTTGCTGTGGGGGTCCCAATAAGAAGAGCGGACCCGCCACTTAGGCAGCCGCAGCTTTTACGGTCCCCGAACTTCTGCCTTTCACTTGTCTTCAGACAGCTCTGGGGACAGTCTGGCTACATCAGCACCACTTACATTGTAAGCTATTCAAAGCAGTGGCACCTTCATCACAATCTCTTTTATATAATGTATTTCTTGCTAAAAAAAAATTGTATTTTGTCTGTAAAGTCATAGGTACATGGTTGATTCGAACAAATTAAACATACATACATACACACATATACACACATACACACACATATACATATATACATACAAATATATACATACATACATACACACATACATATATATATATATACATACATACATACACACATATACATACACATACATATATACATACAAATATATACATACATACATACATACACACATACATATATACATACATACATACCAAAGATATAAAATAGGTCAGACCTGTATCATGCATACACAGGAAATTGTTGTGAATATATCTCCAATATGTTGCAGCAGTTTTGATCTCCTAAACATACTAATTAGTTGAATTAGCACAAGCCAGTATAAACCCACATAGCCCAGCAGCGTCAACACAGTAATTATGAACAGTTGGACAACAAACAGTGTCTATTATTTAAAACACGCCATCAGCGTGCAAGCGCCTCTCAGTTCCACAATAACACTTTGGACGGCAGAAGCCAAACCAACAAACAGATGTGCAGCCTAAATAATTGGCACCAGCAACTGTTCTAAAATGTCTATATCTATTCAGGTCAAAATGAACAAATATAATTGCTATTTTAGGAGAATCAGTAGGACTGAGTTTCCATTTGTTGCTCTTTTATCTCAGCAGTTCATCTACTATTTGCATAACGCTGTCTACAAACAAAATTAAAACAAAATGCAATAAAAAAGCAAAACCATGACGACTCTGTACAGTAAATGTTTTTTTTTGTTTCATGAAATCAAAATTGCTCTAGGTATGTATAGCAGCAGTGTTTTCCTGTATTTGCTTCTCAAGCAGTGTACCATTCAAAGTAGCAACAATTTATACCTGGTATTTGCATTCATTAGGTTTTAAACAGCATACTTCAATGTTAAAAAGAAGTGCTATTTGGATTTGACATTTTCAATAATGCGCATAAATATATCATTTAATATAGCCGCAAAATATAAAAGCTATAATAAAAAAAGACATCCTAAATAAAAACAACCAGGAATAAACATGTGACAGTGTTTAGGGACACAGACACATTTATCTTTGCTCCAAATAGATTAGATCATTGCTTCATTGTAACAAAAAACATCAAATCAGATCCGTTCCCCTGAAAATAAACAATAAGGAGCAAAGTAAAAAAGAACTGAACATATCCAACTCTGAAGCCTTCTCTTGGTGGAGAAAAGCGTTCCAAATTCATATCTTCAACAAAGACTGATGATACTAATTACTCAACCTAATGCCCAAGTAACTAAAGAAATCCCTCCCATTATTCACATACTCAAAAAAGATTGTCAGTGGCAGTCATGAATTGCAGTACGTTACTGTTTTTGCACTCTTAGGGGCCTATTCTATAAGCCTTCATAAAAAAAAAAAATCGCTGGGCCGTTTATGCCGCCAATTTTTGGAGCTTTGCCAACACGTTATTCAGAAAGCCTCGATTACCTGTGATAGCAAAATTCCCAAAACGGGCGAGTAGCCGGCGACGTGATGAGTGCCTCTCTCAAAAGGGCTCATCCGGCACTTTATCCAGCTGCAGAGAGAGCTGCACAGAGAGAGCCACCTCTCCCTGCGCATATCTCGCCAGCCATCGAAATATTTTAATATACATTTTAACACTAGCGTAGATGAGCAGGGGGTCTTCGGAGCAGAACCACGTTGATTTTAGGTCCGGGGACCCCTTGCTTCCTGAGATGCAGGCCCCGTTATGGATGAGTCATTGTTTTTACTCCTTCTCCATTTGCTTACTAGTGGTTTTATTTCTTGAATTGGTTGGATAGGTGTTTATTTAATTTTATTCTTATGTTTTGGAATAACATAATTTTTATTCTTTTTCTGTTTTGGTGATAGATAAATGTTATTCATGTGTACTATTAGGCTTTTTAATTCTTTTATTGTTGGGGTGTTTCGGTGCTTGTGTATTTATTTTATTATTGTGTATTTTTGGCCTTAATGATTTTTATTAGGTTATAGGATATACCACTGTACCAATCAATGGGTACAGGGTGAGTATAGTGGGTGGTTAGGCCTCCCGGGTGGGTAGCGGGGGACAGGGGTTAATCCCTTAATTACTATAGCGGTGATTAAGGGGTTAGGGGCCAGTAGATTGTATTTTTTGTATGTACTCTTGCTGGCTACGGAGGACATGGACCTGTATGTATGCTGATGACGATACCCTTCATGGTGGCAGGGTTAAGTACTGTAGAACGTTTTTATTTACTTTATTTATGCAGGCTGGCTAATGTTTGATTTTATAATGGGCAAATGAGCTATTATCCATATCTGGATAATAGTAATTTTGCCCATTACTGTCCTGTACGTGTTGGGTTGTTGGGGGTAGAGGAGGTGGGCAGTAGTGTTGTTATGTTTTTTAATGTTTATTGTGGGTAGCGAGGATGGGTGAAGTTGGTATTTGGACCTTGGTGGGTGTTTATACCTACTGGGTGGGTAGCGGGCAGGGGGGGTTAACCCCTTCATTACTGTTGCGGTATTAACCGCTAAGGTAATGAAGGAGTTAACTCCACCCGCAACTCCCCCCAAAAGGCCTAAACACCCACCAAGGGCCAAATACCACCTTCACCCACCAACGCTACCCACAATAAACATGGCACTGGTGGTTAACCCCTTCAGTGCCTTAGCGGTTAGCCACTAAGGTAATGAAGTTGCCTGTACATGCATTTTTATTGCATGGGATTCATGCCGGGGGTCTCCGGTGCTCATATTAATGGGTATCAGCTCCAGAGACTCCCGGCATCAATCTGATGCAGGAAAAATGCATTTTTTTTTTCAAATCCTCTCTCGACGCCTTCTCTGCAGGTTCTCCCCAGCTTCACAACAACTTTTCCTGGCATGAGAATTTTGGAAGAAACTCGCCATTCTACCTGCCTTTACCACATACTCTTCCTTATTGGTTGTGTGTAAGTTTTTAGAATACCGTGTTTACATTCACTGTATTTGAAGGGAGTCGTCATTTCAATAAAGGTGTCACACACCAAAGTATCCAAAAATGCTTTCGATTTAGTTAAGACTTTACCTGACCTTTCACCAGAGTTCGGCAACGAAACTTATGTTTCATTGTTCATCAATGAGAACAGCAGCGATTCAAATCGCTCAACCGTGAGAGGGGACAAACTCAGACATTTAATCAACATTAGTATTCACGCTGCCAAAGGTATAAACCCGCCATCAATGGCAAATCAGACGCCTTCACCTTCCATGTTTCCAAATAACATTGTCTAAAAATCCAGAGTCTAAGTCTCAATAGACCATTTAAATATTTAAGTCAAACTTAGTCAAGAAATATTATTTGAATTATGACACACTTTTTCATTTTGATCCCTGTTACGTACGCCACCCTGCGAGTGACGCGTCCATGTTTAGCGTGACACTAACAAGTGGCGTGTGATATTGTCGCGCGACGGCGGGGGTCACGTGAGCGGTTCCGCCAACGAGGGCGAACCAGCTCCGTGACGTCAGGGCCGCGCCTCCGCCATGCCTCCCCCCAGGCCACAAGTCACCTCTGCTGCGGACGCTCGCGCACATCTAGCGTGGCCTAAGCACGTTTGCTTTGAACTATTGTATAACTTTCTACCAATGCAACTCTGAAATGGCAACAGAATTATTATTATTACGTAGATATTGAACAAATAGAACTTAATAATGTGCGACTTATTTCAACTCAAGTCATTTGTAAGTCAAGAAGCATTGCTTACACAGAGCCTTTTCCCTAACCAAAAACGTATTTTATCTATACATTTTCAGACTCGTGCCATTCTAACTTATCAGACTGAATTCTGTCTGGATGAAAACAGTACCAAAGAGAAACTACTTTAAATACATTGTGTCCCTTGATTACACAACATTCCTGTTGGAGGATTAGTGTCTGGTCTGAGTGGACAAGATAGTGTTTACCCTGATAACTGTGCTCCAAAAGAGTTGACTTTGGTTTATCATCGCGGTGGCTAAGAGGTACAGTTAAAATCAGAGTTTCTAACTTGTATTTGCAATATCAATTGCAACAAGTTAAAAGTTTAGGTGCCTAATGTTATATATATATATATACAGGCATACCCCGCATTAACGTATGCAATGGGACCGCAGCATGTATGTAAAGCGAAAATGTACTTAAAGTGAAGCACTCCCTTTTTTCCACTTATCGATGCATGTAGAGTACTGCAATCATCATATACGTGCATAACTGATGTAAATAACGCATTTGTAACAGGCTCTATAGTCTCCCTGCTTGCGCACAGCTTCGGTGCAGGTAGGGAGTTCAACTTTGCTGTATAGGTCGTGCTGACAGGCGCATGCGTGAGCTGCCGTTTGACTATTGGGCGATATGTACTTACTCGCGAGTGTACATAAAGTGAGACACCACCCATATAAAAACCAGATAATACTAGTAAATTTGTAAAGACTAAATCCAATTAGAGTAGAAAGACAGGAGCAGATAGGATAAGAATAACGCAAACTGGTAAAAACCTTAAGTGCATGCTTGCTAATATAATTTATTCACTGCAATGAAGCGTCTTCGGTTGTCAAGCCAACGGGTCACTATAAAGTAGCCACCGGAGACATGCCCACCCCAGAAGAAGCTATTGTAGACATTGAAATGTACGACGGGTTTCTTTGACGTCACTAGCTTGTCTCTCAACCCGGCTGGCCATGTATCAAGGACTCTCCTTTCTAGCGCAAGCTAATAGAATAATGTTAAGAGCATGTTAGCACTCACTTGCACATTTGGGTGCTTAATTTATTTACTTATACCATTACGGCTTGTCTGTTTCACCTCCATCTAGACTTGTTCATTATCATTCACCTTCCCCCGCCCTTCTCTAATATCTTACCTGACCATTGGTGCATTTGTTGGAAACCCTCTAGACTTGTCGGGCTCCGCTAAGGATGTCTTCCTAGTAGTTCGAGGGCAGGCTGCTTTCTATGTGATTTAGCGGAAAGCTGTGTCGGCATATCGATTAAGCAGCCATTTGGTGGGCAGATTCTGTAAAGAGGCTCATCTACTCACGGCTCCCTTCTGTGTCGGAACCCACTTTGAGATTATTTAGACTAACAAGACCATCTCTTTTCTCACTGCTTTGACCATCTGAGGTATTATTTTGGACAGTCATTGGAGGGGAAGGTACATTGTGATACAGGCACACCATGCTCATGGGTTAATATAAGTGGAAGGCTATCTGTGGGGCTGTTTTTACACAGAAGAGATCTTTATTGTGTCTAATACAGACAATCTAGCAGTCCTCAGGTCATTTCTGTTGGCACTTCATTTAAACAATTAAGCAATAACAGATATCTGACTATGTATATTCGTACTCGAAGGATAGTAAATGACCTAATGCCTCATTGTTGATTATATTATTAAGCACCTTGAGTTTAGCATTTATATACCTACTTAATCTCCCTTGCTGCAGGTGCTAATAGCATAGAATACTACTCTGCAAAACATTAGTGACAAGTATCCAATGGGGCAATAGTTTGTTTCGTTAATACCAAACAGCTCAATAACGGATTTCAGTGATGGATAGATACATTATATATCTTCATTTCAGCTCTGGAATCCAGTTTAGAACTATAGTATCTGGTATCATTCTAATCTAGAGACACTTTATGGATCAAGTTAAAGTTCTAGCTAAAACTTAAGACGCCACTAGTACATGCTGTAATATCTAAATAAGCAAGGAGACACTCGGCCCTCCCCTGGGGATATCTTTTTTTATGCAAATATCTAAACACTAATAATCCACCCATTATGTGTACTCATCAATCAAAATAAATCAGAATTCAAATTATAGTGAGTGTTAATATTTTATTTTATAGCATGTGCATTTACATTCTTATGATAAAAGTTATATTTTCTTGATCTTCAATCATTTCGACTACACATTCTACATATAGTGGTGTGCCTCATATATAGGATTTCTCTATCGGTGGACCTCTCTTCCCACACCTTATTTGTTTGCATGCCTAACAGATAAAATGGGGGAGCTTAAATTAATAGCTACAAGGGAGCAGTATGATATCATAGGCCTTAGGCTAAGGCCCCGCTCCCTCAGTCAGCACGCCCGCACTGCAGACAGGCGGCGCGCTGACAGGCACAGACCGCGATATGCGGTCGGTAGGGAGCCGGGAGCGGGCGTGGTCAAAATGGGTGGGGGGGGCGCGACCATGACGTGAGGGGGCGTGACCATCACACAGCCCCACAGCACAGCGCTGCAGCCCCTCAGCCCCACAGCAGCCCCTCAGCCCCACTGCAGCCCCTCAGCCCCACATCAGCCCCACAGCAACCCCTCAGCCCCACAGCCCCACAGCAGCCCCACAGCACAGCGCTGCAGCCCCTCAGCCCCACAGCAGCCCCTCAGCCCCACAGCAGCCCCTGCAATTGACCGCTCCTGCGGTCCGTAGGGAGAGGGGGTGGGGGTGGGGGTGTGTGGTTTGAGTGGGGGGGCGTGGTTTGAGTGGGAGGGCTCTCGTGCTGTCCCCCCTAACCTGTCGGTCCCTCTCCCCCCTGTCGGTCCCTCTCCAACCCCTCCCGGAGCCTCTCCTCTCCCCCCTCCCGGAGTAGGGGCAGCCTGCGAAACGGGCACCAGAGGAGGGGGGGGGGGGCGCTATGCACGGCTGCACAGACAGGGTGGTCACCTCCCTCCCCTCCTCAGTGGCTGACTGCTGCACCACGTGACGCATCAGCGCTGAAAAGCACAAGGAGGTTGTAGCTCCAGCAGGCTGACGCGTCACAGTACGCAGTCAGCCCTGCCGGAAGGAGGCAGCGGGGGCAAGGACCATTCGGGTAAGGGTCTGGTGGCCCGCGGCCGTGCGCGACGCCGGCCGCAGCGGGATCGCAGCCTTACTGAAACAAGGTGGGATGAAACTCATAACTGGGCAGTTGATTTAGACGATCTTTCTGAGGGAACGAGAAATAGAAGAGTATGCTTATATGTTAAACTGGATTAAAATCCTATTTTAAGGCTTTATGAAGGGATTGATGATGAAAATGTGGAGACTTTGTGGATAGAAATTGGCAGTGGAGGTAAAAGTACAACGAAAATGTTTGTAGGGATCTGCTATAAACCACCAAATATCTGTAAGACTGAGAAAGACCAAATACTTTTGCAAATGGAAAAGGCAGCAAAACGAGGTCATGTTTTCATAATGGGTGATTTTAATTACAGAGGCACAGATTGGAGCAATGAGATTAGCAATACAACTAAAGGAAACAAGTTTTTGGGGTTGCTAAAAGACAATTACATTACCCAAATAATAACAAATATACACGTCAGGGAACATCTGGGAAACAGTGATCATACATGGTCTCATTTAGGATTGCAATAAAAAATAAGATCAACACTAAAAAGTTCTTAAGTACCTTAATAACAAAAAGATTACAAAAGAGAAAATGTGATGGCAGATACAAAAGACATCTAAAAAAAAAAAAGTTGGACCTCTTTTTTTTTTTTTAGAAATGTATACAAGGATATATCAAATACTGTACATACACATGAGAAGGATGTTAATCAAGGGACAAATCTAATTGCCATTAATTGGGGTCAGGAAGGAATTTATTTTTCCCCTTATGAGACACCATTGGATAATGTTTCAATGGGGTATTTTCTTTGTCTTCTTATGGATCAAAATATTGTAAATATAAATATAGGATAAATACCGGTCACCTAAATTTAACATAGGTTGAACTTATGTAGCTAGTTCCTCAAAGAAGCAAATAAGGCTAATTGCATAACTAACATTATTATTACAAATTGTATGTTCAAAAGTAATTCCTGAATATCATACTTTTATAATAGCTTCAAGAAGCTTCCCTACTACTGATGTCGATTTGACAGATCTGTAATTCCGTTGCAATTTATCCCCATTTGTAAAGAAAATAACAATATTTTTGCAACACCAATCTTAATAGTGTAGGCCTATAATTCTGGAACAATAAGTATAATAGTCTAGCGATTTTAAAAGTAGAATAGTAGAATAGTTAGTGTCATGAGAGGTGGTTTGGCCCGGGATTAAAGGGGTTACACCCCATTTGGCCACCCCCTGCTCTCACTTGGGAAGCAAGGGGTTAACTGGACTGGGGTCCATTAATATGTTTTTATCTTGCTTCAGAATCCAACTGTTTATTCCCCTGTAAAAATGTATTGTCTCATCCTAGTGTTTGCACCAACACATACACTAGGGTTGATGCGGGAGGGAAGGGGTTAATGTTAATTCAGTGATTATAGCCCTTTGTTCCCTTTTCCCGCCTTTTCAGGCTCCATTTTGCAGCCTTTCATAGGTCGCCATTGAGACTCCATGCATTCTAATGGCAGAAGTAGCGGATTTGGACCTGTTTTCCAGCGACGACCAGCAGGTGGTGTCCAAGAGGAGGAGCGGCGGTTTCCCATTGTAAGTCAATGGGCCATTGACTTCAATGAGGAACCCCCGTAAAGGGTCGAGCGGAGAAAAAGCGTCACCCCATTGACTATAATGGCGGAGCGGAGGCCCCATTGAATCCAATGGCGGCGTGCGCCATGCATTGTCTATGGCGGCGCCGGCCATTGATTACAATGGGGAAAAGCCGCGTGGCGTGAAAACGGCTAAGTGCGAAATGGTGAAAAATGTAAGTCCATATCTCCGGTTCCGGAAGGATCAGAGAGCTGGGATTTGGGTGACATGTAGCCAAGGTTCCGGCATTAATGCATGGCCATTCCAAGCCCTCTCCGATCAACCAGACGGAGTGTGGGCAAAGGTAAAGATTTTTGGTTTTTCCATAGACTTCAATGGCGGCGCCTCTCCATTGAAAGTCTATGGCGGGGAACCCCATTGACGGCAACGGCGGAGCTCGCCATTCAACGCTATGGTGGCGGAACCCGTTGATTTCAATGGGGAAAAAGTGAAAAGCAGAGATTCATTTTAAAGGGACGAATCCTGTATTTTAAAAAGTGTTTTAAAGTGCATTTATGTATCTCCGGTTCTGGGGGTTGCAGAGAGCTGAAACTTGGCCAATATGTAAAGTCATTGTCGGCATCAAAAACTGGCAGGTTTCGACCCACTGAGCCCAACAGAACAGAACCTATTAATATGTGAAGATATTAAGCTGTGAATAGTATTTTGGATCTGATAGGAAAACGCAGAGCCCATCTGCTATGCAATTAGGCGGGGGGGCAGACAGATGGTTTAGCATATGACCTCTGATCAAAGGTTAACCGCCCAGATTGTTTACACTAGGGCCAAGAACAAAGGGGCTGAGTGGTTTGTAAGTGTCATAGTTCACACTTTCAGGGGAAGAAGTATCTACTTCAAACGACTCCACTAGCCAGTTAGGCGCCTAGGGTTAAGAGATGGGCTAAAAATTGTATTTAAACCAGGCTCAGCCCTTACTCAATTGTCTTTGTGATTTTTAAGATTGCTGTATGAACTGCCAGTCCAGATTTCTGACTGTTTCATCATTCCATCTTAAGTAAGTGTCTATATTTTGTCTGTTATTTGTATATCTCGTGTGTTCACCTTTTTCAAGGAATAAATTATATTTTATCATATCTCAGCCGTGTTCAGTTCAACCCAGGTATTTTGGTGTAAATTATATCTTGTCATAAGTTACCGTGACAGTATTATTGCATTTAATTCAATAGTGAGCTGTGTATGACAAACTTAGAAAGACTGAATGCTATTTATATTTAGAGAAGCAGACATGAAACATTTCATTGTAATGAAATTTAACAAATCAAGTATAAGTTTGTTACAGTTTGCAATGCCTACTATGGACCGCCATAAGAGTCCTCCATAGATGTAATTAAACCTAAGTTTTGAATGATCTTGTTCAAATGTTCTGTAGCCATCCGTTGTGCGTGACACACTCATACTGTATAAGAAGTAGTCACTTGCCTTCTAAGATACAGTGCAAAAGAGCTTATAATCCAATCAGTATGTTGGGAGACTTAAAAAGAGAATCACGGTAATCACTTTAGGTTTATGCAGCCAGCGGCGGAGGGTGAGGAGGACAACATCCTGGTGACAGTGAGGAAAACGACGGCGACATCCCGGTGGCGGTGGGAGCACAGGAACATGTGTGCAGGAGCAGAGTGGCACTAGAGGACAGCCTGGGAGGAGCCTGCCCTAGCGGTCTGACCCGGAAGTCTTCCGACTTGCGGTGTCTGCTGCTGCTACAGCGGCATCCACCAGGATGTCGTTATCGTCTTCCTCCCCGCCACCAGGATGTCGTCGTCATCCTCCTCCCCCGCTGGCTGCAGGCTAGTATCTTCTGCTGCTCTGCTCCTGCCGTTCTCCAAAAGGTAGGGAAAATTTGGCCGGGTATCCGGTACATCACTACCTGAGACCATCTCCAAGGTCAGGTAGGTACATTTGTATTTATTTGGGGGGGTGGGGGGTGTTTATGTATTTGGGGGGTGTTGTATGTATTTGGGGAGTGAAGAGGTTTTTTTGTGTGTATTTGGGGGGTGGAGGGGTTTGTATGTATTTAGGGGGTGGTTTTTTAATGTATTTGGGGGTGGGGAATTTATATGTATTTGGGAGTGGGGAGTTTTGGATGTGTTTGGGGGGTGGGTTGTATGTATTTGGGTGGTGGGGGGCTTCTATGTATTTGGGGGTGGGGAGGTTTGTATGTATTTGGGGCGTGATATGTGTATTTGAGGGGGGTTGTATGCATTTGTGTATTTGGGGGATGGGGGTTTGTATGTATTTTGAGGGGTGTTTTTTTTTATTTGGGGGGTTGGGGGTTGTATATATTTGGGGGTGGGGGATTTGTATGTGCTTGGGGGGTTGAGGGGGCTTGTATGTATTTGGGAGGTGATTTGTGTATTTGGGGGTGGGGGTTGTATGTATTTGTCTATTTGGGGGGTAAGAGTAAGATGGGGGAAATTGAGGGGGTTCGCTAGATGTGAAATAGGGGGCTCGCAAGAATGTCGACACGGGGGATGGGGGAGCCCCGGTCACAACTCTAGTCCTGGGAAATCTGTCTGTGCTAATTTTTCGAGCATGACTTTTTCAAAAGTGAAGGGAGCAAGTGTGATGCAAGAGTGCTGTATAGACAAGTGGGGAACACCGCAAAAGGGGCTATGTGAGAAATTAAATGTACAGTTCCAAAAAGGACTAATGACCGTGATATATTTACTAAGTATATTGCTAGAGAAGCCTGCAATGCATTGCTGCACAAATGAGTTACAGGCCCTTCTGGTAGTGCAAAGCTGACTGGTTATTTTTGTTTTGTCCTGTTAATGTTTCCAAACCAAAATAATTTGACATTTAGGGAAAGATTTACTGACCCAATCTTGTCCCCTTATAAAGTTAGCACTCAGACAGTGCGGGGTGTGAATAAACCAGACTATTTTATCATCGGAAAGAAGCAAACCAGATTGGGCAATCACCATAAATTGTAAATAAAAAGGGAAAAAGAGAATTTCCAAAATGTTTTTAAAATGTGTCTATATGGTTTTCTACCTTTGCCCTAAAGACATCAATCACCAAATTATAATTTCTTCAACAGATAACTCTCCTTAGCTTTTTGATCCTATAGAGGACAGCACCGTTAAAATCTCATTATGTTCCTGCTTATCTCGTCCAGTCTTCCTTCAATGTGAGATATAAGGAGAAGCAGACAACTGTAACGCCTTAAAGCAGTGGAGGAGAACTTTATCTTTATTATGGAATGTAATGGGAAACTAGCAGAAGGATTTTGGGAGTAGGGAAGCATACGCTGATTTAGGAGTCTTAGACGATTGCAGCAGCAGCACTACTTTCAATACATTGCAGGAGACAACTGAATGTGACATTAAATTTATAAAACCATAATTTATGTGAGGGTTGAAGCCTCCCACTTTTGATAGAGAAAATTTGAAAAGCATATCTACACATAAATACAGCATTTTTAAACTTCTCTTCTGGGAAAACTAGATATGAACAAGATTCAGGGTGCTGATATTTCTGTTTACTTTAGATGGTTCCTCATGCTGAAAATGTGCATAACATGTTGTAATATTGGTATTGTCTTTGAGCTATGTGGGGTCAAAGTTCCATTGTTGATATTGGCACATGATGCAATACTAAAGTACTGCTTTGTACTTCTGACTAAAAGCTTTTTCTACTTACAGAGTCTACCATGGTGCAGTGAAATATGTGCACCACTTAACCAATTTCCCAACCACATGCAAATTTTGTGGCATGATGCTGTCGATGTTTAACAAATAGTACAGCTTTTCTTGCCCATCTCAATCCTCCTGCAGTTCTGTTTGTATCTTTCCACTCAATTCTTTTTAGAATGTGTGCCTGGTGACCGATCTCTTTAATGCTAAAGACCTTCTTGTCAACCTGCTCCTGGCATTAGGCTTGGTCCCCACTGGCTACTGCAGCACTCGCTATGGCTGGCGCTGTGGGGACAAGAGCCGCTTCTCAATGGGTCCGGGCCCGGGGGCGGCCGCCATGCTGCGCGGTGCCGTTTTTCAGACTCGCATTAAAATTATGGTTAGACCTAGCGACGGAGCGCCAGGGCATTCCCCCCGGCAGCTCAGCCATTGAGGGTGAACCTGCAGGGTGACGTCATGGCTGTGCCCCCATCACTCCCCGTCACGCCCCCCCCCCCTGTCTTTCCCCCTGCAGCTCTCCTCAGACCGGGAAATTCGGCTGCACGCGCCGTTAGCCTGCAGCCTAAGTCAACTTAGTTTTTTTATAAGACTGGAAGAGAGTGTAAGAGGTCCCCGAGAAAATTCCAGGCTCTAGTCAGGGTATTAATATGTCCTCATGCCTGAGGTGAGATATATCTACCACAATTTGCCTCCCAGGTGGTGCTAGGCCAGATGCTCTACTATTGTCATCTCAACAAACTGTATTGTCACTCTACACCAAAATCTACTATACTGGATTAGTTTGCAGTGCACAGGTTAGCCTTTGTTTCTTCTTTTATAAAGCCCTTCTATATCTTATTAAACAAAAACAAAAAAAACCTTAGATGACAATCTGGGTCATACAAGACCGTTAACCAATAGACTTCAAAATAGTCTGGCTAGTTGATATCTTCCCTATGGATATCCAGTAAGGTTATAATTGGTTGGTGTGGTAATTTACATAGATCTACCAACATGAACATTCTTAAAACAGTTTACCGAAAAAATAAGAAATAAGACCAGTGTTCTCCAAAAACGACACATTGACCCTCATTCTGGTGATGTTCTTCAGATTAATTACTTTTGGGTTGATTTGCGTTAAGAAAAAGGAGCTGTGTGAAACTTGAATGAAGATTTCATGCCTCCGGTTTATTGTTAGGTAGAAATGTTCCAAGCTGGCCATGCCACCTCATTTTATGTAGCTGCCAAAATGCTAGGCAGGGTTATTGTTTTTTTAGAAATGTCACCCTGTACCTTACACATTTTGAAATCCCTTCATTTCTTCTTTTTTCATTTGGTAAATATTCATTAATGATCATTCTCAATTGTTATCCCCCTTCACAATGTATTCTTAAAAGAATTAAAATAAGAAACATTGAACATTTTTCAGCAATTTTAAAGATCTTTAGAGACATTAATAAGCGCATTCATATGCTAATTCCAGCAATTTACTGTGGATGGATTTTAACTTTTTTTGCCATTCATGTTACAAATGTTACAGTCCTATACAACAATTGCATTGCAGAATTATAATATCCATTTTTTCGATGTCACTGCTGCCACCACTGAATATATTACAGTCATTTAAACTGACTTACCTCCACCGCCTCCGCAAAGACTTGAGTTTGCTGAAAACAAAGAAAGAAAAATGTTAAGGCTGATCTCTATGCAAAAGCAGATAAGAAGCTTGATAAAACAATAACATGATGAGTTATAAATGTAATAATCATGAACACATTATCAGGGTGATTAATAGAAATTTCATACACATGGCGTATTCAAAATCATTGGAACACTGTAGGCTACAGGTTCGCGACCATATTTTACACGCTACGTAAATTATTTTCACAGCCTTTGCATCGATAGTTTCAAGTCACACTTCTGATTATGAAGCTTAAAGTATTTAATTAAAATGCTGTCAAGATATAACATTTTCACAGTACAATGTCTTTTGAAATCTCACATTATCTAAATACCATCCGTATGTGTTCTTTGAAGACATTTAGCTTGAAATCAGACTCGAAGACTTGGGTAGCATGAGGCAGAACACAGGATTAATTAACTATGACAAAGGGGGGGAAAATTCTACCTAAGATCCTATTGAGAAAGAGGTTCTCAGTGAAACCTTCCCAAACGTGACCTTCATATGTATTTGACGGGTGAAAGACACAAGCCTAGTGAGAGGCTGTTAAATCTATTGTCACCAACACACCAACATAGTTATAGTATACATTGGCATTCCTTTCCTGTCCTTTTATACTATTACCCCACGTATGGTACTATATCGGAAGATTCTGTAAAAATGCATTTGTTCGTTAACTTGAAGTTATAATTATTATATATTATATTCATTATTATAGTTTTCTGCTTTGATCAGACCACATGAGCAGGGTTTCTAGTCGCCTTCCATGGGTCAGGGTAGGTATCTCCGTGCCTTGATTTATGTTTACAAAATTATTTTAGTGTGGTAGTTAGGAAAACGGCATCTGAGATGCCTAAATCTATATTCTCTGAAACATAACCCTAAGTTGTCAAGAAAATAGCTGTATGGCTTTATTAAGGTATGCTTGACATTTTTCAGAATAATGTCATTTTGCTGGTAAAGTAAATATCCATGTACAGTCCCAGAGAGAAGAAGTTCCTAATGTACCACTATTTGTGCACCAACACCCTGTTGATCTTGTGGTATGCTAACCCACGCTGATCTTTCGGCCACATTAATTACCAGCCAATAAATGGTTTCTGTATTGGTATTTGGAGTGGGTTACAGAGCATGATGCATAGGCAGTGGCAATTACTGAAGACTCCAATCATCCAACCATTTAAACATCCAGTGGTGTACAATTACCTCAAGGATTATATTATACTCCCGCATATTCATTTTCAGAAGGTGTCCATGAACATGTAATGCTTGGACAGAAGCACAATGCAAATAATGTCATGTTCAATGTCTTCTCTGTTATTACACCTGTAACTTGGCCACAATTATAAAATTGGAGAAAACATATCCCTCTCAACATGGTATTTACTGGAACATGAAAGATAAAGCACCTGACTATAGAAAGTCTGTAGCTGGTAACTGAAAATATCAGCCCTCAATCAAATGAAGCCTCTATCAGATTTTTCTGGGCTAAGTAAAAGCAGCTGTATCCTTTAGGAAAAGTATTACAGACTCTCGTTAAATACCAGGGCTCTGATAATATAGATCTGATCAATCCGAGGTGAGAAGTTGGAACCTACAGTATGCCTTCATTTAGTCAATTCTGTATGTTCACTTGTTATACTCTATTAGACTGTACCATTGCAGGCTTGTCACAAAATATAGCAATAACCATTTAATGGAGGTAATGATTCATAAGAAATACCAATCAATGTCATAGCAGTAAAATAAAAGGAGAGACATTTGCCAATACTATAGACAGATTTTGGTTCATCAATAAAACATCAGAGTGAAGAGAGTGAGCTGAGTGATTTATGAATCAGGTAGCTACATTCCCTCATACATGCTTGGTGAGAAATCCTTATGTGTCACTACTTATTGTTTGATCTGGCTACTGAGAAAAAATAGGAACAGCAAGAAACAGAACAAAGCAGAATTATGAGTGGCTTGTTTATTGGCAGGAAAGTGCTCCTCGTCTGGTGTTAGCTCATTTTACCATAATTATATTTATGTATAATCGAGTAAAAAACTAATGTCACAAACAAGTACATTCTTCTTGAAATACATTATTGATGCATCATTTCCTTGTAACACTGAGCAGTATAAAGTTACATTGCCGGAATGACAGCGTTGCTATTGCTAGTGTGGAATCAGTACTGTATGAATCATCTCGCGAAGCTTGAGGCCATCATAACAGAAAACACAATCATATGTTATTATTTAAAAAAAAAAAAAAAAAACAATATGTTGCTTGAAATGTGTAAGAACCTTACTGGCAGTAATAGCTCAGCTGCGCAAGTAAGCTCCACACTACTGCCACAATCAAAAACTCCTTTTTTAATGTTACTACATTATAATTGTTAAATGACAGTGCAAAGCTAATACACGGGACTGCATTTGGTACATTAATATAGTGGATGCTATTACCCAGTTATTGCTGCAAAATAAACATCTGAATGTAAACTGCTCGATTTATGTTTATAGTGCATGATGGGATGCCTCTGGTCGCTGAACAATGTTTATGGAATATAAAACTTGATTTAGGCAATGATTTAATGCACCAGTTACTCAGCAAGGTATACTAGGAATGCAATAAAATGAAAGCACACCAGTGAATAGCTGCTCTTTGTCTTTCTAATACAGTGGTCGTCAACCTTTTTTTGTTAAGGAACCCTAGAATAACTGTATTGGCCCGAATATAATGCTATGTTCTTTCCCTAAAAATGTCCTTCTGAAAACTGTACTCGTATTACATGCGCAGCATAACACCTTTGATTTTTCATGTAGAACACCTTCAAAACTTTAGGGTTGTATTATGTGCCGTACTATATTTGTGCCAATACGATATATTGTGAAATTCTGGGGAACCCCAACCCTCTCCACCCATCCCCCCTTTATCCATCTCACCCTTCCCCCCCTCTCGTACCCATAAGACTCTTTCCCTCTCCCTTCCCTCCTTAGACTCTCCCCCTCCCTATCTTCCCCGTAGACTCTCTCCCTCCCTATCTTCCCCCCTAAGACTCTTTCCCTCCCTCTCTTCTCCAATAAGACTCTTTCCCTCTCCATTCCCTCCTTAGACTCTCCCCCTCCCTATTTTCCCCGTAGACTCTCTCCCTCCCTATCTTCCCCCCTAAGACTCTTTCCCTCCCTCTCTTCCCCAATAAGACTCTTTCCCTCTCCCTTCCCTCCTTAGACTCCCTCCCTATCTCCCCCCCCATTAGACTCTCTCCCTCCCTCTCTTCCTGTACACACACACACAGACAAACACACCTTACCATGGGGCGAGGCCTGCAGTGCTGCGCTAGTCCAAAGCTCTCTCCTCCTGTTGGCCCCAACTTCCGTCGCCGACAGGAGAAGAGAGAGGAAGGCTTCAGTGACTGGGTCACTGCTGGGGAGCTACATAGAGTACTGCCATGCTTGGTACAGTTGGGACCTTTATCCCAGCTCATCTCCCCCGGCGGACGCGGAACCCTTGAGGGGCGCCCGCGGTACCAGTGAAAATCACTGGTCTAATGTTTCTTCTGGAATAATGACATCCTCTCGTACGTATACCTGAAAGTCAGTCATCCTATGATTGGCAATATGACACATAAAAATATAACATTTGAAACTGGACGCAAAAAATGTGAAGGTTCATGCTTTGCAAGAAACAAAACCAGAGGGTGACAGTCTCATTTTTCAATTTGTATTGTGAAGAAAGTGGTTGCAAAATACGGTGTTTATATTGCAGAGATATCCAGCACCAAAGGGATTAAAATATATATACATTTTAAGTTATGATGGGTGAAAAAGGTGACAAAAAACCTCCACCGTTAGCATATAGCCAATAAAAATATCACTTGTGAGCACATTCACATGTCTTAGACAGGTCTGCACCCTGCCTTTCACCATTATCCCCAGCATACAGTGCTTCCGCCGCAGTAAGGGACTCTGGGAAAGGACATGCAAGTGAGCAAACAATGTGTCACCTTTTGCCTGAAATCCATCTTTACATGGAACCCTCACAAGCAAATGCTCTGCTGTTCACACAGCTTTTAAGCACAGCATGGGATTAGATGCAAAGCCAGTTAACCCACTCACAGACAGCTATTTTGACCTTTTGGGTCTCATCAGTGTTTTTTGGCTTCATTCATTGTAACACCGCCAGAAGAAGAGATCATTGTATCTCGAACGCTATCACAAATAAAAGCATTTTGTTAGCCACAGAACGGTATCGTCTATTCGTTTTTGATTATATAACATTTTCAATGAAGTCATGTACTTGGCTTCCTTAGAAATATCCAAAGCCGCAAATTCCATAAAGCTATTTTTCTTATTTTAGTTTTTGCTTTTTATACAGGACGGGAACAGCATTCATTTCAGCTCCTGGGACCTGCCAGTGCCCAAGATAATACAAAAAAAGACCATTATATGACAATCTGGGTCATACAAGACAGCCAATCAGAAGGCTGCAGTTACGGTGTCTCTGCCTCGTAGGGGAAGCAAAATGATTGCTCAAATATCCCGCCACACGTGGGCCAATAGGAAGCTGCAACTTCATCCATTGCGGCTTCTTATTGGACACCCAGTTAAACCAAGAAGTGAACTGGTAATTTCTATGGGGCTGGGAGGTCCACAGAGCGGAATTTAACACAGTTCCCATCTTGTATATAAAAGGGAGATTAGGTCCGGGGAATTGCTGCTTTAACGTATGATTTATAATTACTTGCTTAATGTGGAAAATGAATGTTTCTCGATTTCCATCAGGTAATGTCATTCTAATCTTCTGATTATTATTGTTCCCCTTTATTTCTTTGGCACTATGATTAGTTTAAACACAAAGGAAACGAAGCCTTTGTAAACACAGGTACAGTTTGATAAACACTGATCACAAAACAGATGGGCAAGAAGGGGGTTAAGCCTATTAAAATGACCACTTGTGATTTGTTCACATTGTTTTTATAATAGGAGCTGGTGGTTTTCAGGTGAGAAAAGCAGTGCATTCTAATGAGATTTGCATTAGAAGTGCCAGCCTACTTGACCAGTCCTGATAAAAACCACTGGTGAAAGATAAAGAGAGAGACCACTTTTCCCTCCTCGTTGTGGTCACATACTCCTGTGTCAGGATTTTTTATTTATTTTTAACTTGAAGAAATATTGACATAAAATCACTTTCAAGCAGCATACACAATCATTTTCTAAAGGTTACTTTACTACTCATTTTTTGAAGGCTTACCCGGGTATTGTAGGGGGCCTGTTCTAAAACTGTCATCTGTGATTACACATTACAAGCCTTTTATGCTACCAACATTGATTCCTGTACCCAATTTGTGCTTTTCTACACACAAGACATGTGGTAGCCTTAGGCTATGGCCCGGTCCTCCCGACTGCACGCGCGCATGGGGGCATGGCGGCGCGTGCATTGACTAAAGTCGTAATCGGCGGTCTGCAGGGGAGCGGGGGAACGGGGCGATGAAGGCGGCACAGCCATGACGGGGCATATCTGCCCTGCCATTGGCTGCGCGCCGCCACGTGACCACGTCGCAGCACGGGAAGACAAAATGTCCTGCCAGCGTACGCGTCACAGCGCTTTGCGTGCCCACCCACACACAGCCAATGGGGCCTGCTCCATAGAGTGCTGTGCAGTGGTGTGCGGCGCGCACGCTGTAGCGCAGGGCTGCACAACACGCGGCCCGCGGGCCGCATGCGGCCCGCCTGGCCTCTCTGTGTGGCCCTCGATGAGATTAAAAAAAAAAAAAAAAAACTTTGAAAAAAAAAAAACTTTAAAAAAAAAAACTTTGAAAAAAAAAAAACTTTGAAAAAAAAATGGCGCCGATTCCCTGCGGTCCCGGCGCGCATGCGCTAGGCCCGCTCCGTCCCCCCCCCCCCCCTCCTGCTCCCAACGTGGGCCGGAGGGGGAAGCAACACGCAGCTCCTCTGCGGGCCCGATTCCCCCCTCCTGCTCCCAACGTGGGCCGGAGGGGGAAGCAACACGCAGCTCCTCTGCGGGCCCGATTCCCCCCTCCTGCTCCCAACGCGGGGCGGAAGGGGAAGCAACACGCAGCTCCTCTGCGGGCCCGCTCCCCCCCCTCTTCCCTGCTCCCAACGTGGGCCGGAGGGGGAAGCAACACGCAGCTCCTCTGCGGGCCCGATTCCCCCCTCCTGCTCCCAACGCGGGGCGGAAGGGGAAGCAACATGCAGCTCCTCTGCGGGCCCGCTCCCCCCCCCCTGCTCCCAACGTGGGCCGGAGGGGGAAGTAATAATTAAATAATTCAGCTCCTCCTGCGGCCGGCTTCTCACCGCTTCCCTCCGCGGCCAGGTTCTCGCGTCCACCACGAGCTCACCTCCCGTGCCCTCCCCCCCCCCCTTCCCCCAGCCCGCGCCCCCAAGCCCACCTCCCGTCCCGGGCAGCTGCTGCAGGGATATCGGGGGCAGGAGGAGCAAGCGTCCGGCGGCAACCTGCACCCACCCGGGTCAAGGTAAGTCACTGTCACCCACCCACCCAGTCACTGTCAAGTCACTGTCACCCACCCAGTCACTGTCACCCACCCACCCACTGTCACCCACCCACCCAGTCACTGTCACCCAGTCACTGTCAAGTCACTGTCAAGTCACTGTCACCCACCCAGTCACTGTCACCCACCCAGTCACTGTCACCCACCACCCAGTCACTGTCACCCACCCAGTCACTGTCACCCACCACCCAGTCACTGTCACCCAGTCACTGTCAAGTCACTGTCACCCACCCACCCAGTCACTGTCACCCACCCAGTCACTGTCACCCACCACCCAGTCACTGTCACCCACCCAGTCTCTGTCACCCTGTCACCCAGTCACTGTCACCCACCCACCCAGTCACTGTCAGTGTCACTGTCACCCACCCACCCAGTCACCCACCCAGTCACTGTGTCCCACCCTGTCACTGTGTCCCACCCAGTCACTCTTCCCACCCAGTCACTGTGTCCCACCCCGTCACTGTCACCCACCCAGTCACTGTCACCCACCCAGTCACTGTCATAGTCACTGTCACCCACCCAGTCACTGTCACCCACCCAGTCACTGTCACCCACCCAGTCACTGTCACCCACCTATCCACCCAGTCACTGTCACCCACCCAGTCACTGTCACCCACCCAGTCACTGTCACCCACCCACCCAGTCACTGTGTCCCACCCAGTCACTGTCACCCACCCACCCAGTCACTGTGTCCCACCCAGTCACTGTCACCCACCCAAGGGGGGAGAGTGATGTGAGGTGCAAGGGGGGGAGAGTGATGTGAGGTGCAAGGGGGCAGAGGGATGTGAGCTGCAGGGGGTGGTGGGATGTGTGTGGTGTGTGGTGTGTAGGGGGGTATTGTGTGTTTGATGTGGAGGGGTGTATTGTGTGTGGGTGAGGGGGAGAGATGGGGGTATGAGAGATAGATGGGGAGTATCGCAATGGTTGATAGTGTTGGGTTCTGGGGGAGATATGAGGATGATGATGATAGGTGCTGGAGGAGAGATGATGATGATTTTACCCGTGCGGCCCAATTTATTTTTCCTTGGAGCAGTTCGGCCCTTCGCACTTTACGAGTTGTGCAGGCCTGCTGTAGCGTAACAATTTTTTAAAGCAGCAATTCCGGGGACACTTATTTATTGTTTTAACTTCATTTTTATTTTTAAAAAAATTGGCGCACATACATAACATATCAATTGGGGAAAAATTATAGGGAGAGAGTGCAATGGAGGGGGGATGGTCAAGGGGAGAATCCATATAGTTCTTATACATCATTCCTTTAACATTTCCAAATGATTTCCCTTTTTAGGGTCAGCATCAAGAACATTCAGATAAATACATACACTTTGCGTCTCCAACCATAGAAAGGCCCTGTAGGAGGACATGTGCAGAGGTACTCAATGGAGACTGTTTTACGGTGAAATTAAAACAAGGCTTTATTGTGCCTGTCGCTTTAAACACAGCAAAAATCAACATAAGAGAATAAGCCAAACACAAAAACCTATCTCTGCTTTGGAGACTATCTACACATGTAGCTCAGCCCACTCTGACTGGTTAGCTAAGCTATTTACCAGCCCCAAATCATGGAGACATTTATCAATACACATAGACATAGATAATAGTCTTATACGAAAAGTCTTATCTGTTAGCTGGGCTGCTGTATGGGAAGCTTCTCTGCTCTCTTGGAACCGCACCCTTGTGTGCACAGGCAATGTCAGTCTCCAAGTTTAGAATCTTGTCCCCTTTGTCTTGTGGTCAGCTTGTCGCTCAAGACATCTGTCTTTCCTTGGTTCAGCCCAGTTGTGGACTAAGGAATCTCTGCTCTGTCTCCTAGTTCAGCTCAGGTGTGAGCTAAGGAGTCTCACTTCCTGTCTCAAAGGCAGGCTTTTTCTACCACCTGTAATCAGCCAGGTGGTGTTGGTTAATTGCCTACCAGCAGTTAACCACCACATTGCTGGATTAGAGGCACATTTGTGAACAGGGATAAGTCCCCTGTTACAGGCGCACATCCAAGGCCAGAGCATGATTAAGATGGAATCCACCCCTGGAATACCTGATTGTGCTATCCAGGGCTGCCACACTGGTTTTATTTTTGTAAGAGATTTGAAGCAGGGAGTCTCCGGAGCTAAACCGTGTTGATTTCAGCTACGTGGACACCCTGATTCCAGAGATACGTACCTTGGAAGGGGGTAAAGGTATCTCTGCTCAGATTAAATGTCCTGCGTCACGTGGGCCAATAGGAAGCCACAAGGAATGATGTCACAGCTTCCTATTGGCTCACAGGATGCAGGACAATTAAGCCGCCATTATATTAGCCCAGACTAGCCCAGTCGGAGCTGCTACTGGCACCTCCTTCCAAGGTAAGTATCTCAGGAAGCAGGGGGTCCTTGGAGCTGAAATGAACGCGGTTCAGTTCTAGAGACCACCTACTTCTAAACTATTTTTTAAAAATTTACAATAAAAAAGTGTCCCCAGGAGTTCTGTTTTCAAGCCATTAAATACATTTTAAATTACAAAGCTGTCATTAAACTAGTAGAGAAGGTGAAACATGCACAAATTCATTCATTTATCCGACCATGATTTACGTAACTCCAGGCTAAGTGAGAGGGAATTAGATCTCCGTTCCTGAATACAAGAACTAATGCTAGATATTACATTGGCATGACATTTCAAATATTGTGGTGCTGGGGTAATTCAATAAGAATTATTATGTGTACTACTATGTTACATGTGTTTATTTCAAACAATTTCAAAAGCCAATATACAATTTCAAGTAATGTGGATTATATTACTTAAGGTTGATTCTGGAATGTAAGCCACAAGGTACAGTAAACTGAAAAGTGAATGTAGTTGCGTTTAGCTGTACAAAAATATATATAACGTTAAAAAAATAAACCTGCATAGAATGTACAAGTCTGTAGTTGCTAATGAGAACTCCAGGTTAGTTTCTACAAACATCACACATTTGTTTTTACAGTGGACATTTTTCCACTGTAATAGAGAAGAAAAAGCTTTCAAATATGTTTTCTGTTACTAAGGTATGTACTTTTTCTGTAACTGGAAAGCATGATCGATGCACTTTCACCACAAAGCTCACCTAACACTGTTTTGCTAAATAGATTTTTGTAGGTGTTTGGCACTTACTTTTAGGTTCTGAGCTCCTTGCCAATTCTCCAATTAGCAAATAGGTATAAAACACTTACATATTGTGCTAGTCTGGAGTTCGCGTTCTAAAGGAGAAGGTGGTGAGTGTCTTTGACAGACAGACAAGAGAAGTGTGTGTGTGTGTGTCTGTGTGTGTGTGGTTACGTTATGGTGGGTAAAAAAAGTGACAAAAACACTCCACAGCAAAGCATATAGCAAATGGAAATTTTACTGTATGCTCATTCGCATGTCTTAGACACGTCTGCAACCCCACCTTTCACCATTATCACCCAGCACACAGTACTTCCACTGCAGCAAGGGATTCTGGGAAATGACATGCAAATGAGCACACAGTGCCACCTTTTGCTTCAAAACCATTCAACATGGTTCCCCTATAGCCAGTATAACCAACCCAACACTGAAGAGACCCATTAAGGTCGAAACAGTCTGTATGTGGGTGGGTTTACTGGCTATGCATCTTAACCCTGGTTGTGCTCAAAGCTGTGACCATGCAGCAAGCTTAAGCCTATAGGGGAACCATGTTGAATGGTTTTGAAGCAAAAGGTGGCACTGTGTGCTCATTTGCTTGTCATTTCCCAGAATCCCTTGCTGCAGTGAAAGTGCTGTGTGCTGGGTGAAAATGGTGAAAGGCGGGATTGCAGACATGTCTAAGACATGCAAATGAGCATACAGTAAAATTTCCATATATACAGTTAGGTCCGGAAATAATTGGACACTGACACAATTTTCATAATTTTGGCACTGTACGCCACCACAATGGATTTGAAATGAAACAACCGAGATGCAATAGAAGTGCAGACTTTTAGCTTTAATTCAAGGGGTTGAACAAAAATATCGTATGAAACGTTTAGAAATTGCAACCATTTTCATACACAGTCCCCTTATTTCAGGGGCTCAAATGTAATCGGACAAATTAATACAATCATAAATAAAATGTTCATTTTTAATACTTTGTCGACAATCCTTTGCAGGCAATGACTGCTTGAAGTCTGGAACGCATGGACATCACCAAACGCTGGGTTTCCTCCTTTGTGATGCTTTGCCAGGCCTTTACTGCAGCTGTCTTCAGTTGTTGTTTGTTCGTGGGTCTTTCTGCCTTAAGTTTTGTCTTCAGCAAGTGAAATGCATGCGCGATTGGGTTGAGATCAGGTGATTGACTCGGCCATTGCAGAATATTCCACTTCTTTGCCTTAAAAACTCCTGGGTTGCTTTCACAGTATGTTTTGGGTCATTGTCCATCTGTAAAGTGAAGCACCGTCCAATCAACTTTGCTGAATTTGGCTGAATCTGAGCAGACAATATATCCCTATACACTTCAGAATTCATCCGGCTGCTCCTGTCTGTCTGTCACATCATCAATAAACACTAGTGACCCAGTGCCATTGTAAGCCATGCATACCCATGTCATCACACTGCCTCCATCGTGTTTTACAGATGATGTGGTATGCTTCGGATCATGAGCCGTTCCA
Organism: Ascaphus truei; assembly: GCF_040206685.1. Classification (NCBI taxonomy): domain Eukaryota; kingdom Metazoa; phylum Chordata; class Amphibia; order Anura; family Ascaphidae; genus Ascaphus; species Ascaphus truei. The sequence continues at coordinate 76,019,005 of NC_134486.1, read as the reverse complement.
AGCCTTCGCCATACTTTTTTCTTCCCATCCTTCTGGTACAGGTTGATCTTAGTTTCATCTGTCCAAAGAATGCTGTTCCAGAACTGGGCTGTTTTTTTTAGATATTGTTTGGCAAAGTCTAATCAGGCCTTTCTAGTCTTGAGGCTTATGAATGGTTTGCTCTTGTGTAGTCTTCTCTTTATGGTAGACTTGGATAATGATATGCCTATCTCCTGGAGAGTGTTCTTCACTTGGCTGGATGTTGTGAAGGGGTTTTTCTTTACCATGGAAAGGATCCTACGATCATCCACCACTTTTGTCTTCTGTGGACATCCAGGCCTTTTTGTGTTGCAGAGCTTACCAGTGCGTTCTTTTATTCTCAGAATGTACCAAACTGTTGATTTGGTCACTCGTAATGTTCCTGTATCTCTCTGATGGATTTTTTTTTTTTTGCAGCCTAAGGATGCCCTGTTTCACTTGCATTGAGAGCTCCTTTGACCGCATGTTGTGAGTTCACAGCAACAGCTTCCAAATGCGAATGACACACCTGGAATCAACTCCAGACCTTTTACCTGCTTAATTGATGATGAAATAACGAAGGAATAGCCCACATCTGTCCATGAAACAGCTGTTGAGTCAATTGTCCAATTACTTTTGGTCCTTGAAAAAGAGGGGCTACATATTAAAGAGATGTAATTCCTAAACCCTTCCTCCAATTTTGATGTGAATACCCTCAAATTAAAGCTGATAGACTGCACTTTAAGCCCATATTCATTATTTAACTGTAACTTTAATTTATTTTGGTACACAGCCGAAATAACAAAACTTGTATCAATTATTTCAAGACCCAAGTGTACACATACTGTGATACTATCACGGTCCTCTAGGTGCTGGAACAGTGCAGTAAGGAGACCTTTCCAGCTCTCAGAGAGTTAATCCCCTAGAGTTGCCATGCCAGCAGCAGCTACTGCCTAATTAATCAGGCTGGGCTCCTTGAGTGAACAAGGAAGTGTTTAAGGCAGACAAAGGAAGCTGCCATGCTGAGAGTGACATAGAGAATGAGAGATTGCTGTCCCAGAGAAGGGGACAGATTAAGTGCTCCCCAGCTAAAGAAGGAAGGCTGGCACAATTCCTTAGACCCGCTGGACAGCCGTCGCAAAGTCTGCTGGGACTGCCTGGGTCATTAATCCCAGGCTGCAGAAGGAAGGACGAGAGACCGTGCTGAAGCGGGGATGTCCTGTCCTTGGCATTTGACTTGCAGAGGAGAGTTTCTCTGAACTCACGTGGGGCCGAGTTCCCATTGGAAGGAAGGATGCAAGGGGAGTGCTGAAGCGGGGAGGTCTGCTCCAATGGACTAACAGATAAGAGAGACACTTTATTGATGTGCTTAAGACTGTTCATGTGGGGTGCATATGGTACTACATGTTTTGAGCTGGGAACCAGTATAGTTGGCAAGCTGTCATTAGAAAGGGCTGAAGCAAAGTTGAGTTATTTTCCATAAAGGGAATAGGTGTTCTTTTTATGTTTTGTTTTGACTTAAAGGGCCGGTGGGCCAGTTGATGTATAATTTAATCCCTGTAAATAAACCCCATATAGAGAGATACAGAGTTTCCTGCCTTAAATTGGGACTAAAAGAGACTGCAACGTGGTGTAGGCATCACAATACATACATACACATGTATTATAATATCACATAGTGTGGTGTTGCTGGGTAGAAACCTACCCTCATCCACCTTCTAGCAGGTGTCTAGTGATGTCACTAAGTAAAGATATTTTGTAGAATCCAAACCCATTCCCTAGTAGTCATAGTGACTAGTAATGTCACTATCGGGTCAAGGTGAGTACAACTGAGGTGTATAGTGTCAGCCACGGAGCTACCCATATGCTTCATTAAAGAGGTGTGTTTTAAGATGGGTCAGTAAGTGGAGAGAGAGAGGGTGCCAGTCAGATATTGAAGGGATGGGCATTCCAGTGTGAAGCGGTGAGTGAGAAAGGTTTTAGGCGGAACAGGGCTTTAGATACAAAAGAGGTAGACAGAAGACATCCTTTAGCAGAACGCAAGAGTCGGGCAGGTGTATAGCGAGAAATTATGGCTGAGATGTAAGGAGGGGCAGAAGACAATATAGCCTTAAAAAAGAGGAGTAGAATTTTGTAAGTAATAAATGATTTAATAGGAAGCCAGGACAAATCTAGTAAAAGTGTACATGGATGAGTTTTACATTAGTTGCTATCTAGTGAACAAATTGATGAAAATACATGTACGATGTAGATTACGTTTTTCACAAATGCAAAAGAAAACAATTGTAGAGATGGGGAACAATTAAAAATGTTCTAACTCTTTGAGCACACTTATTATGCTCTCAGCATTTGATAAAGGCAGCCAAACCCGACACGTTCTTAATCAAGTCCTGGCTTTTTCGCTCATTTACTATGAGAGTGCTTGTTCACCACTCTCATGGATTGGTGAATGTGATCTTAACAGAAGAAAAGGACCATGGCTCTTCTGTTCCCATTGTTAGAGATGGGTTTCAATCATGTGATCACTGCACAAGCAATCACATGGTCAGGATCCTTTAGCACTTATGGTACTCAAAGGGTTGACATGCGTCAAGTGTAGGGTGACCATTCGTCCCGGTTTTGCCGGGACAGTCCCGTTTTTTTCTGGGCTGTCCCGGAAATGTCCCGGGTTTTGCCCCTGGTGACCGGTCCCGTGCGCGAGTCGGCGGTGGTGCGCGAGGGCAGCGTGAGGAGGAAGCGGCGGTGCGCGAGGGCAGCGTGAGGAGGATGCGGCGGTGTGCGAGGGCAGCGTGAGGAGGATGCAGCAGTGCGCGAGGGCAGCGTGAGGAGGATGCGGCGGCTGTGAGTATTTTTTTCCCCCCTCAAAAGCAGGATGCCGGGGGGCGGGGCTTTAGAGCAGAAGCAGGGGATTGGTTGAAGGTCAGGATATGCCGGGGGCGGGGCTTAGTATCGGGGACGAATGTAGTGAGTTGAAGTGTGTGTGTGTGTGTGTTTTTTTCACCAGAAGGAAGGCTCACAGCTGGCAACTGAAACTGCCGGCAGACCTGAAAAAAGCCTCACTACTTCTGGCTCCCTACAGTGGCACTACAGGTCAGCCCCATGTCGCCTGTGTGTGTGACTTCCCCCCTCCCAGTCTTTGTGTGTGTGACTGCCCCCCTCCCAGTCTGTGTGTGTGTGATTGCCCCCCTCCAAGTCTTTGTGTGTGTGTGTGTGTGTGTGTGTGTGTGTGTGTGTGTGTGTGTGTGTGTGTGTGTGTGCGTGTGTGTGTGTGTGTTTGTGACTGCCCCCTCCCAGTCTGTGTGTGTGTGTGACTGCCCACCCTCCCAGTCTGTGTGTGTGTGTGTGTGACTGCCCCCCTCCCAGTCTGTGTGTGTGTGTGTGTGTGTGTGTGACTGCCCAATCCCAGTCTGTGTGTGTGTGTGACTGTCCCCCTCCCAGTCTGTGTGTGTGTGACTGCCCCCCTCCCAGTCTTTGTGTGTGTGTGTGTGTGTGTGTGTGTGACTGCCCCTCTCCCAGTCTGTGTGTGTGTGTGACTGCCTCCCCTCCCAGTCTGTGTGTGTGTGATTGCCCCCCTCCCAGTCTGTGTGTGTGTGATTGCCCCCCTCCCAGGCTGTGTGTGTGACTGCCCCCCCTCCCAGTCTGTGTGTGTGTGTGACTGCCCCCCCTCCCAGTCTGTGTGTGTGTGACTGCCCCCTTCCAGTCTGTGTGTGTGTGACTGCCCCTCTCCCAGTCTGTGTGTGTGTGTGACTGCCTCCCCTCCCAGTCTGTGTGTGTGTGATTGCCCCCCTCCCAGTCTGTGTGTGTGTGATTGCCCCCCTCCCAGGCTGTGTGTGTGACTGCCCCCCCTCCCAGTCTGTGTGTGTGTGTGACTGCCCCCGCTCCCAGTCTGTGTGTGTGTGACTGCCCCCTTCCAGTCTGTGTGTGTGTGACTGCCCCCCCTCCCAGTCTGTGTGTTTGTGTGTGTGTGTGACTGCCCCCCTCCCAGTCCGTGTGTCTGTGTGTGTGTGTGACTACCCCCTCTCCCAGTTTGTGTGTGTGTGACTGCCCCCCCTCCCAGTCTGTGTGTGTGTGTGACTGATCCCCCCTCCCAGTCTGTGTGTGTGTGTGTGTGTGACTGATCCCCCTCCCAGTCTGTGTGTGTGTGTGACTGCCCCCCCTCCCAGTCTGTGTGTGTGTGTGTGACTGCCCCCCCTCCCAGTCTGTGTGTGTGTGACTGCCCCCCTCCCAGTCTGTGTGTATGTGTGACTGCCCCCCCTCCAAGTTTGTGAGTGTGTGTGACTGCCCCCCCCTCCCAGTCTGTGTGTGTATGTGTGACTGCCCCCCTCCCACTGTGTGATGCCCCTTTCCCAGTGTGTGTGTGTGTGTGTGTGTGTGTCTGCCCCCCTCCCATTCTGTGTGTGTGTGTGTCTGCCCCCTCCCATTCTGTGTGTGTGTGTGTTGAAAACGTTGTATGGTGCTCTAAAGAATACAGCGAACACTACACATGTCTTGATTGTAGAAAAGTGGATTAACCCAATAACGGATATAGATATGAAATGTCCAAAAGATGCATGTAAACACTACAATCCCACAATGCACGGTAGTAAGGATGTTTGAGTAGTAAGCATCTATAAAGGAACAATCATTATGAATAAAGTCCAGAACTATCCTGGAGAGACTCACATGGGAAGGTGTCCACGATGAAAAGTGGGTCCTCAGGTGTCCAGGTGTCCACGGGTTAACTGTGCCTCCGCATGTTGAAGAGCAAATGTGGCAAAGGAGGGGAGAAAACGGAGCACTAGATCCACGAGGCTATGCCAAAAAATGCAAGGATGCGTTCCCACAGTGCAGGCTTATTTAATGGTCAGATACAAAAAAGATACACACCAACGCGTTTCGGACTACAACAAGTCCTTTCTCAAGTCCTTTCTCCTTTCTCAAGTCACCTTGAGAAAGGACTTGTTGTAGTCCGAAACGCGTTGGTGTGTATCTTTTTTGTATCTGACCATTAAATAAGCCTGCACTGTGGGAACGCATCCTTGCATTTTTTGGCATAGCCTCGTGGATCTAGTGCTCCGTTTTCTCCCCTCCTTTGCCACATGTGTGTGTGTGTGTGACTGCCCCCCCTCCCAGTGTGTGTGTGTGTGTGACTGCCCCCCCTCCCAGTGTGTGTATGTGATTGCCCCCCCTCCCAGTGGTGTGTGTGACTGCCCCACTCCCAGTTTGTGTGTATGTGTGACTGCCCCCTCCCAGTCTGTGTGTGTGTCTGTCTGCCCCCTCCCACTGTGTGATGCCCCTCTCCCAGTGTGTGTGTGTGTGTGTGTGTGTGTGTGTGTGTGTGTGTGTGTGTGTGTGTGTGTGTGTGTGTGTGTGTGTGTGTGTGTGTGTGTCTGTGTCTCCCCCCTCCCATTCTGTGTGTGTGTGTGTCTGTGTCTGCCCCTCTCCCATTCTGTGTGTGTGTGTCTGCCCCTCTCCCATTCTGTGTGTGTGTGTCTGCCCCCCTCTCATTCTGTGTGTGTGTGTGTGTGACTGCCCCCCCCAGTGTGTGTGTGACTGCCCCCTCCCAGTGTCTGTGTGTATCAGTGACAGAATGTAAAAAGACACCAACCCACTCACCCACGTGTCAGTCAACGTGTCACCCACCCACCCACGTGTCAGTCAGTCACCCTCCCACGAGTCAGGCAGTCAGTCACCCACCCACCCAAGTGTCAGGCAGTCTCCCAGCCACCCAAGTGTCAGGCAGTCTACCACCCACCCACCCAAGTGTCAGGCAGTCTCCCACCCACCCAAGTGTCAGGCAGTCGACCAAAAGTGTCAGGCAGTCGACCAAAAGTGTCAGGCAGTCTAACACCCACCCACCCACCCAAGTGTCAGGCAGTCTAACCCAAGTGTCAGGCAGTCTAACACCCACCCACCCAAGTGTCAGGCAGTCAAGTGTCAGGCAGTCTCCCACCCACCCACCCAAGTGTCAGACAGTCTCCCACCCAAACCCACCCAAGTGTCAGGCAGTCTCCCACCCAAACATCAGGCAGTCTCCCACCCAAACCCATCCAAGTGTCAGGCAGTCTCCCACCCAAACCCACCCAAGTGTCAGGCAGTCTCCCACCCACCCGTCAGGCAGTCTACCACCCACCCACCCAAGTGTCAGGCAGTAAACCCAAGTGTCAAGCAGTCTCCCAACCCAAGTGTCAGGCAGTCTCCCACCCACCCACCCAAGTGTCAGGCAGTCTCCCACCCACCCAAGTGTCAGGCAGTCACCCACCCACCCACCCAAGTGTCAGGCAGTCACCCACCCACCCAAATGTGAGGCAGTCACCCACCCACCAACCAAAGTGTCAGGCAGTCTCCAAAACCCAAGTGTCAGGCAGTCTCTCTGTCTGTCTCTCTCTCTCTGTGTCTCCCTCTCTCTCTGTCCCTGTCTCTCTCTCTCTGTCTCTCTCCGTGTCTCTCTCTCTCGGTCTCTCTCTCTCTCCCTCGGTCTCTCTCTCCCTTGGTCTCTCTCTCCCTAGGTCTCTCTCTCCCTCCGGTCTCTCTCTCTCTCCCTCGGTCTCTCTCTCTCTCAGTCTCTTTCTCTCTTGGTCTCTCTCTCTGTTCTCTCTCATCTGTCATCTGTTTGTTCCTCTGTCTCTCTGTCTGTCTGTTCTGTTCTCTCTCTCTCTGCTCTCTCCCTGTTCTCTCTCTCATTTGTCATCTGTTTGTTCCCCTGTCTCTCTGTCTGTCTCTCTGTTCTGTCCTCCTGTCTCTCTGTCACTGACTCTCTCTGTCACTGACTCTCTCTGTCACTGACTCTCTCTGTCACTGTCTCTCTCTGTCACTGTCTCTCTCTGTCACTGTCTCTCTCTGTCACTGCCTCTCTCTGTCACTGTCTTTCTCTGTCACTGTCTTTCTCTGTCACTGTCTCTCTCTGTCACTGTCTCTCTCTGTGTCTGTCTCTGTGTCTCTGTGTCTGTCTCTGTGTGTCTCACTCACTCAGTCTGTCACCCACTCTCTCTGTGTTATCTTAACTGCCGTATACCCACACCAAAATAACCTATAATGCTTTCTTCCAGATCTGACTCAAGTTTCACGCGGGAGACATTGGAAGACAGGTAGGGAACACCTCCCCTCCAGTATAGTACCTTGAGGGACTGCGGACCAGGTAAGATCCCAGGCGGGATTGCTGCTTTAGAAATTGTGAAGAGGGGGCACCCTGACACTGGTTAATGGGTTCAGAATCATTCACATCTGGCTTTTTTTTTTGTTTGACACACACACCCACACACGTAACAAGGACTAATGGTAGTAAAGTATAAGTGTAATACAATAAATAAACTGTTAATGTAAAAAAAAAAAAATAATAATATAATTGTGTGTCCCGGTTTTTCATTTTCTAAATCTGGTCATCCTAGTCAAGTGGAATAATTAAAGGATCCCTTATGGTTAGTATAGAATAATTAAAGGATCCTTTATCGTTATGACATTAAGCTGATACTAAAAAGGGTCAGTAAGTGTCAGTTTGAAGTCATATTTGCTTCAGTTGGTTCAGTGAGTGAATTGATTAGTGATTTTGTAGCAGTTAGGACAGGAATAGATTTTGTGCTAATGTTATATTATAATAAGATACCTCACAGTTTGCACATTTAAATAGTGGACTTTTCAGGCGTCATAAACTCAAATAACAAATACCATACCATTTGTAACCAACTGCATTATGGAGCAGATTGTGTATTCTTGATATATTTCAGTGTTTAATCCAGTGCCTCAAAAAGGTTGTATAAAAAAAAAAAAAGGTTGTGAAAATGTAAGTCTTTAAACTCATTAAATAGAAGAATTACATTTTTTTCGGTGTATAGCAAATTGAGCATGTCGAGACCAGCAATGATCTATCAACACTGAATAGGCGCCGTTACAGCTAACCATTGAAATTGAAAACTGCAGATTTCCAAAGAGAACATCTTGTCTTAACTTGTAAGTAACCTTGAAACTAAACAAAAAGCTTCTATAATATCATTACCAATATATTTGTTTTTACATTTTGGGACCAAGTCGATGTAGACAGCTACATATTGGTATTACCATCTAGAACATCTACAACCTATAGATGCACATTCCATAACTTTAGTGATAAAATGGGAGCACAGTAGCTCTAGAAGGTATAGTTCCTCACAGCCTCAAAATGTACAAATGGCAGTGGCATATTTAGGAAGTTAAATCTTAGTAACTGTTGGCTTTGTTTTAAATACAGTTTTCTATGTTATACTTCTCATATGATCAAATGCAAACCAGGTAGATATTTAACTTCCTTTACTACCTCCATTTTGTGTAACCTTTGCATACAGTAGGACATGCACTTCCCTTCCATATAAAAAATGCCCTCCCCTACCTATGGCGCATCTTATGACTATATGACTAGAAAGATACATGCATACTTATATCATTCAGGGATAGCGCTGTCAGTGGAGAAGGAAACTAATGGCATGACAAATATTGACAATTTCATTGTCCAATAGTGCAGGCAAGTTGTGGAGGATGGGGAGTGGGCGAGGAGACAGGTCACTCCGTCCTGTCAAGAACGGGGGTAGATCCCATATATGGAGTGCACTATTCAAGGTAGTACCACCAGAGGAAGGGGCCCAGATGGCCAATCAAAGAAGTTGCGCCCGACTGCCTCAGAACGGCCCAACTTCCGAGAACGGCAGGACCTCCCTCCTTCACCAGTTCCAGGACATTTGTCTCCCTGTCAACGGCCATGTTCACCCTATATGAAGGTGCTGGTAGCAATTTGTGAATAAACGTAATGGTGAACTGTATTAAAAATAGCCGATTCGTGGAGTTTTTATTTGCTCCATCATAATTTAGAATCACCTCACAAAGCTAGATTTGTGTAAATAAATGTACAGAAGGAATGAAAGAAAAGATAAGCAGCAGATATTGGGACATCATTGTAGGTGCGTTTGCAGATGGCTTGAGAACAGATTCTTGATATAGTCATGCTAAATACTATAACATACAAGAATATTGATTTAAATATTTTTTTAGCAATCATTATTCTTACGTCAAGGAGTTCAAAACTGGTACTGCATCAAAATATCCTAAAAATCTGTAGTTAATTGACAGATATGCCAGCTGCCTGTACCATTAAAGAGAGCAATTACCTGCATCAGGATGTTGGTGTTTCAGATGCACAAAGGCAGACCCACAAACTTGTCAGAGATTCACAGTTACAGAGAAAGCAGCACAGATGTTTTAACATTCATATTAAGAAAATACTGAAACTGAAATCTGTACAGAGATCTGAGAAATAATTCCATTTTAGCAATAAGAGAAGCATGTGACGGGAATGGATGAGTAGGACTTCACCTTCTGTTCCTTATATCAGGGGCCAGTTCACAACAATATGATCACCGCATAAGCAATCACATGGTTATGGTACAGGAATGTCCGTGGCATTTGGGTGCAGAGTACAGTCTAGTACTGAAAAGGTGAAAGTAAAATTAAGTTCCTCCATTGTTAAGTATACCTTAGTGACTTCTCACCATGATGAACAGGGAGGACACTTTAGCTTACTATTACCAAAATAATAGACGGCAATCTGTTTATGATAGGGATACAGTGTTTCTGCATTAATTAACAGGTATAATTTAAGTGCTCTATTTATATATCTTGACAGTCCTCCTGCCAACTTTACAGCAGTAGAAGCAGTTCAGCTCAATGACAATAAATCCAGCAAAGCATATTATAAGATTTAGGGGTGTATTCTATGTGGCCAAGTTCTCCCTGGGTTCCCGTGCCCCTTACCTCTGGCTGTGGCTGCAACTGGCAGCGGAGGCTGGGGAGAGAGCGGGGAAGCGGGGAAGTTGCTGAGGCAATGCGGGCAGTCAGGATGGGGAGCGGGTCCCTGGAGGTCCGCGGCGGCTCCCATAGCAGGTCGCCGACATATTGTTGGAAGCCGCGCAGTGCGAGTTGCGCATGTGCAGTGTTCCTCCATAGCGCGGTAGCCATTACAGAGGTGCACATGTGCAGTAGCATCCATACCGGTGGCCATTAGGAGAATAGGGCTCCGCTGGGATTACAGCACCCAGAGGGCACTGGGGCTGCCGGTCAGGTGCCGCAGCTTAGCCAATAAGGCTCAAGGATTCTCCTGCTCACAGAATTATACATTTGGCGCGCGAAGGAGCACGCCAATCGGAGCTGGGACATCAGAAGGTAAGAGTGTGTGCAGGGTGTCTGTAGGCCCCTGCAATAGGCCAGAGACCCCCTGTTAGGCCCCAGCTAGGCCCTGACTCCCCTAAGCTTGTGGTTGCTGCAGGGACACGCCCATTAGATAGGGACACTGCCCCTGTAGTGCCAAGTGTGAGGGACACAGCCAGGACGCGGCGGAAAACTGGCAATCCGGTGGTCTGGGACCAGATCACCCCACAGATAAGAGAATCTCTTTACGGTGGGACTCTCCAGCTGGACACCACCCCACGTGGAGGCGGACTTGTCACTGACGGTGGTGGCGTGGGACCGGATGGCCCCTTTGTCTTCAGTTGGTGCTACCGGGTGTTAGAGCACTCGGCAGGTATCACACCTACACCTACAAGTGCACCAACATTAACACGGGTTGTGGGCAGCGCTGTCACACATACATTGGGTGGGTTGGCTTCTGTGGACACTGGGAGGTTGAGTGCCCAGAGCACCTCAGTACTTTGGGCTAAACCCTGCCAGGGTGTGGACACGGTGGTTGGAGGCGCTATGTGAGGGTATGGCCCTGTGAGGCCTGTGTTATGTTATTGTTAGCACCTGTTCAGTAAACCTGTAATACCAGAGTGTATTTCTTACATTGTGTCCTGTGACATGGTTATCCCACACTGATAGGATCCCTCACGGGTGGAGGCGCTGTCACCACGACAATTCAGGTACACCCCAGGCTCCCAGCAGCGAAGGTTCAGGCATCCTGTGACCTGCAGGTAACGCACCACATACACGCGGTAGCCGCCACATCTCCCAAAGGGTGTGGGAAACTGCGCTAAATCTATATAGTCCAAAGCAGTCGATCGCACCGTTTTGGACTATATAGAATAATCCCCTTAGTAAATGATTGCTGGTGAGAAATAGATTTTTAAAAGTAAATAGATGCTACAATCTTGGGATTCTCATAAAACCCTCACATCAAAAGATGATGATTTCTACTCCTGAAAGCTCATGCAAAACAAAATCTGATTAACTTTCACGTTTTTCCAAAATAAAGGACTTTATGTGGCTCTTGGACAAAATAGTCCAAAGAGACAATAAGATTGATGGTAATGGAAACCCCTTCTATAGAAGCATCTTATATCTTTCTAAGGCATAGAGACACAGTAAGTCTTATTACCGGATTGCTCACATCCGCGTGGCAGGGAGTCAAAGCAAACCGGGACATGAAGAAATAAATGATACAGCGTACAATGGTGATAAGGAACAATAAATATATAAACTCTTCCATACATTAATAAGTTTGCCTTTCATGTGTGATGCCTTAAAAATCTTTAGAAGTATTTAACAGCCTTGAAAACAAAAAATGCCACTTTTCCTCAAAGCAATTGGTTTGATATGCTTCACAGAGACCTCCACAGATCTGAAAGTGAAAGGGATCTTTAGTACCAACATTTTGATAATTTAAAAAAAAAAAAAAAATGATATACTGTATAGTATATAAATACAGTTGCAAATTTCTTCCAGGGCTTGGTAAAATTTTAATCCATCATTTCATAGAAACAAAGGGTTTGGTAGTCAATATGTTTATGCCACCCAGAAAAGCTAAAGTAATACTGTTGTAAGGGAAATACGCTCCTTTCTAACTAACACAACTACATGTTGGTTTAAAAGTACAAAATATAATATTAGTAACTCAAAAAAGTAATTTCTTTCATATTTGTTTCCCCCCCAATATTTAATTTATTGTACAAGTTTAAGAAAAATTCATATCCTCAGGCATTTACTAGCATGTAAAGAGTCAACAGAAAAACCACTGGTAACCAAACATTTCTTATTTTGTTTTTAAAGCTTACTTGAACTAACCTGTATGGACTCCCCTAGTTCCTACTGTAGATAATTGTAGTTTTTTGGTGGCGGTTTTGACACAAATGAGTGGCGCTGAAACATGAACAGGAAGTCGCAACAACTTATGAAGTTGCACCTTTCTATTGGTTGCCAGAGCGGCCCTGGAAATCAGGTCAAGTTAAACATAAAGAATAAAAATACTAAGAACGTGGACTGATGCTCAAAAGGAACAATCATGTGCTGTTCCAATGCTACATTATTAAAGATTTAATTATTGTGGTTGGTTCTTGCGCTAAAATCAGCCAAATTCATCATTTATTTTTATATATTTTAAAAACTGTGACTTTTTTTTTTTAACCTTGTTTGCCTTTGCACTTTAACAGCTCCACCCCTTTGTAACTGGTTCTATGACAGGGAGGGTGTTCCTAAATCAGACTTAAATCAGATTTCCTCCTCCTTAGGGTCCCATCTGCATATGATGATAAACATTCAAAATTATGTCTTTTATTTGTTTTTAGGCATCAATAACCACATTTTAGCGCCATCAGTTCACTTCGGGGTCCTTGCTGCGACTGCACCTTTAAATACTTTCATATAGAGAGAGGTTTCTAATTTGTACATAAATAATCTGCATTGTTAAATGATGCAATTTGTACATAAATGTCTCTTTCTAGTAAAGCACTAAGGAGCAGTCACAATGAACAATCAATGAACTATTACAATAACCTCTTCAAAGGCGGAAAGGTTACCTCAGTGCACATGAATCAAAAGCTGGAATGATGACTGTATCAAAAGGAAACTTGTGAATGCTGAAACACATGTGAGTATTATGCCAGTGTAAGGGCTTGTGTAACCCGTCACATGCTGGAATGCAGCACGCTGCAAATACGCGTAGCACGTTCTTCCCACGTAGGGTAGCAGACAATGCCAACCACATAACTCTAAAATGCACTGCTGGGCAGCGGTAGTCATTATTCGGTATTCAACCCACTTTGGGGCAACTTAATGTAGTACTCCGAGCTAGAGTTGTGTGAATGTTTTGCAAACCTTTGTGATTTTCAGCTTAATTTAGCAGGGTTTTTTCAACATTTTCATGCAAGTTCTGAAAATCTGGCACATGCAATATTTTTTGCCAGGTTGCTGCAACATTTTGTGACGAGCCAAACTTTGGACAAAATGGCAGTATACAAAAAGCCATGTTGACCCAATGCCATCTGCCTCTATGTTGGGATTTGCAATTTACATTGACTTTCAATGCTTGGCGAACGTTGCTATTTTCGCACAAGAAGTTGTGAAAAAAAACTCGTTACATTTCATCTGGTTCACGAATTTCCGTAAACATTTTGCCATATCCCTAATCAAGGCTCATGTTTTTTCAACACTTAAAAATGCTCGTCAAGTAACCAAGTTTATTTCTGCAAGTCATGCTTCAAACATGTGTAGCGGGCATGTAAAATGGCTACAGTCATCTCTCCTGCTGACAGTAAGGCCTGGTAAGTTGTGGGCATGCCAGCAGTAATTATGGAGGTTTGCCCTCACACCCTGGTGAGGTGCCCTGTGTATGGATGGGAGTGATCACAGGCTCTGACTCCATGGTTAGTGATGTCAGAGGTGTGTCAGCTTCCAGAGTGTACATAAGGCACAGCACTGTGTCTAAAAGTTGGTTCTGAGTAGTTCTGCTAAGTGGAGGAGGAGTTCTGAGAAGAGTAGAGTTATGTTATAATAGCTGAATAGGAAGACTGTGTCCAGGGACCTGGCACAGGGTAAAGACATCCCGGCTGGGATAGGGAATCCCTATTAAAGGAGAATTACACCTTTCAAAGGGAAGCACTGAATGATGATGAGTGGCTAGAGAAACTACTGCGAGGGGCAGCTAGCCCACCTCAAGCAATAAAGATGCTCTTAATTACAAACCCTCTCGTGTACATGTGTGGAGTGATTGTACAGAGAGGAGCACCACAGAGGAGTTCCTCGCCAGGACCATCCCCAAGTGACCGAAGGGACCCTGATGAGGTGGAGACGCTGCACTGGAACTAGGTAGGACTCAGCACACTACCTCAGCTGCCTGTCTGGACGGGTCCTCCCCACACACCATCATGCGGGAGACTCAGGAGTCCTGTTGCCAACAGGTGCACCACCAGACACTATCACACTGTAATGGGGACCGGTTAGACCACAGGGGCCAATGTGAGACTGGGTGGGTCAGGCCGGTTCACAAAACCCGTTACACATGGCTAGCAGCATCTCCTGCCTTGCACACACCACGGAAATAGTGCAGGTGTTTATTCAAGTGCAATGGCCACTCACTCGAACAAAATTTTAAAATAAAATGATGGAAGCTATATACAAGGGGATGCAATATGTACCCTTTGAGTTCCAGACTGCCACGGCCCCTCCAACACAACGCGGTCATGTGAAGCCCACGTGAAAGTGGTCACAGGACCGCGGCGACCCTTAACCTGGAAACAGAAGAGGAGTTCTCCTTTTACATTTCCCTATACTACAGATCGCTTCCTGCGCTCCATGGGAATGCAAGACCTGACAAAAACTGGGAAAAAAGCACTCGGAGTGACTACGTCTTGGGGCACCCAAAGGGTTAAATCTCATATCGTGAAATTAATGTAAATGGGAGATTCTGTGCAATATGGCCCCGACTGAATAACCCCCTTACAGAAACATTTCAATCGTGTCTCTAAGCATCACTGCCCTTCATACATCAACTTGTGTTATCAAACACCTATATTTATTTATTTATAAAAATGTTTTACCAGGAAGTAATACACTGAGAGTTACCTCTCGTTTTCAAGTATGTCCTGGGCACAGAGTTATAAAAAATACATATTATAATGAGCTGTATGAAACGCGTTGTTTTCTTTCCATTTTATAAGCAACAAAATTCTCTGCCAAGTCCGACTAGGCGCAAACTCCTTTAATTAAGTCAAATGCAAGAAACTTGTTTAACTACTGTAGTTTAGAACATTTGGTGCAGATGTGGGGAAAAACATAGAATTTTTGGTGCTGTGCCTTTAGTTGCTATCAGTACCTCATTACAAAGCCCCTTGGTTATCGCAGCTACCAAATGATGTGGATGGTTTTTTACACTTAATCTCGGTCTTTCATGGTAACTGTTAATGATCTATTGCATTTACAGGCAAATTGGTGATACACACTTTTTTTCATTTTTGTTTTGTGTAAATAAAGTAATCATGAGGTTATTGTTATCCAATTACAAAATAGTGCAACCGTCTCTCCCCCCCCCCCGCCCAAAACCCCAAGTACAATACATGAACAAAATTACATTGCTTATTTCCCTTAAAAGGGAAGTTCAAGTAAAATGAATAATTCTGTTCTGAATATTGGAGTGTACAGAAAGCAGAGTAATAGAGATGTAAAAACTGTTCGTACAAGTTCTCAAAACAGGCAAATTATTCTCATTCTCAAAAATTCAATAAGCTTTTTAAACAAATAATTTACTGTAAATTCTGTTGACCAAATTTGCTTGAAATAACTTACTGTAAATACCTTAAATTGGGCATAGACACATCTTTAGCATATTGGGAGTTCGAGTTGCAACTTGGTAGTGTTAATGATAATGATGGAGCACAAGTGACGATGATGTTTTGAGTGCGAGTCGAGTGAGGATTACGAGGATGACGGACTTTAAACAGTGATAGTGTAAGCTTCAGGACCCTGCTGGCTGACACAATCAACCTCTTTGGACAGGTGCTGCTCCAGGGGGCTGAGCAGGAATTAGGAAATCTGAGGCCTCAAACTCTTATTTAGCTATTGGTGGCCGTATCTTTCCTGTGTGTTGTAGTCATCAGCTCGTTGTTATTTCCTCTTAATATCTTTAGATCTAGGAAGTTATCCACCTCTAAAGGTCAAGAAGATTTAGGAGGAATCTCTTCTTCAAATGCCAGATCACTGTTAATTGCAATGTAGTGTGGAGGATGTTGAACATCCCTTTAACCACCTCTCAGGCTGTGCAAGGTCACTAGTGCACCGCCTCAACACAATGCTACAACACCAGATTCAGATTCCCATATGCCATTATTAAAATAAAATAAAAATAATGATGGCCATTACAGTATTCTTATGAGGCGTCTGACATATACGTCTCTTTTCGCTGGTTTCACAGGGAGGTTTCTAGCAATTTTTTTACTGCTGTGGCATTGTGTCAGTGAGATTTGGGACAAGTTGTGGGAAATATGGAGCAATATATTGGGTTAAGGAGCAGTTATGTGACACACAATATTATGAGATGCATGAGTTCCGCTATCTGTCAAATTATAACAGAGGATTCTGCATAGAAGACAATACAATTTAAAGGGCAATGAACACCTTTAGCCAGGGCTTTGCTTAGCCAGGGCTTTACTGTAAAAACTGTGTAAAACAGCAAGCATAAGCTTAAAGGGATCCATTTTAAAGTGAATTAGAAGTGTGATGCACTGAGTGCTTATTTGCATGTCATTACCAAGAGTCCCTAGCTAGCACTGTATGTTGTGTGATTATGGGGTAAGGCAGGTTTGTGGTCCTATCTAAGACATGTGAATAAACTCACAAGTGTTCGTTATCATTACTGTAGGGCGTGTATTTCTGACTTTTTTTTACTCACCATAATTTAAAGGGAACAAGTGATAGTGGAAACAATTCATATCATGGGTGAAAGGTTTCTAAGCTCACTGGGAGTTCAGTGTGTGAACCCCACACGTTCTCTCTTTTGGCATGAGAAAAAATGTCCTGGTTGAAAGAAGAATCTCGCTGTGAGAATGAGGTGTGCTCCAAGTCATCTGTAAATGATACGTTTTTGAGTGCAAGCCAAGAGTGAGCCTGGTTCTAGTGATATGAAACAGTGTAATCAAGAAGTACAGTATTGTGCAGTCCAACCAGCACATCTACAGCTTTAACATCATAAATCAGACTCTAGAATTCTCCCATCTTCGATGTACTGTATGTACATTTTTAGGTTCTAAGCTCATGTATGACACTTACCAATTGAAGTCAGTTACAAACATTTTGATATATTTATGTGATTTGTAACAGTTATTCTGTAAATGTATTTAATAAATACTTTCTGCATGCACATTGTTTAATATATAGAGGGTGATTTTAGTTAAGAATGGAAGTGAGAGTTGTTGAAATTGTCCTGTACAGATATCATTTCAACATCCACTTTTTCTGAAATCTTGCTTCCTATCAGTTTCAAAAGACAAACACAGTGACAGCTTGAGGCTGTGGCAAATTTTCAAGAACTTTTCAGAATCTGTAACCAATCTGTAGACCTGCTGGTGTTCAGCAGGAAGCAAATGCCCGGAGGTTATCTTTCCACTCAAAAAATGTACAGAAGAAGAAAGAATTTGGAGAAATGCATGAATGCAGGGGATATATGGCTATCTGTCATTATCTGTCCTGGGGGAGACATCTGGTTTGATTGTTTGCTAAATTTATCTTGTCATGCTCTGAGGCTTAGTTTTCTAAGCTTATCAGAGGTCAAGAAGGCTTCAAGATTCTATTGTAATCCAGTTTGGAAGCTGCAACTACCCAGGAGCTTGCTAAAGGAGTCATTTCTGGCACTGGTTCCTTTTTGATCTTCGTGAAACAAAAATGACTGCCATATACAGATGTTGCAGCCGTTATTACACGTGTTACAGAGCTGTAATGTGCAACACTGCGCAATTACTTTGCCTGGTAATTACAAATATTGCACAATATTATGCTATAATAAGCACAGTAATGTCTGTTGCATCTCTAACTGACTTTTCCTGAAGAATAGTGGCTACCTTGCTGGATGCATCAAAAATGTCTATTCCCACGCATTGAGTACAGTTCCAATCAAGTTAAAGCACTTGCTGTCATTTACTAATTGTTCTGCCATTTGTAACAATAGTTTCATAAATAAAGGCCCATTTGAAAGTTCTGCAAATTTAGGACAAAAAAGCCAAAATATGAAAAGTACCTGAAGAAACAGAATCACTGTTCATTCTGGCATCTAGCAAATAACAGTATGGCCCGAGCCAATTAATTAGGAGATTGATGTTCCTCATGGCAACAAATCTCTGCTTTAATACTCTAGAAAAACACTTTACTCTATAAAGTTTACATACATTGCTCATGGGTAGATCAAGATAATATATATATATATATATATATATATATATATATATATATATATATATATAGATATATAGATATAATGGTGAAAGGCAGGGTTGCAGACCTGTCTAAGACATACAAATGAGCACACAGTAATATTTCCATTTGATGTATGTATATATATATATATACACAAAAGACAGGGGTGCCCAATGCTACATCCAATTGACAAAACATATAGAGTAATAAGTATAAAGTTTAAATACTTCAATAATAATAATAATAATAATATTTACTTGGTTATTTAGTTAAACCCTTTGGCCAAAGTGTCATAAGCCTGCATACCACGTCAAGGTGTAACCAAATGAATGCAGGTCCTAACACTAAAACTGTGAACCCTTCCATTTACCTCTGTATGAGGGCAAACAACCACAGTGAGTCCTGTCCATTCAGCAAAATGCTAGAACCTCCCAAGTTAAAAAGGTGAGGAGGGGTGAGCTCTGGGAGGATGGGCCACTTACCTTTAAACAACTGTTGCCAGTCAGGAACTAAATTAACACACACATTCCCAACACGCTCTAACGCCAACACCCACCACATTTATATATATACTGTCGCGGCCCCTTTTATTCTCCAACATCTCCGAATTTTTTCGAGGATATATTCTTAATGCCACGCACTTTACCGCGTTCATGCCGCATTCACGTTCATGCATTCAATATTACGATTGCGTCACAATACCGGAGCATATTCCGGAAGAAAAAAAAAGTACTGCATCTGCCCGCGGTAATCAGAGTTGCGCCGATATGGCCGCATTAGGCTAAAGGCGGCCGCCAATGTATGTGTGTGTGTGTGTGTGTGTGTGTGTGTGTGTGTGTGTGTGTGTGTGTGTGTGTGTGTGTGTGTGTGTGTGTCAAAAAGTGTGTGGGAATGTGCGTGTTAATATATAAATATATATATATATATATATTTATATTAACATTTCTTCTCAATCCTCCATTACAAAAGTCTGATAAGCCGCTTGATAATAATACTTTGTGGTGGGAAGCCATGGGAGTTATTTATCAAAGTCTCTTGGCAAACATATTGGTGCAAAGGACAAATACAAGAACCAGCTGCTTTGAATTAGAACTATTTCTTATGAACCATCTGGTTCTGTGTTTAGCACATTTTATGTCAGTTAGTAACTGGACGACTTTGATAAATAGCCCTCTTACTCGTGTATTTATTTTCAAGTTCATTAGCAGTCCTACAGTTTGGTAACAGAACCTTAACCCCATTATGTATGTATGTACTACATGTATTGTATGTACGTATATAATGGAACATTATTAGGAGATACAGTAATATAGGGCAACCACGTGTAGTGGCTCTTAACAGCTCTTGGCCACAAACTAGATCTCAAGAAACCTAGTGTCCCTACAGGCCGGAGGACCACAGATCAGGTCAGAGACACTCCCCGGTTCCTGTAATATGAAACACTTTGATTAAAAATAAAACGTTAGCAGCTTTAGGATGGTATGTACCTTTTTAATCATCCTGCTGGCAAACCAGCCCTCTTTATTAGGAGGACTTCCTAATTTGAAGCTAAAATGTCTGTGTGCAAGTGAAGGGAAGGTTAAGAGATGTGTCTCGCGAGTCTCTCACAGATCTTATTGATAGGAGATTTCGCAGGTTGACCCCCGCATGCGATGCAGCTGGAAACATTTTCATTGCAAATTAAATTACATTTTCCAATCAAAAGCAATTTATTAAATAATGACAAATGTGTGGCAACAAAGAAGTAGCTCATTAAAATGGTAACAGGTAGACAGGTGAGGAGAAGAGTGTCGTTTTTCCAATTATTACAGAATAGCAGCTGTGACCTCAAGGTTAATGCATATCCAAGCACTCCCAAAACATGAGCAGGCAATATTATCACAAGACACACTG
The DNA here is from genome assembly GCF_040206685.1 of Ascaphus truei. NCBI lineage: Eukaryota > Metazoa > Chordata > Amphibia > Anura > Ascaphidae > Ascaphus > Ascaphus truei. The sequence goes on along the minus strand of NC_134486.1, from coordinate 75,999,001 downwards.
GTATTCATTTATTAATTAATATAAAATAATAGAAAAGTGTTCCTCATATCTTGGCCATGATCTGTATAAGGTTTGGCAAAATCCTTCCTGGGTTTTCACATTCCGGTTTGGGATTTTGCTCTTGCTCGCCCTCTGTGGCTGGATCGTCCATTTTTGCTCCTGGCAACTTCCTTTAAAAGGACAGGCCTGTAAACAGGAAGGTGCCGAGCAAAGTTCCAGTTCCTGCTGTGTTCATGCAACACGTTAATGCTTTTTGTCGCTCACGTTACCGGACCCGGCTCACGTACCTCGACTATCCTTGTCTTCAGCCCACCCTGACCATTGCAAGTACCTCGACTAACCTTTGGTTTCAGCCTGCCTCGACCTCTGCATCCACACCGACTACGCAACTCTGCTGCCAGCCCTGACCTTCGGCTTATGACTCACTACTCTATCAGGACTCTGTCCCTCGGCTCAGGTCGGTTCTTACACCTTCCTACCTCAGTGTCGCTTCCTGCTTGAGACGAGCATCGTTACAATCTGATTTTACGGGGAAAGAAACGTAACTAATTGTCTTCAGAGATATGTTATATTTACAGCAAGATTATCACAAAATGTAATCTCTAATACAAGTTTAATATTATACTACAGTATCCACACCACCATGCATTTATGCTATAAGTTTGATATTAAAGCAGCAATCCCCCACAGAACCCTATATGGGAATGTCCTGCTCTTTTAGTGGTAAATGATTTTCTTAATCTCTAGTGTCTGAGGTTACCCTGGTGACATTCCGACTGCACTGCACTCTGGGGAGAGCTCCATTTTAAGTTCCTGGAAGCTTAATGTTTCAAAAGCTTACTTCTCTTGAGCAGAGCATCAATTTAAAAAAAATCAAAACAGTGTTGGAAAGGGCGAGAAGAGATCTTACAGTAAATCAATTTAAAAAAAATCAGATTGTCTGCACTATTGTGTGTTTCTATATCTTTTCAAATTTTGGAAAGTACACACCACAACACGGTTGAGAAAAGGGGGATTATTCCCACCCCCTATACCTGTAAAAGTGTGAAAATGCTGTTATCCTGTGGGATAAATGTGAATGCATAGAGTCTCCAGTCCCTGTGTATATTCTAGCCTGATTGGGAATGTATTATACCATATCTCTGTATTTCTATTTTCATTTTCTCGGTAACGGATCCTGTGCGCCCCATATTCTGAAGACAAGTTTCCATCTTCACAGATATCTGCTTGATCACGTTACCAAAGGAACCTGTCTTTAATGGCAACAATGGTACAAGTTCTGCAGTCCTGACCCCCAAAACAGTGCCCATGACCTAATGCACTTAAAATGATAGTTATTGTTTCATTTTTGTAATCTATTTATTGCGAAAATATCATAAACAGCTGTTGCAAGGTAACTACTAATGCTTTTGCTGGGGAAAAGAAGAGACATTTTGGTTACTCTAAATAAGCTTTGATGGACTTTAACAATTGTTTATACCCATACACTTAAACTGTAACTAATAGCAGCTATGGTAGTTTATTACTGAATAATGTATTTATCGTTTATTGAAAGATACATTGAAAGAGAGATGCAGGTCCATTTATAAGTGTCCTGTCTACATAACAGGGCCAAATATGGTAGGGAAAAACTTGATCAGATGTATTTAATGAAAGGTATTCCATCTAAAGGCACAAATCTGATGCAATTTGTTGAAAAAGGTGTGCAGCCCTGATTTCTTATTACGTCACAAAAACAGACAAAACGGCAAAGCATAAATGTACGCCAAAGGGAACATTTCATTTTACAGATGACTACTGTGTACAAGCTGAAAGTGTGGCTCCTTTCTGTAAATTCAGATCACTCTCACTCTACAGTGGAAACTTGCATCAGATAAATCATCAGGGTGAATATTCCTGTTCCCAGAAAAACTCTTAATAGACAACAGTGCAATTTAATGACATGAAATCAAGTTGTCAATACTGCGGAGGTGTGAAAGTTTCCGGCACACTCTGGCCTTCTCATGACTTGCCTTCTCCCTACAGGAGACTGTTTGGATAGTGCATTCTAAAGGTTGCTAGCAGCTGATACGTCTATTTTGTATTCTCTTGCAAACAGCATCATTTTTAGTAAACAGGTTTAAAACAAATAGCTAGATGTTGTTACAGATTTCTTATTTTTATAGAAGGATGGACTGGAATGGAGACAGGTGGAAGATATGACGAGCAGGCCAAATGTTGGAACATTATGGGTGAGTGAATTCTAATTTTTAATCTGTACTGTGGAAGAGTGGAGTCTACCATTATATGGGGGATGAAAGTGGTAGGATTGAGGGCCTTAATTCATATACACACCGGAACGCAGAGTCCTTTTCTGTGCACCACAGTGGGATTGTATGCTTCGGGCCATGCTGAATAAGGCCATTAGTGACGGACTGAGAAGTCGTCTATCTACCTAGGAGTATTTTTGCTAGTGGGTAGTTTTGCCCTGACAATGATGGCATACACTTTTAACATTCAATCCTAAAAAATTAGGCCTGAAGATCCTTTCATATTCTTGCTACTCTAGTGCCTGTATTAGCCACAAGAGTATGTAAACCTGTGCATACATCAATGTACTCAGGTTACCCAGGGCAGCAACATTTAGTACTATTTATATTATTACACGGAGCTGGTATAAGACATTTTAATGCAAAATCTGAAATTAGTGGATTTCATCCTTGTCTCATAAATGTACATTATTTTCCCAAAGATTCCCGGATGGATATTTTGTGGAGAAAGGCATGTTACCCATTTTCGATTTTTTTTGGGGGGCATGTACTTTTAGAAAATACATGCTTTTGTAGTGGTATTTTTACACTAGAGGGTAGTTTTGCCGGGTCAATGAGGATCTGCACATCTCTCATTCAGCCCTGAAAAATGTACGTTTGTACAGTCTTGCTATATTGAGGTCTGTATTGGCCAGAAACGACAGACCTATACATATCTGGTATGAGTGTACTCATCAGACACCGAGTAATAACATTTAGCATTTATTTACTGAAAGGATTGACATTGTTAAAGATATCTGAAAATCCGCAGGTTTTGTATCTTTTTAGATGTACGACATCATATCTTGGTCACATAATATGCAGTGCGCCCAAGAGAGAAACCAATAAAAAGCTCCACTTGTGCTGAAAAAAAAATAACTTTCATGGTTACATAGAAAGTCTATCTCAGGAATAATGGCTAAACAAATGTGTTGCAATATATTGACATTATGCTTGGCCATGCAGGTGGGTACAACCATTGGCAGCAAAAAGGCGAAGATAAACATTATATTGTGATTATAGTTTCAAGTTGTTTATAAGATGTAGGTAGTGTTTTTAAACATAGCTACATCCTTGTAATTCATTTATTGTATCCATTTTGACCCTGTGGTCAGGCAAACGGCTGGTAACCAGAAACGTCTCCAAAGTAAGAGTAAAAAGTAAGCAATAAGAGGTCCATTTGTGGAGAACTATGTAATAACACCAACTGTCTATCAAAACAGCTCTAAGGGGAAAAAGCTACTAACAGGGTACAAACAAAAAAGAAACAGGCGAATAGTGTACACAATAGGATTAGCCCCACAGAGGCTATTCCAGGCAGGAAATAAAAAAAGAACAAAGAGGCTTTAACAGAGGAGCATGGCTACTACAGAGAGAAACCACCCAACCCAAAAACTGGCGTTATAAACAAAGAAAGGAGATCTGCACACACCAGGACTAAATGCACAATGGAACAAAATATATAATTAGCTTGTTTCAATGAGGTATACAGAACTTGTTCTAAATCCACTGAATTTAAAAAATGGTTTGTCAATCTTGATAAACGGAAAGATAAAAACCAACTATAGTGTTGTAACGTACGTGTGAATTGATTTATTAGCAGAAACGGTGTTCAGATCAAGGAAGAAGCCTGTAAAATTCTAGTAAAACTACCTCCATTAGGGACTTCCGTGCGGCGGAGCTTGTAAACGGCCGCTCGTTTTGGTGGTTCCCTCAAGCCTCTAACTCAGCTGATAATATTCCAGCACTGAACAAATACTCTGTTGTAGATATCTGGTAGGATAACTGCAGCAGGATGCGAGCAAACTTCATATCTAGAACGAGAGGCGAGAGCTCCAGTCGCTAAGCTGTGGATCGGCCTTATGCTGGCCCGAGAACACAGAGCTGGTTAGACGCACTGCATCTTTAACAAAAGAGTTTACATTAAAGGGGTTAATAGCCTCCTTTTGCTGTGAATGTGATACCCATAATAGTTTTTTTTAATCTCTTTTGTCCTACTCTATCTTTTTTTCCTTTGACTTTCAAGTTTTTCTCAAACTCCTCAAAGTTTCTGATTTTTACTCTATCAAGCATAACAATCCTAAGAGGTCTTAGGCCAGTAATATAGTGGGCGAGCGCGCCTGTGTGAACGCTCGTGCACGTGACGCACACTTTTTGTGTGTACGGTCCGTGCTGCTGTGAGAGACGCACTTGGAAGGATACTGTGTGTGTCGCTGGGTAGCTGTCTCTCTGTTTGTGTGTGTGTCACTGGGTAACTGTGTGTGTCACTTTGAAGTGGTCTGTGTGTTTGTGTGTCACTGGGAAAGCTGTGTGTGTGTGTGTGTGTGTGTATATATATTATATAATATTTTAAACATTAAAAGACGTGACAATAAATTATTTATTAACATTGTGCAATATTTGATAAATATATATATATATATATAAATATGCAAATATTTCTGTATGCTCATCTGCAGGTCTTAGGCAGGTCTGCAACCCCACCCTTCACCATTATCACCCAGCACACAGCACTTCCACTGCAGCAAGGGATTCTGGGAAATGACATGCAAATGAGCACGCAGTGCCACTTTTTGCTTCAAAAACCATTTTTAACATGGTTCCCTATATATATATATATACATACATACTGTACATACACATACACACATACACACACATTGCAGACTGACAGGTAGCGGCGTGAATATTTACTTTTCTGAGTCTTCCCCCCGGTCGCCCGGCTCCGCACTCACTGCTGTGCGCGCGCGCGCAGCCCTAGCATAGAATGGCTGGCTAACCACAGCCAATAATAAGTGTTGCACGCTCGCACGGTGCAGCAAGCGTGCCCACTATATTACAGGCCTTACCCATATTTATGTGAAGCAAAATATACTATGGGGTCCCAATTCTACCGTAAGTCCTACATTAGCCGGATGTATTAGCAATAATTTGGTGCTCTAAATAATGCTTACGCTTGACTGCGCCTCTAGATCTGACTTTCTCGCTCCCTATATTAGATCTATTAGAAATATTTTACCCCCTCTAGTTACAATGCCTCTTAAGCAACAATGCTCAGACAAGGGGGTGAAAACTGACAAACGCAAAGTATCTTCTGTGATCACGCGGTGTAACTTTATTACTGAGAAGGACTTTGCTATGTCTGAACAAAGTTCAGAAAAAATCTAACTTTAAAAATCCGCTAACGCAACAAAAGAACAAAATATCTTAGTTAGAGCAACGGTACTGAGACATACTGGAGAGGACCAGCGGTTACTCCATGCAGCCAAGCTTCTTGAGAAGCAGCTTAAACTAAATTGTGATCAAAACAAGATCAATGATCTTGAGAATAGATCAAGCCAAGATTATTATCTGCGCATTCTGGGAAATCCAGCATCGGTGCAAAAAAAAAATTTAAACAGGAACTTTTGTCGTTTTATTAAGGAGGAAATATCAACCTTGTTGAAAATCGACTCTCATTATTGAAAAAGCTCGCAAAATGGATCCAACAAAAACCGGGGCAGCTCAAGTCAATTATTATAATGGTAATATTTTATTTGTACGGCGCCAAGACAAATTCTGCAGCGCAGTATGGTATGGCGTTAAGAACAAGAGAAACATCAAAAATACATAAATATATATATCTTATATAACGTATATCTTGTTTGATATTTTTCCTCCTTTGGATCATCAATTTACAGTACACACGAGGACATTAAAAAAATGGGTGTTTCGCTTGCATAACTGTTTAATACGATCTGATTTACCTCATGCAATCTTGGTGACCAAGAGCAGGACAATTACGGGTTTGAAAACTCACATTGCCTTCATTGAAGAAAGGAACTTGAATTGTAAAAAGCACCGAAAGCTTTCTGAATGGGTCTGGGCTGGTTACTCAGCTGCATATCATGGCAGGAAGTGAGATGTTGATATTTTTATAAAGCGTATCCCTGTGACAGGCTATTAATAGTTATGGCTGGGAGACATACGTCCGAGTGCTTCATCCAGCACTCAGAGGGTTAACCCATGAGAAATAGCTGGGCAATCAGGAGAGCAGACACACCTGACAACCAGCAGGAGTTATAAGAAAGCCATTGCTTGCAAGCAGGTGGCTGCCTCATACCACAGAGCTCTCCTATACAACTGCTATGCAGATGGACTTCCACCCCTCTCCCTAAAGGAAAGTAAGACTTTGATATTGTTTTCTGAAATGTTGTGATATATGCTGATAGGCTGGTAATGGGAATATCCCTCCAGTCCTGCGGATAGGGTCTGGGGAAGTAAGTTAGCCCTTACAAAGGGATAGGGGTTTGTTATTTTGTGTTTTTGTATATTTTTCCAGCATTAAGGAACAGGCTCAATAAAGCCAAGATATAATTTCACCCCAATCGGTCTCCATTATATGAACCTCTGTACACGTCTCTTACAATCCCCCTCTGAATTAACCAGCCAATATGTTGATCCAGAGGGCAGAGTTCTTGTTCTTAATGGTAAATTATAGAATGAACTTTTGTTTTAGTTAATACAGTATATATGCTCCTAGCATGCATGACAGAAGTTTTTCCATACTCGGATTGGCAAGTTACTGGCAGAGATGGAGAACAAACTGGTAAAGGTGGAGATTTCGATTAAAAAAATAAACCTAATTGTAGATAAGCAGACACCAAACAACTTCTACATCTGGTTTTACATATCATAGACACTAAATGAATACGAACTATATTAAAAAGCAATTGAATACATCTACCTCACTGATCATGCTCCTCTGTGGTGTACATTGAAACCACTCAATACTAGTATTCAGTAATCAGTAGGTGGAATAGGCCCAGAGGCTGGAGTTTTTACTTCACTCTCAGTCACGATGAGAGTTTTTATTTCAAATTAATAGAGCTTGGAAGGAATTTGCTTTGGACAACTTTTGTCATAGTGACAACCCTGCTGTGAATTCTTGTATTGTGTATATATAGCTATGGCTGTATTGAGAAGACAGATAATGATGCACGTACCATTCAGCAGAACGCCTCCCCACACCAAAATGTACTGAACTAAAGTCATAACACTTCTAATGCTTATATCCCTGGCTGCAGTGGAAGCACTGTATGCTAAGAGATAATGGGGAAAAGCAGGGTTGCAGACATGTCTGTGCTCACAAGTGATATTTTTATTTGCTCAAGCTTGTACATGTAGCCATGTTTAAAAATGGTATACAGTTCTCTCTCATGCTGGCAGTAAACCTGGTAAGTATACAGGATTGCCAGCATCAATCATGGAGGTTTGCCCTCACACCCTGGTGAGGTGTCATATGTACACAAGGGGAGTGGTAACATTATCTGTGTCCACCATTAGTGACATCAGAGATGTGGCTATTCCCTACGTTATATAAGACACAGCCCTGCCCAAAGTTAGAGTTCTGAACTTGTAGTTCAAGAGTGTGGTTCTACAGTAAGCAGTTAAGGTTAATCAAGGTCTGCAGCAGTAAGGCTGGCAGGCCCAGAGAGAGTGTCTACACTGTGTCCAGGGACCTGGCACAGGTGGTGATCTCCCTGAGGGGAGAGGTGATCCAACTCCATTGGGTGGGCAGAATCTTCTGAAAGACAGTGCTGTAGAAGAATGAGCGGCTGAGCTGACCCCTGCGAGGGGCAGTCTGCCTGAACCAGCAATAAAGATGCCCTTATTCACCAAAACCCTCATGTGTGAGTGTGGAGTTACTCAGCAGAGGAAGGCACCAAGTAGGAGTTCCTCATCAGATCCATCTCCCTGCGGACGCAGAGATCCTGATGAGGTGGAGGCGCTGCACTGGATATAGGTAGGACTCTAAGCACACTACCTCAGCGCCTGTCTTGCTGATATCCCCATAACAACATCATGCGGAAGACTCGGGAGTCCTGTAGCCAACAGGTGAACCACTAGAGACATCCATGTAATGGGGACCGGTTAGACCACAGGGCCCAATCTGAGATTGGGGGGGTCTAGGAGGGTCCAGAAAAACCGTTACATTTGGAGGCAAGCTGCTGAGATCTGCATCAACAGGACAGGCTTTTGCTGGGCTCACTAGAAAACAGGGAGAGTGTATGCTGCCAGTCAGTGCTGTGTTTGGGACGAAGCCTAGGGGTAGTCAGGGGGCCTGATGGAATTGTAAGCTCGCAGGGACGACCAAGGATCCTGGAAGGAGTTAGTGGGTCTGGAGACAGGGCTATAGCTGTTCTAGTCACCTTGAGGCAGCTAGTTGGTAGGATGCTTAAAGGGATAGCCTGTTAACAGGGGTCAGGAATCCTGGAGAGGGTCTGCGCTAGGCTAGCCAACAGTAGGTAGACGCCCCAGTACTGCATGGAGAAGCCAGAGTACTGTAGCCCATTCTAGACCACTTACCACAGAGCACAGACTGGAGGGAGGAGTACACAGCATACACTGAGAGAGTGAGCCTAGCCTGAGGTAGTGCAACACGAGTCAGACTTACATCAGGTACACAGGTGGTGCATCGGGCATTCTTTATTGCATCGGTATGGTAGCTGCCCCGCAGAAAGGAGCTTTATGTGCGATAACAGAAACAAATACAGTGAAAAGATGGCGACCTCAAGAATGGAGGATCCGCGCGGTGCGGAGAGTCCAAAATGGCGGACGGAGGCAGATGGAGGGAGCACACGTGGTGTGCGTTCCACTAAAGAGCAAGCGGCAGAAGGGACTTTTGCAAGCATGCTGTGGAGTGGCGCCAAGGCTGTGGCCGCGCCGTTTTGGTCCTGCTTAGGACCGCGGGGTGCTACCCCGGAGGACAGTATTGAGGACATTGTGGTGGTGTGTGGAAGGAACGGAGAATCTGCTCGCCAGACGGCAATGCCTATGCAAAGATCCACCTCAATTGCAATTGTGAATGGCCGGGCAAACCAAGATGGCGGCTCCCGCTTCCCTGGGAGACCGCGTGGGCCGGATGCGGAAAACTCTGCAAATGCAAAAGTTGCAGACAGTTGGCTGGGATTGGCGCCAAGAAGAGAACCCACCCTGATGGGGGGTATGACGCGAAAGCTGTGACGCGCCCTCATGGACAGTGACAGGCTCAGCGCCAGTGCTGGGTCACCCTGTAAACTTGTGGGACCCTCCCCTAATATCAACCAGGGGGAGTGGTTTCCAGTTGTGCCAAATGCAGGTGTAGCTGGTGGAGGAAGGAGTTATCAAACCAACCCCTGCACTTCAGTTACGAGGAGCCAGTGAACAGAGCAGACCACTACAAAAAGTGTCTCCTATAGTCAACATGGCCAGCCAAGCCGAAAAGGAAATGGACATTTCTGCCCACCCCTACTAAGCTCCAGGAGGCTTCCTGGTGCTCACAGCGGGTGTCAAAGAAACCATCATGTGCCTATGTATGCAGTGCCGACTGCCGGGTGGTGCAGTGAGCACAGCAGCCAGGTGCCCCCAGTGTGGCATTCACTACTTATGGGCCGTGCAGTAATTCATACCTGGACAGACCGTGGAGGCGGGAGCGGACACAGCCATGCTGACGGCTGAAGCCCCGCGGGCAGCCTGGAAAGAACCTGTGGATCCCGGAGCATGGGGATCACTCCTAATGATTAAAACGGAGCCTGAAGAAAAAGGGGCCTACAAGCGAGGTGAGAACCGAGAACCTCACAATCGGTCCCCGACGGGAGTGCCTCTCCCCGGGTCGGAGTTCGGCTCCTCGGACGAGGAACAAGCGACCCAGACACCGGTGGTGACGCGCCTACCGGCGGACCACTACAGCGGTGCTGTGGAGGAAACGGCACTTACCTGTGTCGCTGCGGAGCGGAGTCTCAAGTCGCCCGTGCAGAGGCAACCGGAGAGGCGTAGTCCCATGGCCGTGGTGACTGGCGGAGCAGCCGGAGGAGAGGAACCCATCCCGAGCCGACGGAGCGGTGAGCGACATCCTTGCCCTCCACAGGCGCCGGTGGTGGCGACGGCGGAGAGAGGCCTAGTCCAGGCCCGAGCGGAGCGGAGAGCAGGACCATCACTTCTGGCGGCGCATGTCGCTTTGGAGGAAGAGGTTCCGGTGAGGAGCCCAACCCAAGATGGTGGCGGTTAGTCCCGCGAGATTGATGACATCACATCCGGCGGACACAGCAGAGCTGGGTGGAAGATGGCCTCGCGACCAACCAGCTGTACCAGATCGCCTGGATCCGGGAGGAGCTGGCAGGCCCTGCAGAAGCCTGGGAGCAGTGAGACGGGAGAACTGGAAGGCCAATCCAATGGCACCAGGCAAGGTAGCATGAAGTTGCGGGTCGTAGCCCCACGGATGCCATCAGTATTTCCCTATGCCCAACCCCCGGCCATAGTTAAAGCCCCTGCCCCTGTCACTTTTTCCTATGGGTCCCAATCCAGCCAAGGGTTGTCTGGGGAGTCCCAAATCTAATTCGGATGAACGGACTGGGGAGAACTTGGACTGGGGAGAGTGCTTTACGTCGGATGATGGGTCGGGGGGGTGGAATGTACACACGACAAGTGTCTTGTTCCAGCGAGTGTACCAGTACCGCAAGTGTCACCAGTAGGCCCAAAAGATTAGGGTCAAATTCCCGATCTACCGGTTCCTCGGGAATATCCTCCGGGGGAGAACAAGAGGACAGTGAGGGTACTGTGGCAGTACCAGAAAGTGCCGCAGAAAGAGAGACCAGGTGGTGTGCGCCCAAGTTCGAGGGGTATGAGGCCTGGCTGGACCGCACTAGATTTATTTTAAGGAAAGAGGGGGTCGTAGACTACTGGTGGGGAGTAGGGGAATTTACAGAGGATGAACGCCTAGAGGAGCTTAGGCTTAGGTGGCACGACATACACACAGGGGTAGTGGACCCCAAGAGGACAGCCAGATTCAGGGACCCCGTGGAGCCTGATGAGCCGTTGTCATGGGTGCTGCCAGGCAGGGCAGGTAACGCCAGATTGATCAGATCTAGTAGGGCTGAGCGGGCCATAGTTATCAGGTATAAAAAATCCCACGGGTTGGAGTATCCCTATGTACCTGAGCCCTTAATGCAGGAGTTTGAGGATGGGAGGAGTGCCTGGTTGAGGGAAACCATTGAGGAGTACATCAGGACGAAAGGTGGTGGATTCTCTGCTCACAAGACGGAGGAAAGGATCATTCAGCTTATGAGGGTATGGAGCATTGGGCGTAACGTCTACATGCACAGGGTAGAATACCGACCAGAGAATGGGCTACCCAGGGAATATAGCATCACCGTTAAGGATATGGCGGGTAGAGAGGTACGGAAGCCAGATCATAGGCACTATTATTAGGATGAGATACTGGGGGTTCTCCTAAGGAGCAGTGCGGTCTGCTGGTCAGCACGCACTGTATATGTTGGTTTATCATGAGAAAACTGTAATGTAATTATATATCATGTGTTGTTGTGTTTTGCAGTGCTGCCTGGAGGAAGATCTGACAAATTTAGGTCCCAGACGGGTCGTTGGGATTCACCAGGGGGAGAATGTAGCCATATTTAAAAATGGTATACAGTTCTCTCTCATGCTGGCAGTAAACCTGGTAAGTATACAGGATTGCCAGCATCAATCATGGAGGTTTGCCCTCACACCCTGGTGAGGTGTCATATGTACACAAGGTGAGTGGTAACATTCTCTGTGTCCACCGTTAGTGACATCAGAGATGTGGCTATTCCCTATGTTATATAAGACACAGCACTGCCCAAAGTTAGAGTTCTGAACTTGTAGTTCAAGAGTGTGGTTCTACAGTAAGCAGTTAAGGTTAATCAAGGTCTGCAGCAGTAAGGCTAGCAGGCCCAGAGAGAGTGTCTACACTGTTTCCAGGGACCTGGCACAGGTGGTGATCTCCCTGTGGGGAGAGGTGATCCAACTCCATTGGGAGGGCAGAATCTTCTGAAAGACAGTGCTGTAGAAGAATGAGCGGCTGAGCTGACCGCTGCGAGGGGCAGTCTGCCTGAACCAGCAATAAAGATGCCCTTATTCATCAAAACCCTCATGTGTGAGTGTGGAGTTACTCAGCAGAGGAAGGCACCAAGTAGGAGTTCCTCATCAGATCCATCTCCCTGCAGACGCAGAGATCCTGATGAGGTGGAGGCGCTGCACTGGATATAGGTAGGACTCAAAGCACACTACCTCAGCGCCTGTCTTGCTGATATCCCCATAACAACATCATGCGGGAGACTCAGGAGTCCTGTAGCCAACAGGTGCACCACTAGACACATCCATGTAATGGGGACCGGTTAGACCACAGGGCCCAATCTGAAATTGGGGGGGTCTAGGAGGGTCCAGAAAAACCGTTACAAACGCATGAAAAAAAATAATCCAAATACCTGTAATAAAAAATCTACGTTGAAACTAAAAAGAAACGTAAGTGACTTTTTTACCCTCTTTTATTGAAAAGTTTTGTTTTACAAAAAAATCTCAACATAATGGACATATTTAATCAAAGCAAACTGTTTCCAAGTGAATTTACCATTACATAAATAATCTAATTTAACAGAAGAACAACATATCTTAAACATGGCATACACTACAACTTAAAAAGAAATAGACAGTTGTAAATTAAACAAAATAAACCCCCAAAAAACAACGTACATGCCTCACTTATTGCTTAGTGTCATTTTATTTTTGTGTTTATGGATTTGCGTGTGTAATTTAGATCCGTAACCAGATCTTCATATATTTCACATACACAGGAAATGTGCAATATTTACCATATGGAATGTATACAACAGGCAAACAGTTTGTTTCACTTCAATTTATTTACCAACACTGAAAAATGTTTCATAATTTCGGTCTTCTGCAAGGAAGTTGAAGAGCTTAGATATTGTTCCCATCTTATAAAGTTACTTTCAATGGATCTTGACCTCTTAAAAGTAAATAATAAAAGCCACATTTTACCATTGTAATAATTAAAATAGTAAAATGTTTAGTAATTTAAATAAGAACAATAGATGTAACATTCCCATGTATATGATTTGTAGTAGCAGAGATTGGGTAAGACACAAACCCCAACAAAATTAGTGGGATTCTGCTTTCTTTCAATCCTATATTTAAGACAATAATGATTATTTTAAAAGTCTAATTTCTGGAAAAATGGCAAACTGTTCTTAATTTCTTAGGAGGCCTTCATCATTTCAAATACAGGGAGTCTTACAAAATATCCCACAATTTAAAATAACTGAAGTATAGATTTTTGGCAGAATTGTTTACATCTATCAATAATTTCAGGTCCATTTATGAATCTGTATAATAAACAGTTACCAAAAAAGACAGACTAGGAAGACCCTGCCTCCTTCTGCCCTCTCTCTTCCGAACTTTGATTATAAGTTAACACATGTAGAGGTATCAGTACCGTGTTAGCCGAGCTTCAATAATCACAAAATAAATAGATGATACTGTTCTGTGGCTAACGAAATGCTTTTATTTGTGCGAGCTTTCGAGATACACTGATCTCTTCTTCTGGCGATGTTACAATGAATGAAGCAAGCAAAAGGTATACTTGTCTCTTGGAATGTTATCTGTGCTAGTCCTTCCCCCGGTGTGGATGTGTTTTATGGCTAGAGGTGTCAAAGGGTTCCTGAAAGCAAGTGATGTAAGAGTGTGTGTGTGTATCAGTGTGAATAAAAATGAATGGAGAGCCCACAGTATATACAGTACTTTACAAAAGGTGTGTGTGGAGTGGGAGTGGATATAAATGGTGTGGGTCTGTGGATTAAGTTAACACAAATTCACAAGTACATTTTACCTGCTTTGATATGCAAGCATCCAGGGCCGCCAACGGGAGGTGGTGGGGGGGAAGAGCCAGGACAGCTATCCCGGGCCTGGCAGCTGTAGGGGGATTGGACGGCGCTGGAAGTTAGGCCCAGGCAGAGATGGGGCCCAACATCCGTGTCTGGCTCCCGGGCCTTTGTTGGCTGCCAAGCACATGCTTGCCCTAGCTACAGCCTGGCCTTCAATGGAAGCCCCACCCGTACGAGCGTCAGTTGGTGCCGGAAGTTGGGTTCCACCGGAAGTCAGGCCCAACTTTTGCCAGCGGGATCGGTGCGCCACTGGCACTTTTTCCGCATGGATTTGCACAAGTTGCAGCTACTAGAATATCCCACATGGTCTCAAACTACAGACCTATCTCTATTCTACTGTACCTCAATTATTCAAAGTAAAGTAAAAATGCGTTAATCGCGAACTACGCAACTTTAATAAAAAGTCTACATTTCTTAGTCAATTCCAATCTGGCTTCCGACTAAATCACTCAACAGTAACTACTCCGTCTTAAAAATGTGCAAGGAGATCCAATGTGTTTTTTTCCTTTGGCCAGATAAAAGTATTGGAGTCATTGAGAATCTAGCAGACAGTGAATCTGTATTTTAAAAAAATGTTTTTTGAACAAATCAAAGAAAAATTTAATGAACCAAATTTTTGCTTGCATATTTTCAAATATGACACTATTTAGAAATAGTTAAATAGTCTCTCTGAAAGAGTACTAGATTTATGGAAGCAGAACTGCAGATTTCGAAATCTTCACATTTCACGGGACTGCCTAAAGGCTGGAACTGGAGAGTCTGGGGGATCTAGTTTCTGGTTACAATTAAGTAAGTTCCATCTCCTACCAAATCTTAGGATCTGAGACAGATGAAATTCAAACTTTTACACAATTTTGTGACACCAGCACAGGTTGAAATATTTAAAACAGAATACCGAGATACCTGCTTTAAATGTAATCAGCCTAATGCTAATCTCTTCCATTGACTGGCGTCTCGTAGAAAGATAAAACATTTTTGGAATAAAGTGCTGCATTATATAAATGTCATGTGTAGAATAAAGTTTATGCCCGAACATGGACACTTATATTTTTAGAGATTTGTTTTACTGGAAAAGGTGATGGTGCTCTATATGTGGGTCTAGTCCTCACAGCTCACAATGCACAATCTTTGGTTGAAAGATTTCCGTCAACAATAAATCTAATAGATATATTAGTATTTTCTATCGTGGCTATTGAAAGATTTGACTAATTTGCAGACAGAGAAAATCAAGTATCCTTTTTAAAAAAAAATAAATGGGCACTAACTATGCAGTACAGCAAGACATTGTTAGATCATTCAGGGGGGTCCGCTCTCCCCCCTCCTGAATGCGGGATGTTGCGGGGTCTGAGATGCAGGAAGGAAGCACAGAGGGAAATCCCTTCCTCTGCAGGTGGGCGGGGCCTGGGTCCGGGGCCTGGGCCTTGAGATGCCATAGGAAGGACAGAGGGGAAAGTCCTTCCTCAGCAGGAGGGCGGGGCCAAGGTCAGGGGGCGTGGCCTCAAGTAGTGCAGCGTAGGGCTGGAGTTGCAGCCTGAGGGACAGGCTGGGAAAGGTGAGAGGGAGGAAAGGGGCGGGCCTCAGTCGGTGGGCGGGGCTGGAGCTGCAGCCTGAGAGACAGGTTGGGATAAGTCAGAGGGAGGGGAAGGGTTAAATCACAGGGATAAAAACAGACATGAAAAGAAAAGGATACAGGAAGGAAGAGACACAGAGAGAAAACGAAGTACAAGAGAGAAATACATAAGAGGGAAAAGAAAGACATTAGAGAGACAGACAGACAGACATGAGGGGGAAAAAAGACAGAGAGACATGAGGTGACCCTGAAATTATTTTTGCCTGGGGGCCCATATATGTCTAGCTACGACACTGATAGAAGGTATATTTATGTTTTTATTCTTTAGATTATTATTATTATTATTTCTCCTTCATGTAAAATGCTATTTGTTGAAAATGCTCAATAAAGAAAAAAAGCTAATAAAAACTACCACCATTAATCTGGCTCTCTACATATTGTCAAAGATAGTTGATAGTCATTAAGTATATTAAAAATAAAATGTTTAGACTGCTAGTGTTGCTGCATGCTCCTTCCATGGTGTCCACATTTTCTTTATTTTGTAACGAGGTCGGGTCATGAAACAGAACACAGGTAATTCTCCTTCAAAAGAGTGTAAGAGGAAAGGGGAAAGATAAAAGGATGAAAGAAATGGGAAGAGGTAAATAGTCTTCTGAGACAAAGACAGAGGAGAAAACATATTGATGGGACAGAGATTAGATAGAAAGAGGTTTGTTAGAAGCAGAAGTGAAATTGGCTCATGCAGCCTTGTTAGTCCGGTTGAAATTGTAGGTAATACCTCTTATCTGAAATGACAATATATTTTAGACTAGCGTTGGAATGCAATGCTTTCTTCCTCAGGTCAGACAGATCTTCTAATTATTTGTAGCACCGTTAAGGATTCGGTGTGTGGGGGGAAATGGACAGAGAAGTCAGTGCACAAAGAGGGAAGAGGAGATGCTGAGATACTTAAAAAATATATATAGGGTAGAGTTAGAGTGAAAGATTGTAAAGGAAAATGGGCCAAATTTACTAAGTGGTGCTATTTCACAAGACACCTCCTGGCCCGCTACGAGATAGGTGGCAAGATGCTTAAAGGTGTAATTCCCCTTAGTTCAAATTGCCTAACGTTCATTTTATTCTTCTGATCACACACTTGGTAAAATACTCTAGCATTGATGCAGAGACTTTTTTGTAAGGATGGCGTAGTCCTATAAACGATTATTACTTTGAAACTTCTAAAACGGAATAATTCATACCCGATTTACTGAAGTTTTACAATACAAATGTAACCAACACACTGACACAAGTTATTTGTGAGATTTTATGTACATCTCCCGGAATTTTGCGGCTCCTTCAAATTGAAAACCACACAATAACGTGCTAAAGCGTACAACAGTGGAAACGCGTTATTGTGCTATACCAAGTGTGATAGTGTTGTCTACATCTGTATCTCCCCAACCCATTCCTCCGAAAATTACAAATAATCACAGTATAAACATTGAGCTTTGCTGCACTTGTTCTGGGTTGACAATTCTGTACCTACATTTCAGTTTACATTTGCCAAGTTATTTGAAATTGATTCTATTCAAAATGTTAAAATATGTAGTTGATATGATCACATAGAAAACATGTTTACCAAACTCTTACACATTCAGCCACGTAGTAAAGTACCATGATGGAGCACATGCCCTCTCCAAAGCTCTTAAACAATAGAGATGTGGAAAGTGTTCTCCCAAGGTCGAGAACCAGAAGAAAACTGTTCTTCCCTCATTCCCCTTTGAGGCACAGCGAAGCATTTAATAAGGAAACAAAAGTGATGATAAAACGTTTACGACTGCATTTCGGATAATTTCACACCTCTCTATTTAAAACTGCCCTTTAAGGCCACCTGCATGACAGATCCCAAGGGATTCCCAGAGGTGGCTGCATTCATCTTTCTATAGAATACCTGTAAATCCATTTGACATTAAAATGAGAGAGATATAAATTAACTCATTCTGTGCTGGACGTTACTGACAAAATCTAATTCAACTAAAGATGTGCTCTGCTGAAGTACTTATGCATTCAAACGTAATCTGTTAGTCACTCCTAATTGTCCACAAACCCACAGTTGTGCTCTGTGCTAGGCACCAAGTGACAGAACAGTTCATGTTAATCCTGAAAGAAATCTTCTGTAACATTGAATGGTTGTCACAAATGTTAAAGTATCTGCAGGAGGAGGATTAGCCACAGGTTTGAGATTACAATCAGATGACCATGGGTAGATCATTTTACCTCCCTTTTACCCCTGGTATCAGTGCTTAAAACCTCTGTGAGCTCCGGAGGCTTTTTCTTTTTAAACTCGTATCGTTCTACTTCGTGCAGTGCGATATGCTCAGGCTGCACTGCAGTATATCCAAACAAGAAATCATTTTGCTTAGCATGAGATGGCTCAAGGCAATGTATTTCCACTGAGCAAAGCAGTCTCAGGGAAATCAAGTTCCAGGATTCTCCAGTCTTTGTTTAAATAATTGACGAAGGAAAGTCATTATAAATGTTAGATTAAAGGAGCAATGCAAGCAATATCCTACATGTATTTCTTTAAAATAAATCATTTCTTTAGTATTATTCCCATGATCTGTTATTTATGTTATCTGTTATTTATTTGATTACCACGTGTATTACTGCTGTGAAGCGCTATGTACATTAATGGCGCTATATAAATAAAGACATACAATACAATACAATTACATAATACTTCTTTTTTAATTTTAAAATTCAACTCAATGCCATTTTTAATGAGTTTTAATACACTGAGCATTTTTTTATTTCTGTTTGTGATAATTTGATGCCAATATTCCCAGCAGTATAAGCTGCAAACTGTAACAATAGATAATGCTACCTTCGTAATATAAGAATGCATTGTAGCTGTTGAGTTACACTTACTGAAGGATTGATTTGAAACTGAAAAGCAGTCATTTATGGAACCCTGGGAAGCAGGATCTTTGCTGATCGATCATGGGAGAATGAATCGATCTCGATCTTAGGTAATTATTTTTCAATAAAGGTAATAAAAGGATGCATATATTAACAGAAAAAAAGTTTTATTTTTTAATTTAAGCAATTGGATTGCCTCTTTAAAAGGTAAGCTCACAAAAAAAGATGTTTTGTAAACAAAATAACAATGTATACAGAAGACGGATAACCCCTCTTAGGCTTGTTCTATAGTAGGTGCGGGCGCGCGGGCACCTGTGCGAACGCACGTGCACGTGACGCACACTTTTTGTGTGTATGGTCCGTACTGCCGGGAGCGACAGGTTTGCAGTAGTCTGTAGGTTTGTATATGTGTATATATGTGTGTGTGTGTGTGTGTGTGTGTGTGTGTGTATGTGTGTGTGTGTGTGTGTGTGTGTGTATGTGTAGATTGTGTGAGTTATTAATTTATTATATATTTTTAAAATTAAAAAAAAAACACGTTATGTAAGAATAAATTATTTATTAACATTGTACACACACACACACACACACACACACACACACACAAAACGTGTCAGCCGGCTCCATGCTCACTGCCGTGCGCGGCCCTAGTATAGGACGGCTGGCTATCCACAGCCAACTATAAGTGCCGAGCGCGCACGACGGAGCAAGCGTGCGCACTATATTACGGGCCTTAATGCCAAAAACTTCCTCTGCTCAGTAATTGTTTTGTATTCCCCTCCCCCCACGTTTCTTGAGCTCAAACGGTGATATCTATGGATGAAGAAATTTTTTGTAATTTCCCGAAGGAATTGGGAAATAGAATGATCACTGGTATAATCAATGCCAATGAGACAAAGGCTGAGGGGAAATCTCTCTGCCGATCGGCTGCCTTAGCCAGCGGAATGTGACGTTTAGCCACGGTTGTTCGCCCATTATATGCATCAAGACATTGCCGGTTAATGGCAAACATCAAACTCCCCACATCAAACATACAGTAGTCACATATGCAGTTATTTAATTTTTTTAACTAAACTGTCAACAGTAGATATATGGGCTGTTTTTTGTATTTCAATCTCTTTGGCAAACATTACTTTTGTGCAGTTACGTTAAAAGGGCAATCCACCCTAAGACCATGGTAAACTAATTGTTGTGATCTGTTTAAAGCAGAAATCCATGCTCTTTTTTAATTGTTAAAGCCTAAATTGAAGAATACGGGTCGCCAGAGCTGAACCCCATTAATTTCAGCTCCAGGGACTCCCTGCTTTCAGAGATAGTTTCCTCCATAAGGGCTGCCGGTAGCCGCTCTGCTCGGCTACCAGGGTTCATGTTATGGTGGCGTTTCAAAGCTCCCGTGCCTTGCAGACCAATAAGAAGCCGTGATGTCATCAGGTCCACCTGGTGCAGGAGCTTCCAACTTTAATGCCCTGGTAGCTGAGCAGAAGCAGAGCAGCTCCGGAGACCCCCCGCTCCCATCCTGGGGGGGAGGGGGGAGAAAGTGCTTGAGTTGCTCCATCTGGGTAATTGATAACTTTTTTTCCCGCCACCTAAAAGTATTTGATATTTATTTGTTAAAGTTAGACTGTGATGAGGACAGGGTGGGGATAAGGGTAAAGAAAACACTTGATTGACATTCAGAGGCCCTTAAGAAATGAAACTGGCCCACTATGTGGGATTGCACCTTTAACAGGTCTTTCTCAAACACTTTGGTGCTGGAAAGGCTTACAACACCAAGACCAGATTACACTAAATCAGATCTTAGAGTACTGGGCATTTTGCCATGTAAAAAGGCGAATGGAATCAATGATGATTAACCCTCACTGGATCAGAATGATGCTTTTCAATGTTCTAAATTATTGTAATAATTGTACTTATAAAACATATTGCAGGTTCATGACACGTGCGTTACACAAAACCCAGTAATCACAGGGTTTGTAACATGTGGCTCCATCATTTTCCTGAATACAGAGACATGAACATCCAGACTCAAGGACTGCAAACTGTACACATAGAAAAAACAGTACGGTAAAGTCTGAACAGTAAGAGCTATTAGCTAATATGAGCCTACTTTGTTTTTTCTCTCCATCTGTGTTTGTTTAATGAGTTTTGTCAATTTACAACATAGCTTTTTCACTCCTTTTTTCTAAATCTCATTAGAGATTAAATACTAAAGTGCATATCCCAAAGTTATTACTTTACCAACATTTTCATAAATACGTCAGATGGAAGTGCAGAGCATAAGGAAACTAGATTATTAAACTCATTTGTGTGAATTAGACTGTGTTTGAAAGGCATTACAAAAATCCTTACCATTTAAAGGCAATTACATTCAACTATCATGTTACCAGAAGTCAACAGTAGATAAAAATCTCAAGTGGTTAACACGAGAGGAGAATTACAGGGAAAAAATCTGTTACTTAAGAACACTGACTTTTTAACAATTTCTGTAGTTGTATGTGAATACCTTTTCAGCGGCAAGAATAGAAGACATTTTATATATGGAAAAGTTCCCTAAAAGCTGCTTGTTTCCTTCAGGTGAGTCATCTGATTACACGGATTATGCCCTTTCCGTGCATACCTTTCTGTACTCTTTGTTCTACGCAGTATCTATGAAATCCAAAACTTTGTTCTACTTAACAATTTCCTACCAAGAATGCAAAATGGGGCCGTTTCTAAGAACTGCCCTGTTATAACAAATATAAACTAATGTATGTACAACATTTACGCCATCACAGAGATTTATATTATATTTTAAAAAAAAGTTAACACTGGTTCTCTAAAAAGGGATTCCTTATAGCAGGTAATATTTTTGATTGAGCCAGCACAACGACAGATTCATGTTATAACGTAAATTAGGTTTTAGTAATCCACGTATACCTTACCTAGATGAATTGTATACAGTATATTTGTTTCTAATCAGAAAACTGCCGTTAAAGCAGCAATAAATACAACACCCCCCCCCCCTTTTTTTTCTTCTTATTGGTATATGTAAAGGATGTGGCAATGTATAATTCTACATTCTTACCTAAACTGGCAATCATTTGGTGCTCCTGTTATAAATCTGTCAAAATCATGATTGTGTGCCTAACATAATGGCTGCTTCAGTTAGTGTTACTCAACAACTACAACGTATCCTTATATGACTACGGTAACACTATCTATTGTTACAGTTTACTGTTCAAACTACTGGGAACATTTGCAACAAATTATCACAAATAGGAAAGTGTTGCAAATATCTTGCACTGCTTGGGAGTTGGGCTAAAAGCTGCTACAGATATCAAAGGATGCTTTAATGTATGGGATGTAATCCCAGTGTTCAGGGCTCAGCTATCCTGGGTACATATGTATGGATGTACACTGAATCACAGCCACCGGACCCCACGGGACCACACACTCTCTTCAAAGGATGCTTTAAAACTCATTAGATCAGAGGTGCGCAAACTTTACAGTCTTAGCCCCCCTCTCTCTCGGCTCCGGCGTCAAATGACACCGCGGGGTCATGTGACATCACGTTGCCATGGCAACACAATGTCACGTGGCATCATTTGCCGCCGGGTTGCCATGGTGACACATCACCTGAATCTAATGTAAGGGAATATTACAGAGTCCTTGCGCCTTCCCTCCCCCAGTATTTAATTTAAATTCCTTCGGAGAAGTGTGGGGCCACTGTAACCGCCGCGCCCACTTCACAAAATCTCACGTCCCCCCATCCCAGTTTCTGCACCCCTGCACTAGATTTTCAGCATGTTTTGTCTATAGTTCTACTTATAGCTCAAATATAACTTGTATTTATGTATGTATATTTGTATGTGCATATCTCATATAATGTACACAGACGTAATACCAGGAACTATAATACAAGAAGTACATAAAGCATAAGCACAATATAAAAATCAAATCACTTCCCCACAAATTTCTTACAATGTAAGTGGGGTGAGCCGCAAAATACACTGTAAGTAGCTAGGTAAATTGAGTGAATGATTGTAAGAGTAAAAAGATTACAAAATAATCATCTGCCGCTATAGTACTAAACATATTAAACACTTTACAGAAATAGTATACCAGCCATACTGCTGGGAAATATGGTACCAAATTGTGAGAACTTCACTAAATAAAGGCAAATAGTGGGAGAAAGGAGTCCCTGTCCCAAATAGCTGACAATCCAAGTGGTATTTAGGGTATATTTACACAGACTCAGATCAACTGTTATGTGAATGATCATATGTTCATTGGATTTACAAAAGAACAACTATATATAGTATATACCTAGCCAACCCCTGAAGAAGGTCCCTCTGGGGACCAAAACATTGGGCCTCTAACTTATGAATATGAGACCAATAAATGTTAATCTTTTTTTGCATATATGTGTCCAGTGCTGGTTAGGACTGCTCCTTCCCGAAAATGTCATAAATAAAAATAAATAAATAAAAATAAAGTATTTAGGGAGACCGCACAAATACATATTTGATAAATAGAATGTGTATGTTAGAGGAAAGAAAGCATATCTGGTTTGTATAGGTAACATGAGAAAACATCTATTAAAATGAAAAGGTGAGTTGGCAGAATGTTCTTGGAGTTGGCGAGGAGGAGGAGCTCGGTGTCTATAAAGCAGAACGGAATTTCAAATCTATAAACAATGAGCAAGAAAGGTTCCGTGCATGGGAAAGCAGTGGAAACATGAGGAGCAGAGATTAAACAGTCTTCAGCAGAGCACAAGACAGGCCAGGACACAGAAGATGAGAAGGGAGATATCAGGAGAGACGGGAAGTGTCAAACTTTGAAAAAGGGGAGGATCATTTGGTAATTAATAAGGATTTTAATAGGAAGGCAGGAATGTAATTTCTGGAGGAGGGAAGCGGAGGCCGTTCAAAGAGAGAGAGAGACACTGGATTCCTGGAGTAATTACTGGTTAATTTTTAGACTGGGAAACATCCCAGTCCCGATGTGGCTATGACGATGGTTGTTCTGTATAAATCTCTCATGTACCTTTAAAGAAAAGCCACATCCCCATTAACTGTACACTTCAATGTACCGTTTTCAAGGTTCTGATACCAGAATCATTATTGAGACTAGAGAACAGGTATGACAGGATATATATATACATAGACTAAGATCAACTGTTATGTGAATTGTCATATGTTCCATGGATTTACAAAAGTACAACTATATATAGTGTACACCTAGCCAACCCCTGAAGAAGGTCCCTCTGGGGACCAAAACATTGGGCCTCTAACGTATGAATATGAGACCAATAAATGTTCATCTTTATGCATATATGTGTCCAGTGCTGGTTAGGACTGCTCCTTCCAGAAAATGTCATTTTTCTAACTGTTATGATTTTTTACATACACGCCTCTGTCTTCAGGACACCAACAAGGGAGTGCTACTATCTTTGTTGCCATATTCATAGGATTATACATACGTTTTAACTTTTTGTAATAGGTTTCAGAATTTAAAAAAAGCACTACATTTGCACTATTACCTACTTCAGCTCAACACGTCTAACAATTAAATATAATTTACATAACATATTGAATAAAGGCCCACATTCTGTATACAATGTGATACTAGTTACTTTACTCATAAAGGCCAAGGATTATATAAATGCAATACTGTTCACTGACAGTGCAACATTTACTCACCAATCCTTATTCTGGATGTCAATGCTCGTAGTCGCTCTTAGTCATATTTGCAGACAATGTATTTACTTTTGTATGTATTTTTATGAGAAACGGATGTATTAAACAGAAATGAAAGAAAAGAAATACAGTGCGCAACTAATAAAACCTATATAACTACTATCCTACTGAAAGTGGAATTGTGAAATTAATCTATAACAATCTTAGTGACACCGTTAACCTTAAAGTGTATAATAAAACATACAATAACTGTGTTAACAATTGGTGGCTGCAGCTGTAGAAGGTCAGGGTGGCTCAACACTCCAACAACACTAAACAGACAGGAAACAGAAAAACACAGCGCAAAACCGCATGGTTAAGTATATCAAAATGTAATTATATATAAAAAAGGTGAGTATTCAGCGTACATTGAGGTAAAAGAAACAAGCGCATTGAGTGCATCAAGCACAACAGGTTACCACACTGTAGTAGATGTCGTGATTTACTGGTAATCTCAATTAGAAAGGTTCGTGATGTTAGCCTCACGGTCTCGGTGGAAGGTATTACTGGAACTCCGTCTCTCCCGTGGTCTCAGCCTCATCAAGGGAAGATTCCTCTCGGGAACATCGGTGTGTAGGTGCTCGCACAGCAGAATCGCGTCGCTACTGAGTGACGTCACAGCGACACGGATGGTAGTCTCTTCCGCAAACGTAATGCAGGAATCAGTTCAAGGCGGAACAAAGTCTCGATCTCACCAATGCAGTGATAATGAAAGCTAAAAGTCACGGAACTGGTGACTAAATTAGCCACTCGGCATATAGCGAAACTGGAAGTGGGGCTAAAAAAATCGTAGCAAGAGAAGGACTTATCCTACGCGTTTCATAGCAATCACCGCTACTTCATCAGGGAACGTAGCAGTGATTGCTACGAAACGTTGCTTGATGCACTCAATGCGCTTGTTTCTTTTACCTCAATGTATGCTGAATATTCACCTTTTTTATATATAATTACATTTTGATATACTTCACCATGCGGTTTTGCGCTGTGTTTTTCTGTTTCCTGTCTATTAAACAGAAATGCCTGGATTGACTGTATTCAATTCTATAACAGTATGTAAGCTCTCAGGAACAGGGCCCTCACTACCTTCTATACCCGTTTGCGCTTGTCTGTCCTTACTTGTATGTCATTATGTTTATGTACTTGATGTCACTGTGCATCCCCACTGTAATAATATTAATATTGTAAGTGTATGGTAACATTTTGTACTATAAAACACATCACCACAGCTCTCATGGATGGCATCACATTTACGAGACTTTCCCTTAGGTGAAAGGACTTCATTTTAATAATCAATTTTATTTATTTTACTTTACTAAATAATCCTCTTCATGTTATGTTAGGGTGTTTCCAGAAAAGTAAGTGTTGAAATGAAGTTGTTAACCCAGAACTGTATCAAGTCATTGACTAGGCTCAACCATACCATCTCGTAATTAATCGACCACCAATATTAACCCTTCAACAATTATTCACCACCGGTAAATATTGTTAGGTGTCCATGCTTTCCATACCATCGTTCACTGCAGGCATGTGTCCATAGGTCAAAAACCTTATTAGATCAGGTTGGATTCATACCATTTCACACAGGCTTCAGGATAATTCATCTCATAAATATCTCAAATCAAAGGCAATCCCCAAAAAGCATTTGATCTTATAAATGTGACTTTCATGATATCGATTTTAAAATGTTATGGCCTAAGAACAAACTTTCTGAAATGAGTGAACGTACTATATCATCTTCCGGTACCTAGTGTAAAAAATGGTGGATACATTTCAGAGACATTCCCCATAAACAGAAGAAAATTACCTCCCGCTCGCCTGATGAAATGTGTTGATCCCTATTAGATATGCTGTATTTTAAACACAATTTTTGTTGTGTCCCTATTATTTTTAGTTTTTTTTTTGCCCATTAAAGTTTATTTAAATCCAACAAATTACATTACATTTAGTCTTAGGGACTTCAATGTGCCTTTGGTCCTTACCACATCTACATGCATCCCTGAGTTTCTACTTTTATCACTGCAACATATTAGATCTGTGAGTGCATGTTATTTTGGTTCTATCTTCCCATCCATCCATCCAAGTATGCCCAGGACATACTTGAAAACGAGAGGTAACTCTCAATGTATTACTTCCTGGTAAAATATTTTTATAAATAAAAAAAATAAAAAAATCTCTTGGGAAGGGGACCTCTTCTTTGTTACATTCCCCATAAGCAATGAGACGGGTCAAGGGTGCCATTGTCTCCTCTCATTTCTGCATTGGGAATTGAGGCATTGTCTGCCAGAATATAAGTAAATCCGGACATCTCCGGCATCAAGGTTGGGGCAAGGGTTATAAAACATCTTTATATGCAGATTGTATATTTATGACTATAACAAAACCAATGATCTCCTTGCCTAATTTATCGAAGGAATTGAGTTTGGGGGTTTGACAGAATTTAAAGTAAATATCTCCAAATCTGAAGCAATGCGGATACATGTTCCTCAACATGGCAAAAGATTGATTAAGATACATTTCACCTTCAAGTTCAAGACACATAGTATTACATATTTGGGAGAGTATATAACTAAAACACATCATAAACTTTTTCAAACTAATTTTCCTCAGATAATTAAAAAAATAGAAACAGAGTTGAAGGATTGGACACAATATACCATATTTTGGTTGGAAAGAATGTGTATAAAAATGAATGTTTTACCCAGACTTATATATTTTTCAAAGACGGTCCCATTGAGATGATCAATGCTCATTTAAATCAATGGTAATGCATAATTCTCAATTTTATTTGGTTGGACAAAAAATCTAGAGTGTGTAAAGAAATAATATATAGATTTACAAAGGTAGGAGGGTACCAAAATATTATATAGCTGCTCGATTAAGACAGATGGTTGACTGGCCCTTATCATATGGGATTTAAATCTGGCTGAAAATCGAGAGACACCTGCTCTCAACGTCCCCTAGATTGCTTTTTATGTAGCTGTAAGGATCTGCGCTGTGGGCATACCCGCTGCCAGCGCCTCCTTACCTCTCTTACATGCCGCCCAGGCTCCCCGGTGTACCTCGTTCCTTGCGGCTCCCTCTCCCACTGCCCCCACACATCCGGGTCACGCTCGCGTCACCCCTACGGGCGCGCGCGGACCCAGGCTACCATTTTCTGGCGCCGGGTGCCTGACTCCACCCCCAATGACGCGGTGCACACTCCACGCGCATCCCTATCTCTTTCCCGTCAGGTCCCCCCCCAGGCCCTTCTCTCCCATCAGGCTCTTCTCCGGGCCGCTCCTCTCCTTGCTGTGACAGGCCCCAGCTACCCAGACACCTTTCCCCTATCAGGTCCTCCCCCGGGCCGCTCCTAAGTTCCTCCCCTTGCTCCAATAGGCCCCTGCTTCCCAAACACTTCCCTCCTATCAGGTCCTTCCTCTGACCACTCCTCCGTTCCTCCCCTTCCTCTGATAGGTCCCAACCCCCTATTTAGTCTCCCCTCACCATTACCTCCTTGCTCTGCATAGCTTCTGTACCTTGGTGCTGCCTGCTGTTGCCTGGCCCCTTTTGTCTTTCAGTCCCTATTCCTGTCCCTGGATATTCTGCTTACCTCCCTGGATATTGACCTTTGGCTTTGGACTTCGTTTATGCTGCTTTCTGGTACCCTTGAACATGGCGCTGGACTCTTTACCTTGCAGACTTCTATATCCCTTGGACACGGCTTACGGACAATCTACTTCGCTGCTCTCTCCACTCCACGACCCAGGCTTACGGACACTCAACTACGCTGCTCTCTCCATTCCACGACCATTGACTTACAGACTACACCTACCACTGCTGGAGTTGGCAAGTACGGTACTCTTTCTATTGTTGTTACCTGGACCATCTACGCTACTTCCACACTCCGGCCATGCCCCCGTTTACTGTTAGGTGTCTGGTATTATCCCTTTCCACCTCAGTCCCGGGGTCTCGTCTGGCTTGTGGGCAGGCCGAGCGTTACAGTAGCCTAGCTACATATACCAAAGAAAATGGATTAAAGAATGCAATCCTATAGTGACAGTTTTAGTGAATATTTGGGATACTTGGGCCATAAAAGCTAGATTGTCTAAATTCTACGATCTACAATGATCCCTATATTTGAAAATGCAGATTTTTCACTAGGCCAACAAGATATAGGTTGGCACTTTTGGAAGACAAATGGATTAGTTAGATTAAAAGATTTATTCCATAACGGAAAAATACAAACAGTCAAAACTATAAAAGAGAAATATCATGCTCCCAATACAGTCTGAAATATATGCAAACTTAACACGTCTTTCAGTTTCAGAGTAAAACCTCAGGAACATATAGGGAGCTTAAAACATATGAAGTAATTTGTGAATCTGGCACTATGAGAAAAGGGATGATTTCCTTGATGTATATCTTATAATCACAATCCCCTGCAGAAACTAAATTACAATATACTGTATGACTAAAGGGGTAAAATAATTGGGGTCAATTTTGGAGATGGAAGACAGGGAATATATATGGCTGAGAGCTAAAGGATCCTCTTTACAGTATGTTCTACAATAAAAGAAAATAGCTATAAAATATTATTAAGGTGGTATTTTACACCAATAAGACTCACATACACACATACTGTACACACAATTCATCGGATAAGTGCTGGAGACCATGCAACCAGATTGGAACTATGGGATACATTGTGGTCATGCCCTAAAATACAAACATTTTGGAAAAATATGATATTAATAGATTAAATTACGTGTACGAAACTACCTCTTGATCCATGGACATTAGTTCTGGGTAAACCTGTCCCTTAAAAATGACCACATTAAAAAGATCTTGGTGCATCATATTCTTACAGCATCTAGATGCTCTACAGCAGCAGCTTGCAAACAGTCTCAACCTCCCAATAATAAACAAGTTATTAGTAGATGTAAAATGTAACCAATATAACCAACAATACTTGCAAAAAGTTTATAGCGATATGGAATCTTTGGATAGAAAAATCTCCTAATGTATCTATAGTTTAGGAATGTGCCAAGTGTCATCAATCCCCACTTAGACTAGAGGAAATTGAACAGTGGGTCTCGCGTTATAGTTATATCTATGAATAAGAATGAGAAAATTAGCATGATCACCTAAGCACATTTCTTAAAAGTCTATCCCAAAATCACCCCCTCCCCACTACACTTATATCGTTTAATTCATTATTATGTACTTATACAAATTAATGGTTTTTTTACCATCGTTTAATAATTGAATCCTCTTTCCCTTTTTTTCTGTACTCCCAAAACCTTAATAAAATATTAACTTTAAACCCTCACCCTCCCCCCCGGGAGTGGAAGGATGAGCATCAAGATCACTGGCTTCTGCACTGGTTACTAGCAACAAGGAAGAAAGATAATGCCATCATAAGGGTTAGTAATTCTAATAGGCTACAAGTGCTAATTATTATTCACATTTATCTAAATAATGTGCAAATGTATTCCTAATTGTACAGCCTTTGAGACAAATACTCCAGAAAATGTCTCAACTACAAAAATCTTGTGTGTTCAAGAAAAGGTGATGGGGAAAAGTCCAGATGAATATGTGTTAGAACAACAGAGCGGAGGAGGGGAAATCTTAGGGGAAAACAGGATAGTCTTTCATTGAAACTATGGCACTTTGTTGATAACTGGGACACACTCATAAGTAGCAGGGTACAGTAAAGAAAATACAAAAATGGATAGAAACCCCATGGGATTTTTTTAGTGAATGAAAACTGCCCATTATATTTTCGCTGAGGTTGTATATGTGGAAAGAATACACACTCTGGGTGGGCTTCATGGTGTTTATCTGTCATCAGTTTGTAGCTAAGTGAAACTGAATGTGTCAATTATTGTTTTGTTTTGTTTGACTTCATATTTTAACTTGCTGAGACATCATACTGACATCATACCATGAAGGTGAACGTAACTTTGTTGGTTTTACTAATCTGAAGTAAAAAGAACACATACAGTACTGTATATAGAAAGTTAGGCAGCATTTCCATTATTTTGTGTGCTCATTTGCATGTCATT
Organism: Ascaphus truei; assembly: GCF_040206685.1. Lineage (NCBI taxonomy): Eukaryota > Metazoa > Chordata > Amphibia > Anura > Ascaphidae > Ascaphus > Ascaphus truei. Next base: position 75,968,749 of record NC_134486.1, on the reverse strand, counting down.
TCCCAGAATCCCTTGCTGCAGTGGCAGCACTGAGATAATGGTGAAAAACAGGGTTGCAGACCTGTCGGAGACATGTGAATGTGCTCACAATAAATATTTTTATTTGCATTATTTATAAAAACAGCAAGAATTTATGTTTTCGTTTTTTTTCAGCTAATTTATTCTTTTAAAATAAACTTACAAAGACCGCCTGCTAAATAGATTGTGTTAATAATCCTGTGTCTATAAGCACGTTCTCTGCTCAACACTCCTCCTAATCTTTGGGAAATGACTTACCCTGCCTACCTAATCACAGCTGCCGCAGAAAATGTTTCTTCTCAAAACATGCCATGTTTTAATTGCCGGAGATGAATATAAAATCGAGGCAATGAGTTTTATTACAGTAACAAAACGGAATGGGATGACCCATCATTTTCAGAGAGCAAATATTAGCAGAAAAAATGTACACATTTTGCATAATACAGAACAATAACCGGGTGGTTACTACTAAAGGAAAATACTTCATGTGCTTTGATTCATTCATAAAATGGTTCAGAGAAGTCTAATCCTACAGTGTCCTCCTAGTATATACCGTATGATAACTCATTCAAAACAATCATAAATAAAATAAATGTCTTAAAGTCGCAATCTTGTTTAGACTTTATTTTTTAATAACTACATATTGTAGCCTTTTTTCAATCTCACTGAAAAGTCATATATTGCCTTTATTGTGAATTTTCTCAAGTGTGACTTACTGCTCAGTCCATAACACTGCTTTTTTGCTCTTGAGAAACATGGGGCTTACTTTCTTAGATATATTTTCCTGGAGTTGGTAACCAGAGATAGGAGAAAATGCATGTCAGCTATTTTCAGGGGTTCATTATAAAATACAAGGGCTCAACTTTTGTGCGAATAGATTCAATAGTAGGAAGGCAGCGGGCACTCGTAGAGTCAATTAAGTTTCTTTATTGAATTTCACATATTCCTCCGACGCGTTTCGGTCCCAGCTGGGACTGTCGTCAGGGCTTCCACAGGATCAGAGCTCTGACAGCAACTGGTGCACCCCCACTTATTTGTCCCAGTACAGTAAGTACTAAAGGAGTGCGAACTCTAATGTGCTTATTTTCTAAACTTTTGTGTAATATGACTGAACTGGAGGTGTACTTGTGGCCAAGTCAACATTGTTTTAGAGAATCCGCAAAATCTAAACTACAATGTCTTCGAAAGTAAGTCTTATTAAAATAATGTATCAAAAATCCTATATAGACAGGATTGCATATTTAGGGAGTGAGGAGACTGTCCCAGGATGGGCAACTCCAGTCCTGAAGGGCCACCAACACATCCGGTTTTCAGGATATCCCTGCTTCAGCACCGATGGCTCAATCAGAGACTCAGTCAAAGACTAAGCTACCTGTGCTGAAGCAGGAATATCCTGGAAACCTGACCTGTTGTGGCCCTTGATTAATGGAGTTGCCCCCTCTGCTGTATCCTAAAATGAATCTGCCACATTATTGCTACCTGCATATGGTGTATTAATCAGAAGGGTATTCTACCCTGACTGATTTGTTCCTTAATAAGGAGAATTTGTTTGCTAGAAGAACCTATAAAGATGCCATGTGTGGGAAACATCATGGCCCAAAATCTTGTGGGTAGTAATATTTACCTTCTAATTAAGGATGTGTGAAAGGTTCACTCAATTATTGCTAACTTGAAGTCCCAATGCAGTTCATATCTGTGGTGCTGTTTTGTGGGCGGCCTCCGTCCAGGACCACTAAAAATACAACTGCTATAGTAGAAAGCCCAGATAATGGTCAGGCTCACTAGTCTACAAAATCAATTTTAGCATAATTTAACGTACAAACGGTGCTGCCTGTACCTGACGAAGGGGACATTGCTCCCCGAAACATTATACATTTAAATGGCAAAATAAAACCATGTTGATTTTGAAGACTAGCGCGTGTGACCGCTATCTGGACTTTTGCTATAGCGGTAGCAATAGTTACATCTGACCGTTTATCAAAACAGCTCAATGGTCATAGCCATTTCTACCCCGAATACATCAATCGTTTTAGAGATAGGAGAATGAATCACATAAAGTCTGCATGAAGGCTTTCCATCTGTAACGCAAGCTTACAAGGCAGTGAATGTTGTATTTCTAGCACCCATGTGAACACGTTGCATGGATCATCATTTACAACTGAAAATGATGATAACCTACGGGGCTTATCTGCATATAATAAGGTTTTCGTGAACAGCAACATGAAAACACAAAATGAATGTATTTGAATACATGTAATTTAGTTATCAATAAACATTTATGGTTTATGGTTATATCCTGTGCATATTAAGCCAAACACACTTCACTGTGGGATTTCTTCGCTACAAATTCAATTGTAATGAGCACTTAACAAAACAAAAATAAAGGAACAACAATACTCAGCCTAAACTGTGAAGTTGTCGCATTGCAGGTCCAGCCAAGTCCTGCTGAATGGAGCCAATCAGCCATTTTCTGTTATTTTCTTAGGCAAAGATGTGCCAAATCAGCACAGGGTGCCAATAAAGCCACCGTATTGTTTCTGTGTATAGGACATGCATTTTATACAAGAGGTCATGTGTGGAATGTCAAAAGGCCAGATCTAAGAGGTAAAACACATACAAAAGCGTTGCGTATTTTCAGCGCTGAGGTAAAGGCAAGAGATATCAGCACCATGATCTGTAAATATGTCAGTGCCTCACTCTCTTAAAGCAGCAATGCCCCCCCAAGTGAAATATATATATATATATATATATATATATATACAGGCATACCCCGCATTAACGTACGCAATGGGACCGGAGCATGTATGTAAAGCGAAAATGTACTTAAAGTGAAGCACTACCTTTTTCCCACTTATCGATGCATGTACTGTACAGCAATTGTCATATACGTGCATAACTGATGTAAATAACACATGTGTAACAGGCTCTATAGTCTCCCTGCTTGCGCACAGCTTCGGTACAGGTAGGGAGCCAGTATTGCTGTTCAGGACGTGCTGACAGGCGCATGCGTGAGCTGCCGTTTGCCTATTGAGCGAGATGTACTTACTCGCGAGTGTACTTAAAGTGAGTGTCCTTAAACCGGGGTATGCCTGTATATATATATATATATAAAAAGTGAGAGGATGAATCCTTCTTATTCTAGAAAACGTCCAGGGTGGACAATGGTTAAATCAAAAAACAAGACAAAAAAGCCCAGAAAAGGTTATTTTCGATGGGCAGATACAGAAAAGCACCCAGATAGAGAGGAATATAGAAGGAGGGAGGACCCAAGATCTTATGGCCCCTATAGAAGGGATAATAAGAATAAGGGGTGGGGAGAAAGAGATGATACAAGGACATATAAAGAAGCAAGTCAATATCAGGATTTTGATCATAGGAATGAACGTGAAAGAGGGGAGGAGAGAAAACATCCCATTAGGTGAGAACAGTCTCCTTTTATAGAGGAGTGAATGACAAGAGAAGGCTGGAAGGAGAGAGAAAAAATGGGGGACAGGGAGAGACCCAGACCGGAAAGGCGAAAGAGGGAAGAAGATTCAGGGGAAAGAGGGGAGGAAAAAGAAAAGAAAAAACAATATACAAACAGCTAGAAATAAATAATAATGTTATCAATATAAGCCAGTACCCATTATCAGTACAGGAAGAAAAAGCCCTTAGTAAGGGATTATCTTTTGCACCCACAAAAAAGCCGAATATGTTTGAATTATTCATTGATGCTCACAAATTTGTGAGAAAACTCTCTCAAAAAATTCTTTATGAGAGATGCAATTAGTAGATCAGTGATAGGCATGGGTGCAAATAGATCGCTTCAGCAGGATTATCAACAGAGGAACCTTATTCACCATTTAGAACACAGTCCACATTTAATCCAAGTTTCTGCAGAGGGAACTACCGTATGTGGATACTTTTATGAAAATGGTGATTGAGTATCTGGAACAAGAAGCGAATAATTTTCAGTGTAAAAGAAATAACTTAAATAAAGCAGAGAGGGAATGCGTCAAGACCCTGCAGTCCAATAAGGACATTGTAATTAAAATAGGCGGCATTCCCTCCTGACGAAGCATTGATTGCGAAACCAGTAGGGGTCATGAGAGGCAGCTGTGCGCAATCTCCCTAGGGATCTCGTTCCAGCCACAGGGAGTGGTTGCAGAGAGGTTATCCTGTCGTGTGTTTGTGTGTCCGGACAGTATTGCATCCACACTGAGCACCTGCTGCCACTTCTTGCGGTTAGTTTCGTTCCCCTCAATTGGGTTTGTTCTTTCTAGGAGTTATTGGACATCCTCAGTGGATGTATTTTTAACTCATCTAGTTTACTTCACTGAAGTTATGTTTTGGTTTAGCATTTATAGGGTGTGATTTACCATACATAGTATATGCTTCATATGTGTATTTTTATGTGGTTTTGTTTTGTGCATTTCATTTATTGATATTGTTTTTTGGTCACAGTGACCTTTATTACATTTTGTGATACACTTTTTACTAATCTGTGGTGCGCTTGTGTGTGTGTGTTTGTTTTGTTTTGATTCATTTAGTAGACTGTGTTTGCCATCCGATTGTTCTCCTGATCTTTGCTAGTGCTGTCTCTAGGTTTCTAGAGTAAAAGTCCATATAATTCTCCTCAAATGTTCAATTTATCTCTTCCTCTGGTCTTTACTCCTATGAGAGAGTCTCTCCTTCAAGAAGCTAGGTCTGTCTCGGTTCTGGGTGCCCTTGAGTCTGGGTCACTTTCCTTTGTTTTTCCTGACTTTGCCTCAATCCTGTTCCACGCCTCTGTCCTCAGAAGGGGTTGCATCTGTTGTTGCCTTGCTCCTATTTCGGGGGTGACTTCTATCCCAAGAGATTTAATAAATGCTAAGCCTTCAGCTGGTCTTCACATCATAGTCTGCTTATCGGTGTGTGTGGCTTGGAGACTGAAGGGGAAATCCCATCAATATCGGACTCCACAGCTTTTGTGTAGACCCGTAATTTCTCTCAGGCCTCTCCTTTTGGCCAGTGTTATAGGCGCAATATCTGTAAAGATCTGGATGTCCGCTTCCTCGAAACAGATTGTGTCTAAGTTTTGAGTTTTGTGGAGTATTTCTTCCTTCATTGAAAAGTAGTGTAGTCTGGTTATAATGTCTCTGGGGCTTCTTCCCTCATAGTCTCTGGGTCTTAGTGTCCTGTGTGCTCTGTCCATTTCCAGCCTCTCTATGGTGGCTTCAGGTAGTATGCTCTGGAACAGTTTCTGTAGGTAGGATTTAATGACCCCTGGTCTTATCGTCTCCGGGACATTCCTTATTCTGATGTTGTTTCGTCTGGATCACTTCTCCACGTCTTCCTGGGAATCTTGTAGCTCCATTATTTGTTCTTTGAGCATCTTAATATCATATTTCATATTGATCTGGCTTTCTGTGACGTTCTCCATCATTTCTTCCAGACTTATGGTTCTCTCTTCTACTGCCGAGATGTCTGATCTGAGTCCGCTCATGGCTCCTTGTAGTTCCTGATGTAATGTCTGTTTAATTTCCTTGACCCATGCTCTCACGTCTCTTTAAAAGGTTGACTCTCTCTCCGTTTCTGCGTCTGATTCTGCCTCCTCTTGTTCCCTAGGTGAGGCTCCTGCCTCTTTTCTAGGCGTACTCGGATTCTTTAATTTTTTGTTAAAAATATTGATGCCTCTGGTTTTTGTGTTTTTTTGGGAGGGGCCATTCTGTTGTTATATTAGGATCTTTTATTTCACTTTGTTCACTCCCCCCCCCTCTTTCTTAGTTTCTGGGGATGTCTGTTACTTCATTACTATGCTCAGGTGTTCATGCCGAACCAGGACCTCAGGGTATCATTCTACCAAGCATTGCACGTCTTGCCTATGTTTTCATCTCCTTTACTTCGCCAAGTGTCTTTCTGCTTTTCTATTTTTATCCTCTCAAATGGGAAGATTGAGCAGTGCGCAGGGGGGGTTGTGCCCGTGCGGCCAGCAAATATCGTGGCACTCTTTCTTTTCTTTGCCCCTTCTCCTACAGGCCTCCAGCAGCCATTTTGTGTTTGAAGCCTGTCTCTATTCTGTGCCCCCCACTCCTCTCCGTCCGCCCCCGCTTCAGTCTCTCGGAGACGATCTCTCTCACCTCACAGCCCGTGTGTGGAGCCGGGCCCGTCGGCCTCTTCTTATTCAGGCGTCTCTGCTTGGCTTTCCAGCCTCCCGATGCTGGGAAGATGGCTGTTGCCCCCGCTTCGCTGTTTATTTGTTTTCCTTTTTTTTTTTGCCCTGTGTTGGGGTCGCTAGGGGACCTGGGGGCCACCCGACTCTACTTTTCCCCGGGGGCTCTCTCCTGGTCTCCTCTCACCAGCTCGGCAACGGCCCTGCATCTGCCGTTCCTCCGACCCTCCCGCAGATCTCCTGGGGATAAGCAGCCGCCCTCCCGACAGGAATCCCCTGCGACTGTTCCTGGCCGGGCTCGCTGGGGATTCAGGTATTTGTTAACTGCTGGGTCCGAGCTTGTGTTGATTGGGGCTACCCGAGAGGGGGGCCTCTCCAGGGAACTCCGACTCACCTCTCACGGATCCCCGTATCTCGGGTGCTGCGGTGCTGACGGATTCCTCGTTTGCGGCCCCTCCGCTTGTCTCGGCTGTCGTCCTCGTTCCACTGCATCTCACTCTGCCTCCAGATGTCCGTTCTCGGATTGGGCGGTGTCCGCCTCGCCCCGGTGCCACGCTGGAGGTCCGCCTTTCCTGATTCAGCCTTAGCTCTACCAATCTCCGCCGCCACGCTGTCTGTGGACTCGGGCTGCAGGGTGCTCGTTAGCAGTTAGATTAATGAGTATTTTGGCTGTTCTTTGGCATTTTTCGCTGTTATATCGTTTTTTGGGTCTTTTCTTGCGGAGCTAGGCAAGTATGTGACTTGCTGGCTCGGTGTTCAGATCACGCCCCCAAAATATATTTTTTTAACTGAATAGATCCAGGGGTGTCCTGCGGTTGCCAGTAAAATGAACTTTTCATTTTTGTGTACTTTTAAAAACTATAAGTATGGTCATCAATAGAAAGCCACAAAGACATGACATTGTGGCTTTCTATTGGTGACCCCGGCAGCCATACTTATAGTTTTTTCCAGCAGCCGGTATGGTGGCCACATTGAATATGTCTCTGGGAGATTGAGGTTAATGGAATTAGTCAACCGGGGGGTGGGGGTGGGAGGGGGTTCAAGGATACAGAAGCAGCACAGCGGAACCCCTCTCCAATGGGACTCCTTACCTACCAAAAAACAAGCAGCATTTGTTGCTGCTTTGAGCAAAACAAACTGTACAGAATAAATAATTGTTTGTAAAGAGAACAAAAATCTGGCTCAGTTGTTGACGTGTGATGGTAGTGGAATATGGTAAAACAACTCATTTTATTTTGTTACAAACATGTAATTCAATTTTCTTTTAAAAGAAAAGGTGACTTATTTTAGAGAGCTTCTGCCTCCTCTAATTTTTAGAGCAGAAATATAGCTTACATCTCTCACATACAGTCCAATACTTGGTTTTGCGGTTTCCGCTCTCAGTGATTAGGACTGTATTTGTCTGCAGTCTGTCACTGTGCTTAATGTCCGTTTCTATATGAATCGGGCAATCCTTAGACTACTGAGCCTACGTTTTGCACTTAGCAAACACATCTGTCCTGGATAAAGAGCTCTGAGATTTGGTGAAAAGAGAAAAATACTTACAAGCAATAAAACCAAAGGCAAAAAAATAAACAAAGTGGAAATAATCTCTAATGAAAACCTACAAAACAATAGTGAAAAGGGTAATCTTTCAACCAAACTACTTTCTTTAGGTAAAAAAAAAATGGGTAGAGTGGGCAAAAGAATAGTTTGCTAATACTTAATCGCCCCAATACTTTTAACTTTAAAAATGTAAAGTTTTGTTAGATGAGCATCACGTACCCTGACTCGAACAGCCGCTTTGGAAATCTGACCTAGAAAGTGTGGCTTTGTCTTGAAAATGCATCTTAAAAATCATGTTCCCTTCCAGTGTTTAGTTTATTTTAATTGGCTGATAGATGTATTTATGTCTTTATTTATATAGCGCCATTAATATACATAACGCTTCACAGTAGTATGCACTACATGAAAGTGTACAGTATGTGTGTGTAGGGTTGCCAGGTGGCTTGTCCAAAAATACTGGACACAATGCTAAAATATGCGAGACCCCCCCCCCCATACATATAAAAATATACCCCCTCTCAAAACATATTTTAAAAACACACACCCCCAAATACATATAAAAATACCCCCCAATACATATACAAAATATCCCCATATCCCCAATACATATATAAAGTACCCCCACCCCCCCAATCCATATTTAAAAAAATACACCTCCACCCCCCAATACATATAAAAATATACACCCCCAACCCCCCCAATACATAGAAAAAATATACCCCAACCCCCTCAATACATAGAAACAATATACCCCAACCCCCCCCCCCCCCAATACATAGAAAAAATACCCCATCAATACATATAAAAATCAGACTTACCTTGGGGATGGTCATACCCAATGGCTATGCGAGGGCCGGTGGCTGCGGGATGGGGAGCGCTGGTGGTTGCGGGGGGCCCGTTGCAGTGGGACGGCCGTTGCTGCAGGAGGGCCGGTGGTAGCTGCGGGGGGTGGGGGGCGGTGGGTGTGGGAGTGCCGATGGCTGCGGGATGGGTGGTGGGCCGGTGGCTGCGGGGGGGGGGCATTGCTGCGGGGAGGGGGGGGGGGTGGCGTTGCTGCGGATTTGGACCAGTGGCTGCGGTAGGGCCGATGGGAGCGGGGGGGGTTGCTGAGGGAGGGCCGGTGGCTGCGGGAGGGGGTTTGGCTTGCTGCGGGAGGGCCAGTGGCTATGGGGGGGGGGCGATGACTGAGGGGGGGAGGTGGCGGCAGGCCACTGCACTTGCTGTCGGTCCCGGCTCTTCCCCGCTACAGGCTTCTCCCTCACTGTCTGTCCCACGCCGAGGTGTCTGATGCTGACGTCACATGCGCCGGGCCTCCCTCTCAGGCCAAGCACCGGAAGCTTAGCCCAGCTGACTTCCGGCTCTGACATCAGCAGCAGACACGTCGGTGTGGGACAGACAGTGAGGGAGAAGCCAGCAGCGGGGGAGAGCCGGGACCGGCAGCAAGTGCTGTGACCCGCAGCCACCCTGCGTTCAGAGAGAGGTAATACCGGACACATACATCTCCGGTATTACCTTTAATTTTATACCGGACGCAGGGGCAAAATACCGGGCTGTGTGGTTGAAAACCGGACACCTGGCAACCCTATGTGTGTGTGTATGTTAGCGACTTTCCACTAATGTCATTTTGAGAAAGAATGCTGAACTTTCACGACACTTACATAAAGTAGTCCTACAAGTTTGGAGAATGTTGTCTTCATTTACAGATACAATTTAATGCCTGCCAGATCCTAAGCAGTACCAAAGGTAAACAAATTGAAGAGGCCCTGCTTCACATGAGCATTTTCACCATAGGAACAACATTCCACCAAAACTTTCTCTTAAAAAAGCTATTCAAGTGTTCTCTTCCGTTAAGTGCTTATTACAATTGTTCTTAGTGAAAAGAGGTCATTGAACAATAGAGCCCATGAGGCAGCATGCATGGTTTAATCTGAACAATATGTAAAGGTGTGCGAGTGTATCTACAATATGTGTGTGTGCGTGTGTGTGTGTGTGTGTGTGTGTGTGTGTGTGAATCTATCTACAGTATGTGTGTGTGTGTGTGTGTGTGTGTGTGTGTGTGTGTGTGTGTGTGTGTGTGTGTGTGTGTGTGTGTGTGCATATATATATATATATATATATATATATATATATATATATATCTTATACTATATTAGTGAAAGCACTGTATGTTTGCCTGCCTGCCTGCATGCATGCCTGCCTGCTGGATGTCCGGTGTCCCTAGGGGAAATCTCATTGGTCCCTTGGGCCGCCCCCGCACACCTCTCATTGGCCTGAGGCGGAGTGACGGCCCAAAGGACACACAGGGACAAAAACACACACACAGGGATATACACACACACACACGGACACACATACACACACACACACACACACACACACACACACACACACACACACACACAGTAGGGGGGGGGTGTACATTAGCAGCATGTATAACCGGGGGGGGGGGGGGGGCCCTCACATACCCGCCGGAGCCTCCGCCTCTTCCTCCCCGAAATCAGCCTCCCCCCCCCCCCCCCGGCGCCGCTACAGTCAGCGGAGGAGCGAGTGCCCGGGACACAGCGGGGGAGCGGCCACAACAAGCTGCCTCCCGCCTCAGTTTCACGTGGGAGCGGCCGGACGGGTGAGTGAGCGGCCTTCACCTCCCCTCACCCCCCTTCAAATCACCTCCCCCCCCCTTCACCCACCCCTCACCTCACCCACCCCTCACCCCCCTTCAAATCACCTCCCCCCCCCCCCCACCCCGGCGCCGCTACAGTCAGCGGCGAGTGCCCGGGACACAGCGGGGGAGCAGCCACAACAAGCTGCCTCCCGCCTCAGTTTCACGTGGGAGCGGCCGGACGGGTGAGTGAGCGGCCTTCACCTCCCCTCACCCCCCTTCAAATCACCTCCCCCCCCTTCACCCACCCCTCACCTCACCCACCCCTCACCCCCCTTCAAATCACCTCCCCCCCCCCCCCCACCCCGGCGCCGCTACAGTCAGCGGCGAGTGCCCGGGACACAGCGGGGGAGCAGCCACAACAAGCTGCCTCCCGCCTCAGTTCCACGTGGGAGCGGCCGGACGGGTGAGTGAGCGGCCTTCACCTCCCCTCACCCCCCTTCAAATCACCTCCCCTCCACCCCCCCCCCCCCCCGGCGCCGCTACAGTCAGCGGAGCGAGCGAGCGCCCGGGACACAGCGGGGGACCGGCCACAACAAGCTGCCTCCCGCCTCAGTTCCACGTGGGAGCGGCCGGACGGGTGAGTGAGCGGCCTTCACCTCCCCTCACCCCCCCTTCAAATCACCTCCCCTCCACCCCCCCCCCCCCCCGGCGCCGCTACAGTCAGCGGAGCGAGCGAGCGCCCGGGACACAGCGGGGGACCGGCCACAACAAGCTGCCTCCCGCCTCAGATCCACGTGGGAGCGGCCGGACGGGTGAGGGAGCTGCCGAACGGGTGAGTGAGCGGCCGGACGGGTGAGGGAGCGGCCTTCACCTCCCCACACCCCCCTTCACCTCCCCTCACCCCCCCTCACCCCCCTTCACCTCCCCTCACCCCCCTTCACCTCCCCTCACCCCCCTTCATCTCACCTCCCCTCACTCCACTTCCCTTCCCTTCCACCTCCCTCCACCCCCCCTTCACCTCCCCTCCACCCCCCTTCACCTCCCCTCCACCCCCCTTCACCTCCCCTTCACCCCCCCCCCACCTCCCCTTCACCCCCCCCCCCACCTCCCCTTCACCCCCCCCCACCTCCCCTTCACCCCCCCCCCACCTCCCCTTCACCCCCCCGACCTCCCCTTCACCCCCCCCACCTCCCCTTCACCCCCCTTCACCTCCCCTTCACCCCCCCCCCACCTCCCCTTCACCCCCCCGACCTCCCCTTCACCCCCCCCACCTCCCCTTCACCCCCCCTTCACCCCCCCCCCCCACCTCCCCTCCACCCCCCCCTTCACCTCCCCTCCACCCCCCCCTTCACCTCCCCTCCACCCCCCCCTTCACCTCCCCTTCACCTCCCCTCCACCCCCCCCCTCACCTCCCCTCCACCCCCCCTTCACCTCCCCTCCACCCCCCCTCCACCCCCCCTTCACCTCCCCTCCACCCCCCCCCTTCACCTCCCCTCCACCCCCCCCCTTCACCTCCCCTCCACCCCCACCTTCACCCCCCCTTCACCTTCCCTTCACTCCCCCCTTACAACCTCTCACCACCTCCACCCCCATTCCCACCTCCCCCACCCCCCTTCCCAACTCCCCACCACCTCCCCCCCCTTCCCACCACCTCCCCCCACCCCCCCCCCCCTTCCCACCACCTCCCCCCCCCCCCCCTTCCCACCACCTCCCCCCCTTCCCACCACCTCGTCCGCTCCCCCCCCCCCCTTCCCACCACCTCCCCCGCACCCCCCCCCCTTCCCACCACCTCCCCCGCACCCCCCCCCCTTTCCCACCACCTCCCCCCCACCCCCCCCCCCCCTTCCCACCACCTCCCCCCCACCTCCCCTTCCCCCCCACCCCCCTCCTTCCCACCACCTCCCCCCCCACCCCCCACCACCTCCCCCCCCACCCCCCCCCCCCTTCCCTGAGGCGGAGTCACGGGCCAAAGGACACACAGGGACACAGACACACACACACACACACGTAGACACACACACACACACACACACACAGACGTAGACACACACACACACGTATACACACACACACGTATACACAAACACACACACGTAGACACAAACACACACACAGACACACACATACACACGTACACACACACGCACGTAGACACACACGCACGTACACGTAGACACACACACATGTACACGTAGACACGCACACACACATGTACACGTAGACACGTACACACACACACACACGTACACGTACACACACACACACACACACACATGTACACGTAGACACGTACACACACACACATGTACAAGTATACTCACACACATGTACACGTACACACACACATGGAGACATACACACACACACATGGAGACATACAAACACATACGTGGAGACATACACACACACACATGTACACATACACACACACACGTATACACTCACACACGTATACACACAGGTATACATACACATAATGTATACACACACACACATGTATACACACACATGTATACACACACACACACATGTATACACACACACATGTATACACACACACACACATGTATACACACACACACACGTGTATACACACACGTGTATACACACACACACATGTGTATACACACACACATGTGTATACACACACACATGTGTATACACACACATGTGTATACACACACATGTGTACACACACACACACGTGTACACACACACACATGTGTACACACACACACATGTGTACACACACACACATGTGTACACACACACACATGTGTACACACACACATGTGTACACACACACATGTATATACACACACATGTATACACACACACATGTGTATACACACACAAACATGTGTACACACACACACACACACACACACACACACACACATACAATGTATACACACAAACATGTATACACACACACAAACATGTATACACGTGTATACACACATGTGTATACACACACACAATATATACATACACACAATGTATACACACACACGTGTATACACACACGTGTATACACACACACACACATGTGTATACACACACACGTGTATACACACACACACGTGTATACACACACGTGTATACACACGTGTATACACACACACACGTGTATACACACACACACACGTGTATACACACACGTGTATACACACACACACGTGTATACACACACACACGTGTATACACATACACACACACGTGTATACACACACACACCCCAGCACCACCACATCAGCACACCGGTATCCCATGCCCCCCCAGCACACTGGCATTCTCGGCTCCCCACCATTCCCAGCCCCCATCAACACCATCAGCACCCACACATCGCCACCTTTGCACCTCCCCCATCGGCACACCCACATCCGCACCCCCACATCAGCACCAAACCCTCCCAAATCAGCACACCAATACAATCACCATCAGTACAGTCACAGCAGCACTACCACCGCACATGGGCCGCGTGGACCACTCCCCACCCAAATGCCACACCCACACCACAAACATCCCGGGCAACGCCGGGGCTCTCAGCTAGTATATATATATAAACACAAACATAACCGCATCAAAAACCAATATAATATAAATATGATCACAAAACCACAAATATACCAAAATGCAGGTAAGTGGCGGTGCTATGGGAAAGAAAACATTTAAACACAAAAGAAAGACAGAGAAATCCCAACACAAGCACTCTGATCACATGAGAAATAATAAAACAAAAAGTTTATTGATCATGGACTAAATAACAAGAAAAAGCAAAGAGAAAATATACATACAAGTTAAAAGAAAACGGGGATCACACAGTCACAAACTAATATCCCAGTCAAAATGTGTGTGTAAACCCTAAATCCAGTACCAGCACTATTGCTGTTGAAAAGGGAGGAAATCCTAACACTCACAGCGGGAATCCAAAGATCCCGCAGAGAGTCATGACCGGGCGGTCTCCAAAGAGCCACTGGAGGGGTAGATGGTAATGTAGTGAGACTGATGGAAACTGGAATATGCCTCACTTCTACAACTAGAGCAAGGGCATGCACAAAACAAGGGCAGCCTAAACTCTAATGAACCACATATAGGACAAAACATGGAAGGTAAAGTCAAACCAAACATGGAAGGTAAAGTCAACCCAATAAGGCAATCTATCCGCACATGAAATAAAATGCACAAATACTGAGCATATAACCTCCTAATGGGGTGTGCAGGAAAACTAGTGCCTAAAGGTTATGAGTAAACCAATCCACATGGGATAAAAGAAGTACATATAGTCATCTCACACAAAATATCGCAGACCCCACATAAGCTGATAAATACTAAACATCAGAAATAGTATTGTGGGGACAAGAGGTAAATAAAGTGCCGCTTTGAAACGGAATCCTACTCCCAATAATGCAATGATGTATCTAGATGCAGAGCAGCTAGCAAAGTAAGGCAATCAAAGTAGAGAGATACTCAGAATAGAAAGCCAATGTTCATATCACCAATGAGTCTCCTGCGCCTCTGCTCAGATCATCAGGATTCCTTCCTAGATACGGCAATAGCCGAATGGCCGCCACGAACAACCTCTAGAGCAGTGGGAGAGACATGTGGCAAAGGTCAGCAAAAGACTGGATCCCCGTGTAACACACAGTATATGTGTGTGTATGTGTGTATGTGTGTATGTATGTATGTGTGTGTGTATGTATGTATGTATGTATGTATGTATGTATGTATGTATGTATGTATGTATGTATATATATATATATATATATATATATATATATATATATATATATATATATATATATATATATATATATACAGTGGTTGACAAATCACCAAAAAATCTACTCGCCACACAAAAATATCTACTCGCCACCTAGTACCAAACGTGTGCTGCTTGGGCCAATATTTACTCGCCCGGGGGTTAAATCCACTCGCCCGGGGCGAGCAAATGTATAGGTTTGTCGAACACTGTATATATATATATATATATATATATATATATATATATATATATACAGCTCAACCGCCTTATAACGGCTGTGCCTGGGGTCCAAAGAATCATATCGCGTTAGAAATAATGTACAATTGTATGCATTGTATAATAAAGTATTTAAGATACCAATAATAGTGTTGTAAAGTATTCAAAGTATTCATAAATATGAAAATTGGGAGCCACGCTTACACAGCGTTATAAGCGGATTCGCGTTGTAACGGATCGCGTTATAACGGGGTTGAGCTGTATATATATATATATATATATATATATATATATATATACATACACACACATGTAGAGGTATCAGTACCGTGTTAGCCGAGCTTCAATAATCAAAAAATAAATAGATGATACCGTTCTGTGGCTAACGAAATGCTTTTATTTGTGCGAGGTAGACACTGTTTATAGTATAGCTTTTGCTTGCTTCATTCATTGTAACATCGCCGGAAGATGAGATCAGTGTATCTCGAAAGCTCGCACAAATAAAAGCATTTCGTTAGCCACAGAACGGTATCATCTATTTATTTTTTGAATATATATATATATATATATATATATATATATATATATATATAATATATATATAGGAAATATATATATAGATGTGGGAATGAGGTGGGGAAGGTGTGGTAATGAGGGAGGGACGGTGTGGGGAATGAGGGGGGGGACGGTGTGGGGAATGAGGGGGGGACGGTGTGGGGAATGAGGGGGGGACGGTGTGGGGAATGAGGGGGGGACGGTGTGGGGAATGAGGGTGGACCGGTGTAGGGGGAGGGAAGTGACTTTTTACCTGAACTGGTGAATGTTAGTGATATTTTCCCAGCCCTTCACAAAGTTTCTGAAATGAATTCACTTTCCTAATGTTACATCTAGAGCCAGGCACAATTTGACAGAATTCGAATCAGCTGCGGATTTAACAGTTACTTTCATCCGCTGAGTTCCACAGATCAGTCTCAAAAAGGGAGATTCGTTTTCTTTTCCTATTACTTAATGGCAGATTTCTTTCCATGGATAATATTCGCCCAGCTCTAGTTACATCAACTATTACTGTAGGTGCAGCATTTTGCAATCTGTGCTCCCCTCTCCTAGTGAACTGATGCTTGTCGTCTTGCATGTTTTGTACGAGATCAGTCACTCTGAACACTGCTGCCGCAGGGGCTCCTTTACTTTAAATCCTCTGATCTCTTTCTGTGTAACTAAACAGAACAGAGCCCCAGCGGCAGTAATGCTCCAAGGAGTTGATGCCATATGGAAGTGAAAACTGTTAGAAAAGGGTGAGCTGTTGCCGTGGAGAGTAACTTACGTATATGGTAAAAGTTACCTTCTGTTTGATCCAGTTAGGTAGATCAAAAAAGCGGAGGAAAGTCTACTTACAGTATGTATCATTGCTAGAGAATGTGCTTATCAACTAGTTGTCTGGCTCACAATTACTGGGGCTTAAAAGAAACCGCATGTGAACACGTTTGCTGCCCGAGAGGACTGCAGCACATTGCTCTGCAGTGTTACTACAGCTAAGGGTTAATGCTTAACATCCTGTACACCAGATCAAATGGAGTTCGCAATCACTTTTTCATTGTTTTGTTCTACTTCTTTAAATGCACTTCATTTTTACACAATACACTTGCTACAATTCACGTAGTTGTCTCGAGTATCCCTCTGCATCTTGCACAGACTTTTTGGATGGGCACAATGTCACAGTCGAGGGGTCGCCAACACAAACATTTGGGCCTAGGAGAGGGCATCGTATCCCTGAAAGGTCACAGAAGAAAGATTTTGTTGTTTAAAGTGGGATTGCTGATCTCGTACAAAATATTTATTTTGTGATCGTTCACCGAAGATAATGTTATTTTCCACTCCAGGGACTCCCCGGTTTCAGAAATACATACCAGTGAAGTTACTGTAATCTCTACTGACTATCACATAATTCAGTGGAAAATGTATCATTCTGCTTTATCCCTGAAAAATGTTCCCTCACCTGAATTCAAGTCGCCAACATCAGTGGGTGATAGCTGGGACAACTTACCTGACTTCTGGGACGGGGTGGCCTGTCCTTTGCCAAGACCACACCCCCACCCCACCTGCAACAATTTCCCCCTCACCCCATGCAAGGCGGAAGTCCCGAGCCCCGGGAAACCTTGATGCCAGTCATCAGAAGATTAGGAGATTTCCCACATTTTCCAACCAAATCTTCCTGAAAAGAATTTAAATGTTGGCCAATATTTTTTTCAGGTCTCCATTGTGAATACATCCACAGGGCTTTCTGCTCCCTCCCATACATGTCCACAGGGTGCTGTGCTTACTCCCATATACATTCATGGGTCAAACTGCGGTACTTCCCGCCCTTTACTCTTGTACTGTTTTTATTAATGTTGTGTTTGAGAGTCTCCATTTCCTGCTGTGAGATTTCTGTTCACCTTTCGTCTCTTTCAAGCCTCCTTGTTTGTCTTTATGCAGTTGGAAGGTTGAAGGGGAAATACTTGGAAAGAGGAGGTGAGAAATAGAGAGAATGTAATAACAGGGTGAATTGGGAAATAAAGATAAGGAAAAAAAACAGATGCATGGAAAATTGGGAGAAAGAATTCATGGTGGTTGTGGAAAAGGGAAAGTGGCAGAGCAGGATGGAGATGAGTTAGGCTGTAAAAAAGGTGAATTAAGTGAAAGGAGGAAAGAGGGAAGGGAGCATGGATGGGGGTAAATTATGGTTGAAGTGAATATGGTAGGAGAGAATGTACGAGAGAAAGAGCATTAAAAGTTAGGAGTGCTGGGAAGAAGGTAAAAAAAGTGAAGGAGAGGGCAATGTATAGAGTTAAAGTGAATGAAATAAGGGGGGAGTTAAGAGAGTAGGTGTGGGTGAAGTTGTGTATAATTAGGAGACTTGGCAAAATTGGAGTTAAACAAAAAATGTGGGAAATGTCTCAGATTGAGGTTTCCTTATCCACAAGCCAATGCACAAGCCTCTCAAGCAATTGCAAATTCCAAATTTACGGACACTGTGAGACACAGCTTAAGTTCACTCTAGTGTCAAAACAATCATCTTAATTATAAACATGTAGCTTGAAATGAGTGCTTCGTGATGTAGGACAATGTAGGATATTGTTGCTAAGTAACATTCAGATAAATGAAACTGGAATGCAAGAGTAAGGTTTAAAATGGATAGGCACAATTGTGTGTACTTGACAGAGGCAATGTTGATGGCGCATAGTCTACATCAGGGGAGCGCAATCTTTTTTCCCTGCGCCCTTCTGCCGGATGTTCCCCTCTCTCCCCCCCCCCTCTTACCTCGGCTCCGGCGTCATGATGTCACATTACCTCGCTGTGTCATTTTTCGCCGCGTTGCCATGGCGACGCGTCTCCAGAACCCGCCGGAGCCAAGGTAAGTCCAGTTTACAGAGGCCTTCGCCGCTTACCCAGCACTTAATTTAAGTGCCTTCGGGAAGCGCGCAGGGCCACTGTAAACCCCGCGTCCCCCGCAGACAATCTCGCAGACCGACAGTTTGCGCAGCCGCTGGTCTACATCATAAAACATATCAGGAAAGACTAACTGACCTCAATTTGTACAGCTTGGAAGAGAGAAGGATGAGGAGGGATATGATAGCAACTTTCAAATATATAAAGACTTTCTACAAGGGACAGGAGAGAAGCATATTTCAGAGCAAGAGAAATGCAAGAACAAGAGTTCATCATCTGAAGCTGGAGGGTGGGGCTCAGGGCAAGTGCAAATAAGTACTTCTTCCCAGAAAGAACGATGTATTCATGGAATAGCCTCCCAACAGAGGTGGTAAGGGCTAGTACAGCACAGGAATTGGCAACTACTTGGGATAGATATTTACATACATACATGGAGACATACAAGAATCTATTGGCCCACCAAGTCAGACCACTGTATATGCGTGTATCTCCACATATTCTTATCATTTCAAATACGCAAATGAGCTCTTCCATACAAACAAAGTTTCTTTGGCAGTTAAGAAATTAAAATATGTGTTTCGGTCAGTAGCTCTCAAACTCAATTATGTATTGTTTTCCATGCATTGTATATCGTCCTGTAATCCTCTAAAGGCCAGTTTAAAACTGGTGTTGCTGGGAAACAAGTAGCAAGTGAGGATAGCTGTAAAAGTTCAGAAGATTAAAATGGATTCTCAACCCAAGTTCACAGGTTCCCAATCTAATAAAGCCTGCATATGAGATATGTTTAGTACAATTGCAAATCTGCTATCTGATACCGACGTTATAATTGTTATTAACCCAGCAGTGCTTGAAGGATCTGATGCTCAAAATTCCACATTGCTATGTGTTATGTACTGACTAACGAGGTTACAAAAATATAAGATCAAAAAAGCTCCAATATTCAGGATTCCACAAAGTGAACATCCAGCTGCTGATGTTAATATCAATAAATGTTCCTTTATAACTGGTCGAACCTTACTATGACGTTGCCCCAATGTCATGGGGCACTGAAAGGCCTAAGGAGGAGTGTTTCTTGTTTGTAATTTACATTAGGAAGGGTTACATTTAATTAACTAAAAATGAATTAACTGCAATATACATAAATACACATGTATTTTCTCATTAGGAAAACATAGAGTCAAAGTAGTCTTACAAATATTTAGCAGTGTTATTGTATTTCCTCTTACAAGTGATATAACATGCAAAACAATTGCTGCCTGAGAGGACATCAGCCAGTCCAAAACCCTAAAAGGACTCAACCTGAAATCTGAGATCTATGGCAAAAGTAAGGAAATAATCTGCAGCAAACAAATACAATTATAGATAACTGGTAAAATTGTCTTTTTATTAAATCACTGGTGATGTGCATGTTAGGCCCCTGTTCAACAAGCTGTGAAGATGCTTCTCCATGTCAGGGAAGCTCGGAGCTCCTTTGAAATGAATGAAGCTGCAGGCTTTTCTGACATGGCTGGCTTGAATCATGTTTTGATCAAAAGATGCAATCAAATTACCTATTTTTTACACAGACTTAGGTTCTAAATGTAAACATGGCACTAGTATATTTTAGTCCAAATAGGTAGGAGCGCAGAAATTGTTCTTTGTTTTCCATATATGTAAGGCCAATCCTTTTACCAGCAGCATACTTCTAATGGTAGGAACGTGGTGATATGTACAGTTTTCTGACATGGAGAATCAGCTTCCCAGCTTGTTAAAAAGTGGCTTTTTAGAACGGAATGAACACAAATAAGATTTCAGCGGATAGGTTTGAAAGCTTCAGTCAGACTATTAGACATTAAGGGAAGGTAATGTAAACAACATGAGATTCTCCGGGTGAAGTTGTAGGTAGGGAATGAGTGGGAAGGTTAAGTCAAGAAAAATATACATTACATCAGGGGACCGCAACCTTTTGAAGCTGCCTGGCCCCCCCGGTCTCGCGCCCCCTCTCCTACCTGCCAGCTGCGTCAAATGACGTCCGGGAGTCATTTGACGCCGCGTTGCCATGGAGACACCTCTGAATCCCGGTAAGTGTTACTGTTGCAGAGGCCTCACGTGTTCCCCAGCATTTCATTTAAATGCCTTGAGGAGGATCGCAGGACCTCTGCAACCGCCCGTGCCCCCCCAGACAAATCTCCTGGCGCGCCCCCCAGTTTGTGCACCGCTGCATTTCTCTTACCGTGCACCCCAAAACTGGAACAACCTACCAGAGACTCTCACATCCACCACCAGTCTAAGTTCTTTCAAATCTAATGCTGGCTCACATTTTAATCTGGTCTGTAACTGTTTCATACGCCCATAATATATATTTTCTTTAACTGTGCGTGCAATGTCTTGTATATAATGTATACCCTGTTCATTTATGTAACTGTATTTGTAACCATGTATTATTTGTCTTAACTCTGTGCCCAGGACATACTTGAAAACGAGAGGTAACTCTCAATGTATTACTTCCTGGTAAAATATTTTATAAATAAATAAATAATTAGATCGTTTAATCTTTTCACTGAGACCAGAGGAAAACGGTTCAGTAATTAAATGGGCACTCTTTTACTATATTATTATTTTCTTTTTAAATAAAATGACATTGTTTAAAGTGTATTTTCTTCATGTGCATAGACTTTATGTGAAAGTATTTGTTGAATGATGTCCATTAAGAACTTCTGGAATTCCGGGATATCAGTAGAGATGTGCAAATGTCTTCAAATGTGCTTTGCAAAGCATAAAACACACAATAAAAACCGGAGACATCAATAACTTTACATTTTAGAAAAAAAAAAGTGTTACAAATTATTTGAACAGTATTTAGTTCTAACATTTGTTACAAATGTAAATGTGTTTTTAAATAATCTGCATTTTAGAATAAATACAATATTTTTGCTTCTACTTAGTTAGGAGAATACATTTTGGACTGAGAAAGGACAAACATGGCCATTAGAGCAGATGGTGAATAAAGAAATAAAAGGGAGTGAATTAAAATGGACGATACTGTATTATACAAATGAAGAAGTAGCAGAAAAAGTAAAGTGTGAAACGGAATAAAGGTAGAAGAATGAAAGAGGCGGTACATAGCATGAAAGATATTAAGAACAAACAAATGTAGAAATAAAGAATGGCAAAATATATATATCCCATCACATTTTAAATTATTGTGAGTGAAAAAGGCAACAAGAAAACTCCCATTTCACCCACCATAACTTAAAATGTGTATGGTAAATCCTACAGCCTTGAAAATGCAAAGCCAGCAGTACAACCAACCTCACACTGATGAGACCCATTAAGGTTGAAACATGTCTGTGAATGGTTTCTCTGGCTTTGCATCTGATTTCCCATGCTGTGCTTAAAAGCTGCGTTAACAGCGAGTATTAGCTTATAAGGGTTCTATGTAAAAATGGATTGCAGACACAAGGTGACATGGTGTGCTCATTTGCATGTCATTTCCCAGAATCCCTTGCTGCAGTGGAAGCACTGTATGCTAGGTGATAATGGTGAAAGGCAGGGTTACAGACCTGTCTAAGACATGTGAATGTGCTCACAAGTGATATTTTTATTTAGATCACTTGTGAGCACATTCACATGTTTTAGACAGGTCTGTAACTCTGCCTTCTACCATAATATCGTCTATTTTAATTCACTCCCTTTTATTTCTTTATTCACCATCTGCTCTAATGGCCATACTTGTCCTATCTCAGTTCAAAATGTATTCTCCTAACTAAGTACTGTAGAAGTAAAAATATTGTAATTATTTTAAAATGCAGATTATTTAAAAACACATTTACATTTGTAACAAATGTTAGAATTAAATACCGTTCAAATAATTTGTAACGCTTTTTTCTCGAATGTAAAGTTATTGATGTCTCCTGTTTTTAAACACACACACACACACACACACACACACACACACACACACACACACACACACACACACACACACACACACACACACACACACACACACACACACACACACACACAGAATAGGACAAAACGCGCTACCAGAACAAAAATGGATTAGTCAGTCAAAAGTAATAAATAATAAATGAAGGTGTTGGTCAAATTAAAATTCTACGGTTACCATGATAAAAACATCAAAACATCATAAAAGTAAAAATGGTACAGTTATAAACGGAGTCCAAAAAGCAGTTCAATGTAAATAGAGGCAAGTGTGGTTCAAGCGTTTCTATGCACACTCCCTCCCCGTTCCCTACCTGTGGTACGGGGCATTACAAGGCGGCGACAGCGGCCGGAGTCCACCCAGGTGGTCCTAACACGGAAGTTTGGCCCCACTGAAAGTCGGGCCCAAATTCTGCAACCACTACCTAGGTGTGCTCCATCCTTTGCCGCCATCACCCCTGCTCCACAGGTAGGGCCCCGGGGGGCTCAACGTGCCTAGTTCTGCCGCTGCTCAAACCTTAACTCTTCTTCTGCCAAAAGGTTAACCAGCATTGTTAGTTTGTTGGAAATATCTGTAATTTCATCACATGTAATTCAGAACTTTCCTTTTCCTTGCGTGTCCGCAGCACCCGCTCTATGAATTGTACAGTATCTCAGATTTGTCTTTCACACTCCTGATGAAAGCAGTGGGGTGGATTGCATAAAGCATCCATTTATATTCTTTCATCTTATTACTTACATTCCAAATGTATAATTACTGTGAAAACTGGTGATTTAGTTATGACTTCAGTGCAGATGACTTCTGTGCATTTCTAATGGATTTTTGAAATAACAAGAGCTTTGGTTTCTCATGTGAGAATGGAAAGCAGCTTTGAAAGTAGCAAGGTTTTCTATTTTGAATGAAGCCCTATACACACACCTTTGTTAAACACTCATATTATTTTTAGCTGCCAATAGTCTCTCATTTTTAAATAAACACATATGTATCAAGGCAGATTTGCTATGAAGTTGGTGCAAAGATAGGTATTTCAATCCTGCATCTCTCACAGTGTGTATGTGTATGTATATATATATATAACAGTTTTGCTTAGTGTGCATCAGCTTGCATTTAAAGAAGTTGGGGAGAAGTTTAATGATGCATGTATGATAATGCACTGTGCTACTTTCAATCAAATGTTGCGTGCCTGTGTACCAGACATTAAAAGGTGATCTACAGTAAGTATATCTTTCTGGCTAAACACCTGCATCATGTATAAGATCATTGACTGGCCCTTCCTTTCTGTCAGCAGCATGCAGAGAATTAGAAAGCTCCTAGCTCTGATCATGTTTTTTTCTTCATAGTTGGTCTCTGCACCGCCTCTTATTTCTCTTCATGTACAGAGACCAGCTGTGAATCAGATGGTATCACAGATCGACAGGTTGAACCCCACAACCGACTATTGCAGCATCTACTGCTCAGGGACGGAAGCGGGTGCTAGGCAATGCTATTACTATGCCATTGCCCGATGTTGGCCCAATCCCGCTGTCTCTTAAGATTTTAAAGGGGAGTTGGTAGAAAGGACCAAAATTGGATCAAAATGGCAGTGGTACAAGAGGGAGGACATATGAGGGTTTGAGTGACCCACAGGCTATTTACTTCTCTTGTCTAATTGGCAGTAGGGCTGATAGCCAGTAGGTTTTGCCAGCTCAGGCGAAAATTTGCCTGTGAAAAATAAAGATAATTTGTACAAAGACTAAAGTTTTTTTTTTAGTTACATCTCTAAACGTACTCAAGGCTAATTGTTTGTTGGTAAAGTTTCCTGCGAAAAAATTAAAAAATGTCCCACGAAAGACAAATGATTTTGTATGTGTCAACTCTGTCTCCAGGTTTGCATCAACTCTGCTACTGCAAGGCTTTGACAAATAAACCCCAACAATATGACAAAGCGGGATTTCGTTTCTAGGAAAAGTAAAGATAAAGCTACCTGTGTATTTTAGCAATACGAGGCACTCGTGCACTTGAACTGCGTGTGGGAGGGAAAACCCAAGAGTATTACAGGCTTTGTATCATAGTCCCATTCAGGACACCTACTTAAGATGATTTGAATGTAATAATTACTTTGCTAGAAACCATTCAAACATTTAAATCATGACTCCACTAAAGTACGGCTTAATCACATACATGCTTCAGCATCACCAAAGGGAGCAACAGGAAGCAAACAGCTGCTGTACAGATTAATTGTAATCCCTAAACACGGACTGTAAACTCTTCCAACACTTAATGGGTTAAAAAAGATGTAGCAATGGATTTCCTTTTTATCCAGCCTAATAAGTCATCAAGTAATGCACTAGTTTGAGAATCTGTTGTCCTCTGGGCACCTCTGAGCAGGTCAGCAATTTCTAGCAGTGCTGACGAGTAGCTTTTTCGAAATTTCTACAAAGAAGTGATTTTCAGGGAAGAGAATGGGGAACTCAAGACAATGTTTCCATTCAGATGAAAACGAAGGTGTCATTTGCAATCACAAGCAACATCTTTGCTAGCAGAGCTGATTCATCCAAGCCGCCTGCCTTTTTGCCGGTGGGTGGCAAGCTATTAATTGTAATTACTGCAGAACATTCATAGGAGAAGAGAAACTCAGGGCCCCAAACGCCAGGCATAAGCAAAATGCTGCAAAAATGCAACCTCATTACTTTCTCCCAGAGTTAGAGGATATCATTAAAGCAACTTGAGCTTTTATTTTCACAACTAAGTAAATAACTTTAGCAATTACTATAGATTCTGATGCTATTTCTAACAGCAACATACTTGCTCCAGTTATATTCTGTGCATGTTCCTAGAAAACACTGTAGTATTCCAAAAGTAAACATGTCGTCAAAGGAAAGGCTATTTATAACCATTGACTATGCCAAAATGTTCTACCTATAAAATAAATTGTGCTATAAATAATAGCCTTTCAGTATCTAAATGATACAGTATTTGTTCAGGAGTAGCATAATTATCACCTTTATTAATAACCTATTTGGAAATATCAACAACATTGAAAAAGCTAACTCTGTTGAAAAAGAAGCTTCCATAGAAAGAAATATTATTTTTTCAGCCTTTATATATTAACAATTACTTTGCCAACATTACTTAGGCCTTAAAAATTTTCATGCATAAAGACTTCAAGGCCGAAATATAAAACGCTGTAAAACTGGCTAAGTAATTGTGGCAGCCTTGGACCTGAGACGTTTCTCTCATGCTCTTCCAATTGATATTGTCTTATTTTTACTACAGCCATAATTTAATTAATTCAAACTATTTATCTCAATAATCTACAGAAACCAAAAAAACTGTTTAGATATTAACATTAGCATTTGAAATCAGAGTTACACATTTTTTTTATGTATATAAAATATTGTTTCTAATAAACATTATTTGGAAAAAAATGTAGCGAAAGTGTTGGGGAGCGCAGTAGTCACCATAAATAGGAAACAAAACAGTGGAACATAGTGCAATATCGTCCTTCAATTGAAAATAATATAACTTTGGTATTTCTATGAGATGGGGGCTCACATTTCCCTGGAAGAAAATCAGCATTTTCAAGTCTTTGTTTGATAGGAGTAGGTGGGTGTTAGCCTTAAGGCTCCTGTGTTGTGAAGGTCTGAGGGTTCGCGAGTACAGTAGTGCTCAATATAAACAGAGGCAAAACATAATGCAAACTGTACCAGTATGTTTATATGAAAATGATTAAAAAAAATACACTTACATAGTATCAGAATGGGATAGGCATGTAGAACTGTAGCTGTTTAGAACGCCGTGATTCCTCCGCTGTCTGGCCGGTCAGAACCCTCAGACCTTCACAACACAGGAGCCTTAATTGAAGGATGTTATTGCACTATGTTCCATTGTTTTGTTTCCTATTTATGGGGACTACTGCGTTCCCCAACATTTTCGCTACACCATTCCACTGAGGAGGATTTGGAGCTGCATTTTTGTTTCACTATCCCCAATATCACTGAGCACTTTATGGATTTGTGTTTCACTTTTATTGTATTCACTATTGTTCACTGGTATTTGGCAGAATATTACACATTTACATTTGATAATAGCAATTGTTAGTTAGCACTATAATATTTGAATTATTCACTGATTATTTACTCCATATATAGGAGTGCCTTTCACATCCTGTTTTTCTTCGTTAATTGAAAATAAAACCTACTTTTTTTTGTATAATTTGCAGCTGAGCCCATCTCCACCCAAATCAGCCAAAGCTTGCTTGAAATAAGCTGTCCCGCTGTTACATTCTTGAGCAACATAATGATAAATGAGCATGGTGTACCAGCATATTCCATGTGATAGCCTTATCTTTATTATTTACATTTTTATACAAAATGCCATTGGTGGAATGTCAATGGAATGCTTTAAATGTGATGGGGTAGGTGTTCCAGGCCAGATCTAACCAGCGAAACAACGCAAAAAGACAAAAGAGGGGTCATTTCAGGATCATTATACTAACAGATATGAGCTGCAAAAGAGTAAGCAGACTTCATGTTTACACCCAATTTGTAGTAGCAAACACTGATAGAGTCCTAAAAAAAAGTGTAGGAACGCTCTTTTTCCCTACAACACCTTAAACATGGCAATGAAAAAAAAGAATCCTTTTATTAAAGGTTTTCATTTTTATTTCCTTCCCCCACATGCTCCACTCCTCTCCTGCTTCTCCCCACCTCGCTCTGCTTCTGGCCAACATGCCCCCTTCTCTCCAGATTTTCCCCTACATGCTTCTCCCCGCTGCAGTCATATGCCTTTCTCCTCTGATCTTCTTACCATGCTCCCCTCCCGTCTTTCTTCCACTCCAGCACCCCCCCTTCTCCCTCACTCCACCCCTTGCCCCCTATTCGCTCTCTTCCCCCTTTGGGTCCTACCTGTGGAGTGGAGCGTGTTGTTGCTTACCAGGAAGCAGGAATACTAATAACACAAATACTAATAATACCGGTCTCCCTGACACACCATCACCCCCCCCCCCCCCACACCCCAAATTGTTACTAGTGACGTTACCAACATTACTTCTTCGGTTTTAAATCTCCTGCATCGTGTGGGTCAATCGGGAGCCTCAGTGGATGACGTTGCGGCTTCTTATAGGTCTGTATGATTGGTGATGTATAAATCGGCTTTTTTCTTTCTCCTGCAGGTGACTAAAACCCTTGTACCTTTACCGGCAAGTATGTCAGGAAATGAGGGTCCTTTAAGCTGATAATAGTGCGGTTGAGCTACGGGGACACCCCCACACCCACCCCCTGGTTTACATTCTGATCAGCTGGGTTTGCTGCATTTAACATTTTCAACAAAAGGCAGAATGCACAGAAATATTTGAACAATCATGTAAATGACTGTATAGTCTACACATGAAGTTTTATACTAGTATTAATATAGTCAAAGCCGGTAATTCCCAACACAGGGTTCGGTAGGGGCCTCCAAGGGGTTCACCCCAAAAATCTGTAATAGCGGAGCCCAGGCAATATAGTGGGTTCCTGAGCCCGTGTGGGGAACTGCACACTTAATAAGGCCCCAAACTGCACCTCAGCGTGGGTACTATAGCTTTCAATTGACGCAGGAGCATCTACCGTCGCTCCCCACAATACTTTTCATTCACAGCTGCAAGGTATTGTGGGGGGTGACTTTGGAAGTTCCCGCAATTGACAGAAATACCACCGTGCAGTTTGGGGCCTAATTAAGCGTGTGTTCCTACCATAAGTTCAGGATACAATACTGCCGGGGATCAGTCAAACTGTTTTCTTAGCAATAGTCTGATGAGTAGGCAATAACACTTATTAATTAGGGTTTTGCTGAACCAATAGTTTCAAACAGGGTTTTTACAATGTAAAAAGGTTAGGAACCCCTGGTCTAAGCACTTCTATTATACAAAAAAAAGAATCCGTATCTAAAACCACATAACTCCATGAGAAGTCAGCAAAGAGTTATAAAGCCATGACTAAAAAATTGTGCTCTATGTTCACACTTAAATAGGAGGACTCATGCTGATGACGTACACATCAATACCAAATGACAGTGCATGTAGTGGGCTCCTGACAATGTACAGTTGTACACTGTTGCATTCTGACTACATACGATGTCCTCATATTTTCATACAATCCAGGGGGAGCATATGAGGAGAAAAGACAGGAACAATTTAAGTGCAGGTGTATTGCAATGTTGGATCGAAATGCTGGTAACTTGGCACTATACACAGCCTACTCACAGGATACTGGATGTAAAAGGGTAATTTGAAATAAAGCTGCGGCCGTCACTTCTCAAAGGGTATAAATGGTAGTCAGAAATCCCATCCAGTGACTCAGGGGAGGTTGTTCCCATAAGGAGAGATAAAAAGAGACTACATAGCACAGATCAGTATTAAAAGGTGTGTCTAAAATATAAAAGACGCACTTACAATAGTGCACTTAAAACAGGGCATGTAACACTTATTCGTGTAAGCAGGATAACCGCACCGCAGTGTCTCTCACCGCCTCCTTTCACTCGGATGCCTCCCGTTCTCTGGTGTACTTGGCGGGGATTGTGCCTCTGCTCCGTCACGTCCGTCGGAGCTGTGACGTCACCCGCTCTGGCTCCCGCGATGTAAGAACACACGGATCGGTGCTGGTCTCCTGCGTAGCCTGGCGTGGCAAAGATCCTGCCACTCTACACGTTTCGCCTGGTTTCGCTTCGTCAGGAGTGTCATAAGTGACATAAGATTACCTAACAGGATAAAATCTGCCTTCCAAAGTCCTAGTCCAACTTCCCTAAAACAATTACACCTTTAAGAGAAGCCTCAAAAGAACAGGTAAAGAAAGCCTCACAATACGGACACCGAGTAAGAGTGCCCTAATTGTGAGACTTCCTTTACCTCTTCTTTTAAGGTTTCTCTTGAAGGTGTAGTTGTAATGTTTCCTCAGGTACACTGCTGCATCCATGTGGTCAAACACCGTTTCGAGTTACCAGTGATTATATATAATATCAAGTGTGAATGTTAGATACTGTATATACCCTATAACAATACCAAATGTCAAAAAGAGTGTAAACTACCGAACATAATGGGTATAACTAGAGGAAGGATTATATAACATGACAGATGAAAGTAGAGGTAAAAAGCAAATCGTATGTTCCCACTCTCCTGTACTATTAGATGGTACGCTCCTTGGAGCTGGCTCTCCTTACCTAATGTAGCAATGTTGTCATTTTCTGGTTGTGGTCTTCCAACCCCATTGCACCTCACTGCAGAATATGATGACGTTAAACATTAATTATAATAATAGTAATTATAACTGTAAAAGATTCAACTGGTGACCATTCACCATGACCAAAGCAGCCCTAAGAACTACTACATTTACAGTTAATAAATATACATACATTTGCAATCTTTGTTCAATAGTTAGTGCTTAAAAACAATGTCATGCTTTAATATTTTGAGGAATGCATGTCTATTTGTATTTTTAACCCCCTAATTAAGATCGTGACACACATTGTCAGAAACTGTCAGGCAGGACTACTTTTTACGGTGTCATCTGCATTCTTGGAAACACTCAGCCAGATTTGCCAAGTCTCACAAGCAGTTTTTGCTGTCCTACTTCACATGAAGTGAACAACCACAAAGCCTGCGTGGCTTAGGAAATCTGACCCAGTATGAGTTTTTAAGATGCAGGGTACAAAGTTCAGCAAATGAGGGATTATGCTGAATTAGTCTTCCAGGTTCTATACCTTTGATTTTACTTGTCGCAGATTATTAGTACTGATACGCAGTGAGTCAAACCATATCGACCAAGTCCAAATTCACGATCTAACCAATTGATTCAAATTGCAAACGTAATAATAATTGTTTGTTACCCAGTGTTTTAATTTAGACTCATAATTTTAATGACGATACCTGTTGTGCCTGGATAACTTTTCTCATGTTCTATCTTTGAACTAAACTTTAAGATGATGCAGGTACTGTATGTCCTAGAGCAGCGGTGCGCAAAGTGGGGGGCGCGAGAATAACGGCGGGGGGCCTGGGGTTTTCAGAGGCCCTGCGCGCTTCCCGAAGGCACTTAAATTAATTGCCGGGGGAGCTGCAGGGCCTCTGTAAACCTACTTACCTTGATTCAGCCGGCATCTGAAGAAGCGTCGCCAAGGCAACGTGGCGTCAGATGTGACGTCACGTTGCTATGACAACGTGACACCATGACGTCCAGACGCCGGGAATCAAGGTAAGGAGGAGGAGGGAGGGGGGCGCGCTGAGAAGAGGACATCCGGCAGGGGGTCGCAGGGAAAAAAGTTTATGTCCCCATGTCCTAAAGGGGTCATAAGGCCTCTGAACAAATGTGGGTCATAAGCACTCCCAGCCTTCACCTGAAGAGACATGTAACTTTAGATAACTAATCATTTTTAGGTAGAAGAGAACCATTAACACGAAATCTGAGCTAAAAGATGCTGGGTGGGAAAGATCCTGTTAAACTTTATACACAGGCCTTGCTGGTCCTGGAAAAGCCTTTTTACATTACGTGAAAAGTTTGACATAAATGTTTGGCGACAAAAAGGCAGGCTACACCTCAAATGAAATATTCCAAATGTAAAAACTATGTACAGTATCTTTAAGATATAAAGAAACATCTAAATCCCAATTAAAGAACGAAGCAAAACGATACCAAATGACGAGCTACATGATTTCTACACGATGCCATGTTTTTCTCTTGTGCTGTTCAATTATCTCTTCCAATGATGTCATTTATGCCTTAGAGCGATCATTTGGCAACTACAAGAATCAGTGTTTGAAAAGAGTGTGATTTCAATATAAGGTTCTCTTTTGAGACTGACTTTCTTTAACAATGATGTATCACCACTGTTCCGAAGCATCTATGCTATTAGATCATTTAGTTGCATTGTATCTTTTTCTCAAGGATAATTGAAAGTTATGTTAAACGACACCAAGGTCTCTGATACCTGGAACGTCCTTTGCCATAAATTACATAATTAAAATGGCAACATAGTGATGCTCTGTTCTCATTTTTTTTCTAAACATTTCAACGACAAAATGCTTAAAAAAATGTACATGAAGATTACTTACAACTTTGTATGGTGCAGCTAGTCTTGAAGTGGCTTCATGTGTATGTTAAAGGGGTTCGTTAAATGGTAGTTGAATTTTAAATGTTGGTAAATGCCATTAAAACTTTGACATTCTTATTTTCAGGGCTTTCTCAACTTACTGTAATGAGCTCATATTTACCTTAAAATCATCAAGACACTGCTGTGTTTAGCATACACCGATTATTTACTCTTACCTCATTCACACAGTAATGTTATCTTTATAAGGGCAACCTAAAAAGGCTTGTCTACAGGAAAATAACCACATGTTCGTCCTGCACAAAAGAGGTTTTGCCACGAGATTATTGAACTAGAAACTTGTATAGACAATCAAATAACTTAGAGCTGTTTGGTGGGAACCTTTAGGGGGAAAAAAACATTGCGTCCATTAGCTTTCAGTTCCAATGCACCCGTGGAAAGTTTAACATTTAACAGGTCCCTGCTGATACTTATGTCTGCTCCAAAACAGAACATTCCTGTAGAATATAAAATACATTTTCAAAAAGATCTTCCAATTAACACTACTTAAAGATGCTTTTGTTGCATCAAACTAGCTCAGCAGTTTACGGCATAGGGACTACTGTTAGAGCCACTTAAAAATGTGTCTGACATCATTAATCTATATGACCTATGAACTAAAGACCTAAACTGTCGCCATAGTGACCAAAGCTTGACCTCTCAAAACTCAGAGCTTCTAGGGCCTGGTTCGGCAGTATTTGGAGTCACATTGTTAACGTACAAAAGAGCTCAGTAGAAATGTGACAGTTTTCTAGGATTAAGGTCAGTAGGTCGATTGCCCCAAACCGTCATATAAAGTGGTGCCAGTTCAAGTTATTTCACTCCTCCTTTCATTTCTAACAGTGTCATGTTTTGACATGTTAAATCCATGTCAATGAGAAGCATTCACTCTGAATCAAAACATCATTTGGAGTCATCAATTAATGTTTTAATTGTTGGGAAAATGCTCACATTTGTAATAATAGAAAAGATTAAGTGTCAGTTTTGTTCATTATAGCCCATAAAAACATCGCCAAATCCAACCCCTTATCACAGTATCCACTCACGCCTGTCCACCATTTAAGAGATGCTATATTCCATTACTTCAATGGGGATTTTTCACTTAAGAAATATATAATAAGGCCTTAAATTGTACATGACACAGAAAAATAGGTAACGGCGCTTCTAAATAAACACTCAACAATTAAGTGATGATACACAAAGTGAAACAAGGACTGTTTTCAGCACCTCAAAGAGTCTATAAAATATTATAGATCTACCATACGCATGGGTCCGATCGTTCTCAGATGTCCACGTAGACTTGTCTCAGAACATGTGAAAAGAAACACATGGAACAATCACTGTTAGCAGATGGACATAAACACAAAATGACAAACAAAACAACCACAAATGAACTAAACACATAAAACATAAAACTATGAAGCTTAATTAATAGCTAAGTTAATAAAAAATACTTGTCTGTGATAACAATATAAAAGACATAAAAAGACAAAATATGTCTAGGAACACAAGAAACTGCTGGCTGGCAATCTTCTGGGGGGTGGGAAAAACTGGAGTCCTACTTACACACAGTAGGATAACAACAGGCACATCGGTAGAATTCTGGTATGTTGTACTGCAGGGGTCCCGCAAAGACTCCCCTCCAAAGCACCTTGGCAAGGGGGGTTTCTCTGTATTCCACCGCCACTTCCTGGATGTTATTCTCCTCCTCAGTGATTTGCCTTGTATGTTGTGTGTTTTGTGTCTGTGTTGGTTGTGATTGAGTGTGTGTTGTGTCTGTGTTGGTTGTGTTCGTGGGTGTGGGTGGGGGTGTTGTGATTGAGTGTGTGTTGTGTCTGTGTTGGTTGTGATTGAGTATGTGTTGAGTGTGTGTGTTGTGATTGAGTGAGTGTGTTGTCTGTGTTGGTTGTGATTGAGTGTGTGTGTTGTGTCTGTGTGTGTTGTGATTGAGTGTGTGGGTGTTGTGATTGAGTGTTGGTTGTCATTGAGTGTGTGTTGTGTCTGTGTGTGTTGTCTGTGTGTGTTGTGTGGTTGTGATGAGTGTTTTCTGTGTGTGTTGTGATTGAGTATGTGTTCTGTGTGTGTTGTGATTGTGTGTGGGTGTTGTTATTGAATGCTGGGGGGCGCAAGATTATCTAGGGGGGGCACATGTTGCGTGCAGCGAAACCTGGTGTGTGCGGGCTGGCAGACATTGTGTGCGGGAGGGTGAAAAAGCAGTGCGCGGGCGGCCAAGAAGATGTGCGCGGGCAGGCAGCCATAGAAGATGTGCGTGGGCGGGCAAACAGGATAGTGCAGGTGGCGGCCACCTGATGGTCTGTGTGCGCACGCGCAGGGGCTTCGGAGGTATGGGGGAGGTGCACGCCGCAGCGCTGTGATGTCAAACGCCCCTCCTTCCGGTGTCTGCCCTGCAACAGCGCTGCGATACTGCTCTCCTACGCTGGCAACCTGCTTCGCTGCTATCCTCTGCAAGTGAGAGGGTAGGCTTCCACTATATCAATCATACTATGAATGTACAGAAACAATTTAAAAAAAAGTGAAAACACAACATTGAAAACGGAAAAAATAAATAAATAATACATAATACTGTAGGTAGGAGTGTGGATGACACGGGACAGCAAGCCAACGAGCAGGGAGAATAAAAAGGCAAATGGGAGAAGGAAAAAAGGGAGGGGAAGGGAAAAAAAAGGGGGAGGGGAAGAGGGAAGGGAGGTAGCAAAGAGGTGGATGAGTGTCCCCTCCCCCCTGCCCAAAAAGGATTGCCTTTGTGCATGTACGCTCTCCCAAGCTTGGCGCTTGGGGAGACAAACAAAATTTACTTTGAAGCGCACTCAGCAGCAGTCAATGCACACACACACAAATAGCCCTGATCCATGCCCCCTCCCCCCCTTGCTTTCAAAATTATGCAGGACCCCCTGTGTTCATGCTTGGAGAGTTGGTGATGTCACCGCTCTCAGCGGCAGCATGGACACAGCTAATTTTGCAAGCGCGAGCTGTTGAAATATGTAAGTATTTAGACATATTTGTATTTACATTGTATACCGTTTAATAAAGGTTTTTTTTTTTTTCATGTGATTGATTACATCAGGGGGGGGGGCCCGAGAAATTTCATGGATCAAAAGGGGGGCTCGTCATAAAAAGTTTGCTCACCCCTGTTCTATGTCCATCTGCTAACAGTACAGTATACACTATGATTGTTCCATGTGTTTCTTTTCACATGTTCTGAGACAAGTCTACGTGGGCATCTGAGAACAATCCGGACCCGCCAGATCGAACCCATATGTATGGTAGATCTATTATATTTCATAGACTCTGGACTCTTTGAGGTGCTGACAACAGTCCTTGTTTCACTTTGTGTATCATCACTTAATTGTTGAGTGTTTATTTAGAAGCGCCGTTACCTATTTTTCTGTGTCATGTATTTCTGACTTGTATCAGTCAGCATTGTTTTTCTAGGCAGCTTTCTGATCACACATTTATTATCACTGTCAGATCATATTAATGGTCCTTTATTTGATATATTCACTATAGGCAAGAAGTCTCAAGCCTCAATTTTGCACATTAGCGCTATAGCACTATTCTTTTTTAGCTTAAATTGTACATGGTACTGACAGTATAAAGTGTCATAGCTCCCTCCCTTTACAAAGGATGTACGAAAACTTTACTGTCATGTACAGCAAAATGCATGTGCAAGGCTACTATAAAGTCAACCACCTTTTAAGAGATGGCTATTTTGTCTTTTGGGATGCTTTAGCCTGACCTGTTTGCCTTTAACGGTGACGCGGTCAGGTAATAAGGCGCCAGAACATTGTATGCGCAATCTCAGTCTACAAGAAACAGGACTAATAGAAATTATTTTTCTCATGAGTAATGGAGCACTAAATTCTGTTAGCCATATATTAGCCCGGAAGCTGTGATTCATATTGCAAATGGAAAATTCTTCATGTATGTTATAGTTCTGCAGTAAGGTCAGACCTGAGCTAACAGGACCACAAAGGTATCTTCTGAATTATGTGTTACTGTGAAATTGTGTCGCTCCTTCACTTTGGATAATTGCAGGACAAATCATTCACAATGACACATTTTGTCTGAATATGCTAGGAAAATGCTGTACAACAAAGTTTTACTTTTGAGTTACTTTCTTTCAAATAGCATTCTGCCTCTTCAATGATTAAAGAGCGGTTTTAGTATCAATACTCCCTATCCAACTCTAAACTCTCTCACTCACCAGTAGACATTTTTATGAGTTGCTTTTATTTTATTTGCTACCGTTTATATTATTTGGGAAGAAAAAACATTACAAACTCCAATGCCTGAGGCAGCCAACAAAATGACAAAAAAATAATAGGACTAAATTCCCACTTAGCTACATATATGAGAATTTTTAGAAAGCGACAAATAGGTGTATATATTTACGTTCAATAGCAAAGCTGGGAAAAGCACAATAACAAACATCAAAACTACTTACTGCTTTCATTAGGGTGTTCATTAGATGTATATACAGTTGTGTGAAAAAGAAAGTACACCCTCTTTGAATACTATAGTTTTACATATCAGGACATAATAACAATCCTTAGCAGGTCTAAAAATTAGGTAAATACAACCTCAGATGAACAACAACACATGACATATTACACCGTGTCATGATTTATTTAACAAAAATAAAGTAAAAAATGGAGAACAAATGCCCACAAACCTCAATGAACTGAAGCAACGTTGTAAAGAAGAGTGGGACAAAATTCCTCCACAACGATGTGAGAGACTGATAAAGTCATACAGAAAACGATTACTTCAAGTTATTGCTGCTAAAGGTGGTTCTACAATCTATTGAATCATAAGGTATACTTAGTTTTTCACACATGGCTTCTCCATTTTGGCTTTACTTTTGTTAAATAAATCATGACACGGTGTAATATGCCATGTGTTGTTGTTCATCTGAGGTTGTATTTACCTAATTTTAAGACCTGCTAAGGAATCGATAATTGTTATTATGTCCGGATATGTAAAACCATAGAATTCAAAGAGGGTGCACTTTCTTTTTCACATCACTGTATATGTTAATGAAAAAATGCAGCTGCAATTGCAACATTGCAGTGATGATTGTGACCAAATTCTAAAACCATTTTTTAGAAAACCACACATTAAGCAAAAAAAAGTTTTTACATAAATATTTTTCCTAATCGAAAGGCTACTGGAGGGTTTCATCTAAGTATAAAACTATCAAAATATTCCATCTTATGTGGCACAGTTATGTTGGCAATCGCCTGTAGAGAAGCACGGGCAAGAGAAGAATAACTGCAGGTAGCACAAAAGGATTGTTAAAATCATTCAAACTTATCTTTGAAAGCAGCAATCCCAGATGGGGGATTTGCTGGGGTGTTGCTCACCTTAGAGGCTCCAAGGTCACAGAGCTAAACTCTGCTGCCCCCATTTCAATGGACCCCCAGTTGCATCTACAATAAACCCTTTAACAATATGGCCACGGGGTCGGCACTGGTATATAAAACAATTAAATAATATATATATATACACATATACATATACACACAGACACACAGATAAAGATTTCACAACCTTCTTTAACTAGGACTTCAATTTGAACTCTTTAATATACCATTGCCATACTTATTGGCACTACTGGGCTCAGCAAAGGGATTTAAACTCATGCCAGAGGATCCTGCAGCATATAGCCTTCCATCTTTTTTAAAGTACTTAAATGTCTTTCAAATGTAAGTAGTACCGTTTATTCATAGTGCAACACAGAGGTTAGAAGTTCTGGCCAAATTCTCAGGTACATTTCCCTGATATTTCTGTAGCGCTGCTTCCCCCCTCCCCCCCCTCTGGGACATTGGCTGGCTACCTGGTGTGGGTCGGTGCATGATACCTGTAGGCTGCAGGAGATCTGAGGGTCCGTGATGTTGTGGCAATAACAGGACAGACTTTTGGATGTCTCAGGCTTCACTCCTCTCTTGGTGCAAGCGCCTCCATCCACTGCAGGCTCCAGCGTAACTGGAGACAGTCCAAACAGTGGAAATCATCATTCATTCTCCCCCCCCCCCCCCATAGACTGTATCCTTAGGCAGGGAGTATATGTAAATTAGGGCCTTCTTTATTCACATTAACTGCAGATGGTAATACAGCGAATTCATTCTGCAGTCACAGACCCCTGCTTCTGTATGGTACCTAGGCCAGATATCAACCTTGAGGCCTCGGGTTTTCTCAGAGGCTGAGGGCACGTCTCAATGCCAAGAGGGAGAGACTCAGACTCACTATAATTTGTCATACTTCCTCCCTAGCACAGAAGGGGAGGGCACAAGGTCTGCACCCAGATTGGCTGCACACAGACCACGTTTCACCTCCGCCCCTGTCACTCAGGGAGGCTGCCGAGGGTGGGGAAAACCCAGGATTATGCCTGACAATGTTTGTACTTACCAAGACTAATATGTCAGGCAGGGCAGACAGGTGGCCAAGACTGGCATGGCAACACTTGGAATCCTGTTATTTTCTAAACGTAGGGTTAAGCAAGTTACATAAGTTTGTGCACCAGTATTACGCTGAACAATCAAAGCTAACAAGCAAACACAATACAAATTCCCAGTGCAGAGCTGCAAGCCCAACATTACTGCAACAGTTGATACAGAAACATCACAGTTGATTTGGAATGTTGTCCTATTTATTGCTACCAGTTTTAAACAAACTTTCTACCGGTGAGCTGGAGGTAAACAGAGGGACTGCTTTCTAGACATTAACTATTTTTTCTTGTAGTAGTGTGTAGATAACATTTAAATTGATTTCATTTTTGTTTTCAATCTCTGAAACCTAGATCCAGCCATAGGTAATCAATAAAAGCCATTTAAAAGCTTTCAAAAGCCACTTAGTGGGCAAAAAGTAAAATTGATTATTATGTAAGACTGTACTGAGACATCTCAATGGTGGGCACCTTAAAACTGGCGGCAACGGACCTCCCCATTCACAATGAAAGTGTCCTCCCTTTAACTTGCTTAGTCCTCCAACACAGGGGGGCACAAACTGGGAAGGGCGTGAGATTTTCGGGGGTGAGGGGGGATGGGCGGTTACAGAGGCCCTGCACTCTTCCCTAAGGCT
The DNA here is from genome assembly GCF_040206685.1 of Ascaphus truei. Taxonomy (NCBI): domain Eukaryota; kingdom Metazoa; phylum Chordata; class Amphibia; order Anura; family Ascaphidae; genus Ascaphus; species Ascaphus truei. The sequence continues at coordinate 75,929,925 of NC_134486.1, read as the reverse complement.
TTAAATTAAATTCAGAGGGAGCTGTGAAGGCTTGTGTAACTTACCTTGGCTCTGTCGGCTTCTAGCGATGTGTCGCCATGGCAATGCGGCTGTCACGTTGCCATGGCGTTGTGACATCAGAACGCTGGAACAAGGTTAGGAAGGGGGGGGCACGGTCAGAGGGGGAGTGCCGGCAGGGGGGCGCAAGGGAAAAAGTTTGCGCACCACCACTGCTCCAATACATAAGCGTGCGGGATATGGTGAAAAAGGCAGAAGGTCTCTTATACCATTATCTAATTAATATATTTGTATTTTGTCCCAGACTAGCATTTTCAAAAACCACTGCAAGAAAGGCATACATTGCACCATCAGCCAGTCATATACTTGTCAACTAATCTTAAAGAGACTCTAACTACCACCCTCTCTCTTTTCTCCCATTTGCCTCCAAGCTACTTGAGTGACTTGTAAATAACCATGTGGCTCACTTTCTCTCATCCAACTTCCTGCAATCTAGTTTCCTTCCTCTACACTCAACTGAGACAGCACTAACAAAGTGGTCAATGACCTACTCTCAGCTAATTGTAAGGGTCGCCTCTCCTTACTAATTCACATGGGTCTATCTGCTGCCTTAGACACTGTTGACTACCCCCTTCTCCTGAACACTGGTTCATGTCCTATCTATCCAACCACTCCTTTAGTGTTTCCTTCTCTGGTGTCTCATCTTCACTCATTCTCTCTGTTGGGGTCCTACAAGGCTCTGTCCTTGACCCTCTGTTGACGGCATACTCTGCCCAAGAAAGGAGTTGAGCCCAATCATCCTGGAAATCGGATATGAAACATCTCAGGTACTTCTCCAGGGATTGATTCTCTCCGTTTGTCCATTGGACTGAGGATGATAGGCGGAAGAGAAAGAAGAAGAGATGCCCAATCTCTTCGTGAAAGTTCTCCAAAATTTGGATACGAACTGAGAACCTCTGTCAGAAACAATGGACGAAGGGATCCCATGAATCCGGAAAATCTGCTCCGTAAAGATATCAGCAAGGGCGGGGGAGGTGGGTAATCCTTTAAGTGGAATAAAATGGGACATCTTCGAGAACCTGTCTACGACCACCAAGATAGTGTTCATTCCTCTGGACCTGGGCAACTCCACGATGAAGTCCATCGAAATGTGGGACCAGGGGCGGTCGGGAACTGGAAGAGGTAACAGAAAACCCTGAGGCTTTTGATGGAGAGTCTTGCTTTGAGCGCACGTGGGGCAGGCACGGGTAAGCTCCAGAATATCTTGAGACATCCTTGGCCACCAGAAATTCCGACGAATGAGATCAGTAGTCTTCTTAAAACCTGGATGACCTGCAGATTTAGAGGAGTGACCCCAAGATAGGACCTCTGGAACAAATTTGGAAGGTACGAAGAGTTTGTTGTCGGGAACGACCAAGTCCTTGGGAATGCGTCTCTGGGAGTGCAAAATCTTGTCAAGATTCTTGAAAGAAGACGTGGCGAGAATCCTCTCTTGTGGAAGGATATTCTCCAAAGGTTCCTCTGGTCTCTCTTCAGAAGAATGTGTTCGGGAGAGTGCGTCTGCCTTTACGTTCTTAGTCCCGGAGATATAGGAAAGGTGAAAATCGAATCGAGAAAAAAAAAGAGCCCAACGAGCCTGTCGTGGACCAAGGCGTCGAGCGTTTTCTATGTAAAGAAGGTTCTTGTGGTCCGTGAGAATAGTAAACGGCTCTTTCGACCCCTCCAGCAGGTGTCTCCACTCTTGAAGAGCCATCTTCAGGGCCAGAAGTTCCCTGTTACCCACGTCATAGTTCCTCTCGGCAGATGAGACTTTCTTGGAAAAATATGCACAGGGATGTAACTTATCTTGAGGCGTGGGTCTCTGAGAAAGAACGGCTCCAGCGCTGCAATCAGAAGTGTCGACCTCCAGGACGAAGGGAAGTTCAATGTTGGGATGACGGAGAATAGGTGCGGATATAAAAGCTTCCTTGAGTGTCTCGAAGGTGGAGATGGCCTCGGATGACCAAGCAGAAGGATCAGACCCTTTTTTGGTGAGCGCAGTGAGGGGTGCCACAATGGTAGAAAAACTCCGTATAAACTTACGAAAGTAATTAGCGAACCCTAAAAAACGTTGTATGGCTTTGAGAGAATTGGGTCTTGGCAATTCAGTGACTGCTTGAAGTTTACCGGAGTCCATCATAAACCCCTCATCGGAAATTATGTACCCCAGGAACGGAGTAGAGGTCTGATGAAAGGTGCACTTCTCCAGTTTGGCGTACAAATGGTGTTCACAGAGACGGGAAAGGACGTAGGAGGTGTGGCGTATATGGTCCTTGAGATCTTTGGAAAAAATCAGGATATCATCCAAGTATACTATAACAAAAATATTGAGTACCTTACGAAAGACGTCGTTGATGAAATCCTGGAAGACAGCGGGAGCATTACATAAGCCGAAAGGCATTGCAAGATACTCGTAGTGTCCACTACGCGTGTTGAAGGCCATTTTCCATTCATCCCCCTTCCTGATGCGCACCAGGTTATAGGCACCACGTAGATCCAACTTGGAAAAAATCTTGGCCCCCTGTAATTTATCGAACAGTTCGGTAATAAGGGGAAGGGGGTAAGGATTTTTGAAAGTTATGTGGTTCAAACCCCTGTAATCGATGCAAGGCCTCAACGACCCGTCCTTTTTCTTGACGAAGAAAAACCCAGCCCCAGCTGGGGAATTGGAGTGACGAATAAAGCCTTTCTTGAGATTCTCCTGGATATATTCATCCATAGCGTGGGATTCTGGTAACGACAAGGGGTAGGTCTTGGACTTGGGTAGGGAGTAACCTGGAACCAGATCGATCGGACAATCATAAGTCCTGTGTGGTGGCAAAAAATCTGACTGTACCTTATTGAAAACGTCCCGGAATTGGTGGTAAACAGAAGGTAGAATAACTTCGGGAACAGAGGTATTGGCCAGCAGTTGATGAGTCTCGCCTGACCTCGGCCTCCAGGAGATGGGAGCAGAGGAAGTCCAGTCAATGAGAGGATTATTAAGCTGTAGGAAGACCAAGGGTGATGGGTATCGCAGGAGCGTGAATGGCATCGAGAACTAAGTGAGGACAGAAGCAAGGGGGCCGTCTCTAAGGAGATGTGGGCCGGGGTAAGAGGACGTCCATCGATACCGACGAGTGCGATGGGAACCTTCTTCCTCACGAGCGGTATGCGGTTTAACCTGGCGAATTCAAGGTCCATGAAGTTTCCTCCAGCTCCTGAGTCAATGAAAGCGGCGGTAGAAGTCTTGAACTTATCGCCTGAAAGGGAGACTGGAAATGTAAGTTTCTTAGGGAGTTCACCTTTATGACGGGGACGTGGAGACATTACACCCAGAGACAGCCCCTCTGTACTCACTGGTTGTTCCCGTTTCCCGGACGCAGTGGACACTCCCGAACCAGATGCTCCATGGATCCGCAGTAGAAACACAATCCCCCGGCGTGGCCGAACTGCCGTATCGGTGTGCAGATGCGTTGTACCCCCAATTGCATTGGCTCTGGCAACTCCAGTGCAGGACGAAGAGGTGTGGTAGCACTTGGGGGAGCAGGAGTGCTGCTGGGAGTACTGGAGAACGGAACCTGAAAGTTATGGAAGCGAGTTCGCTGACGCTCTGAGCGGCGTACCTGGATACGTTGATCCACTCGGACGGCCAAATCAATGAGGACCTCCAATTGATCCGGCCTGGATTGGCAAGAGAGTTCATCCTTGATGTGATCTGGCAGGCCTTGCCAGAATACGGAGACGAGAGCCTCTTGTCCCCAGTTAGTCTCGGCTGCTAGAGTCCGGAATTCCACAGCATAATGTGTCACTATTCGCCGTCCCTGAGTGATCTGGAGAAGAGAAACATATGCCATCTCCCGACGAGCGGGGGAATCGAATACTTGTTTGAGCTCTGCTTTAAATGCCGGGTAATTTGGGGTAAGATCAGAACGTCGCTCCCAAACCGGGGAAGTCCAAGCTAGGGCGCTGCCAGTGAGGAGGCTATAAATGTAGGCTACCTTCTTGCGACCAGTATTATAGAGATGGGGGGCAATCTCAAACTGTACCTCACACTGGTTTAGGAAACCCCTACATTCTTGCAGTTCACCTGCAAAAGGCTTGGGGGGAGGAATCCTTACATCGGAGCTGCTAACTGCGCTTGCGGAGTGGGGGCTTACATCTGGCGAGGTCGCGGTCGGTACTCGGTCTGAGAGTACTGCGACCTGGCATGTAATTGCCACAATGTGATCCGCCATGGCCTGGTTTTGCTGAAGCAGATTGGAGAGAAACTGTTGAAGTTCGGTCTGGTCTGCGTCTTGTGGGCTCGACATAATGTTATGCTGGTGCTGCCCGCAGACAAGACTCGTCCCCTGAGCTGAAGGGGGAAGTGGTAATACACGCACCCGCAGCAAAGGGAGCGTGTCCGGAGTGTGGTATAAAGTGTTGCCAGGCCAGGTGTAGTAAGGTAGACAATACTTGCCGGTACCGGTTGTAGAGATAGAGTGAAGAATGCCTTGCCGAGGTCAGGGAGTGGAGAGCGGAAATAGGTCATAGTCCAAGCCGTGTTCAAGGGGTTACCAGAGTGAGCGTTGTCCAAGGAGTGCCGAGATCGAGAGCCAGAGGGGGTAGTCGTAGAAGCTGCGTCAGAACCTGTGAAAACACTGAGAGAATCCAGAAGTACTTCCATACAGAGACTATGTTGAGCAAAGACTGAGAGCAGAGAAAAGCTAGATAAAGCAGGAAGGTCTAATTAGGAATGGAGGCGGGACAGGAAGGGCTACAGGGAGACACTGCAGATTGGTGCAGGCATAACAGGCCAGGTGAGTCTTGTTGGTAACCTGAGTATGCTCGTGTGGTGTGCGGGGGCAGAGCCTGAAGTCCGGGGGACGGGTAGAAGAGTGTGCAGAATGAGCGCGCTCCGTAACGCGTGTACGCGTGTGGACCGAGCCAGTGGATGGTGCAGGTGTGCGCGGGAGGGCGTGGGCGCGCCCGGCGCTGAGCAGAGGAATCGACGAGGAGTGATCCCGCGACGGCGGCAGGGGCGGGGAGCCGCAGAGGTCGGTAAGGCAGGATTGTTTTGTGTGTCCAGGGATTGCTCTGTGTGGAGAGCGCGGAGGACGCCGATTCCTGACATGTATTTCTGCAATCTCCTCCTAGATGTTCCACCGATACCTGAAACGTAACATGTTCAAAACAGAGCAAGTCTTTTCCTCTTCCACCGTCACCCCTTCACCCAAACTCTCACGGTCAATGACAACACAATCTCCTCAACACCTTAAGCCTCCTGTCTAGGAGTCATCTTTAACGCTGATCTCTACTTCATTCTTCACATTCAGTCCCTCACAAAGTCCTGTCTCCACCGCTGAATTATCACTAGGATACACCCTTTTCACTGATGATGCAACTAAAATCCTAATTCACACACTCATGTTGTCCCACCTTGACTACTGCAGCCTTCTCCTAGTTGCTATTCCTCTTGTCCTTTTCCAGTCCATCTAAAATGCTGCTGCCAGACTCATCTACAGCCCTCACTGCTCCACTTCTGCTGCACCACTATGTAAATCCCTACAGTGGCTTCCCATATCCTCAAGAATCAAATTTAAAACACTAGTTCTGACATACAAAGCTTTCAACAACGCTGCCCCCTACCTTATAGCTCAGCCCTCATTCCCAAATATATCCCTAAAAGCCCCCCTACGATCTGCCCATTACATCCACCTTTCCTCCTGCCACATTACCTCCTCTCACTCCCGCTACAAGACTTCACCCGGCTGCCCACTCTTTCTGGAATACCCAACCACTACCATCACACTCTCCCCCAAATTCCAGAAATGTAAAAACTCCCTGAAAGGCTTCCTTGAAAAGGTGAGTTATCTGGCATACTCCTAACATCCAACTCCTCCCTACCCCCCTCCATCCCCATTGGGAACAGCTGTGCGACTGGATCAATCTCCACATTATGTAACACCCCCTAAATGCTCACAATCTAACCTGTTGGGCTGGACCATCCTCGAGTCCCACTTTACCTTTTTGTTTCAACATTGTCCCTCATTCACTCTGGATTGTAAACTCTCACGAGCAGAATCCTCATTACCCTTTGTATCTGTTTGTGCATGTTTTTCCTTCCTTGTATGCAACTTTGTTTATGCAATTATCAAACCTCTGTACCCCCACTGTACCACGCTGCGGAATATGTTGGTGTTTTACAAATAAACGATAATAATAACTAATCTTGAAGTTACTGTGCTGTAAAGATTGTATGGTTTTTTTACAGCCCTAGTATCTGCCTTATCTTTCCAATTGGATGTGTGTCTTGTTGTCCAAGAAAAAGAAAAGTTGCATGCTTTCTGAAATGGTTGCCAAGTAGGTCTGTGATCATCTTGTTTTAATATACTGTATTACACATGTGACTGCCATAAGTTGAATTTGGTTCTGCACCCTTAGGTTTGGTGATAGTATCCCTGCTGCATGCTTTACCAAAATATAGAACGGTAAAAGCAAATGTACGAGTTAAACTTAATTTGTATGTCTCCTTGTGAACGGCTGTATGCTCAAAATAAAAAACTCGTTGCATGTGTACAAAAGAGCAAAACCTAAGGGAAAAGGTAATCGCCCATTTTTAAGAAAAAATATGTTTTATCTCCAGTCTGACTTAATTGGGTAATAATTACAGTTTAATTTAGCGTGGCTTTCTTTCTTTTTCCCTTGAGCATCTGTTGCATTTACATAATTAAGTTCCTGCTCTGACCAGCATCTGACTGAGCATTGCATATGCAGAGCTTCTATAACTAGCTCAGGAAATTCCTCTTGGGAACGCTGTCCCTTTCTATAGTGTTCTGAGTTACAGCTCCTTATTGTGTGATATATGGGATCCGTGCAGGATCTCAAAACAGATAACAGAATCTTAGTCATCTTGCATTCTCTGCCAAATACACAAATGAACTCCTGGTTACACAAGTTGAAACTTTCACTAAGTTGAGTTAAGATAAGTTTACTCCTACATTGCAAAGGCAATAAAAATGTAATGTCATTTTTTTCTGTTATTACAGCACAAAAAAATATTTCCCTTTTATAAACCGCTCTACCCAGAGCCATGAAACGTACTAAACACAGCGACCTCAAAAACTGGTTCTGTGGGACAAAAGGGCTTAAGGGGATAATAAATGTTGCACTGTAGGTCTCGGTGGCACTGAAACACAAGGTGAGACATGTGGTTTCTTGTTGAGCAATGTACTGAAGGGGTATGCCATATTGTTAGGAAATTGCAGTACAGCAAAAAAAAAATGTAACTAAAAGGTGAACTTAAGTCAAGGGGATGGTGGTTCAATTTGACAAATGGTTTTAAGATTGGCGCAAAGATGAAAATATAACCGGGTTTCTTGGAAAAAAAGCAAGCAACAGCAAATAAGTTGTAACAGAAGATAAGTGTGCTGGGACTCCCTAGAGGTACAGAGACAGACAACATAGCATATGGCAGATTGCAGTGCTGAACAATTACAAATGCAACTCAATTCCTGTCATAAGTAGTGCTTCTCAAAGTTTGGATCATCACAATTAGATTGAAAGTTAATGCTTTACAGTCTCTGCATTGTGCAGGTTAGATTTGTGTATTTAAGTAGTCCTCATCCTCCATGCAATATTTACATTGTGCGTCTTTATTCGTGTAAACACTCACTGTAATGCTGCAGAACACGAGTCCCTCCACAACTCATTTGGAACCAAACATATGAAAGCTACATGTAGAATCAGTAACAGATGCAAGCTCTTTTGCTCGTGTGTGTATGTGTGTGTGTGTGTGTGTGTGTGTGTGTGTGTGTGTGTGTGTGTGTGTGTGTGTGTGTGTGTGTGTGTGTGTGTGTGTGTGTGTGTGTGTGTGTGTGTGTATGTATTAAGACCAACCTCACACTGATGATACCCATCAAGGTTGAAACATGTCTGTGAGTGGGTTTAATGGCTTTGCATCTCATCCCTGCCTCTGTCTAAAAGCTGTGTTTAAAACAGCATGCATTGGCTTGAGGATTTGCTTTTGTAATACGAGCTTGAGACAAAAGGTGGCACTGAGTGCTCATTTGCATGTCATTTCCCAGAATCCCTTGCTGCAGTGGAAGCGCTGTATGCTGGGCGACAATGGGGAAAGACAGGGTTGCAGACCTGTCAAAGACATGCAAATGAACATACAGTAATATTTACAGTTGCTATATATATATATATATATATATATATATATATATATATATATATATATATATATATATATATATATATATATTTCCCTTTCTCAAATGGAGAATGAGGATCTGATTCAGGTTCTTTTACAACTTTGTACTTTTACAGCTTCTGCAAATAAGTCATAAGAAGCTGTGGTCAGCCACAGAACGACGATGTAACACTAGATGTTGTTTCACTGCTTGAGAACTTGTTGGGGGGGAGGTTAACAATACAATATAAATACCAATGACATTTTAGTGTGGAGGACACTTAAGCACTTTTTTTTTTCCATCCACTGTCATGACCTCTGTGTGTCTTAGTTGTCTGATAACAGATCAAGATCCAATTTCTCTGAGAAAGCTCACAGGTGTGTTCAGCATTACTCCCCTCAGGGAGCATGACACAGTTTCAAGCATTTTTTCAATTCAATAAGGAATCCTGTTTTCTGCTCCGTCTTGACCAAGTGATTCAAGCAGTGGCTTTTAGAACAATAGATTCCAGAACAATTCAAACCCTGGCACTGATCTTCTGCAAGACAGTGATTGATGCATGAGCCCAAGTGCATCCTCAGCATTTGCTGCAAACAATTCTATTTCTAAATGAAGCTCATATGCATACAAAAGCTGTAGCTCTTAGCAGTTCATTTATATGGCCCATTCTTTTCCTATGAGTAAACGGATTTTCTTGTTGTCCCTTTATTGTACAATTCTGCATTTTTCTATTTTGCATATCTAATACTGCGATATAAAGTGAAGGATGTTTAACAAATGCTGTTATGTTGAATTTTGTACAAAACGCTTTTAAAAAAATCATCCATTAATACTGCTACTTTCTTAGATAGTAGAAAACTAAATAGTAAAAATCCCATGTATTTAATTAGTTAGACTTTCCTGACCTAAGCCCTTATTCTATTAAATGTAACAGAATCAAATGCATTGCTGGCACTTAAAGGGTTTAACATGGCTTGTATTATTAGCGTGCAATATAGTAAAGTGCTTTCAGTTTTACACATCCAATGTTTATTTTAAATTTTATTTGCAGAAACCAAGTACACAAGCATACCAGGGTCTGAGGAAGGGGGTATGGTGATATGGCGATGATGATGGTACAGGCCCCAGCATTTACATTCTATTAAAGTTCAACCCTAAAAAGAAGGGTACCGGATGAAGAAGTCTGAGAGGTTTGAAAGCTTGAAGCATAACGTCTTGTTGGTCCAATGAAAGGTATCATACTATATCACCTACTCCCTCTTCCTCCTTTGTTATTTTATTACTCTAGAAAGATGGATTAAAAATGGAGCTTCAGATAGAGACATGAATGATTGGAAGTTTAAAGCTGCAGTTCAGTCAATATCCTGCATGTGTGTTTTTTTTTTAATAAATCAGTTCTGTAGTAAGAAAAAATACTTTTAGCATTTTCTGTTTTTAAAAAACAACTTTGAAAGACCAATTTTCTTGTATTCTATTTTAACAGCCATTTGCTAAGGCACTGCCCCTTCATGTCCTGTCACAAGCTCTGGCACACCCCTTTGTCAGCCCTGCCCTCCCTCTAGCACATGTCAGTGCAGGAGTGCTCATGAATATTCATGAGCTTCCACTGAGAGACAGAAGCAGAAGAAAAACAGATCCCTTCACTAATTATGTCACCAAATTTCGCCTATCAATACCTGGAGAACGAATTGACCTGCAGCTATACAGTTCTTTAGGTAATTAGAGATTGCACACATAAAACTATTGAAGTAAAAAAATAAATAAAAAAATAAAAAAAGACTGAAATACAAAGTAATGTAAAAAACACACACAAACAAAAACAATTATTGGTTATTATAGGCTAAGCTATTAAATACCGGGCATTATTGAATCCCCTGCTCTCTGATTCGTTGAAATTCCAGGCATTATTCATTCAGTAATGGGCTGGAATTTATGGCACTTTGCCAAGTTTTTATTTCCAGCCAATCAGCTTTCACTTGTCAGAATAGCTCTCAGACAAGGGAGGTGATTGGACAGTAGGCAGCAGCCAGGCAGTGACTCCTCCCTCTCCATCCCTGCCTGCTGAGAGCTCCACACACAACACAGTGAGGAGGGAGAGTTTGTGTCTCTCTTTACAGTGTGTGTTTGAGTTTGTAGCTGCAGTTTGTGTGTGTGTGTGTGTGTGTGTGTGTGTATGTAGCTGCAATGTGTTTGTGGGTGTTTGTGTGTGTGTGTGTGTGTGTGTGTGTGTGTGTTTGTGGATAGAGCTATTATGTGTAGAGCTGCAGTGTGTTGTGTTTGTGTGTAGAGCTGCAGTGTATTGTATGTGTTTGTGTGTAGATCTGGTGTGTGCATGTGTACAGCTGGTGTGTGCTGTGTGTGTGTGTAGAGCTGCATTGTAGTGTGTGTAGAGCTGCAGCGTGTTTGTGTTTACAGAGGGGGGCTACAGAGTTTGTGTGGAGGCTACACAGTATGTGTATGTATAGAGTGGGGGGGGGCAGCTGTGTGTGCGCTGCAGAGTGAGTGTATATATAGGTGCTTTAATGTATTTACAAATTTATTTTATAAAAAATAATCTACCCTATTTCCTCGATTCTAAGACGCACTTTTTTTCCGATTTTCACATGTCTGAAATTGGTGTGCGTCTTAGAGTCGATGTATTAAAAAAATTAAAAAGTGTCTACAGTAATAACCTCCTCTTTTCACTTACTATGTTTCAGAAGAGGTCCCATGTCAGTGGAGGACAAAACGGGCGGTGCAGGAGAGGTCCCACTTTGCAGATGGTTGAAGATGGACAGCGGGCGGGTGTGCGGCGGGAGTGCGGCGGCGGAAACAGGACAGGTCCCAAGCCTTCAGGTGAATGAAGATAAGAAGACAACTGGCGTGCAGTGGCAGTGGCGTCAGGAGATCATAATAGTAGGAGAGCTGAGCAGGAGCAGAGCGACATAGGGGAACGGCTGGGAAGGTGCAAACTGAAACACCGGAAGTTGACCGGTGCCTGACTTTCGGTAACAGTGTGCGCCTCCCAAGTCATTCCCCTATGTCGATCTGCTCCTGCTCAGCTCTCCTGCTATTATGATCTCCTGACGCCACTGCCACTGCACGCCGTCTTCTTATCTTCATTCATCTGCAGACTTGGGACCTGGCCTGCCGCCGCTGCCACCGTACTCCCGCCGCACTCCCGCCCGCTGTCCATCTTCAACCATCTGCAGACGTGGGACCTCTCATGCCACTGTCGTCCACTTCATCATCCGCTGACATGGGACCTCTCCTGAAACATGGTAAGTGAAAAGTAATTTTCCTCAATTGTAAGAGCCAAATCGATGGTACCTCTTACAATCAATGGCATCTTACAATCAAAGAAATACGGTATATAACTGGTTGCCAGGTGTCCAATATTGAGCCGGACTGTCCTGTATTTGGACACTTTTCTGGAAATAGTGAACTGACTGGCTTGGGGGGCTACAGGATTTCCCAGAGCGGGAAAAGAGCAGGGCTGTTGCAAGGGGGCTGGGCAGCTTCCTCCATCCTGATTGCTGCTGGGTAAAGCAGCCAGCCAATCAGTAGGAGGTGTCAGGAGCCTGATGTTGGGGCTAATGAGAGGAAGAAACAGCATGGAGTGGAGAGCGGAGAGAAAGGTGTGTGTCTTGCATGCATGTCTCGAGCGTGTTGCACCTTTCACCATTGTGTCCAGTATTTTTGGAGAAGCCACCTTGGAACCCTAGTACAGAGGGGGGGCTGCATTGTGTGTTTGGGTACAGAAAGGGGCTGCATTGTATGTTTGTGAATAGAGGAGGGGCTGCATTGTGTGTTTGTGTGTATTGAGGGGAGCTGCAGAGTGTGTGTGTGCATGTCTATGTGTATGTATATATATACGGTGTATGTGTATGTATATATTTATATATATTATATATTATATACAGTTAGGTCCGGAAATAATTGGACACTGACACAATTTTCATAATTTTGGCTCTGTACGCCACCACAATGGATTTGAAATAAAACAACCGTGATGCAATAGAAGTGCAGACTTTCAGCTTTAATTCAAGGGGTTGAACAAAAATATTGTATGAAACGTTTAGGAATTGCAACCATTTTCACACACAGTCCCCTTATTTCAGGGGCTCAAATGTAATTGGACAAATTAACACAATCATAAATAAAATGTTCATTTTTAATACTTTGTCGAGAATCCTTTGCAGGCAATGACTGCTTGAAGTCTGGAACGCATGGACATCACCAAACGCTGGGTTTCCTCCTTTGTGATGCTTTGCCAGGCCTTTACTGCAGCTGTCTTCACTTGTTGTTTGTTCGTGGGTCTTTCTGCCTTAAGTTTTGTCTTCAGCAAGTGAAATGCATGCTCTATCGAGTTGAGATCACGTGTTTGACTCGGCCATTGCAGAATATTTCACTTCTTTGCCTTAAAAAACTCCTGGGTTGCTTTCGCAGTAGGTTTTGGGTCATTGTCCATCTGTAAAGTGAAGCACCGTCCAATCAACAGCATGTTGTAGCAATGATTTTCGGTAACTTTATTTATTACATTTATTTCGTCAGTTCACATCATCATTTATGTTCACATTTTATTAGTATGTTTTTCACTTTCATATTGGGTGTTTTTATCCAAGTGCTGCATATTTTCATCCATAAATGTCCTGATATTGTTATCTTCAGTAATTTACTGCCATGACAAGGCTCATTGGTGTCATCAGCTCGTTTTCCTCGTTCACGAATAGTGCCTGCTCTTTGTAGACAGCTACCTTGGCTAATAACGCAAACAGTATGTTCACACATGCACAGATAGACCCTGTATGTGTGTGATCCCTTCTGTAATAAACCATCAGTTTATTTATTTATTTTTCACCCCTCCGCAGCTTGCGCATGCGCAGTGGGTTCTACTTCCGGATGCCTTGCGTTTCATCACTCGCCTGGTCTTTTTAGATAGCTACCTTGGCTAACAGCGTAAACAGTAGCTTCACACATGCACAGACAGACCCCTTATGTGTGCGATCACCTCTACAATAAACTAGCAGCTTATTCATGCACTTTTTACCCTTCTTTAGCTCGCGCATGCGCAGTGGGCTCTGCTTCAGGTTGCCTTGCGTTCCATTGCTCGCAGGCACCCTTACTGAAGCTGCTATGATCGCTGGAGGTCTCTGCTATTCACCTTTGACCTGCGCATGCGCAGTAGGTGCGTTTCATACACACGGAAGCTTTCCTGAGCTGCAGAAAACGCTGAGTCACTGACAGGTATACAGGGGTTTAACACTATGGATGCCAAGTATTGATTAAAGTATGTTATATGTTGCACCTGTGCATCTTGGGTTTTTGGGGGTATATATATGTGTTCTAACTCACTCTGTAAATCACATCACCTTGATAAAGGTCCCGCTCGTGGACCGAAACGTTGGTATGATGTCTTGTTGAACTAATACATTATTTTTGACAACCATCTGGAGTGCTGCCTTTGATATTCGTCTACATGCGGTATCGTATTGCCTATATATATATATATATATATATATATACACATACACACACACAGTGGTCGACAAATCACCCAAAAATCTACTCGCCACTTAGCCCCACCCCCAGCCCACCATTAGCCCCGCCCCATCCCTGTTTTTTTTAATTTAATAAATTCCTAGTAAGAACATCATTCGTTTTTGACATAACAGTTTATTTATTGTATTACATTTATACTTTACTACAATTAGTCCTTGTTACATAATTACGTGTGTGTGTGTGTAAATGTCGGATCTAGAAAAAAAAAGCCAGATGTGAATGACTAGTTTCCTGAACCCCTTAACCAGTGCCTGGACGCCCCCGCTTCACAATATCTAAATCCGCAATCCCGCCTGGGATCTTACCTGATCTGAAGTCCCTCAATGTCCAGCTATCCTCATTCCCGTAATGTTATATATTGGAGGGGAGGTGTTCCCTACCTGTCTTCTGGGTTAGGGGGAAATCCGATGTCTCCCGTGTGAAGCTCGAGAGTTAGATCTGGAAAAAAGCAGTATAGGTTATTTCGGTCTAGGTATAGGGCAGTTAAGATATACAGGGTAAAAAAGATATCCAGAGCCAGAGTGTGAGAGTGTGGGTGACACACAGAGAGAGAGAGTCTGGTGACAGACAGAGAGAGAGAATGTGGGTGACAGACAGAGAGAGAGAGTGTGGGTGACAGACAGAGAGAGAGAGTGTGGGTGACAGACAGAGAGAGAGAGTGTGGGTGAGAGAGAGAATGGGTGCGACAGAGGGTGACAGAGAGTGGGCGACAGACACACACACACACAGAGACACTCACAGACACACACACTCAGACACACACACACTCAAACACACACACACTCACTGGGTGGGTGACTGGTGGGTATTCATTGATAGGGAGGGGGCCCACCTGTGCAGTTCATCCAGGGCTTGCTTGTCCTCCAAATGCGGGCAGCTGGGCAACCGGGAGGGGGGGTCAGGCAACCGGGCAGGAGGGTGTTGAAGCTGGACGGTGGGGACTGAAAGCCGGGCGGGGGGACCTGGAAGCCGGACGGGAGGTGCGAGGGGGGCCTGGAAGTCGGGCGGGAGGTACGGGAGGGCCTGGAAGCCGGGCGGGAGGTGCGGACAGACCTGGAACCCAGGCGGGAGGTGCAGGGGGGCCTGGAAGCCAGCTCTAATCAGTGTCTTGTGCTACCACGGCTGCCTCCTCAGCTCCTTGACGATGCGTCACGTCATGACGTCACAAGTGTCATGTTGGCATGGCAACGCAGCGTCTGACGCCGCGCGGCCATTGCAGTTGCAGTAGGCAAATAATAATGCCCATAGAAGCGCGGGCTCATAGCGCGAGCAGGGAAAATTGCGTATGCTGCCATGAGGTCGCAACAGGGTCAAATCCAGTCGCCCGGGGCGTGCGGGCGACTGGATTTGTCGAACACTGTATATACACATAGGTGACACATTGTGTGCTCATTTGCATGTCACTTCCCAGAATCCCTTGCTGCAGTGGGATCACTGTATGTTAGGTGATAATGGTGAAATCCAGGGTTCCAGACCTGTCTAAGACGTGTGAATGTGCTCACAAGTGATATTCTTTATTGTGTGTATAATTATATATATATATATATATATATATATATATATATATATATATATATATATATATATATATATATATTGATGTAGAAATTGACCTAGGCACACAAGAAAGGAGAAAAAAGGGGAGAGGGGGGAACACACAGAGTAGTATGTCTAATTGAGAATAAAATGCTTAGATTGCATTTACACAAAAATTAAGATATTAGAGCATTTATCCAATATTTAGAATCAGGAACATTCTCAGGGATGTTATTCTTAAGGGTCTTAATCAGCCCAATCTCCTTCTCCTGAATCTTACACGAGTTGGTCTGGAACCCAAAAGTACTGTAACTTTTAAAATTCTTCCCAGTCTCAATAGATCTCCCAATTAGATCAACAGACAAGGCTAGTAATGGCTTAAAAGTGCTTTGCTACATGACGTCACCTCAAACAATTAGTTTTTACAAATAAAACAATATTATTTTCTGAGAGGCATATATCACATCTTATGGCCAATAAAAGGAGTATCAAATATAAACCAGTAATTGACGCGAATAGGAATTGACTCTCAGTGCTACTGTGGGAAATCAAATAGAATTGCTTTCTCACTGCACTTCTGAGAGTTAACCGTGAAATACAATGAGGCAATTCACATTAGCAGAAATATTACAGAAAGTTCTTGTATTCATAATGGTCATGGAGAAGTGTAGACTCGTCACAGTCTGTGCTAACTTAATAGACAAACAAGAGTAGTTTTCATTCGTGTCCTATTGTGTGCAAAGCTTTCAAAACCAAACCTTTTATTTTTTTTCTACAGTATATGTAACAAACGTTCTTATTTCACCATTAAAAAGCATCACAAACGAGAATTTACTAAACATTGAGACTTCGATGCCACATCTGTGAATCATAGGAACATCTAGGAGTTGGGCAATATACACCGATTCTTATATCGCGATAACATAAAACGGCGATAAGGCATTATTGAAATGTTTTATTATGGTGGTATTGTCACTCAGCCGTCATTTATATCTTATGGACGGACAGCAAATTACACGCCGTTTAAGATGTCCCAATGTAATTGGGAGAGCTGCACCCCCCCTTCCTCAAACTTGGGTGAAAAATGTGCCCATTTCTAAACACAGGGAAAGTCTGATTTCACATGTTAAAATATTAATGAAATCACAACTGCTGCTAATTTTTTTTTTTTTTTAAAGTAGTAAAAAAAAAACTGAAAATGATCTCAACTATTTGAAAAACTCGAGAAAAAAAAAACAATTCACTAAATCAAATAAACTGACAAAGTTGGACAATTTAACTCATTTTTAAGCTTATTTTTTTTTAAATATTTGAAAATGTTCACATTTTTTCAAAAATTCAACAACAAAACCCTCAAAACAAGTGCTGACACATTCGTCAATCTGTAGCTGTGTTTACACTTTCCTCCTCAATCCCTTTTTTTAAACACTTACTGAATACCTTCAGAATTACTTTTTTTTAAATGTATTTATTTACATTATTGATTTATAAAAGTTTTCAAATTAATGAATGCAGTCAGTTATGTGTTTTCTCCTAGAACAGATATCTATCACAACAAATGTACTTACCTGATACATTTCTTAATATGGTTATCAGGGGAAACATTTGTTTTTTTAAAACTTTAGTAAAATTTAAGGTTCATGAGTTAAAGAGAAAATACATAGTTACTGGTCTATTTATTATTAAATTGATATAATACTACCAAGAGACTGATAACACCACCAAAATATCTTTAAAACATACAGTATCTAATTCTGCATTTCAGGATAGAGTTGTGGTTTGAGGAAAAATGTACACATTTATAGTAAGACTGCATGAAAACATGGAATGCTTTCAATTTAGTATATTGTTTTATTATATTTAAATGATCTTGTAAGTATGTATATCTTTATTTATATAGCTCTTCACAGCAGTAAAACATGTGACATAATAATATATATAATAATATATAACACATAGGGGCCTATGCAGAGAGCAGCGCTATTTCGAAATTCGCCATTTTTTTGAGAAAATCGCGCAGAAAGCAGCAGAAAATGTCGAGTTCCGAAAAACGCGCCAATTTTTCTTTTCTATTTGTAAAACTCGCCTCGCGGCTGGCGAGAACCTCAATCTCGCCAGTTTTAAAAATATCCGTATGCAGAGAGGCGCGAACGGCATCTAGCGGCTGTTCGCGCCAATAAAATGGCGCGATTGTCTCCGTTTTGCCTCTCCAAAAAAAACTGCCGCTCGCGGCCATTGCAAAGGGAAAAACAAAGGCGCAAATTTGTTTTAACACATTTCTGAAGCGCGCATCTCGCCAATTTAAACTCGCCACACGCATCCATGTTAAACATAGCAGAATTCGCACTTTTCTGCATATGGAGATTAAAACTCTCCAAAAAAGCTACTTTTTAATAAATTCGCCAATTTTAAAATTCGCTGCTCTCTGCATAGGCCCCATAATGGGAAGAACCGCTTCAGACATAAAAGTAACATTAGGAAAAGGAGTCCCTGCCCCAAAGAGCTTACAATCTAAGTGGTAAGTAGGAGGAACGTACAGAGACAGTAGGAGGCTGTTCTGGTAAGTGCGTCTGCAAGAACCATGTATGAGTTGTATAGTATATCTTGATGATATTTTATTAAACTGTGGCTCTAATCATAATTTAAGAGGCTGGAAAAAGCCTATAAGGTCATTCAGAATGTGAAACAAAGTAAAGCCAGGGAACAAACAGAGTTCCATTCAGTTCTGAGGTTAAATAGAATAACATATGCTCAGTTGAGCCATTGGAGTGAGCTGAGTAAATAAATAAACAGCCACTTCTTCTCTTAGCAAGCAGTAAACTGGTGACATATCCTGTCCCCACTCATCACTCAACAAGGTAGCCCCAGCTATTTTATATGATGTATCCCAACTTCATGTTTTCTCTTCACACTCCAGAGAAAGAGTTTCACACCAAAACCGAGACACAGACAGGACTCCTGGGGTTTAGACGTTTATTTTTCCACACCTTCACAGTCATTTAACCCAGTTCACAGGATGTCATTGTCTTGCTGGGCAGGTTCTACAATGCTTGGTCCAGTCCAAAGGAATCTACCTAGGGGGGCTGGCCACAGAGACAGTGGTGATTTCAAAGAGTAACTATCAAAAATATCAGACTGCCTAATCATACTAAAGATCAGGAAATAGAGGTACTAAAACAATTAGAAAACAAATGAAGTCCATTATGGAAATGTAACTCCTTTTGTGTGTGTAATGTATTGCAAAGTAAATAAATGGTGAAGTTTGGGAAGCAATTTCCATACAAATTGGAATGCTGCTAATTAAGTTAGTAACACTGTAGTTTTCGGTTGCTGCACTGACCTCTGTTATTAGACAGATGTGTATTAAGCTTTTAGCACACTGCCATCGCTTCTGCTGTATAGAACCACTTTTAGTGTTGGTCTCCACCAATTACATTTTTTTAATTCTCCCATCTGTGTGACAAAAAGGTTCTGACAGTGCTAGATACAAAGATGGGTGGATATCCCTGTTGGTCCTTTCTTCCATGTAGTAACAAAGGAGGGAGAGGGAGGAGGTGGTATGATACCTTTTATTGGAACAACAAGTAGTTGACATGTTACAAGCTTTCGAACCTATTAGGGTTGAAGGACTTGTAACATTTCAACTAGTTGTTGGTCCAATAAAAGGTATCGTACCACCTCGTTTGTTACTACAGTGCTATATAAATAAATTTTTCAAGACATAGTCACTGTGAGTCTGAATTAAAAACACAAACATTATCTCCTCTCGGTTTTGTTTTACTAGATGAATGGTGTATGAATGTATGGTATTTGTATCAAAAGTGATAATTTAATTCTGACACTTTTCTGCGACAAGTCGAAAAAACTTGCCAATTTAGTTATAACAAAATTGAGAAATGTTCATGTCACAATGTTATACCCCTCTGTGTTTAAAGGTTATTATAGAGCACAGGATGTGATGTCAAGGCCCCGCTCTCATGTTTTTTTAGACAACCCCAACAATGTTTTGGATCTAGATATATTCAGCAATCGTATTAGTTCATGTTCCTTTTCAGATCTCTACTAATTTGAAATGTCAGTAAATTCCTTCCTTAGTTATTAATGAGCTCATAACTAGCCCCTAACAAAATACATATGTGTTATACTGTGAATTCTGTGATTTTGTTCTTGAATTTCCAAAACTATTAAACATTTCTTTAATTATGAAACAGCCATTAATATTGATAGAGAATGTGTTACAAGTTTGTGCTCTCACTCAATTGCTACTCAAATAGAAAGCAGATTGCCACTGCACCTTCATGGGGAAGTTATACTGATATGCCTTATCTTCAGGGAGCATGCTTGTGGCTAAAAGAGCAGTCAGGTGTCAAAGCTTATGGGAAACACTAAATAGGAAAATACCTTAAGTGCTAGTAAACAAAAGAGAGTCACTGGGGGCTTTTTATTTGGTAGGAACTCTGCCCTTCCCCCCACAAAAGAACATAGCACTGAACATTAAAATGTTACAAATCCTTTAGCACTGAAAATGTAAACGAAATAACTGGAAACATTATTGCTCAAACATATATTTAATCCAACAATACAGATTTGGCATCTGTTATTGTTTCCGCTGGCGCGCATGGCAGCGGGGGACACAAAGCGCCAGCAGGAGCCATACTAGCATCAGACGCGCGCACAAAACAACAGGGCAACCGGTGCATTAATGCCTGCTACAGCTGTACATGTGCATTCATTTTAGATGCTTCCAAAGTGCATTCAGCTTTTAAAAAAAAAAAAGGTAGGCACGTCGCAGGCTACAATCAGTACCAGTGAACAACGAAACGAAAAAATCCGGAGCAGCAACAAGACCGACGGCTTCTAAATTCGAATGGCACCCGGGTAAGTGGAAAATCACAAAACTGCTTTATTAGGACATACAAAGGGCGGCAATCTCCAAGAAAAACCTTCCACGCGTTTCCCGCCTAAGAGGCGCTTTCTCCTCAAGGAGACTGTGCAATCCAGGAAGCACACGATCGAGGGGGTTGCGGGAGATCCCTATCGCCGTCACGAGCTAGACACCGCACACACATTGCTGCCACGGCCATTACCTGCACTACTGAATTGGAGGTTCAAATCAGGAAGTAAAACAACTTTACCTTACCTCCAGGAGCTGAACTAAGTGCCTAAGCCATGAACTCCGGATTATAGATCCCCCCATGACAAGCAAGTTTAAAATATACGACTCTTTGCTAGCTCACTCCTGAGTGCACGACAGAAGACACCTACACATGACAATCAGTACCAGGTTTGTTATGCTGCCTAACTAATTTGGAGGAAGCAACTTTGTTGGGTTATTGGCATTGCTTAGGACACATTTGCCTTATTTCTGTCATTTATACTGAAGTGAATTGTGATAAATGTAACATTACAAATACAGGAACATGGCTACCTATGAAATATAGAACCCCTGTCGCTGACAAGCACCTGCAACGCGAAAGTTAATGTAACAATTTGCTGAAATTGTATTATATCTTTATTTATAAAGCGCCATTAATGTGCATAGCGCTTCACAGCAGTAATACACGTGACAATCATATAGATAACAAATAATATAAATAACACATAAAGGGGAGAAGTGCTTCAGACATTACAGTAACATTTTGGAAAGGGAGTCCCTGCTCCGAAGAGCTTACAATCTAATTGGTTGGTAGGAAGGACGAAGAAATGAATTTGATGTAAATTAAAACAACTCCTATTTCCTATTATTTAATAGGGTTAAAGCAACCACAGAGTTGAACTTCCCATTGAGCTAAAAGTTAAAACGAGGTCTGTGATTTTATTAATATTACCATTTATGTCACCAACATATTATGAAGCGCAGTACAATGTGGGGTAAGGACAAGATGAAAACATAAAATCCGTACAATTTAAAACAGGCCTGCACAACATGGCACCTGGCCTCTCTGTGCGGCCCGCGATGACTCCAGCCGGGCGCCAATTAATTAATTATTAAAAAAAAAAAAAAGTTAAAACAAAATGGCGCCGATTCCCCACACGCATGTGCAGGGCCTGCTCCCCCCCCTCCTGCTCCCTCCCCCCCCCCCGCTCGCAACGTGGGACGGAGGGGGAATCCTCTGCGGCCGCTCCCCCCCCCCTGCTCCCAATGTGGGACGGAGGGGGAAGTAATAATTAATAAGTAACTCAGCTCCTCCTGCGGCCTGCTTCTCTCCGCGGCCAGCTTCCCGCATCCCCCCGAACTCACCTCCCGTGGCCCCCCCCCACGAGCTCACCTCCCGTGCCTCCCCCCCCCCCCTGAGCCCGTCCCGGGCAGCTGCTGCAGGGATATCGGGGGCAGGAGGGGAAAGCGTCCGGCGGCAAGCTGCACCCACCCGGTCAAGGTAAGTCACTGTCACCCACTGTCACTCATCCAGTCACTGTCACCCACCCAGTCACTGTCACAAAGTCACTGTCATCGAGTCACCCAGTCACTGTCTCCCACGCAGTCACTGTTAGTCACTGTCACCCACCCACGCAGTCACTGTTAGTCACTGTCTCCCACCCACGCAGTCACTGTTAGTCACTGTCACCCACTCACGCAGTCACTGTCACCCAGTCACTGTCACCCACCCAGTCACTGTCTCCCACGCAGTCACTGTTAGTCACTGTCACCCACCCACGCAGTCACTGTTAGTCACTGTCACCCACCCACGCAGTCACTGTTAGTCACTGTCTCCCACCCACGCAGTCACTATTAGTCACTGTCACCCACTCACGCAGTCACTGTCACCCAGTCACTGTCACCCACCCAGTCACTGTCTCCCTGTCACCCAGTCACTGTCTCCCACCCACCCACCATCATTCACCCAAGGGGGGAGAGTGATGTGAGGTGCAAGGGGGGAGAGTGATGTGAGGTGCAAGGAGGGGAGAGTGATGTGAGGTACAAGGGGGGGATAGTGATGTGAGGTTCAAGGGGGGGAGAGTGATGTGAGGTGCAAGGGGGGGAGAGTGATGTGAGGTGCAAGGGGGGAGAGTGTTGTGAGGTGCAAGGGGGAGAGTGATGTGAGGTGCAAGGGGGGAGAGTGATGTGAGGTGCAAGGGGGGAGAGTGATGTGAGGTGCAAGGGGGGAGAGGGATGTGAGGTGCAAGGGGGGAGAGAGATGTGAGGTGCAAGGAGGGAGAGGGATGTGAAGTGCAGGGGTGGTGGGATGTGTGTGGTGTGCAGGGGGGTATTGTGTGTTTGATGTGGAGGGGGAGTATTATGTGTGTGGGTGAGGGGAGAGATGGGGGTATGATAGATAGATGGGGAGTATCGCAAAGGTTGATAGTGAGGGGTTCTGGGGGAGATATGAGGATGATGATGAAGGGTGCTGGGGGAGATATGATGATGATGAGAGGTGCTGGAGGAGAGATGATGATGATAATGATTTTACCCGTGCGGCCCAATTTTTTTTTCCTTGGAGCAGTTTGGCCCTTCTCACTTTACGAGTTGTGCAGGCCTGATTTAAAACATAATGAAATAGGTAATGAGGGTGCTGTTCTGATAATAAATGGGATGACACAAGGGTAGTTGGGGCTATAAGGCCACTCAGCATGGTATTAACTGTAGGCGTGTCAGGAGAGTGCTCATTAGGCATCTTCAAAGAGTTGGGTTTTAAGGGAACTTTGAAAGTGAATGGTGAAGGAGAGTCTGATGGAAGAGGTAAGGAGTTCCACAGGTGGGGTGCAGACCTGGAGGTGGGAATAAGGGAAATTAATGAGGACGTAGGAGAGCTTTAAGTAATGAGCTGAGCAGGGAGTGTGTGGGGGAGAGTACTTGTGTATTAGACTGAAAATGTAGATGGGATTGTTTCATGTAGAGCTTTGCAAGTGAGAACTAGAAACTTGAATTCTGCTGTGTATGGGTGGCCAGTGTAAAGATTTTCACAGTGAATCAGCAGATGTAGAATAGCTGGTGAGGTCAACCAGCCTGGTAGCATTTAGGATAGACTGGAAGGGGGACCGGCTAGGGGCAAGTTACAGTAGTCTAGACGGCATACCAAACCTGCATGAGATCAAATGTTGATGGATTGTGTGGTGAGTGAAGGGCATATTTTAGCAATGTTTCTGAGATAGAAGTAGCAGGTGAGCTACTGGTTGTGTGGTAAATAGGAGAGGGAGAAGTCAAGAATGACACCTAGACATGTGGCTTGTTGTATCAGGAGGATAGTGGAGTTATCTATTGCCTGCGAGAAGTCAAATATAGGGATAGAATTACAGAGAGGATAATACAAGAAATTATATTGATAGCACTTGTGACATGTGTGGTTACAGACTGTATTTCTACAAGCCTAAGGCTTTGGTCCCGCTGCGTCCGGCGGCCCGCGCAGCAGCGGGCCACCAGCCCCTTTCCTCCAGTCTGGAGGTCCCCGCTGGCACCTTCCGACGTGGCTGACTGCGTGCTGTGATGCGTCAGCCGGCCGATGCTGCAAGCTCCTAGTGATTTGCAGCTCTGACGCGTCACGTGGTGTGGCACTCAGCCAATGAGGGAAGGAGCTACGGAAGGGAGACGGCTTGGGAGGGGAGCAGGGAAGGAGCTGCGGAGCAAAAGTGTGTGTGTGTATATGTATGTATGTGTATGTATGTGTTGTGTGTGGGGTGGTGGGGGGGGGGGACGGCACCACGGCACCACAGCACTACGGTCTCATGGTCTCATCTCAGACCTGGCAAAGTTTTTGACCGTCAAACCACGCCGCCCTCCTGTTCCCTCTCCCTACAGACCGCATATAGCGGTCAAGTGCCTCTCCACGCGCCGCCTGTCTGCAGTGCGGGCGCATGGTCTGAGGCAGCAGGACCTTAGCCTAAGGCCGCGCTTATAGACCTTGCGATGCGGCGTTGCGTCAAAACAAGTTTACTTAAGTAGGCTTGGTCATGATCACTGGAAGTCAATGAAAATTGATTTTTCAGCGACCGCAGCGTGACGTTAGCGGGCATGTGAGCGGTTCAGCCAATGGGGGCTAACCGCTCACGGCCATGACCCTGTCACGCCCCTGGTCGCCATGTCTTGCCTCTGACACTATAGGCAGAAATCGCTGCGACAACAGCGACGGATGACGTCTCTTTGCCAGCACTGTAAGCGCGGCCCAACTATTTCTTCTTAAAAAGGCAACACTTGATTGAAAAGGATACATTCTTTAAATGTATTAAATAGTTTTGCATTTCATTTTGTAACCTTCAACACATTTACTTCTAAAGCTTTAACCTCAAAATGTTGAGGCACCAATAATTCAAAATGTTGACCTCTAGTTGTGATTCTGAGCAGAGAAAAGCATGTTGCCTAAATCTTATTTGGTATTAAAATATGAAAATGTCTCCCTGCCAATATCAGTGCAGATTATTTGTGTCTATACAATCCTTTTGCCTGCATCTCTGTTTATATTCACGGAAATTACGTCAGAGTATTACACATAGGAAAACATTTTAAATAGTTTTGTAACACTGACAGTTTATTGTATCCAAGAAGAAGGGTAGCTTGCAATATCTCATTAAAAGATATGAAATGCAAATTTACACAGAACCACAACCAACCTGTCAAACAAGGTAATCTTTCCCAGGAGGCTTTTAAGACATCAAATTGCACAAAAACACAACAAAATCGGTTAGAACAACAGAAGAGAGATAATGTACAAGCTATCCCAAAATGCTTTTCTTCACTTTCCACTAAAGACCACTTACTAGAAGAATGTCATGCAATTGGGATCAACTGATTTTAATTAAGATACTTGACTTAAGTACTTGCATGACTCAATTTGTCAATTGTAACCTCTTGGAGGTGACACGGGCAGTAGGTGGACAGCACTTGATATTATTTGAAACCTCATTTATTACTTCAATTTTTTTATACACTTAAAATACAATATGCAAAACGTTCATGCAGTATATACACCAGCAACTGAATCTTACACGATTTATTCCCAAGTGAACCAACTGCCGTGATATTGGTCAAATAAAGGCGTTTTGGTGCCTGTAATATAAAATCATTTTTTTACATCTCATGTTTCATGGTAACCAAAAGCACTGGAGGTTTTCTACAATCTTGGCCTAATATGTCATGATCAAATTGATTGTGTAACCACATACATATGGGCAAAGTGCCAACCACTACTATTTTGCTGTTATTTCTGATAAGTAACCATATCATTAGCCTAAGAGCTAAAAATGAAAGTGGACATACTTAAAAAGTCCATGCATTTTAGTGCAGGCATTAAAAATGAAAGGGTATTAATTTTCCCTAGAACACAAATAAATAAATAAATGTTTTTTTCTTTAAAAGTGCTTCAATCTTTCCAAAGAATCCAATCACAAATATGTTGAATATTTTATGTTATTTATTAATTTTTTGCCTGTTCTACGAGACAACCCTTTAAATTCTAAAAACAGCAAATTCTAGGAATATCTTTGATTTGATGTTGGTGATCCCTTTTAAAAACCAGAAATCAGAAACCTCTTGCTCTGGCTTTTATTCTTCCAAGCTAGATAAGATTTTTGGTTACAAAGGCATGAAAAGTGAGAATACAGGATCTCCCAAAACACCCTCCTTTATCCCTCCACTTGTTTAGTTCTCCTACTTATGAAGGCAATATAATACCTGGCCTCTGATCACCCTTCAATCTCCTTATCTTGTTTTGTGAAACAATTACACAGTACGCTTTTAAGGAATTCATTCTCTTTAAGGTATTCATTCTCTTTAAGGTATTCATTCTCTTGAATGGATTGGCAGCTTCAATAGTAATTCATAATCCAAGTACAGCCTATGGGAGACCAACGTTCTATTTTGTATTTCAGCTATTGCCTAGCCTTCCATTTGAACCATCTGAAGCATATTGGACACTTGACTATCTTGACACTAGGAGTTTGCTATTGTTTCTGGACAGGCCGTAATATTTTCATGCATTGGTCTGAAGTCATATAATGTGCTTAGAGTTTCTGTATTTTACGACAAATAGTCAATTATTTTGGAGTTGCTCTATGTTCCCTTGTTGGAGTTTCTGGAGTTTTCCTTTTAGTGGACAGAGTCTATGAATATGACCTCATCCGATAACTCATCTGATAAAGTACAGCTCTATGAATATGTACCTCCCCCCACACCCCTATGGATTACAATGGCCTTAAGGGGTTACTGATGCGGACCGACATAGAGAGTAATGCCTTTTCCTATTACATGGGGCTGGGGGCGAGTTAGTCGATGCTAATCCCCGCCCAGTGTTACCTGGAGACAGAGACGACAAAGGAGATCTATATATACAGGAAGGAAAAGGTTCTAGAGATTAGCTTCCTGGAGGGGCGAGACTGGAGGAACCTCAGTATATAAAGCTAAAGTGTATGTTCCTGAGTATTTAAGAAGAACCAGTCCTCGTTTGTTATATTTTAGTTAGGGACAGTACCCCTTCAGATAAGGTCCCGAGATATGGCCAAGGTAAACTCAGTGGTTCACAGAAGAGGATTCACTCTACAGAGGTCCCAGGATGCAAAAAAGATTAGCTCTACCGGCAGGTCAACACAGGCCTCAGTCATAGTCTGTCTAGGAGTCACAGTTCAGAGATATTTATAGATGTAAATTCGTTATACATATTGAGTCGGCCAGGACCCGAGAAGGGGCCCCTAGTGACAGAGCATGACGGACATTATGCAGAATGGGAACAGGACAATTCGTCAGAAACCAGACGAGTGTCCGCACCTCCCAAGTGTGTTAAGTGAGGGCACCCGGGGATGCAATAGTCAAGTACAAGTAAACCAAATGGTGCTGATGACATCCGTAACTATGTGTACTGTGAATGGATGCAAAGAGCCCTGGTAAAAGATGGCAAAAAAGAGTGTTGTTTGTACTACAAAAGTTCCTGGCGCCCATCATTTCTACCTCATCGCCAAACCACATGAAGCCTGCACCCTGAGTAAGGTAATGCATCCTGAGTAGCCACTATAAGAGACACTGATGCATACTCCCTAGGAGCCAGGCAGGGAGGGTTACAAATATTATACCTCTGCTGATAAAACACAGCTCTATGAATATTATACCTCTGCGGAAAAGTGGCTTTTTTCAGCTATAAATATAACAATTCTCTAAGAAACTATCAACTTGTATGAACAAACTCTAGCAAAAAGGGAGCTTTTTAAAGGGTGTGAAACGATTGTCAGTTATTTGTTGGCTGCAGGCCTTTTCCTTTTCTGGCACCAGTCAACAAGCTCCTCTGCTTGTCAATGGGATATGATCTGATAAGGAAGCTCTGTTTATTTTCAAACTAGCTGAGGGGAAGAAGAGAGGAACCTGATTACATCAGGGGCATCTCAGGACTGACAAGCCCTTTGCCCCAGGCCTACTGGGAAAAACAGAGAGAAAAAGAAAGAAGAAAAAAACAGCTGAGGTGGCTATTTGGGGGTCTTTACTATAAACACCAGAGATCATTTCAAACAAAAAAAAAACAAAAAAAAAACAACAGACATCTGCTATACACCCAGGCTTGTCCTATAAAAATCCTTCTTTAACTGTTTGGATGCTGGTGGAAACTGGCACACGTTTAGCCACGTGCTACAACTCCTCCAGGCATTCGTGGTTTTAAAAATGTGGTTACCTTTCACTCAAGACAAAACTCTGCAACTACTCTTACATCTTACTGGGCTTGTTACAATGTTAACATTAAGCTAAACTAATAAATCAATTATGTTTGTGTTGTGTGATCAATATGCTTTACAAGTCAATTTGTGCGATTTACACATTTTTATTTGATCTAGAATATTTACATTTATTCTACAGAGCTTAGAATATGAATTGGCAACCTATGACTGCAGAATGAGGTGTTAAATAATGAACAGAGCAACATGATAACGGATTACAACGTATGATAACAATGCTTTTAGTAGAAATGAGTCACCATTAAAAAAGCTGCATTATATTATTATAAGCTTTTTATTATCAATGTATCACATGGAACACAATATCTCTTTCTATTTAGCCCGTATTCAATATGGTGACTAGCTAGGTCGTGTATATTGTTCCTCATTTTAGTTTTCATTTCTAGCAAAAAAATTCTGTTAAGTTGTTTTGGTGTTTATTTTCTATATATTAAAACCAGGATTCAATTGGGAAAAATAAAAAAAGATGAAAAAAAAAAACTGGGTAAAATAGTGGGGATGGGAGAAATCATATATATACATTTAACCTTTCACTTTCAGCCACGTCACACTAAACCACAACCAGAAGCAATAACACAGGCGGGCAGTGTCTTCTTGTGACGTACGTGAGCCAATCATAGCGCAATATTGTCTTTGATGTTGTGTTCAGGGTGCATTACACTTTTTATTACAGAAAATGATTTATAGACTGAGAGCGGTGTAAAAGACAAGCATTCTCATGAACTTTCTCTATATACTTAGTTATTTACAGTGCATATATACTACTCTTCACAGCAAAACAACGCACTTATATCTTTTAAGCTACTTTTCAGTAGCCTGAGCGCAAAAAGTTAGAGCTGACTTAATCAAGCTCACAAAGCATAGTGAAAAGGTGTTGATTAAAGAACAATGAACATCAGAAGCCAGTTCATCAAATGTGCCACCTACATAAACATATATAGAAGTTGCAAAAAACCCGGAAAGTACTTAATCACGTATCACCTTTTCTACAATTATTAAAGCTGCAGTTCAGTCAATATCCTGCATGTTTGTTTTTTTTAATAAATCAGTTCTGTAGTAAGAAAAAATACTTTTAGCATTTTCTGTTTAAAAAAAAACAACTTTGAAAGACCAATTTTCTTGTATTCTATTTTAACAGCCATTTGCTAAGGCACTGCCCCTTCATGTCCTGTCACAAGCTCTGGCACAGCCCTTTGTCAGCCCTGCCCTCCCTCTAGGACTTGTCAATGCAGCAGTGCTCATGAATATTCATGAGCTTCCACTGACAGACAAGCAGATTATAAACAAATGCCAGCTTTTAATATGTCACCAAATTTCGACCTATCAATACATGGAAAACGAATTGAGCTGCAGCTATACTGTTCTTTAGCTAATTAGAGATTGCACACATGAAACTATTGTAGTAAAAAAATAAATGTAAAAAAAAAAAAAAAAAAAAAGACTGAACTGCAGCTTTAATGTGTGTTTCATAATAACAAAAAGACAAAGAAGCCCCCCAATGCTTCATCCAATATGTCAAATTATTAAGTTAAATACTATCTGTTGTTCTTCTCATAAGTATGTTGTGCTTCTCATAAGTATTGTTGTATATATTAGATCACTACCCAATAGCACTCCTATTGTGACAAATATATATAGCGTACTGGGTTTGGGTTTTGAATTTGCAGCGACTGTGTGTGTTGTTTCAGAATAAAATGCATGTTGAATAGTATTGCACATTTCGGCCTGAAAAACCTAATTCTGAAAAGCACAAGTACTATAGTAACATGAGATAGACCACACTTACTGCTTTTATAACAAACAACAATGGTTCCAACGTTGCTGTGATTAATGGTGATGTATAAAGCAGATCTTTGAACATTCACAATGTTTTCATTTTAAAATAGTTAATTTTATTTTTCGTTAATTGCGAAAACTCTTTATTCTTCATGCTGCTCACATCACATACTTCATTGTATAATCCTTCATTTGCTTTCCACTTTAGAAAAGTCTTGATGTGAAACATTTTTGTGAGGATTTCTAAAAGTTCCCCCCACTGTGGTCACTTTTCACAGGCGATATAAGTAGTTTGTATTGAATAGTCCATTACCAAAACAATGAGTGCATTGTTCCACTGTACTTCATGTACGTCTCCCTCTCCTATGATACCTCTAGAAGGTACAGTGGATTTCAATTAAAGCCTGGTTACACTTTCCTAGAATAGCACTCCTTTATATTCTCCAGAAGGCAAAAAGAGTAGAAAAGTCAAAGGATAAAGCTACCAAATGTCCTGGTTTGCACAGGTGGAATTTATTAAACAGACACGGCAGGGGACATTTTTAGCCCCAAATACAATATATTGCAGGCTCACTTTGTGTGTCCTGAATGAGCCATTCAGAAACAAGGTACATTAACCCTTTTGCTGCCCTATAGACAGATCTATTACGCCATAGGGTCTGGCCCTGCAGTGGCCCCATGATGAAGTAGCTATGTCAATCTTATTGCTTATTTAGGGGAGATCACATTCAGAAAGAACAGAATCGAAAGTCTCCTCCTCTTCCGTTATCTGTGACGGAGCGGTCACTATACTGAGAGACACTCTGGGCAGCGGCCCCTCCTGGCACTCAGAGGCGCAATCTGCTCTACTCACTATTAAAATGAAATGTCTCCTTTCTTTTTACCATTGCAAAATTCTTTTGCTGCTGTGTTTAACAGACCAATTCTTTGAAGTTGAACTGTGGAGAACAAATCTGCTGTTAAAAAAAACATTGCCTCCTTGGGGGCTTAAAATGGCCCTGCCATTCACACTCAGAAGTTGTTATGGTAATAGCGGATGATAGTAAATATTAATACAATTAAATAACATCAAAAAAATTAAGATTTAGAAAAATGAGAAGTTAGTGATTTAACTATATATTTTGTTTGGGGGGGTTTGGGGGGGGGGGTGCACCTGTACCTACATTAAAAGGAAGCTATTCAATATTAAAAAATAAAATTAAAAAATAATTAAAACAATATACATTTACAATTAAATAGTAGGCACAATACACCACCAAAAGTCACATTCACATACATGGATCATTTATTAGCGACGCCTTTTACTACCAGTGTTGACAAGTTTCAGGTTTCTGCTTCGGAGTTAGAAATAATGTTAAAATAGGATCGGCACTGTGGACGAACAGGTAACATGTTATTTAATTCTACATCCATGAAAAATCGTTTCCATTTTATGAGAAGCTTTCAATACAACACAGGTCACTGTAATCTTGAAATCCCATATATACAGTAGCAGCATCTGATCCAGTCCCCGGCAATAGAATCAATTTATTTAGGTAATTTAAACTATTACAATCAGTTCTAATGCGATTATACAGTGAAACAATAACAAACATATTGACAGTAATATCCTACCAGTATATTATTATACAACAACATGGCCAAATACTTTTTACTTGTTTCAGTAGTTATAACGGATATAGCAAATTCCCCTGACATAATGAACTTCTCTTCTTGGCAAATTGGAGTTTATTATTAGAGTGCTGTCCAGCTGAAACCCTTTATGTTAAACAATGAGTTATAATATGGTAATCCTCTGTGTAATGCACTTAAGACACTACTTTGCTGAAACCATGTTTCTAAATCAGAAAAACTCTGATAAACATATTAAAGCAAATCTAGTTTTATTACAGAATTTCTTAAAGCTTTTAGTATTCTAAGGCAGCTGTGACCTGGTAAAATCTAATTATTTCTCCAATACCCACTGGTATAGTTCAGGAAGATTTGCTGCGGCTTCTAACTTGTGCGTTAAGCATTTGGCCAGACTTCACAGACACACTGTGAAGCTGAATGAGCATTCTGCATGTCTTTCATGAACATCCCACAGGTGGATTTTAAGGTAAGACACTAATGTGTCTTAACATGCATCCCAACCTGTTGATAGATTTAACCAGGCTAGGAATAAGTGATTACAAGAAGCTGTTTCAGTGCCTTACTATATAAAGGGAGCATGCTGCAGTTGTATGTCCATTGTGAAGTAGACGAAAATATATAAAGACAGAAAAGGAGGAACCTTAAAGTAACAAAACAGAGACATGGGGGGAATCAATACAAAATAGAAAATCAAAACAAAAGTAAACAAGGCATGCAGTAAGGAAAAAGACATGAGAAATGGGTTTACATTGTATGCAAAACATGTAATAGGTTGAACTTCCATAATAAATAGAAACAATGTGAAACATACACACATCAGGTCTGTCTACATGAGGGCAGGTACAACAAAGTACTGTACTACAGTCAGTTCCAAAAGTGTTGCGATGTGTGTGTGTGTGTGTGTGTGTGTGTATATATATATATATAAATGTAGCCATGTGTAAGATTGGTGTACATATCTCTTTCTCATGCTGGCAGTAAACCTGGTAAGTATGCAGGAATGCCAGTAGTTATCATGGAGGTTTGCCCTCACACCCTGGTGAGGTGTCATATGTCCCCAAAGGAAGTGACAACATGCATTGTGCCCCCACTTAGTGGTACAGAGCAGGTTTGTTCTCTGGGGGGTGATATAAGACACAGCACTGCCTAAAGTTAGGAGTTCAGTTCCTGTTGTTGTGCTGCCTGTTAACTGAGAGGCACGTGAAGGTTGCAACAGTGTTGCAGTGTCTCCTGCTAGCTGTGAGTGAGTAAGCATAGGCAGCAGAGTAAGCAGAAGCAGCAGAGTTAAAGGAGCTGACAGACAGAGCAGCTCAAAAGAGAGACAAAGCAGCTCAGGAGAGGAGATTACAGCAGCCAGAGAAGCTGGGGAATCTCTCTGAAAGAAAGGTGGAAAGCAGCTCTATTAGGGACAAGGGACCTTCCTAAGAGAGTGCTGCAAAGAGATGAGTGGCTGAGCTGTTATCTGTGAGGGGCAGTTTGCCCATACCACCATGCAAATAAAGATGCCCTTGTTAAAGATACCTCCACTGGGTGAGTGTGAAGTTACTCAGCAGTGGATGGCACCACCAAGAAGGAGTTCCTCACCAGGACCATCTCCCTGCGGAAGCACAGATCCTGATGAGGTGGAGGCGCTGCACATGAAGTAAGTTGGACTCGCACCCACTACCTCAGCTACCTGTCCTGATGACATCCCCTAATAACACCAAGCGGGAGACTCAAGAGTCCTGTTACTTGCAGGTGCACCACCACACACGCCTTGTAATGGGGGACTGGTTAGACTACACGGGCCAATATGAGATTGGGTGGGTCAGGCCAGAGGGAGCACCCGTTACAATTGGAGGCGCTGCTGAGATACCTGTCAACAGGACAGGCTTTTGCTAGGCACACAGTAGGAACAGGGAAAGTGTCTGCTGCCACTTTGTGCTGCGTGGGACGGGGCCAGGGGTAGTCAGGGAGATGCTGGAGATGCATGCCGCAAAGACGCCTTGGGATCCGTAAGGGGTTAGTGAGTCTGGAGCCGGGGGCTATTGCTGTTCTAGTCGCCTTGAGGTAGTGCTAGCGGGGGACGCCTAAGGGGTAAACTGGTAACTGAGAGCAGGAATTCTGGACGGGTCCGCACTAGGCTAGCCAAAAGTAGGTCGACGCCCAAAGTACTGCATGGAAGAGCCAGAGTACTCTAGTCTCCATTCCAGATCACTTACCAAGGAGCACAGACTGGAGGAACGTGTTACAGTAGACACAGAAAGAGTGAGCCTAGCCTGAGGTAGTGCAAACACGAGTCAGATCTACATTAGGTACACAAGGTGGTGCACAAGGCATTTTATTGCATCGGTGTGGCAGCTGCCCCGCAGAGAGGAGCTCCATGTGCGATAACAGAAATTATAACAGAGAAAAGAATGGCGACCGCAAGATTGGAGGCTCTCTCAAGCAGTGAGTCACACCAAAGATGGCGGCTCCCGCCAAGTCGGGAGAGCACCAGGACTGTGCAAGAAATTGTTGCAGAGTATTGTCCGGGTTGGGTGTGGGTGCCAAAACCAGAGCCCCGCCCCTGCACTGTGAGTAGTTCAGCACAGAGTCAGAACCACTCCTTGGTAGAAAGTGTCCCTTCTCGAGAGAGCCCCGTCAGAATGGAGGATCTGCACAGAGTAGAAGGTCCAGGATGGCAGGGGGCAGAGAGAACCGTCAGAATGGAGGATCTGCAGAGCGCAGAAGGTCCAGGAAGGCGGGTAAACGAGGAACATGCATATGACCTGTGCGTGGAAGAAGAACAAGCTACAGAAGAGACTTCTGTGAGCCTGTTGGAGACTGGCGTGACAGCCGTGGCTGTGCCGGGTTTGTCCTGTCTATGCTCTCGGGAAAGTACCCTCGAGACTAGTGAGGACGACAGTGTTGCTAGATGGGAGGAACGAAATGGACTTTGTTATCATTCAATATACAAACAGCCAAACGCTACCTCAAATGTGATGCAGAAAGACAGTACTAACCAAAATGGCGGTTCCCGCATTCCCGGGACACCGCGTGGGCCAGCTGCAGAAAGTCTTGCAACTTTGCAGCTTGCTAATTGTTGGCCAGGATTGGCGCCAACGAGAAAACTCCACGCTGTTGGGGAGTGTGGCGCGAAAGCTGGAGCCGCGCCCTCAGGGACTATGACTCACTCCGCCCCTGTGCTGGGTCAGCCTACAAGTCTACGAGACCCTCCTCTAGAGTCCACCAGGGGGAGTGAGCACAGTGAACTGCCAGTAGCAACTTCTGTTCCCCCTAAGAAAGAAACAGAATGCAGCGAACCACATCCGCAGTTGTATGGTGTTTGGCCAGCAGAGGGACTGTATGTAACATTTCTTTTGTGCCCGTGCTTACAGAAAGACCTTAAACTCTCTGGTGGTATGAACTTTGATCCCTATCAGCGACCACGAGGGGTTCAGGTGGTGAAAGTCGAAGGAAAAAGGTACGTCCGGTGCCTATGCCCCAAGTGTGCTTTTCCTGATGGCGAATTGAGCTGGGGACCCAAGTGTGCCTGCTGCGAGGCACAGTTCCTAAAACCAGTGCTGCTGTGTGCTACGGAACCCGTAGCGGAAGATGCGGCTAACCAGCCTACCTCAACTACAGAGGGCCCGTGCGCCCTAACCGCGGCTCCAGATCCGGTTCCAAAACCGGAACCCCAGATGATGGAACCATTCCTGACGGAATCAACGAAGGGTAAGGTGACTGCCAAGGGAGAAGGGGGATCGCTACCACTGGTACCGCCGGAGCAGGACCGCTTCAGGCCGATGGCCACCAGCGACTGCGAAGCGCCCCGATGCTGTTCCCCTGCGGAGATGTCCCTATCCCCATCCTGTACTACTGAAGACAGTAGTCAACCAGCGGTGGTGATGCGCCAGCCGGCGGACCACACAAGTGAAGCTGAAGATAAAGATATCCCATCGGCTGCGGACCATGATGTAGGCCCGTGTGCTCTACAACAGCCAGTCCGGCCTACCACAGAGGAACACATCGCAAGCCAGCGGAGTGGTGAGGAACCTCCTAACCCCCCACAGGCGCCGGTGGTGGCAATGGCGGATGTCGTTCTGGAGGAAGAGGTTCCGGTTGGGAACCCAACGCAAGATGGCGGCGAGTCCAGCGAGATGGCCGTGTCCTCTCGGCCAAGCAGCTGTACCCGGTTGCCTGGGTCCGAGAAGAGCCAGCAGGCCCTGCGGAAGCCTGGGAGTAAGGAGGCGAGTGAACCGGAGTGCCAGTCCGATGGTACTGGGCAAGGTAGCGAGAAGTTGCGGGTCGTAGCCCCGCGTATGCCGGCGGTGTTTCCCTATGCCCAACCCCAGGCCATAGTTAAAACCCCTGCCCCTGTCACTTTTTCCTACGGGTCCCAGTCTAGCCAAGGGTTGTCTGGGGAGTCCCGAGCCACTTCTGAAGAATGGACTGGGGAAAATCTGGACTGGGGTGACTGTTTTGTCTCCGATGAGGGGTCGGGGAGGGAAATGTCTATGCAACGAATGTTATACTGCACTAATGATGACAATCGTACTGTTGGGGTGGGATGTGATCCTAAGAGCCTTGGGTCAAATTTTGGGTCTCCAGGAACATTGGGAGTTTCATCTGGGGATTTGGGTAATGTTGCTCATATGGTGCCTATAGCCCGGAGAGCCCCCTATGTGCCTTCACTGTCAGGAAGAGTTATTAGGGATCGCCAAAAGTTGGTACGTAATTTTCATCGTCCCTGGGAGAACGAACTTATGTTTGAAATGGGTTCCCTTGATTCAGAAAATTGGGATCCTGGCGGGTTAGATGAGACGTGGTGTAGTCAAGAGGGGGTAGTCTACATCTCCCAGAGAGGCCTTAGGGAGGTGTATGGGCATGATCCTCTCAGTCCACTAGCATCCAGGCCAGAGTTATGGGCTGATGGTGGGTGTACAGTATGTCCCCTAGAGTGTTACAGCATTGATGCTCTAAGCCCAGTGGACCATGCTCTGCGCAAGCCACCTTAAGAGGGTAGAGTAGTCCCAGTAATGGATACTCCAGCATGAGGTAATCCTAGTTGTTATACATCTAAAGTTAGGATGTATCTATTATGGTTATGATGAAAAGATATGTACTGTAATGTGTTGTTATGTTTTGCAGTGCTACCTGAAGGAAGGTTCCGCAAATTTAGATCCCAGCCGGGACGTTGGGGTTCCACCAGGGGGAGAATGTAGCCATGTGTAAGATTGGTGTACATATCTCTTTCTCATGCTGGCAGTAAACCTGGTAAGTATGCAGGAATGCCAGTAGTTATCATGGAGGTTTGCCCTCACACCCTGGTGAGGTGTCATATGTCCCCAAAGGAAGTGACAACATGCATTGTGCCCCCACTTAGTGGTACAGAGCAGGTTTGTTCTCTGGGGGGTGATATAAGACACAGCACTGCCTAAAGTTAGGAGTTCAGTTCCTGTTGTTGTGCTGCCTGTTAACTGAGAGGCACGTGAAGGTTGCAACAGTGTTGCAGTGTCTCCTGCTAGCTGTGAGTGAGTAAGCATACGCAGCAGAGTAAGCAGAAGCAGCAGAGTTAAAGGAGCTGACAGACAGCGCAGCTCAAAAGAGAGACAAAGCAGCTCAGGAGAGGAGATTACAGCAGCCAGAGAAGCTGGGGAATCTCTCTGAAAGAAAGGTGGAAAGCAGCTCTATTAGGGACAAGGGACCTTCCTAAGAGAGTGCTGCAAAGAGATGAGTGGCTGAGCTGTTATCTGTGAGGGGCAGTTTGCCCATACCACCATGCAAATAAAGATGCCCTTGTTAAAGATACCTCCACTGGGTGAGTGTGAAGTTACTCAGCAGTGGATGGCACCACCAAGAAGGAGTTCCTCACCAGGACCATCTCCCTGCGGAAGCACAGATCCTGATGAGGTGGAGGCGCTGCACATGAAGTAAGTTGGACTCGCACCCACTACCTCAGCTACCTGTCCTGATGACATCCCCTAATAACACCAAGCGGGAGACTCAAGAGTCCTGTTACTTGCAGGTGCACCACCACACACGCCTTGTAATGGGGGACTGGTTAGACTACACGGGCCAATATGAGATTGGGTGGGTCAGGCCAGAGGGAGCACCCGGTACATATACATATATATATGTATATACCAGTATAATATGATATATTTATATGTGTGTGTGTGTGTGTGTGTGTTTGTACCAGTGCAGACAAGCAGGCCTAGTTTGACAAATCCTGAAACATTAGGGATTGTAATCCACATTGCTATTCCGTAGTATTCTCTCCACATTGTAGGTGGCAAGAGAACACATTTCTCACATATTTTTCTTTATTGCATGCCTTGTTTACAGCTCTGTGTTCATGGTTTTTTTTATTTATTTTTTTTAATTTGCAATAATTCCTCTTTTTCTTGTTTTCTTAATAAAACTTTCCTCCTCGGTCTTCATATTTTCGTTGTAGAGGTAAAAATCATTACTACATTCTTTGAAGACTGAGAAAAAGGCGATTAAATATTCTTTTTGACGGGAAACATTCTGTATTTAAAAAGGAAGGTATTTTGATTTGACAAATTCTGAAGATGAGGTGTCTGTAATTAGTTTTTCAAAGAAAAAGCAAGAAATTCCAAGTCAGGAAGTGCACTTGGTGCGGTTTTGCCAAAAATGGACCTAATGAGTTTTACCTCTACAACGATGATACATTCTCTTAGTATGTGTGTCACATCCATGGATCATCATCTACAATCTTTATTAACACAAAACTGTTTCAAGCAGTGTTTCTCTTTTCTTTGGCTCTTGAATACCTGCTGACGTCAGGTTTCACACTGATGACATCTAATTAGATTTGTTTGCACCATTTGTTTGCGGGTTTTAATTGGTGTTTTGATTGCTCCCATGTCCTTGAAGAAAAAAAAGGTTCAACTGGGAATATATATAAATATATACACACACACACGTGCGTGCGTAAGAAAAACAAGTATTAAGCAAATATTAAAAACAGGAAATACGTGGGGTGGAGATTTCACTTTTTTGCAACTCTGATTCCAGGATGTCAAACTCCAAGGAACAGATTTGGGAGTTCTGCACAATAAAATGTCATTTTCATGGTGCTGATATATCAGCAAGATTCCACTGAAGTTTGTGAGGCTGCTTATGCTAAAATCAGTAGCCCCAAATCAGTGACATGTAGAAAAAATAAATTAAAGGACTGCCAATATCTGTTGGAGAGGGGGACGTCACTTTTAAAGACCAATCCGATTGGGTATGTACTGGTTGAAATATTTTTATATTCATAAAGGAGCAAGAATTTCATGAGAATCATAATTTTTAGGTTTAGAACGTTGACCTTATGCATGAATGTTTTTATGTCTATAGTGTCAACAGTGTATGCGGCACTTTACACAATTAAATTACAAATTAAATAAAGTACAAACAATGGTTATAAGCAGTGGTTGACAAATCACCAAAAAATCTACTCGCCACACAAAAAAATCTACTCGCCACCTAGTACCAAACGTGTGCTGCTTGGGCCTATAGGAGCTCGCCACGATGTTAAATCCACTCGCCCGGGGCGAGCAAATGTATAGGTTTGTCGAACACTGGTTATAAGTAAATGACAATATAATGCCAGAGGAGGCCTTTCCCCGATGAATTTACAATCTAATGATATATTGGGACATTTACAGACACATAAGGCGTAAAAGTGTAGATATTAAAAGTGCATGTCGGGGAGATCACGTTTATCTAAAAGTATCATTTAATGAAATGCTTCTCTTAAGAGGTAGACTTTCTGCTGGACTTTAAAAATGGAAAATTAAGATGCTTGACTAATATTGATTGGAAGAGAGATCAATAAGCGGGGAGAGATTTGGGACCAATGTGTAAGATGTAAAAGGGCTGTTGAGGTAAAATGTGCAAAGAGGAGTCACCCTTGGGTCGACAATAAGAGGCAAGTAAGGGTGTAATGAGACATCACCGTTAAAGAAGGAGAATTCTGTAGTTTATATAGATATTAATAGAAAGCCAGCATGTCAGAAGCAGATATTCACCTAGAAGAGCAGGAGATTATTCGAGCAGCAGCACTGTGAATGGGTTGTACGAAAATGAGGTATGAGGCACAGAGGCCAGAAAACAAGGGCATGCATTAGTGTTTATTAGATGAGGAACAGAGGACGGACGTATCTTTGCAATTTTATGAAGGAAGAAACAGCGAGATTCCGTAATAATACTTACATAAGGAGAGGAAGAGGAGGATGAAAAGTCAAATATAACCCTGTGACAGTATATTTGCAAGACTGGGTGGATAGTGGTGTTATTGACAGTATTCTGATTTGGGAGGGAATATGAAGAGCTCTGTTTTAGCCATGTTACGCTTCAAGCGACGAAGGGCCATCCATGTAGATATTGTGGATAGGCAATCTGTGATTGGACTGCAGGTGTAAGGTCAGGTGCAGAGAGCATAGAGAGAATAGCTTAATCCAAAGGATGAGGTCACCCAGCAAGAGTGTATACATAGAGAAGAGTAGAGGATGCAAAAATCGAGCCTTGAGGTACACCAAAAGAGAGATGCGTAGTAGAGTAGAGATAGCTAAATAGACACTTAAGGAGCAGTCGGAAAGGTAAGTAGGAGAACCAAGAGAGGGCCGAACCACAGATGCCAAGAGGTTGAAGAATGTGCAGGTGAAGAGAGGAATCAATATAAGAAGCAGAGGGGAGTTGAGAAGAATCAGACGGAAGTGGTTTCCTTGAGATGTGGTGATATGGAGGTCATTGAAAAAATGACTTGGGGACAACTCAGGCCTCAGTTTATGTTTTTCCACTTTTAAAAAATATATAATTGTAGTTTCTAAGGAGAAAAATAATTCAAATGAGAACTTTGACGAATGAAGATTTGTTGCTTCTTCTTTAGCAGAACGGCTGAATTAAATTTCACAAAAAATATATTGTTGTAAGGTAGGTTCCTTAGATATTATTTAGGGAAAAGGAACAAAGTTCTGTTGTTCAACATTTTGTTGACATATTTAGTAGAGAAGGAG
This sequence comes from Ascaphus truei, assembly GCF_040206685.1. Taxonomy (NCBI): domain Eukaryota; kingdom Metazoa; phylum Chordata; class Amphibia; order Anura; family Ascaphidae; genus Ascaphus; species Ascaphus truei. The sequence goes on along the minus strand of NC_134486.1, from coordinate 75,889,610 downwards.
AAAAACTGGAAGAGCACTACTGTAGGTTGTACATTTGGGGTATTCTGTGAGCCTCTGACGCGACGGTTGGTATTGCGCAAGCGCACTCCGCCGATGGTCCGGAGCTCACTGTGTCTGCTCCCACTGCGGGGAGGTACTAGTGTCTTGCAGAGTGCAGTTGCGCGCGCACTTAGAGCCCCAGTGAGGTATACAGTCAGGGCCATTTGATGACGCGCTCTCCCCACGCCCCACGGCCTCCATTGACATTGAGGACCCTCCCTCAGTTGGTTACTGCGCAAGCGCGTACTACTCGGGGGTTGCTAGCCCACGCATGTCTCCGGATTGGTAGTTGGGTGCGGAGTTAGTCACTGTCGTCTCTGTGTCTGAATATACTGATTAGGTGTATACACATCAGAAAACCATTAGCAATCAAAGTGGGTGGATCGCATGTGAGCTGTGAGTATTGGCTGGTTATGTCATTCTGTGTCTATATATATGTTAATAAAGTTGTGATATGTATACCTTGAGAAAGCGCTCTGTGAAGCGTGAAACGTTGGTAGGGCTCTCCATTGCCCTGTTTTTCCATGACCAATAAATAATCTTTTTATAGGATACGCACCCTCCTTTCTACTTTTTTGATACCTACAGTAGTGCTCTTCCAGTTTTTCTCCTCTACTTGCCTACCCTTTGGACAGAAGCACACCTGGGGACCCCTCACCTTTGGATCGCATGGACTGTGCAGCACTCAGAGTGAGTCAATCGGTTGCTACATGTTTTCCTGTTCAGGACTTTATTTAGACAATTGGTACATTATTGGGTGTTATTATGCTCAATCTTCCTGTTGTTATTGTTAACAACAGCGTCACTTATTAGTGAGCTTACCATCCGGGACTGCAACCCAGTACCTGTCTTCTATCAAGTTTATGTTTAGGGGTCCCCCCTACAAGTATCTGGTTATTCATTCATTCATTTATCCTACTGTTGGGGTCTTTCGCATTACGCAGTCACATGGTCTGTTGACATATTTAACCTGAAAAATGACAAAGGCTGTGAGATTATGTAATGACTGAAAACTTTGCTGCGATGATACATGACATGTCTAAGGCTTTCTTCGTTTAATACTTTTCACATTGAACAAAATAAAATATAAGATAAAGAACATAGAAAATGCCTTACTGTATAAATAGGTACACCCCTACCCACAAACGTTTGTGATAAGGGCGATTATACCCTGAGTATAGGTCTTACCTTTTCTTCCATGGGACTTCAAATGCACCACTCACTTGGGATACAACAAAATGGCAAATGGGGAGTACACTACTTCCTACTGGCCACTTGGAAAGCACCAGACTGGTCTTAAAAGTCTGATACGCTCCATGGTGGCCTAAACAGGAAGAAGTCCAGACCTAAACTTTCTCAATTCTTATGAAATCAGGGCTTGAAATTATTTGCCTGATCTGGATTTATGGCACTCTGTTCTCTGCCACTGCATGCATTAGAACAGTTTCAGACAAACTACACGTGATGTGGCACTACCATGATTACATATGATGGTGTCATGTACATTTGTAAACAACATTAAAGTATAAATAGACACAAGCCCAGTCTTAATCCTGGCATTCTCACATTCTTTATTTAATCTCTTCTGTGCCAGAGGGATCTTCAATGTATTTCAGCACAATTCCATGAAGGCAGTTAAGTTCTTTGTATTGAAATTGTATTGTTGAGTTTGCTGGTAGAGTAATTAGGAGGATGACACACACCCCATCTGATTGGGTTCTTTCACCCTCCCCCCCCCCCACACTTTAATTTTTAGCCAGTTGATGATGGCCATTTGGTTGCCAGTACTAATTAATTTATCCAAGTGTATCTCATACAACCCTTACAACAAAGCACCTACATTTGGGGAAGTTGAAATCCAACTTCCCTCTTACTTTTTGTCTTATCTAAATCAGAAATATATATGATATTTTACCAGGAAGACCTATATTACTCTGAAATGCACTAAAACTGCATATATATCCCAATGAATAGATGTTTGGTGAATATTTGCCATGGTGTCAGAATGATTAATTATAGGAGCTGTTAAAAACAAAAAAAACTTTTTTAGTTCAATCCACTACACCAATGACTCAGGCTTGAAGTGTCCAAAAAAACAACAACAACAACCATACTTTCAGGTTTACTTCATCGAGTTATTTATAAAAAACCTGATACGTTCAAACCTGGGGCAATACTGGTGCAGAAAACTGCACCAGATTGTAAAATGCAGTCATATTTTTTTTTTTTTTTTAAACTTATATTTTTATTAAGACGAGAAGGGGAGGGGTACAGAAAGAAAAAAAAAAGGGTTGGGGGGCAATAACCATTTTATCTCGCATCCCAAGGTTCCCAAACTCTATCAAACTTTCTTGTGGTATGGTTCAGAAATGAGTTGAGTCTCTCCATTAGTTGGACATCATTAACCCTTCTAATAACCTCTCTTCTGGGGGGCGGAAGAATCTTCTTCCACGTTGCTGCTACAGCACATCTAGCCGCCGTTAGGATATGCAAAATCAATTTAACTGTATAGTGGTTCACATCCTCCATGGGTCTAGCCAGGATAATTAAAACTGGATCTAACGGCATCTTGGTCCCCGTCACATCTTCTATCAATTTCAGAACTGTCCCCCAATATATCTGCATTATTGGACAGAACCAACAAATATGCTCTAGATACCCTATCTGCCCACAACCCCTCCAGCATCTATCAGTAGACTCCAGAAACATTTGCTTTAACCTTTTGGGGGTGTAATACCAGCGTAGCAGAATTTTATACAAATTCTCTTTTGTTACAGTACATATAGAGATTTTACCTGCACAATCCCAAATATTTTCCCAGTCCTCTCTTGTTATTTCAGTCTGGAAGTCCAGAGCCCACTGATCCATATATTTATAATCCAGGGTATCCTTTTGAGGGACTAAACCCTGATAGAGAGATGAAATCAGACCCTCTGGAATTTTTTTGTTTTGCACAGATCTTCGAATCGCGTGTATCTAGGTATTTCCTCCCCATAGAAACCCTGCCGAACAAAATGTCGGACCTCTATATATTTGCACATCTCAGTTAGAGGTAGACCATATTTTCTCATCAATTCCTCAAAAGACATCAGCTTGTCTTTTTCTAATAGATCTCCCATCTCTAGAATCCCTTTATGTCTCCAGGTTTCAAAACCCTGACCCTGGAATCCCGGCAGAAACCCTGGGTTACCAAACAAGGGCGTAAGTCTGGATGGGGTTGATATAACTTTTTATTTCTTTTTTTGCTAGCTGCCAAATTTTTAGGGTGAATACGATTACCATCGGGTCAGACTGTCTCCCAGTACCAACCCCGGGGCTCGACCATAACAAAGAAGGCAGGCTGACCGGGCTTTTTAGTGAGCTCTCCAAATTCACCCAAGCATAGGTCCCTCATGGGGAGTGCCAGTACACCATTTGTCCCAAGTGAGAGGCTATATAATATTTTAAAATATTTGGTACTGCCAAACCACCTACTTCCTTAGACTCGAACATAATTAATCTGGCTACTCTTGGTTGTTTATGATTACAAACCAATTGCATCATTCGATTTTGAATTTCTTTTATATTTGTATGCGGGACAAGTATTGGTAATGTCTGGAAATAGTACAGAAGTCTGGGAAGGATATTCATCTTAGCCACAGTTATACGCCATATCCAGGAGATACAATGGAATTCCAGGCTTGTAGATCTTTTCTTATCTTAGAGAAAAGCTCAGGATAGTTATATTTATATAGTGAATTGTAGTCTCTAGTTAGGTGAATCTCCAGATATTTGAAATGGGTCTGTCTCCACCTGTAGCCAAAATGGCCTTTGAGAACCTCAACCTCCCTTTCTGTTTACGTTACATTTAACGCTTTTGACTTTCCTACATTGACTTTAAAGCTGAGAGAGCTTCCTCAGCCCGCGTGCATCCGCGTTGACATCACGCGTGCGCCCCCATTCATATTTATGTTAAACATATTTCTTTCTTTGATAAATCTGGTGCTATATTTCCAGTTAGGAGACTTTGCTATATCGCCTCAAAGACACCTTCATATTTAACATGTAATCATGAAAATGATATCCCGTCTGTATTTTCAATGCCTCTTTCTTCCAGGTGTATTTATCATCAGCAATCTATTCCTGAGACCAAAACTCAAACTATTGACACTGAAAATGAAGTAAAGAGTAAAGAATTTGTGGCAGCTAAAAGTGAACAACTAGATCCACAATTGCCTAGAAAAATCCATGTTACTGTTAACTGCACTAAAAGTACACATATATAGCACAATTATAGTGTAAAGCAGCAGTCCAAGCTGTCGTTTTATTTATTTATTTTTCCTTTTTAATATGGGCATCAATACAATCCACACAATCATAAGTAATTAGCTAAGTTGCCGATCGGTCCGTTCTCCTGTGATCGATTGGCGAAGATTCGGCTCTGGGGTTCACTAAATGGCTGTTAGTACAGAAGAAGAGGACCAAAGATGCAAAGTTCTGTGGGGAAGATCATGTGACCAGGCAATCACTAGCTACAATTGGTGCACTGCTAGAGAGAGAGCAGGGCTCAAAAAGGGGTGTGCTAGAGTCTGTTTCAGAAGAGGAAGGGGATGTGACTTTGTAAATGGTTGCTATAGAAACAAAAACATGGTTGTTACATTATAATACATAAAAATGTCATTCAGAGTTGTTTTTAAAAAAAATGCTACAAGTATTTTTATCATAGTACAGAACTGATTTATTAAAAACAAAAACCCACAAATATAGGCTATTGGTTGGTCTGCAGCTTTATGTGCCTATGTCATCCTATCACTCAAAGAAGATAAAGTTTTCTGTTTGCTCCCTGTTTTTTTCCAAGCCAAGTTACCATTTACTCTACAACTTTACAGAGCACGTGGGAATGTGTTTACGTATCAAACTACAGTATTCCTTGATTCAGAGAAGGAGGTGCTTCTCCATCTTCCAATATATTTCATGTTTTGGGGAAACCTCAGATTTTAGGTTTTTGTACATCTGTAATCTTCTTGATTTTGAAATAAGAAAGAGCCGGATACATCTTAAAATTGATTGAGTTCCCTAAATGCCTCCATAATAATTGGATTTTTTAACTGGAATGGATTGGGATTCGGGATCTTGTTTTCTGAAACAAGCTGGCACTTGAAAGGACTATTTTCTATAAAACGCAGTAATTACCAGATACTGGATACTGCCTCACATCTTCCGCAACATAGCTCACTTGGCAGGGTTAGTGGGATTGCTGCTGTAATCACCATGACTCACCCTACGATCGCTGGAGAGAAATGTCAGGAACTTGTGCAGCAAGCCGGAGATTACCAGGTTTTTAAAGATTTTCATGGCGCACCAACAGTTTGTCTGAGCTGTAGCCTGCTAAATACATACATAGAAAACCATGTGACCCGATAGCCAACTGTGATCATGAAAGGAATCGTTACAGCCATTCAAAAGAAAGACTTTCATTAATCCTTTGAGGGGAGGGGGGACATTTTTACTGAGAAATGTTGATAATTCAGCCTCAATGAGTGTATAAGGGAAAAAAAGGTCTGAGTGACAATGTTGAATTAAAGAGAGCAACAGCCTTCACTGCACACATTTTCTTTATTGGATTTTCTACTTCAAAGCAAAGCACTAAGGAGACAAAACCCCAAACAAACACCATCGGATTTCGGAGGAAACCATTTACATAAAAGAAATATAGTATAGTATATGATTCAGAACTTTCGGAAGCTGAAACACTGTGTATAGAAATGTACTAGTTTAGTCAGCAGACTTAAAATGATGCGTAGTCAGGGCTTGTAGCGGCAGCCAATAAAAAGCAGGAACGTCATCTGGAGATGACACTGCACCTTTACATTGGTGACCTTGGGGCCATGTTTGAAGTCCTGGGGCCCATATTTATAGTGTTATTATGCTAAAGCCGGCATATTAAAACTACAAATATCTCAGGAGCTATGCCCTGGATGTCAGGGCATCACGGATCAGCTCTGTGGAACCCGCCAGTTTAGATAGGAAAAAAAAACAAAATGGGCAGGATTGCTGCTTTAGGCCTCGGACATAGTGACTTCTCCCGTGCGGAGGCGCGCAGCGGCTGAGGGAAAGCGGGTCCTTTCCCTGGCCATACTAGACGGGCCGTGGGGGGCCTTATTGGGAGAACCGCTCACGTGACCGGCCTGTCGCACCAAGGAATCAGTTTGAACTGATTTCTTGCGCAACGCGCGCCCCCTCCCACATCCACGCGCACGCCGCATGGACGCGAACACTGCCTTAAGACAGTCTGTTCGCTCAGTGTCCGCACGGTCTGCGGCACCATATCCGAGACCTTAACAATCACATGCTAATGTAGCAGAATGAGGTTTTCATGGCATTGCTCTGTCAATCTCAAAACAGAAAACAAACCATATATGACATCAGTGGTCTAAGTGTGGTAATTGGAGAAGATGTGAAGCATCGTTATTTTATTACGTATTTACAAACAAGGGGGACACTGCTTTTCATTTACAAGTTTACATCCCAGCTTTCTTTTTGGAGAAATATGGGGGAAAAAATCTCTAGAATACATTTCTTTAAACCAAAAATCCAGTTTAACTATTCCCCCCTCCTCCCATTTTTCAGCAGCTGAACTGTACTATTTTCAGCTTCAGATACCCCACAGTTCCGGAGATACTTCCACGTTTAAGCTACTGGTGTTCTTACCGGTTTTTTGTTTGTCCAATAGAACGTTGTATTCAATGACAGTACGACTTCTTATTGGCTCGTGGGACCAACAAGGTTTGGTCATTTTTGTGTGGTGGAAATTTTAAAACTGGTAATGTCAATTACCAGGTCCATAATATGATCTAACAATGTTTGTTACAGTAGTATTAAATGTTATAGTTTACATTTTAAATGAGATATAGGAATTGTGAGTGCAGAGTACGTGAGGAATTCTTTCTTTTTTCACTTGTGTATAACAGTACCTTTCCTTTCTGGCATCCATTCTTCCAATAGGCAGAGCGGATAATTTTTTGTTTGTGTGATTTATTAAAGTCCCTTATTTAAGATATATATGCATTATATGTTGCATGCTACTTTACGCACTACTTTTGCACTGGTTTTGCAGACAGGATACTGACAAAATAATCCTATATTTACATTATAGAAACATATCACATACAATATAACATAAATGTCAGGCAAGATCAAACAAACAGTATCAATGAGTTTTGAAACCCTTGGACATAAATGACAATTTTATTGGAATACTTTATTACTAGGAGGAGCCAGACTTTCTTTAAAGTTTACGTGGTCATTGGTGTTGGTATACAATCATTAAAAAAATACCCTCCAGAATAAGACTTATTATTCTAAATGATTTTTTACAGTGAAAGACAGGTTTATATGTACCAGGAAAAGATGAAACACATGGAGGAAACAAACTGTGAGAGGTTTATATCACAGAGCAATTTATTTTCTTTTACAGCGAGATGAAATGGTGAGGAATGTGTTTACTATTAACTTTGGTGGAGATTCCCTGTAATATTTAATTTGGCAAAAAGTCGAAGCATTAAATATTTTGGAACCCCTGAAGATCAATATGCCAAATATAAAGTAATAATTAGTACCATCTAAAACGTCTCCAACCTAGAGAACACAGACACTGGAAACCGTGTTAGAGCCCTCTAGTGATTATAGATACTCCCCCCTCTGCCCTATAACCACACTGAAAAACTAAAAAGGGAGAACCCTACTGTGACAAGAACTCCCCTGTTGGTTAAAGGGCAGCAAAACTCAGAACACACAAAATCACTGCGAAACAATCTTTGGAGGGGGGGGGGGGGGGGCTTGGGGATGGGGGGTGGGGTGTCGGACGATGGACTATCTAGCAATAAATAGTATCACTACATAGTACAGAAAAAGCCATAAATTGCCACAACTATTCCAAGGTTTCAGCTCTTCCAAACTTATCCTCAACTACGTGTGTGGCTTGATCCCTTGACATGGGTTTTTACAGCTGGAAAAGCATTTATTTCATTGTCTCTTTCTCGTTGTATTTTTCACATTTTAAAAACCATGCATATGTATTGACAGTTTTACACTATACTATGTATGTGTAATGCTAAAATAAAACCCCAAATAGAGAGGGGAAAAAAGGGGTGGGAGGGACAGTTAGCCATAATAATAAAAAAATAATGAATGGGCCACAGTGGTGTTGATAGATATAAGAAATGTGAATTGAATAAGAAAATGGAAGAAATCTACATAAATGATTAAGAGCTGTATTGAATATGCTCTGGAGAAGCCCATCACAACGTTATTGGATGAAAACTCTCACTGAAATCAATAGCTTTCTCGGCCGATAAAGGCAGCTACAGGTTATATTGTATCATGCCAAAGCATTTTGTTATTATTTTGGCTTTTAACCTCAATATCCTTGATTGATTAATCTAGTGACATCCTAAAAATATATACAACTTAAGTCATCACAAAATGTTATCCACATCTACCACGGAACGGATTAGGAACTAGAAAAAAAACTGTGAAAAGCCAGGTTTTCTTACAAATACTGTAGGCTCTACACCGTTTTAATTCATTTTATTGATTATCATTTTTACAGTGAATAAAAACAAACACATCCAAACATATATAAAACCTCAGTCAGCTAAAGAATTACTTCCTAGGGATTCCCCAAAAACTGAAAATGGTGCTAGAGCAGAAGAAAAGAACGTTAATTTTGTGGGCGACATAAAAGGATTTGTGGAAACGTGACACTTACAAAGATATGTTGGGTAGCTCAGTCCTGGCTTCTGCAAATATCCAGTAATTCTTCAAAGAGGATGGCACATCACTCTTGCGAAATACAATGTTATGATATTGAATATATGAACCTTTTGGTTGCATTAATACACCGTTATCAGGACATAATGGCCTGATGGATTTATTTAGTAAGACTGGTGTGTCATCTTGCTTAGAAGAAAACATCACGAACCAGTGAGGATGTTGGGCCCCAAACCCCCGCCCCGGTATATCTATATTTCTAACATTTTCAGGGCTGTAAGAAACTTAATTAGTCATTCCGTGCACACAAAAAAATTACATTTGTTAAAATGCTACAAAAATATTTTCACATTTATTATGATGATATCAAGTGAGGAGGTGAGGCAGTGGACATAAGTTAATAAACACTGTCAGCACTTACCCACAAGAATTAGGACTGTAATGTGAAGGACTGCATAAAACCCCCCAAATTGTTCACTGAGTTAGTGATACTGGTTGTGTCCCCTTTTGACTTGATGTATTAATTCGGATAAATGTACAACCCTCAAGTGATTGGAGGTGTGCTGGAGGCTTTGTATGTTTTTCATGCTACAATTTTGACAGCTGGGGATTCCATTGAATAAACAGATTGTAAACTATTCTGGGCAGGAACGCATCTCTACTGTCCCACCATGTTCAGCTCACAATCCATTAGAAACAACATAACAATAGAAATACAATTATTATTTCTAGGAATTTGGGCAACAATAGTGCCTTTTTTTAAATACAGCTTTGCATATTTTTAACTTGTTTTTTGTGAATGTGTGCACTTTCTTGAATCATATTTAAAAGATCCCACTGTGCATGTTGTTTATTGAAATACATGAAAGCTAATGTATAAATCTGCCGCAAGGGTTAAGCCGGGTTCTTAATGTAAAAGGCAGATTGGGACAAACGCCTGAATTGCTCAGACAATACAGTAGCTCTGTCTGCCTGTGTTGTGGATTAGCCTTCTCATGCTCCCCCTTGTGTTTGCTATGTGCATGTAGTCTGCAGAGGAGGTTACCTCACTGGGGAAGGGCTGCGAGCTGCCCAGCCCACATCATGACATCAGTCACACACTCAGCCACTGCGAGGTGCTGCTTTAACTTCAGACTTTGAGGTGGGCTCTGTGGACCTAACTGGAATGTTTTCCCTCTCGCACTTCTCAGTGTAAGGGGGGATAACCTGCACGGTACAAGCTCACGTCGTTAGCTGGCTGCCTTTCTGTGCATTCAATCTGAAGACTGGAGGAGTTATTTTTTTTTGTATGACTACAGACTGCCAATAGTGGAATTACTACTGTATCTGAATTAAACAGGATTTTCCTCTCCCACTACCCTTCCAGGTAAGCATTTACACCCTTTCTATGGAGTCTTTTTTTTTTTAACAGCAAACAATCTAAAGTTGTTGTTTTTTTTCAGTTTCTAGTCTATGAAAATAATGCTTGGCAATAGGAATTCTGTTGTAAGAAATAGAAATCAGACAATCTGTGTTATTTTTTTAGGGCTCAACCAGCACCTTGTACACAAGTTCACACAGACGTAGCTACTTTGCAATGCTGGTAAAGTGTGATTAAAAAAAAAAAATGTTGACATAGAAGAAAAATACAACGAAGCAGAGGATATCCAAATATCTGCAGCCTGGAAGTTTCAGCAGGAAAACTTCCCATTGCAAAGCAGGAATAGATTTCTGTGATCACTGAAAAGCTTCGTGTCCCACAGTTAGCAAGAGCTGCATGTGTGGTATGTCCCTACAATAGTCCTTTTCTACAGCCAAGAAAGGAAATCAATAAGCCTTCAGAGCAGGAGTGTGTACATGAAAAGCATAGATCTTGCTCAAAGCTCATGTACATTTACTTCTGTGAAGCTATCGGACTTTGCAAAAAGACCAATGAAACAGCTACACCTAGATTTCACAACCTGAATTGCTCTGTGAAAGCATCTAGTTACAACATGCCATTTTCTGCAAGCTTCAATTGTTTTATTTCACTCTGAGTAAAGAGATCATTTCAAACCAGTTCCCTTTCCAGACATCATACCAAAAGTCATTGCCTGGGCAAGTCAAGTATGTGACCAGCATAGCAATGGAAGAGAAGTCTTGTGAGACTGACACATAATGCTCAGCTTAAGGGCACAATATTGTCCATGCAGGAGAACCCCACTGGGAAAGGGGAATTAGGTTCTAAACTAAAGTAACAGCAGATAAAGGATTACTTGGAAAATTAGCAAGTAATGTATACAATTGGAATTTTGACTACTTGCCACGTCATATATTTAACGTTTTACTTAAAATACTGTCAAACCTACTGACCTGCTCTAAATACAAATTCTGAAACATGTCACATATACAAAGCTTTTCGTTAGCCAAAGCCCCCCCAAAAATGTATTAACTATATGTGTATGCATTCAAATGTAACTGTTAGGATTTGCAGATCTATATATCGAGCACGTTTTGTAGCATGGATTGCCAGATAACAAGATGTGTATTATGAGGAAAAGCTACCATGGGTGTTCACAAAGCAAGAGGGGGAAGCTTTGTTTCGGGGCACTGTGCTCTCCCTGGCTGCTGCCCATGGGCTGCAGCTGCTAACAGACCCCAGTGTTACTGCATAATGCTCAAATTAAACTAACCAGCCTGACCAAGAGCAGCGCTCAGCAGCAGTACTTAGGAAATGTACTATTACTAGATTTATCTAGCAAAGAAGATTAATCCCTGCAAATATATTCATTCAGCATTAGCTTCTGTTCAGACTAATCATGGTATTCTAATCATCTCAGAGAGGCAAATACCATCAAGGTCCATCCATTATATTTGGAATATCATAACATATTATACCTACAGGGAGAGAAGGATTCATATTGTTTGTATTTATTTAGTGGCACGTCTATTTCTTAAGCAAGCTTATTGTCAAAATGATAGTTTACAGTGACTGAGCTACTCACATTTTAAAATGATCGTTTAAATGAGTCTTGGACTGTTTTTGTTTTTTTTTATTAAACATGACAATACAAGGCAAGACTTCTTACACTGTGCAGTAAACTCACCATTGTAAGTATCTGTCAAACATTGTCATATTACAAAAACACCATACTACTGATGAGCTGTGTGCGACTAAGCAGAGACTTCTATGGATATAATTGGCCATCTCCTGATAGCTCTGTGGCCAAATCAAAGCGGGTGAAATAAATGTGGTCATATTCTGGCTGCTGGGAGACTTTGTTACCAGACTATTAATTATCTATTCCCCTGATCCATTTTCCCTGTACAACATTGTCCAATCAGATAAAGTCCAATTATGCTCACCATCTAGCGCCTGCGGGTGTGCAGCCCTAACGAACATTACTCCCCCTCAGGATGAAAAACACAATGATCAGTTTAGACTGAATGAAAAATTACTGTCCATGAAAAGACCAGCTTGTGTAAAATCATTCTGTAATGAATTGGTTGACTTACTAGTCCATATTGTTGTGTTTCTCTTAATTTATTTAAGTTATTTTTGTTAACCCTTTCAGTATTGAAGAGGCCTGACCGTTGACAAAAGTCTTCCAAAAAAAAAATCTAGATTCATGACACAAGTTGAAAACATTTTAAATGATCTTAGAGATGAGGGATATAAATATTTAACATGGAAAATCTTCAGTGCTACTTCTTGGGTGCCTGTTATGTCTTACACATTTTTTAAAAGAATAAACTTAATTTGGTATCTTAAGTCCTGGAAGGGTACAATACACCTTATCTTAAAAAAATGCATGTGTGTTGTACATTCTAACACAACTGTAAAATGAAAGAGAAGAGATCAGTAATAAAAAATGATATATTTGTGTTGCATAGCCCTAGGCTGCATCATTTAGTTGGTTGTGGAAGGCTGCGGTTAGAAAAAACGTTATTTTCAATTTAGTGCCGTTTGCACCATTTTGTGTAAGTTGTATTGTCAGCAGTAATGACTAAATAAATACCATGGTTAATGAAATCAACATGGCCATTAGGACTTCACAAAGTCCTTCAAAAGGAGAACTTTTACTTGTTCTCCCAGACACCACTGTTCTGCTCAACAGGAGGCTTTGTTGCAATTAAAGCCGGGAAAACTGGACACAAGCAGCGAGTGTCTGACTTGTGGGCCTCAGCATAAAAAAGGCGTCTAGCAGAGAGTACCACCCCAAGTGGGCAGAAACGCAGCTGGAGAGACGCCGGAGCAGATCTTAGGTTCTATATACATAAATGTACCTTACCTTTTTATGTTACATAGAGAAGGCTGTGGTCTTTTCCCTAGCTTTAAGTTAACACAGTTAAAAGTTGGATTTTGAGAAGGCGATGGTAGACCTTTTATTGTAGCCAAATAAACAGTTATGCATCCAAAAAAATATGTTGATATTCTGTAAGAGTTTACGAAAAAAGCACCTTGCTTTTTTTTTTTTAAACCATTTCTTGAAAAGATAGTCCAATTTGTCTATTAAGACTTCTATAACCTATCATTTGTATAAAGTTTTTTTGCAGATACATATTTACATTATTAAAATTTCTCATAATGAATGTTAAGCTTTGAGCAATTTAACATGATAAATCCTAACCACTCTTATGGCGATTAGTTGTTGAAAATGTTTTATTTGATCTAAACCTTAATAAGTATGGTTAAATGAAACAACAGTAATAATTGACAGAGAGGAGCAAATAGCAGAATTGTTCATTTGGTTTGATTTCCTAGTATGTACAACTTACTATATACTAGCCAGGTAGAGGGGGTGTGGGGAAGAAAATATATTCGTACAACATAGAACTACAAATTGTAGAAATTACCTTTTATTGTTAACAGATTTGTAAACATGCCTATAAATCTATATTGTCCTAATACGGATGGAGTGTATGCTTCAGCATCTCTGCTGTTGGGGCCTTACATCCAAAGCAATGTAATGCATTTCAGACCCCCTCAGGCAAAAAAAAGAGATTAATCTGCGAATAGCTGTTACAAAACAAATGATTTACAGGAGATTATATAAAAAGTATGAGCAGTATTTTCAGAGTTGCCAGGGTCCTTTAAGTCTTTGTGAACATGTAGCCACTTGTCACGCCTTAAGGTGAAGTGTCAGGCATTTGTTAAAGTCCTAACCAGGTAGTATTCCACTTAAACTCAAAGGCTTCCTGCACTTGCGGAGACAATGGCAGCTATTGTTCTGCTTTCTCACTCACTGCAGTTGAGTAAGTTTCCCTGGCAACTTTGAAGAGAGAGCCTTAAACCATATTCATTTACAATCTATATAAAATACGTGATTTGTAGCATGTCTATTAGTACATTTCTTCAGTATATCTCTAGGTTGCCACTATCAATCCAGTACGAAGTTGAACTCTTAGTAGATTGTAATACATTTCATTTTATCTGCATAAAGATGAAATAGAAGTTTATATGCGATTTTGTGTGATCTTCATGTACATCATCTTACGTGTACTTGTGGTTTCAAATGTAAACAATGCAGGGATCCTTATTCATATTGCATGGCCCTCAGCAGAGGTTCTGGGGGTCTTTCTTCATGCTTCGTGATGAACAAAAGACTGAGGCACCTTCATGAAATCCAATGACTATGGAAAATTCAGCTGATAGACACTTAGGAAGAATAGTGCCCAAGCTGTTAAATATACAAAAACATGAAATGCAAGAATGCAGAGCACGTATGTCAAGCTGCAAACTCATTTCTTCTTTCTTGGACACTTGTATAACTATAATAAGAATTACAGTAGTTATGCATCATTTTCAAGAAATCACCAAAACCGGTTGAACCCTGTAGTTATGAAGGCACCTATGTCACTGTACAGGCCCATCAGGCATTTGATGGGATTAAGGGGGAGGGAAATCTCAATAATAATAAAAAAAATATTGATTGCATTCAAACGTCAACATTTGTGGCTTTAAGTCATCTATGCGTAAGCAAAATATTTTCACAAATTGTATAAAATACACACTGTAAATATGCAGACACCCCTGGAAATGAGAATGCGGCGGGCCAGGGAAGCCTGGTTCAATCCTGTCCTATCCACCATAAAGAGTGTGGGTCATTTTTCATTTATCCATCTGCTTTATAATGACTCCAGGTCAGTGAATACACATAGAGAATTGCAGAGGGGGAAAGTCTGGCAGGAAGATTGTCCAGTATTGTAGATTTCAGATCATGGCAGCTATTCATATGCAAAAGGTTTGGTATCAAAGAGAGCCACAAACAGATGGGAAGGAAGCCATGGCTTTTTATCAGCTAAGGGAAGAGGCAGGGAAGGGATGATCTGAATCCACATTTTTTAAGCTGTGACTTTTTTTCTCCCGGAGACTTGCTTTTGTTTTTTGGCATTTTGTTTGCTGCAGCTTTACAGGAAAGGGGCTACAATCTCCATTGATCTTAATGAGCTTTAAGTTAAGTCCAACATAGCCACTAGTACAATGCAAGCAATAAAAAGTAGTTTGCATAACAATTGGGGCTAAAAGGAAACCGTTTAACACTCAAAGTAAAAAAAAACAAATACTATCATTCTTGCTGTGTTTTACAGTTTGTACTCATTTTCTCTTATGGTGGGTGCTAATTTGAGCAAATTTAAATACATGATCTGACAGTGTGTGTGTGTGTTACAGATACCTCTGTGTGTGTATGTATGTGTATATATGTGTATATATAAGCATATGAATAGCATTGTGGATATTCTGAACACATGATACATAAAGCTTGGCCCCCTGCAGACGCACTTACCAGAACTCCCTCCTCCTGTCTCTGTACGTTCTCCCTACCTACCAATTAGACTGTAAGCTCCTCGGGGCAGGGACTCCTCTTCCTTAATGTTATGTTTGTCTAAAGCACTTATTCCCATGATCTGTTATTTATATTATCTGTTATTTATTCGATTACCACATGTATTACTACTGTGAAGCGCTATGTACATTAATGGCGCTATATAAATAAAGACATACAATACAATACAATATATACATACATAACATACATGTATATTACTTTTATATACAAATGTAGGTATATTTATATTCTCACAAATTGGAAACATAACAAATATCCCTAATATCCCTTTAATATATATCCAGTTTTCATGGGGGAAAAAAAAGTAAAAATGTAAAATGAGACAACTGTTGGTTAATTAAGAGAAGGCAGATTGCTGATGAAACTATAAAAATTCTTTATCGTATGTTTAGTGGAAGAAACGATTCACTCCAGCGATTAAGACTATTCTAACATGGTAACGAAAAAATATATAGTATTGTAGTACCTATGTTTACTTAACATTTCAAAATTTATATTTTGAAAATGAATTTGTTTTTATTTACATTTTCAAATCAATCTCTTGGTGGAGACTTGGGAACATCCTGAATTAGGGACTGAATGTGCACTAATTTAATTGTTAGATAATTTTTGCAGTTAGGTCTTACTTTGTTGCAATATTTAATCATCTGAGATTTGTAAAAAAAGGGGATTTCTATATCGCTGGTGAAGAAAGTTACAACAAGAAGCTTCCTATATGAATTCAAAGTTATCCTATCCATGCACAGTTAAAGATGAATCATTTTAAAACTGAATATATTTTGTATAAAGAAGGCTCCTGCATCTATTATTTAATATGTTGGCACTTTAGAACATTTAAATTCTGGAACAGATGCTCTGCTTGCAGGATGCCATGTAATTACTGAGTGGAGGTGCAAATTACAGCTACGGCATTCCTTAATTTCAGGGTCAAGTATTTCCATTTCGCTCAAGTTCTTCTACGTGCCACTATAACCACCTTGGCAGGATGACCCTGTACATCCATAAAAAGAAAGATTTGATCAAATTATAGAGAGATGAAAATCAGGAGGTAACATAATAGTCCCATTTTTTTTTACTGATGCCATGCTGGTATTAGAATAATAATGTCTGTCTTAGAAATTGTATTACAGGAAGTTTTTTTTTTGCTGAAAAATGCACAGTACCTTTTCCATGTCAATCCATTTTGCCTACTTTTATATGAAGTGTTTAATTGCAACAGCAAGCATCAGGTGAGTGCGCACGCGTCAAGCAAGTGAAGGATTACAGTTTCATCTGATGCCTTGAATGTAGGGTGTATACATATATTGCACACATTCTTTTTCAACTTTTCTTGAACCTCCCCTTCAAACCTAAAGTAAATTTAAAAAGAAAACATACCAACTACAGAGTGTGGTGTTATGTCCTTGTATGTATACACCTTGGAACACACATGGCTGTGGCCTAGAGTCGGGCACACACACAAAAAAGCCTGCGTGCATCAGAGAAGGACTGGCTCCCTGTAGAGGGTTATCTATTACATGTATAAAATGGTTGGCAAAGTGTGATTGTGCTCCAGTTTGTAATCGAAAAAGACAGGTGTCACCGTTTGCTAAAGTAATTTCTCTGCAGTTGGTTGATTGAAGCTGACTTCAATTACAGTTGCTCTTGGATGGATGCACTGGAATGGCTGAAGTGAAACCCTAGAAAATGTGGCAATGAGTGGTACCAGCCTGTGACCTCTGAGAACTTTGAGGTCTAGCAGATTGCAGAGTCAATGAATTTGTTTATTATATAACTAATGGATCTACATCAATCAACATAAGAATGTAATTCAATTTTCTTTTAGTATGCCAATGCCTGCTGTCATTAATTGTTAATTAACACTTGTTTGCTTTTTACAGGAAATTAACGGACCAAGGATATCCTATGGGGAACATATCTGCCAGGGAATTGTCTACATCCATATTTTCCTGAAGAAAACGATTGCGAGTTAAAGAGAAACACACAAAGTTTGCATTCAGTTTCAAGAAAATATTTCCGGCTGCACAAGTTTTGAGCAGGGGTGAAAAGTAAAACGCTGAAAGCCATGTTTTTACAGCAGGGTTGAACCTTATGGGATGTGACCACTACTCCTTTATCCATGGTTGCGCCATTCAAGTGTTACCATTATGAATAGTTCCCTTGATGTGGAGCTAAACTTACTGGCTAATGCTGCATTGCAGAGGAGCGTCTGCAAGAATAACAAAGGCAATATTTGGCAAGAAAATTAAGCCCACCAAAGGAAATTATATATAAAACACATTTAATTTGCTGGAGGGGGAAATATCACATTGGTCTTACATAATCAAAGGAAACTGAAGCTATTCCAACAGACATCGTGGTGTGTGCATCATCAATGGTAAACTTTTGTTGTGATGCAGACAGAAGAACAAAAGGTTGTGAAATTTGGAGCCATCATCTTCTACAAATTAAGATTGCTTGAATAAAACACTGAACGAGGGTCTTCCGAATGAGAACCCAGACCTCACTTTCCTTGGAAACACAAAGTGTTCAGCAGCACATTGATCTGGCCACTGGATATTTCAGAATCTCATCAACTTGTACCTTCAAAACAGGTATGGCTAATATTGAGGTCCTTTTCTTGTTCTTATAAAGTGCTAATACACAAGAGATATCATAAGGACAGTACAGTTGTTGACAGTACATGCTTTCCATGCTATATAGACTGAAATATGAGAATATATTTGTTGATCCCATTACTGCCAGAAACATTTTCAGTGCATTGCAAATTAATCCATTTAGGGCCCCACTGGCACTAAGGGAGTTAATGTGTACCATGCCAATTACAAGATAATTATGTGTACGATAACCACTGGATGTAAGTACTGAATTTAGTCTGCAGATTTTTCTTACTTTTTATCAAAATTATGTAAATGGATTGAAAGCTCATACAGCATCAAAAGTGTTATTAATAAGACATACCCAGCCACCTAATTATTTAGCACCTTAAGTAATTATCAAGTAACTAAGAACATAGGCATTGCAAGCCATTTTCCATGAAAAACCCAACAAGCTCCTAAATGGGATTGCATGATTTCAAAACACTAATTAAGAGTAGAAACAAATGATTATCTTTTCTTAAACATGGTGCTAGAAAGAGAAATGGCGCTTAGTGCTGTAGAATGAATGGGTTACAGATTATAGCTTTGCTTTGTATCCCCATTCATTTTTGACCCCATCAAAATTCTACCTCAGTAACGATCAGAGCACTTCCATTTTTATTTGGCCTTAAGCCTGCACCTGTTTTCATCAAAACAATATGAACAGTCAATACTAGAGTGGGCGCCTCAGGACATTTTAAGGGCATAATTGCAGCCGGGGCATGCAGACAGATCGGCTTGCTTTTAGAGACAACCATGAATACGTTTTCTGACTCCATTGTTCCACCAGAATGAATTGAGGAATTATATCATTACTGTTTTAAATATACACTGGAACATATATATCTTTGGGAGCACCTACTTTCAGAAAGCAAAAGCTTCCTAATAATATAACAATAATAATATGGGAGGAAATGATTTATGTTTCCTGCAGTTTGACTTACCCATGATAAAAAAACCTTACACACCATATAACCTCTTTACATCATATGAACTGTACATGGTCAAATAGGAATCCAAGCCTACTAAACAAACTACACATATAATGGAAATAAACAACAATAGTATTCTCTCTCTCACTCTCTCTGTATAATGTATATATATATATATATATATATATATTATTTTTACCAAACGGTTACGATAGAACAAATGTTAGATTCTTACGGGAGTTTTGTTTAATATTGATCTGGGGTAAAAGTAACACGTCCAAATTTGAATACCCACCAAATACCAACTTCAGTGTTGGCAATATAGGCCTTTCCACTGCTAAGATGATCAGCTATAACTTTTAGGCACTAATTATGTTTATCTTTGTTGCAGGCTCTGAAACACCAAGGCAGGCTAACTGCATATAGGCTTCATCATCAGTGACCATGACTACTGAAGCCTGGAACTTATTTTTTATCTGGACTCAGCTCTTCTTATTACTTAGAATAGCGCCAGAATATGTCAGTGCCAAAGCCTGCCCTTCAGCATGTCGTTGTGATGGAGGTTTCATTTATTGCAATGATAGGGACTTGACTTCCATCCCTTCGGGGATACCAGAGGATGCTACAATTCTCTACCTTCAAAATAATCAAATCAACAATGCCGGAATACCTTCTGACCTGAAAGGCCTGGAGAAAGTAGAGAGAATCTACTTATACCATAACAGTTTAGATGAATTTCCAATTAACATCCCAAAGAATGTTAAAGAATTGCACCTGCAAGAAAATAATATACGGACCATAACTTATGATGCACTTTCACAGATTCCTTCCATAGAAGAACTGCATCTAGATGACAATTCTGTGTCCGCGGTTAGCATTGAGGATGGAGCGTTTCGAGACAACATATATCTCCGGCTTCTCTTCCTTTCGCGAAACCATTTAAGCATGATACCCTGGGGTCTGCCGCGAACAATTGAAGAGTTACGTTTGGATGATAACCGCATTTCCACCATTGCAGAGATCTCTTTGCAAGATCTCACAAATCTAAAGCGTCTTGTTCTGGATGGAAATCTTTTGAACAATAATGGCCTTGGGGAAAGGGTGTTTATGAACTTGGTTAATCTGACAGAACTGTCGTTAGTTCGCAATTCACTAACATCACCCCCTGCCAACCTGCCAGGCACAAACCTGAGAAAGCTTTACCTTCAAGAAAATCACATGAACCATGTGCCACCCAATGCATTCTCTGACCTGACACAGCTTTATCGACTTGATATGTCAAATAACAATCTCACAGCTTTACCTCAGGGTATCTTTGATGATCTGGACAATTTAACCCAATTATTCATGCGCAATAACCCCTGGTATTGTGGTTGCAAAATGAAATGGGTACGTGACTGGCTGCAGTCTTTGCCTTCCAAAGTTAATGTCCGTGGGCTAATGTGCCAGGCACCAGAAAGGGTCAGAGGAATGACTATCAAGGACCTCAACAAGGAATTATTTGATTGTAGAGACAACATTTATGTAAATA
This sequence comes from Ascaphus truei, assembly GCF_040206685.1. Lineage (NCBI taxonomy): Eukaryota > Metazoa > Chordata > Amphibia > Anura > Ascaphidae > Ascaphus > Ascaphus truei. The sequence continues at coordinate 75,868,909 of NC_134486.1, read as the reverse complement.
CTATCCATGTTACAACAACAATGTTGAACACTTTGCTTCCAGCACAAGGACAGTGGCCAGTGTCTGTTACCAAACAGCCAGAGATAAAGCTTCCAGACCTCAGCAAAATCTATCGAACCACTCCAATTCCAGTCCGAAAAATAATTACAATTAATGTGAAATCCGTCACTGTAGAAACTATCCACATCTCTTGGAAAGTTGCACTACCAATGACTGCATTGAGGCTGAGTTGGCTCAAAATGGGTCACAGCCCCGTTTTTGGATCTATAACTGAAACAATCGTGACAGGCGATAGGACTGAGTATTTACTTACAGCTCTTGAGCCGGAGTCACCATACCGAATATGTATGGTTCCCATGGAAACCAGTAATATCTACCTATCAGATGAAACGCCGGTTTGCATCGAAACAGAAACAGCGCCATTAAAAATGTATAATCCAACCACAACCCTGAACAGAGAACAAGAGAAGGAGCCTTACAAGAACTCAAGTTTACCATTAGCAGCCATCATAGGGGGAGCAGTTGCACTAGTGGCTATTGCACTGCTTGCCTTGGTTTGCTGGTATGTTCATAGGAATGGGTCCCTGTTTTCTAGGAACTGCGCCTATAGCAAGGGCCGAAGAAGAAAAGATGACTATGCAGAAGCTGGGACTAAGAAGGACAACTCAATTCTAGAAATCAGGGAGACTTCTTTTCAGATGATACCAATAAACAATGAACCAATGTCCAAGGAGGAGTTTATAATACACACTATATTTCCACCTAATGGGGTGAATCTGTATAAAAACAGCCACAGTGAAAGCAGTAGTAACAGAAGCTACAGAGACAGTGGTATACCAGATTCTGATCATTCACATTCATGATGCTGAATGGCACAAGACTTTTTATAGGAACTAAAATGAGTGACTGGAATTCACTGTTCTACTGCGAAACACTGGATAAAAGATTGAAGGAGCAATGTACTGTACATTTGCCATATAATTTATATTTAAGAACTTTTTATTAAAAGTTAAAAATTTCAGGTTGCTGCTACGATTAAATGTAGTGGGATACCTGACCACAATTCTCTATTTTAGTATTTTTTGTAATTTGTACTGTATTTTCCTTGCTAATATTGAAGTTACAGACCATTTAACTTTTTGTGTTCTACTGAGTAAAATGATTTGTCGACTGTGAAAGTGAATTTCTTTGCTGTGTTGAACAATCAGGATATTTTGTTCTTTTCAGATCCTTGTAGTATAAGCACAGGCCATTTTTTTGCAATTTTGTTTTAAACATGGTAAATAAGTTGTAGAGAAAGAAAAAAAAAAAACAGAAAAACAATCACAGTGATATTGGATCTGTGACAACTGTACACAACCGTGCTCAATAAATAAAATGTGTGTAGTCATGGGCATTATCACTTGTCTGAATAGAACCAAAATAGCCATTTATACACATACTCAATATTTCTCTTTCTACGAACAAACAAATCCACATGGGGATGTTTGTATTTCTAAATGTGTTATCCCTACAGGGCTTGAGGGGCCACTCATTAGTCTAGTTATGCACTCATGCACTGGAGGAATCGAAATAGTTTGACATATTCAAATGAAAAACTCCAAAATACAAATGAAAAGGCATACAGCTGTAAGGGCTCACATGCTCTTATTTTGTATACATTTAAAAATAATACCAAGACAAGAAGTCACAAACCATCACAATCAACATTACGATGACCACCAACAGCGCACATTCTCAAATCAATGGAGACCCAGCCTTAAGACCCCCAACCATTTTCTTCAGCTTATCAATTCAACCGTAGGAAGCTGAAAATAAATTACGTTTCTCAGAAGCGCTGCATGTTCAAAAAAATTCTAATAATAATAAGTGTAGTGTTTCCTATTTTAAAAACGAATACATTTCGTTCCGCTAATTTTGAATACAAGGGAAAAGGGCTTTATATAGCAACTGACTTCACACACACGAGTCTTCCTTACAGGTATTATTATTACTGTATTATTAAGCAGATCTTACAATGTTTCAGATAAATGACCAGTAACAGATAATATCAAGTAAAAGCCAGAGGCAGTGAAAAAGCTTTCATAAAACCCGTGTCAACAAATGAATATCCTTCTTTGTTACCCACAAAGAATAGTGCCCATTACTATAAACACTTTAATAATTATCTTTAATACACATACCATGTTTTTTGCCTTCCCATTAATTATGAGCTATTTAATATTTAAAACAAGATACACTTTTGTTGCCATACTCTTTCCCCCCCCCCCCTCACCCCTTTTTTTTCCAAATGAAAACCAAAGTGCGCTGTATGCCCTTTGGCCAGTCTTGTATGTGCCTTGATCCAATACTACATGTATTCAGCTTTTTCCAGTGGCAATTTTTTCATACATGCCAGACTATGAAAAATATTGAATTTATTGCTGAATAAAATGAAAAAGAAAAGAAAAAAGTACACTATACCGTGATTTGCTTTCTTTAGCTCACTTGCATTAAAAAAACGAATAAGTCTATCCTGTGTTTCCAAAACGTGCTCACATTTGCAAACCATTATTAGGAAACCTAATCAGAAGCAATTATGTGCAGTTTTCTATTGCTTCTTTGTTTGGCCGAGTCCTATCATTTTGTATCTGCAATTTTCACCATCAGGCTATCAAAAGTATTAAATGTCATGCAACCTTAGAATTACAAACATACTAGCAGAAGGCAAGCGAGGCGTAGATAAGTCCCTAGAGATCAAATAAGTACCCAACTGTCTAAACATGGTTTATGTGCATGTGTCAGTATTCGGTTAAGGAAGGTTAAGGAAGAGGGGAAATGATTGACCTGAGGAATTAGCCTAATTTGTGGCTCTTAACAGAGAACATTCTTTATTGCATGTTTGCAGCAAGCAGGTTTTACAAAATGATGTTGACATATCGTTGGTATGAATTGATCATGTAACGGATTACCACCACTGGTAATTAACATACTGCCATATCAAGCAATGCAAAAAGCAACTACATAGTAACAAACATGTAAAGCTCCTTCTGCTTAGAGAATGGAGACAGAAACTATTTTTATCGGTGTTGAGACTGCTACAAGTTCTATTTTCCTTGAGGAACAGCTGCTTTGTAAGTTTTAACCTCCATAGGAGTTTCTTTGTATGCCACATGTTTATTTTAAGGTCACAGAAGAATTAAAAAAACAAAAAAAAAAAACCTTTGTGGACACATGAAATGCAGTTTACACATCATACAAAGGATGGATTTGCAGACATATACAGAACCAAGGGTGTTCAGATACTAAGTTATGTGTAAAAAAAAAAATAGGTGCCTATGTTCTCTGAACAGGCTGTATGTTTAAGCACAATCCCGTTATATTGAAATGTATTTGCTGAACAGGATTCAAACAGATTGCAACACTCCAGGGGATTCCTCGTTCCCGATACACAGGACTACAGTTTTAGGTGCCAGTGTACTTATTGTTTTTTTTTTAAATATATAGCGTCCTTGGTCATTCAATAGGAAACTGCACTATCATCTGCTATGGCCTCCTATTGTCCCGTGGTTTGGCAGCTATTTTTGGTGGGGGGGGGGGGGACATCTCTACAGAAAACTGAAAAATACTGGATCTGAAAATAGTAAACTCACAAAATGGTTAAAAATGACTCTGCTATCTTATTTGAGAACATGTTAATTAAAATCAAGAGAAGTTTCAGTCTACAATTGTTGATTTGTAAGTAGCATGACGTCTTCCTACAAAAGAAGATGAGAAACACTATTGCTAGATCCCAAACTACAACAAATTCACACGGCCCAATATACTGTATCAACTAAAAATGTTAATTCAGCGACATACGTGTGGTCTGATCCAAATGACAAAACATCCTGTGTGTGGTATAAGGCCATAAATGAACAATGTAGTATACATTACAGATTTTTATATTCTTATCACTTATCATTTTGGGACTCAATATGGTAAGCTTTTCAGCATGTTTTAACTTTTCAGACAGACATTCAAACGTATAGCAAAATGTTACTCAGTAGTGTACTTCTAACTTCTTGGAAATCCAATATATTTTGCCAAGTGGGACTGCACCATTAGGCATGTGCAAAAGTGCTTGTAAATATGTGTGCAATCTTTTGGTGCTCTTTATAAGAGTTACGAGGTTTGTCCTTCTCAGTAACCTCTTTACAAGTTCCTTCGAGAAAAGATAGTGTAAGTATTTTCAATACATTCAAATGTTCACATGAACTTTGTTCCCAAATGCATGACAAAAAAATTAAATCTGAAAAGTGACTCGAAACCTAAAATAAAGAGAGAGCAGCAACGGTGACACTACCGCACGTAAAAGGTGCAGTTCTAAAATAGGAGTCTTACCTGTGTGCAGATCGCATATACTCAGGGTTGCCACCACTCTGGGTTTGACCCGGAGACTACTGATTTTGGCCACGTATCTCCGGAGTACGGGTTTAACTAGTAAACCTCCGGGTGGCGGCGGCCCCTGGCATCCTCAGCGTCCTCCCTGCATCTTCCCCTTCAACTCCGGTCAACATGGTCGCGCGGCATCCAATGCTGCCGCGTCGCCATGTCAACGGCAATGCCACGTGACGTCACAGTGTCATGTGACACCTGTTGCCATGATGAGACGCTACGTGATGTCACACGGTGCCGTGTTGCCATGACAACACGACGCTTCGGCGTCAAGGCATCCCGTTGTCATGGCACCATGTGACGCCGCGCGGCCATATTAACGGGTTACAGGGGGAGATGCTGGGAGGATGTCGGAAGGATGCCTGCGAGACGAAGGTAGGCGCTAAATTAAAAAAAATGTCTTCCTATTCACATGATATCCCCTGGGAGTTTTTATTTGCAGGAACTCCAAATGCAGACAACTATTACAAAATGGTCTTCAAATAATTCTGTAACACGGCCCAGTGCGCAGCGTTCCTTGTTAGGCGAGAGCCATCATGAATATGTTTGTTTAGTACATAATATTTGGCAAGCTTTTTAGCGTTACAATTTCAGACCTATAATTTCTAAGAAATTAGGGTTATTTGAATTATTCTTGTGCCACGCAGAAATGTGCTTTACCAGCAACATATTATTGTTAATTACAACTGCACCTTAGGGCACTTTGCTGCCAGAGCCACAAATGCACGGCTGTTTAATCAGTTAAGAAAGGGTTGCAAGCGTTAATGAACACACCTGATCTAGTTTTTCGGAACTTTCTGTTCCCAAGGAAGAAGATATAAACAACTACATTATTGGCACCACAAAATTGGTACTAATGCTGTAGTACAGCGGTGCGCAAAGTGGGGGGCGCGAGGTTTACAGAGGCCCCGAACGCTTCCCGATGGGAAGTACCGGGGGAGCTGCAGGGCCTCTGTAAACCTAACTTACCTTGGCTCTGGCGGCTTCCCACATTCGTCGCCCTGGCAATGCGACGAGGTCATGTGACGTCATGATGTCGGAGCGGGGGTGAGGGGACCGCCGGCAGGGGGGCGCAGGGAAAAAAGTCTGCGCCCCCCTGTTGTAGTACATATACATATATTAGTCAAATGTGATCTAATCATATATTGAGACCTTTAGTATTCAGTGGTATGGGGACTATGGTGCAGGCAGAACACACAAAACTTTATTGTTGTTTACCCATAACCTAAATATTTGGGAGCCAGAAGGACTATACTGTTCATATCAAGCCCAGGTCTTGTTATCACAATTTGCGATAAATCCCTCTTTGTTCTCCTTAAATTAGAAAATAAGCAAAACCATACTTATACTGTTTTATTTCTCCTCTATTCAACAACCAGAGTGATTTCCAAACAAAACATATCGTTATAAAAGCACATATTCTTGCCAAATTGTACACCTCAGTAAACTGCAGTTAGTATGTACCATGTCTCTACACCGGCGACATAAATGAAAGTTGCAGAGACAAATACAGAATAGGGTGGAGGAATAGTGCATCCGAAAAAGGAGCTGGCACTTTTGCACTCTAAAATATCATTAAACTCAATATATTACTTATTCCTTTGCAAATCCCCTAATGATGTCTGCATGCCTTCCACTAGCACTGTGGTAGAAGCAGAGCAGCGGAAGTATAAAATGGACTTTATTGAACGGAAGGGATTCCCTACTGTGACATGCCTCTGGCATTCTCGGCTGCAATATAGACTTTTTATCCTAATATAAAAAAAGAGCAGCTGGATGGGACATGAAATGTACCTACAGTCCGTAAAGAGGCAATCCAAGTCGTTTAAAAAAAAATTAAACCCACAGAGCTGAACCCCGTTCATTTCAGCTCCGCAGACCCCCTGCTTCTGGAGATACGTGCCTCCGAAGGGGGTGCCGGTATCTCTGCAGTTTTCAGCTTCCATGTCACATGGACCAAAAGGAAGCTGCACCGGGTGACATCATGGCTTCCTATTCACCTGCAGGGCCTGGGAGCTTTGAAAAGCGGCCATAATGCAGGCCCTGGAGTGGCTACCGGCACCCTCTACGGAGGTAACCATGTCCAGAAGCAGGGAGTCCCGGAGCGAGACCCCCTGCTTCAATTCTGAATTTAAAAAAAGTTACAAATCGGCTTGGATTGCCACTTTAAAAGGTATAAGATAGTATAATAATATGATAGATTGCATGTCACGAATAATCTTGAAAAACTGCTTACCAATGTTTTGCAGGCTTTTTTTTTTTTTAGTACTTAATGGTTTACTGGCGAATCTGCTGTGTGTAAGCAATACTGCAAATGTTTCTTGGAGATGACTAAGCTATTTTTAAGCAATATCTAAACTAAAAATGAAAAACAGATTAAAAAAAAGGGGGGGGGAGAAAATGAACAGCCTTTAGTAGGCATAACGTACAAAATTGGCATTATTTCAAAATAACATTCAATAAAAATAAAAGTGTGTGAAAAAGTTATCCTAGGATTGGAAATGTCAATATATATAGACATTTCCAATCCTGGAATAAGTTTTTCGCGCTCACTTTTATTTTAAAAGAATGTTATTTTGAAATAATGCCAATTTTGTCCGTTTTGCCTACTAAAGACTGTTCATTTGAGATGTGCATATATATATATATATATATATATATATATATATATATATATATATATAGCAAATGGAAATATTAGTGGGCTCATTTGCATGTCTTAGGCAGGTCTGCAACCCTGCCTTTCACCATTATCGCCCAGCATACAGTGTTTCCACTGCAGAAAGGAATTCTGGGAAATGACATGCAAATGAGCACACAGTGCCACCTTTTGCTTCAAATCCATTTTGACATGGACCTCTATAAGCTTATGCTTGCTGCATTGCACAGATTTTCAGCACAGCCAGGGTTAAGATACATAGCCAGTAAACCTACCCACAGACAGCTATTTCGACCTATATATATATTATACTTATAATACTTATAAGCCTCAATTTCAAGTATTCCTGGACATTGAGGCTTCACATAATGGGGACTACTTCAAGATTACAGCAATAAACAGCTCTTTGCTACAAACTGCACGCAAAATGAGCCATTGTGGGTTTATAACCACAATGTATTTTTGGTCCCATTTTGCATCAGAAAGTGCGTGCTCTCATCTTTTTACAATCATTTATGCAGCATATCAAAAACATCTGTATACTTGGTGATATTTTACATTTCCGATTTCCATTAAAGCCGATGACAAACACAAAGAAAATATGAAACCGTAAATATCCCATTTAAACCCATGGAAAGGAGATGAGCCAAACGAAGGTTGATCGAGGTAAGTTGTTCTTGAAGCTTTTTTTTACAGGAAGTGAATCCTCGCTCGGTAATAGCCAGTAACCAATGCAAAGTGGCTGTGATGAATAAGTGTTTTAAGATGTGAAATCTGTTCTTTTTCTGCAGGAGAATAAGTGAATGAAAATGACTAATTGAATGGTTTAGAAATACTATATCAAAAAAAGAAAAGGCATTCAGAAAAATAGGACATATTTATCATAATTGCCAACAGCCACAAGTGAAAAGAAGATATTTTCCGTAATTGCTAACAGCCTCGGCGTAGCAAATGTTTTAAGGTTATGGCAAAGGTTGCCACTACAAAAAGTGGAAAAGGGAATATTATTATAATTACGTTTTGCTATTACTCTTCTATAAACGCAGGCTTAAACTCCCATTATGGTTCACAGTCAATAGATTAAGAGGTAATGATGGTACAGTCACTTAGTATCAAAACCCATTTTGATTGTAAATTCCCACTTGGTGATGGGATCAGTGTTGAAGATGCGAGTTATGGTAGTAAGTGGTGCAGAAGTGGTAGTTTGGAAGCAATTTTGAGTTGCATATACAGTATTTCAGCCATGAGCCCCTACCTACAGAGCTTACAATCTAGAACAGGGGTGGCCAACTCCAGTCCTCAGAGCTACTAACAGGTCAGGTTTTCAGGATATCCCTGCTTCAGCACAGGTGGCTCAATCAGTAGCTCAAAGACTGCATCACCTGTGCTGAAGCAGGGATATTCTAGCCCTTGAGGACTGGGGTTGGCTCCGCCTGATCTAGACCTTGGTACCCGGCTCTTTAGATGTTTCTGGAAATAAGATGTCTGCATCTTGGGCTGTTTTTAAGATAGTTCAAGCATACAACACAATGCTTAAGCATAGCAAGATAGTACGTCTGCATCACACACACACACACACACACACACACGGTAAGGATGGAGTAAGAGGCCGAGTTTAAATGTTGGTTACAGTATGTGCCTCTTTTCCACAAAGACACAATGATGATGCTGAAGGGTGACGTAAGAGGCGGAGCTTCGATGTTGTCTGTGGCGCACGTAAGTATGTAAAATTAAACTGCCCGCATGCAGCACTTTTGAAGTTGTCCAACAAGTTTCCCTTGGCATAGAAGACCAATGCAAGTACTGTAGACACAAACAATGATTACTGCATTTAAATATATGAACATGATGTACACTATACAGTACATACAAAGTACAAGAAAACACGAGGCAAATGGAAAAACACTAATAATGACCAATATATGCCACTAATGATATCAGGTCAGAAATACATTTTCTCCCAATGCATTGTTTCAATTTGTTGTTTAAACACAGGTCTTTAACACAGAGCCCCCCAAACGTTCTGCTTAGAGATGATATAGCCAGCACTCCAATTGCAGACATCACATAGGCCATGAAACAAACTGTATGGTTAAAAACAGGCAAAGTTTGTCGCTATAATACATTTAAAAGTCATTCGGTTTTTTTAGATACTTTCTTCATGGTTTACAATCCTTTACAAAACAATGACATTCCTACCAAGTAACACAGAAGGTAGGGTGGACAGTGTGAACAAGATCATCTGCAGCAACTGCCAATTAAACAATGTACACATGAAATATAACTTTGGGAAAAAGGAGCACGTCTTAACCCTTCGGATTCTCTATGACGAAGCTACTACGTCATGAAGTCCGGCACGACAGGGGGCAAATGACATACTCACTACCTCATGCTCTGTTGCTTGTTTTCTAGGGGCGATCACATACCCCGCTCTACAGAAGTAGTGAATGTGATGTGAACGGAAGAGGAGGACCTCGGTATTATGTGATTGCTGCGGCACGATCTTGCATCCCTATGGCTAGGCAATTTCAAGCAAAATGAATGTATTTTTAGTCCGAATTACATAGGTTTCCTTTCTGTTAAATATAGCTATGTTTCATTAATGTGGGCTAAACAAGTATGAATGTTACAGAAATCTTCTTCCGTTTCCAGTTGGAATTTAGTGGTTACACATTTTGTAATTGACATTGTCAGCACTGTATTCTGCAAAAGAAAGTCAGTTATAGTGACAACCTTGGTTGCTTTTGGTACATGGAACTAAACTAGTAAGGTACTCAGACCTCTTAACATCCACTCAGAGGAATTCATAGGAGTTCATATACGTGTGGTTCACTGCTTTTTTACCTCCTATCTGAACCGTTGAAGACAATTTCCAGCCAATAAATATTTGTGTTGTTTTGAAGGCTATTAAAAAGAAACCTTAAGTGCTCATGATGGTCAGCCATACTTCCGTCTTATCTCCACTATAACAGACTGGTAGCCAGGGCCGGTGCATTCAGTAGGCAACCTTGGGTGGCACATTTTGTCGGGCAACGGAGGCAGCACGTGGCAGGTCGGGAGCAGAGCAGGCTCTTACCTCTGCGTGCGCCCCATGCGGCTGCCCGCTCCACTGCAGAAGGACATGCTCCTGCTGTAGCTAATGTTCTCCCTTCACACAACTATTCAGGTTAAGAGAGAGGTGTAAAAATGGAAGGGACGGGGATGTAAAAACGGAGGGGATTTGGTGTGTAAAAAATGAAGGGGTGTAAACAAATGGAAGAGGTGAAAAGGTGTAAAAATGATGGGGTTGGGGGGGAGAGAGGAAACGGTGGGGGGGGGGGGGGAGAGAAGGGTGGATGGGGAGATAGAAAGGTGGGAGGGGGAGAGAGAAGGGTGGGAGGGGGAGAGAGAAGGGTGGGGATAGAGAAGGGTGGGGGGAGAGAGAGGGTGGTGGAGAGAAGGGTGGGAGGTGATAGAGGGTGGGAGGTTAGAGAGGGGTGGGAGGTTAGAGGGTTGGGGGTAAGAGGGTTGGGGGAGAGGGCTGGGGGGGAGAGAGAGAGCTGGTGAGGAGATGAGCATGTGGGGGAGAAGCTGGAGAGAAGAGCATGTGGGGAGGAGCTGGTGAGGAAGGGAGCATGTGGGGAGAAGCTAGTGAGGAGGGACGCGAGCAGGGGGGTAGAGCAGGCAGGGGGCGCAAATGAAAAAATGTGTGCACCCCTGCACTCGAGAACCATAAAGTAATGAGTAACATCCCACTCTCTATTTAAACTGACTGGGAACCTAGCTAATAAAGTAAAAATCCAATACACCTCACGTTTACAGAGGGTCTGAAAGGTACTATATTTCCACCTCTATTCGCTGTAGTACTCCCAATTCCCTAAAAATAATAAAATGAAAGATCTTGTATTGTGTTGAGAAAGACTGGAAAATCCCACTTTTATTGTTGTGATAGTGTGTGCTCTATAATGCTCTCTTTACAAGGACTAATTGTGTGTCCTACATATTAGATGCATATCAGTAAATAGATTACATGAGAAGTATCATAATTAATCAAGTCCTTACTGAAACTGCAACCTGAATTGCTACTCAAGAATGTATTGGACTTGTGAACAAGGTTACAGCTTTTATAAACACGTTTGCCACATTTAGACATGCCCAATTGTGTGATCCGAGTCTGGGAAGCAGACTGGGCAGTCTTTTGTCACCTAACCTCTACAGTATTTACAAAGTCAGAGGAATACACTCTAGGGCCATGGAGGATAATTGTGTTAAACTGGAGTCTAAAGTCAAAATAGACCCCTCCCCACCTTCCTTACAATATTACAGTATTAATAGCACAGTATTTAGTACTAAGATTAGTAATCAACTTGGATTTAGATTCCATTACACAATTGGGATGGAATGTATGTCTCCATGTATTAAAAGTAGATGACATCAGATCACTACCATCATCATAGTCCACACGTGTGTTACAGCATTCACTTCAGATAGCCTCGATCCTCGAAATTAAGCACATTTGCAAACTGTTCTATAATCAGAGCAATGTCATAATGATGACATGTTAAAATGCTTCCAGTTAAGTTTGTATGTATATGTATATTTATATACAGATGTAGCAGACGTTGCTACCCGTTAAGGCACAAAATAATGCGTTATGTAACACTTGTGTTGCCTCTTTCATCATTGTTTTCAAAAGCACTACAGGCATACCCCACATTAACATACGCAATGGGTCCAGAGCATATATGTAAAGCGAAAATGTACTTAAAGTGAAACACTACCTTTTTTCCACTTATCGATGCATGTACTGTACTGCAATCGCCCTTTACGTGCATAACTGATGTAATTAACGCATTTGTAATAGGCTCTATAGTCTTTTTGTAGCGTCAATTACAAAAGTGAATCACTATGTACATGGATGGTGTTATACAAATAAAGACATACATTCTGTACACTGTAGAAAATAAACAACATAATACGGGGGACTTTTAATATAATAAGTGTAAAAAATATGAACGCAAACAATAGCCAAGGCAATCCCTGCCCTAGAGAGGTTACAATCTAGTGGTAAAAGCAGCAGAAGCAGTAAGCGCCTGACCAAAATAGTAACGTGCAAGGGTGTTGGGAGAGGGGGTCATGAGTTCAGGCTATTAAAATGCTTCATTCTGAAGGCATATTCTAAGATTTGAATTAAAGAGAACATGCTCGGTATACACACAGTGAGGGAGTCCCACAGGGGAAAACGTATTAGGTGAGAGCAGTATAGGTTATGAGACCATTATGAACTAGCAGGGTTATAGTAACTAATTAAACCTGATAAGAGCAGCAGAAGTCTACAGAAATGTAGAGATTTGAACACAAGGAGAACTTTGTACTGTAGGTAATATGGGATTTGATGGTAAGCCAGGTGATGGATTTAAGGAGATGAGCAGATCCTGCTCTGAGAAAAATGGAAATAATTTGAGCTGCACAATTTTGGATTGATTGGAAGGGGAACAGTTGTGAAACCAGGATACCTGTTGGTAGGTTACAATAGTCAAGAAGGGAGAAAATAAGGCCAGGCATCAGATTATTAGCAGTAGTGTGACAGAGGAAACAGCGGATCTTAGTAGTGTTACAAGGGGGAAAGTGACACATTTTAGCCAGAACATGAATGTGAGTGGATAAAGAGTGTGGAATCAAACGTGCTGTGGTGACTGGATCAATGCTGATGGGTTTTTAAACCATGTTTAGGAGGGAATATGAGCTCGGTTTTAGACATTAAGTTTGAGGGGATCGAGCAACACCAATGAGAATAATAGCCAAGAGACAATCAAAAACTTGGGAATGGACTACAGGTATAAGGTTAGGTGGGTAGATATCTCGGAGTATCACCTGTGCAAAGATGATACCTGAACCCAAAGAAGTTGATGAGGTCACCAAGTGATAGTGTGTAGAGAGAAAATGTGAGGTTACAAAATTCTCTTGACAAAAAAGACTCGCAAAAGGGCTTTTTTACTTGCCTGAAACGTTGAGTCTTTTTCCTAAGCGTATTTGATCATATTAGGACTTGCTCTGTGATCATATAACTATGTGATATTGTATTTCTATTTAATATACCATGTATTTGTATTCATTTGTTCAATAGTGACTTACAGTCCTCTTTTTTTGCTGTATCACAAATTAATGTTACTGAGAGATTACCATTTGAATACTAGCCACAATTATTTCTTCATATAACATTGATTATACATTTTTTTCCCTCCTCTTGCATACGTAATGGGACAGATGTGAAAAGTGATATTATTTTTTAAACAAAATTCCAGATGCCATAACAAATTATTTAGAATAGTGATTCTCAAACCTCCCCTCATGGACCACTGACCACACAAGGTTTAGAAATACCCAATGCATTTACACAAAGGTGACTATACAATTTGCATATGTATAGAATCTTGGGAGGTTGCCTCAGAAACCTGGTCTGGCTCAGGGCCCTGAGGAGAGAGGTTTGAGAAACACGGATTTACCACTTTTCCCTTATAGCCACTCACGTCAGTACTCTTAAACGACTGAGCCACCTGTGCTGAAACAGAGATATGCTGAAAACCTGACCTGTTGGAAGCCCTTAAGGACTGGGGTTTGGCCACCCCTGCTATAGACCAATTTGAATCTTGAATCAGAAAGCTAGCTTCCATAATATAAAATCTAAATGCACACATATGGAATTACTTTACATCGGTATACATCAACGCAAGACAACCCAGCTTACTTTTCAAATATCCAGCAAGATAACAAACATGCTAGGAAAAATATAGGGAGCAAAAAGTTGCATATGAATCTTGCTTCCAAATGTATCAGAGTGGTGTACTGGTTATACTTTAGTTGTCATGACATACAGAGAGTTTAATATATTACTGAATTGAATATTTATTTTAATTTAATTTCCATATCTGTCTTTCTTGTCATTTATATCATGAATGTAGTGAAACGGAGTGTACAATTCTGTGATTTACGGTTTGGGAATATCAGATATAGCAAACATTGACACTGCTGCAATTCTTTCTAAAACATTTAGGGTGCAATTCACTCTTACAAATATATACCAAAATTAACTCTTACAAGGTCTCCCACATTATATTCACACAATGCACTAAAGTGTAGTGCAAAATGTATGTATGTATGTATGTATGTCTTATTTATATAGCGCCATTAATGTACATAATAATAATTATAATTGATTGTTCTTGTATAGCGCTGCTAGTTTTACGTAGTGCGTTACAGAGACATTTTTTGCAAGCACAGGTCCCTGCCCTGTGGAGTTTACAAACTATTGGGGGTTTTTTTTTGTGCCTTAGGGCTGGGACCCGCTGCGCCCGGCGGCGCGGGCGGCTGCACGTGCTTTCCTCACCAGCAGGGGAATCCTCCCGAGCCGGTCCCGGTCCCCCCTGGCTGCACAGCTCACTACACGCTGTGACGCGTCAGCCGCTAGCGGATACAAGAGATTTGTAATCCCTAGCTTCGACGCGTCACGTGGTGTGGCTGTGAGCCAATGAGGAGGGGAGGCTTCGGGAGGAGGAGAGGCTTCGGGGAGCGGGGAGGAGTGTGGAGGGAAAGCAGCGTGAGTGCCTGTCTGTGTGTGTGTGTATGTGTGTGTCTTAGTGCCTATCTGTGTTTGTGTATGTGTGTCTGAGTGCGTGAGTGCCTGCCTCTGTGTGTGTGTGTGTGTGTATGAGTGCCTGCGTGTATGTGTGTGTATGTGTGTGCCTGAGTGCGTGAGTGCCTGCCTCTGTCTGTGTGTGTGTGTATGTGTATGAGTGCCTGCCTACGTGTGTGTGCGTGAGAGAGAGTGCCTGCCTGCGTGTGTGTGTGTGTATGTGTATGAGTGCCTGCCTGCCTGCCTGTGTGTGTGTGTGTGAGAGAGCGTGTCTGCCTGCGTGTGTGTGTGTGTGTGTGTGTGTGTGTGTGTGTGTGTGTGTGAGAGAGTGCCTGCATGTGTGTGTGTTGCTTTTGATTACCTTCCATCAGCAGCTCCAGCCCGAGCCCGTGGAGGGAGGGAGGGGGGGGGGGGAGAGTAGCGGGTCCCTCCGCTCAAGCCACGCTCCCCTCCCTGTCAAGCCTCCCACTCCCGCCCACCTCCCGCTCCCGCTCCCTACAGACCGCATATCGCGGTCTGTGTATGTCAGCGCCCCGCCTGTCTGCAGTGCGGGAGCGCTGACGGAGGGAGCGGGGCCTTAGCCTTAGGCACAAGGAGATAAAGTGACTTGCCCAAGGTCACAAGGAGCCGACCTCTTCTTTAAACTCAGTGCCAGTCAGTGTTTTTACTCACTGAGCCATTCCTTCAAATAACACAAATTGGGAAGAAGCACTTCAGACATTAAAGTAACATTTAGGAAAAGGAGTCCCTGCCCGAAGAGCTTACAATCTAGTTATTAATGTATCATCATATTGCCCAAGTCTCTCAGTATATAATCACTATACACATATAGGTGAAATTTCACTACTTTAGAGAGATGCCAAAATAGTGAATGGAACAGATAAAGGTGTGTGTGTGTGTGTATATATATATATATATATATAGAGAGAGAGAGAGAGAGAGAGAGAGAGAGAGAGAGAGAGAGAGAGAGAGAGAGAGAGAGAGAGAGAGAGAGAGAGAAAGAAAAAATGAGAGAGCGCAACCCCATAGCGCAATATAACATGTATTATGATAGGGAAGGGGTGAACAAGGGAATAAAGCGCACTTACAAAGTATAAGATAAAAACAAACGGTTGTGCATAAATATCACCGCCAGAATGAAGAAGCTGTACCCGGACTGCATCCACAGAGCTTCAATTGGAAAACCCACGTCCCGGAATGAAAAGTGTCCTGGAGCAGATGAATTGATTCACTGCTCCCAGCCCACACAGTACATGCGGCACGATCCGGCCACGATCGCGTCGCAAATCAGTGACGTCGTGTCTGGTGCCAAGTACTTCCTTACACGTTTCGTTGCAGTCTGCGACTTCTACAAAATGATCAGGGCAAAAGACATCATGGAATCGGTCCCAGGACTCCACCCCAACACTTTTGAAACGGTGTGGAGGAATGTGGCATCGAAAAGACTAACGAACAAACACAAGGACATTGCTTGGCGGGCCATACACGGGGGACAAGTATGAGAGCAGACTCAGCCTTGTGAGGCACTGCCACAGGTGCAACCCAGTGAAGGAGACTGTCACACACCTCTTCTGGAACTGCCCCTTTGCGCAAGCCCTGTTGCGAGCTCTGGACTCTGATTTAAGGGATTGTATACCGAGGAAGTGCGTTACGTACTACTCGGTGTTCCACTGACTTTTTACAGGAACACACACAGATTACGTAATTGAAACCGGTTGGTGTCTAATGTGTTGTTTCAAGGACATTTTACTATTCGCCAGGGAACGTTTGATCAATGGGAAGAAGAGGATGTCGGTACAGGACTGTCGCAGGCTGTTTCACAGCCTGCTCAAAGACTATTCCATCTTTGACGGTCCTGAGGAGGAGGCCTAAACACTCCCCCTCCAAATGTTTTTCTGTGCAAATAAAGTTTGAGATAACGTTTGTATGACATGTCAGGCCTTTGGTGCAGTGCATATGTATAAATATAAACCGTTGCGCACGTCACAGTTATATTTACTTTTGGGAAACAGTAATAAAGATGTATGGGTTATGCACTGCGCCGTTGTCTGTGGGTGGGTTTACTGGCTATGCATCTTAACCCAGGCTGTGCTCAAAGCTGTGAAATGCAGCAAGCTTAAGCTTATAGGGAACCATGTTAAATGGTTTTGAAGCAAAAGGTGGCACTGTGTGCTCATTTGCATGTCATTTCCCAGAATCCCTTGCTGCAGTGGAAGTGCTGTGTGATAATGGTGAAAGGCGGGGTTGCAGACCTGTCTAAGACATGCAAATGAGCATACAGTAATATTTCCATTTGCTATATGCTTTACTGTGGAGGGTTTTTGTCACTTTTTTTACCCACTATAACTTAACTAAGTGCATATATACTGCGATTATTATTTAGCACTACACTTTAGTACTCGAAAGGTTTGTCTGATAGTTCCTTGTTTGATGCTCAGGGCAGTCTATCTGGCACTATATTTGGTTAGGGAGTCTTATGGCAGCTATTGTTTGGTTCAGATGTGCTCAACATGTTTTTTAGATGTTTTAATGTCTTCCTTTTTTTGTACTGTTAATAAAATGTGTATGATGAATTTACTCCTGGTTAGTGCCACTTGTGGTTTTGAAGATTTTCTGCCTGCTTTTCGTCTCCTCTTTTTGGTGGGCTCCATCCTTTGCAATTCTGTAGTGTTTGGACTATGTATTTATTGGATGTTACCAGGTAGTGTAGTAATTGTTATAATATTTTTGGGTTTGCTCATTTATAGAGTTAGAAACTTTAAAGAGGCAATCCAAGCCGTTTAGATTTTTCTTTCATTTTCTTAATGCAGGATTGAAGCAGGGCCTGGAGCTGAACCCCATTCATTTCAGTTCCGGGGACCCCCTGCTTCCGCAGATACCTCTGTACAGGGTGCCAATAACCACACCAGGGTCCACTGTATGGCCGCTTTCCAAAGCTCACGGGCCCCCAATTGGAAGCCATAATGTCACCCGCTGCGGCTTCTTATTGGCCCATGTGACCGGGGGCTTTAAGCTGCAGGAGATACTGGCCCCCCCTTCGGAGGTAACTATCTCTGGGTGCAGGGGGTCCCCAGAGCTGAAATGAACATGGTTCAACCTGCTGCAAACATGCATTAAAAAATGAAAAGAAAAACACTTTTACATATTCTAAACTAGCTGAGAGACCCGGCGTTGCCCGTGAGTTAAATTTCCTGCTCCCTCCTCTCCCCCCTATTTGTGTGCTCCCCCTCTCCCAGCCCCCAGAGGGAAGGAGGGACAGTGGACAGGAGGGGGGGGAGGGACAGTGGACAGGAGGGGGGGGGACAGTGGACAGGAGGGAGGGGGGACAGGAGGGAGGGGGGGCAGTGGACAGGAGGGAGGGGGACAGTGGACAGGAGGGGGGGGCAGAAGACAGGAGGGGGGGGCAGAAGACAGGAGGGGGGGACAGAAGACAGGAGGGGGGGACAGTGGGAGGTGAGTGAGCGCTGGGGAGGGAGGTGAGGCCTTTTTTATAAGGGGGCTGGTAGCCATGAGTGTTTATTATAGACAGAGGGTGGTCCTCACCCCACACAAAGCATGTCCGCCCACTCTGTCTGACATTGACACACCGACTGGCTATGTCTGGATTCTGATTGACCCCGCAGCGCGGGTAAATCCTGTAGCCTCTCTGATAGAGGGAGCAACCGTCACGCGCCAAGGGGGGGAGCGGGGCAGGGGGTGAGCGCCCGGACAGTGACGGGTCTTTGGGCGGGAAAACACGCACCTGACAGGAGCTGGGCGGGAACAGACCGCCTCAGTATTGGGAACGCCGCCATCTTGTGTGACCTTACGCGAGTGCCCAGCAGAGGGGGTGAGAAGTAGTGAATAATTTAACAGTTGAGCAGAGCGCATAGAGATATGCCGGTGCGGAGATATGCTGTTGCGGAGCGCAGATGTGAGTTCCCGTGGGACATAAATAATTGGTAAGTGCGTAGGTAAAGCAAGTAATGCACAGCGTGGCTGGCGGTGATGATTTAATGAAAATGAATAATATACTTTACACAGGATGGGGAATAAATAGAAAACGGGACATATTGTGAAAGTGGCCATTGAATGTAGCGACACTTGTGCATGAGCGTATAGAGAAAGGGACATTTGAGAGGAGCGCATAGAGATATGCATGTGCGGAGCGCACATGTCAGTTGGTAAAGTGGGCATATTAATATGTAAAGTGTGTGTGTGTGTGTGTCTGTATCTGTGTGTGTGTGTGTGTGTGTGTGTGTGTGTGTGTGTGTGTGTGTGTGTGTGTGTGTGTGTGTGTGTGTGATGAACTTACCAAGGACTCTGCAGGGCTTCTTTGGGGGTATGCTGTCAGTGCAAGTGTGTGTCAGTGAAAGTTTTGGCCAATGTCAGTCGTGTGGGTGGTGTGTGTCACAGTGGGGCGTACCTCTTGGGCAATGACAGTCGGGGTGGCCACGGACCAATCACATTCACCGCAGCTAGTACCAACCTTTGATTTTATATATTAAGATGTATCTGTGTTAATCTATATATTAAACTACAAGGAATACATTTTGAGATCATATAGAAAAATCGTTAATTCTCATATGCAAGTTGAGGGAAAAAAGGTGCACTCTCTTGACTCCAACATACAAAATGTCTTGAGTGCCCGCCCGCTGCCAAAGGGCGCAACCAATATATGATGCAAATATCCTTAAATTGTAGAAAAAGCGCGGCACTCCAGGGGACTAATACAAAAAAAGACATTATTTAACAGAATCGACGTTTCCGTCTGTAACTCTGATTTTTGTCATCGTGACAAAGGTCCGAGCTACGGACCATAACGTCAATTCTGTTTAATAAATAATGTCTAACTTTTGTACCAGTCCCCTGGAGTGCCGCGCTTTTTCTTCAAATGAACGAGATTTGCATGGTAATTCTCATATGCACCACATCAAACAGAACAATGCTTGTAGTCTGTGTACAGTGGCACATGCCAGCAATCCAAGCCTAAGTAAACTGAAAGTAAAACCTACAGATACAAGTGACAAACCAATTCATGGGAATGAAGTAATTAAAAAAAAAAAAAATTAAAAAAGCACCGCCGATGCCATAACACAGCATCTGTTTTGTGAAAGTATCTGCTTTGATGAAAGTGTCCTAATGGCTAGCTTACATCCTGTGCCCCGCACAGCAGTTTATAAACAACCTGCTGATACTGTAAGGCTAGGTCTTCCGACCTTAATACCACTGGAAATTAAGCTACTCAGAAAAGGCCAAAACTAAAGGGCAGAAACTCAACGTATAATTTCATGGACCTCAAAAACACAAAATCCTCAAAAGCAGCTATCAAAGTGATTTCAATCCAATGATCCAGTACAAAGTCAAAAGATGTAAGCTGTTCTAATCCAATGCACTCAGCTGCCTAAGATCCAGCTTCCACTGCTAGTTGCCAGGACCCAACTGACATTCTTCAAAGAACTGAAGCAACAGAGCTCGGCAATGCCTGTCGACTGGAGCTCTTCAGAGGTTTTCAAACTGACAGCTGTTTGCTTTGGGTTTATATACTACAAAAACAACTCGGGAGGTGGATGACATAAACGGCACCATGTTCCAGTCTGAGGGTTTTTAGTACAATGAGTTTCGCTCTCGGCAAGCTGCAGCAATCAGCACATTTTGACAGGACATTCAGACTATGATTTTATTTTCCTAAATAGTATGCAGTTTCCCCGCCGCTCCGCAGAAAGATTTATAGGGTACCTGTGGCAGACCTCTCCAGGGGGAAACATTATTGTGATTTTTTTTTTTCTCCTGGTAATTAACGACAAATTGTTTGCCTTGGGGGATTTTTCTCTCTCTGCTTTGGGGAACCAGGACACACTTGCACACAAATTATTCTCCGTTTTCAATTTTCATCCCAGTAAATCAATTTCTTTATAGTGCAACTACAAAGAGGTCTATAAACATATACCATATAACACGGGAGATCCTATTCCAATGCTTTTCTGTGCATGTTTTCTATTTAACTAGAATGGAACAAATAATGTAACTGCGCTAAAAATAAAATAAAAACATACCCAAATGATATAGACAGGTAGCAAGGTGACACGGGATTAGCAAAGAGGAAATGAGACCAGCGATCTACTATAACAAGGGTGTTCGATGCCGGTCCTCAAGCTCCCCCACACCCCCAACAGATCAGGTTTTCAGGGTATCCCAGCATCAGCACAGGTGGCTCAATCAGAGCCTCTGATTGAGCCACCTGTGCTGAAGCAGGGACTGATTGAGCCACCTGTGCTGAAGCAGACTGATTGAGCCATCTGTGCTGAAGCAGAGACTGATTGAGCCACCTGTGCTGAAGCATCGATATGCTGAAAACCTGACCTGTTGGGCGGGTCTTGAGCACTGGCATTGAGCACCCCTGTACTATAGTAATACAAGTAGTGGGAATAGGCAGATTAGTTGGGCCAAGTGGCTCTTGTCTACGCCTGTGTACTTATGCATACAAGATAGCATAAGGACTTTACTATGTTTGATGCCACATTATCTACTCCTGCTTAAAATCCATCCCACTTCAGATATTACCATCATCGGAACGGAAGCCTCTATAAATAGCCCTTAAAATCACAAACCCACAAAAAGTAAACAACAGCGCAACAATTACATAGGAACAAACATGAACATGGTAAAGAAGAATAGTCAGATGTAGAAGGAAGAGGAAGGGGATTCATTAATGAGATCAATTTGAGTGAGAGTGATAATTAAATATGCGGAACAGCAAATCATATTATAACAAGAAATTCAATTTACAGGGTCAGCAAAACAAAATCTAATACAGAGATTCTTCAGATTTGAGAAAGAACTACTTTTGCAGTAATAATAGCTTTGTACCAATATATATAGGTCATGAAATACTGAAAACATGCTTAACCCAGTCACTGCTATAGAAGCCAGGACTGCATTGCAAACAATTATAATAGGGCATTATTTACTGCAGCTTACTTTATAAGGACTATTTCCTTATTTCAAATAAAACACCATTGTTATTTTGCAGTCTTTTTTGTTCAACATATATGATGTTTTTCGGCAATTATTTATTTTTGAGTTTTATGTAGTGCTTTTGTACAAGCAGCAAATGCCTCATCAAATAATAACAGTTTTGAAATCCATCCATGTAGGAACAGTTTTTAATTAAATGAATCCAGCATGATTCAATGTGGCTGCCAGAGATGCCACGACAAAAAGAGAATCATTCAGTTTGCAGTCCTTTGTACTCAAAATATGTCTTTTTTTTCTTTACATACTTTAATAGATCTTGTCTTGTCCTTTCCAAAGCAATTTTTATTTTACTTTTAAATCTGATACTTCGTTCAGTAGATAAGCATTTGCAATATTATGAATCCTGGAGGTCAAAATGAAGCTCTACCCAGAGCCCTCTGCAGTCTATGGGTTACCATGGCAGCCAGAGACTAAACAAATGAAAATACTAGTGTTAAACCACCTTATTTTCTTACTCATTTTTTTAAACGAATAGGACATGCATAGGGAGCAAAATACAAACAATTACAGGAGTTAAACTCATACGCTTCTAGAGGGGGTTGGTTCTTTTATGTGCTTCTTCGAGCACACACTCCAACTCACGCTTACCATTGTGCATATCTTCTGTACACACCAAGTGTACATCTGGAGGCTTTTTAGACTTTTTCATATATAAAAGTTTAAACCACCTGCACGATTGTATTTTCTCTCGCTTTTCCTGAGATACACCCACACCAATAAGATACCTGGATGATTCCAAACCAACAAGTGTTCCTGGCGCAGATTGAAATGTGCAATACAAAGTGCCAATACCCCCAGTGATTAACTAAACACTGATACCACACAGTACTGCTCTCCCATAGACCATAGAATCTTCTGGTGTAGGGACTCCTCCCAGACCTCAGATGCAGAAGGAAACACAAATGCAAGGACAATAGTGCATTAACACTTTACTTGAATCACATACAACACAGAGGGGGGAGAGAAACACTCACACTCTCCCCGCTGGTTAAAAGCATGAAGTGACTCTGGGCGCACTTCAACCACTCTCCCAGATCAGCTGCTTGGCTTCTGCACGCTCTACCCGGTCCACGGCTCTCACTCACGTCCGGGGGCTCCTCTGTCAGCCTCACGCGTCACAGCTGCCTCAGCCAATAAGGTTCCTCTCTGGATCTTCAGAGTTGGTAAGGTGGCCTCAGACGCACAAAAGGCCCAACATGTTTCGTCCTACGACTTCTTCTGGAGTCATCATACCTGGATGATTGACTAGTGATTTCACTATGGCTGAATTTGTACAAGTGACAGACGACTCCATGTGGGGGTTGGTGATGCAACTGTTATGATCTGGGAAAGGCGAGTGCATAGGATTTATTTTCTTCACACACTCAGCAATTGAAAACATATCACACTATATATTGTATTTTCCCTCTTTCTCGGTTGTGAAACTTGCGCTCTCCTCTTGAAGACATTTTTCATTTGGAAGAATACTGGAAATGGTTCTTTTCAGGGTTCATCTTAGTGAAGAAACATACTGGATCTGGAAATCTCCCTTCTATATATTACTTTTCCCAGAATCCTTTACACTTAAAACTGTACAAAGTGATCTGTCTATGGGTGCTACGGCCTGCGGGAAGGTTGCTGGTGGCTCAGCACAGGTTCCACGGATCTGCCTGTGGAGTGAGCGGCGTAGGCAGCAGCGCAGTGGGAGCCCACCCAAGTGGTCCTAGCACAGAAGTTAGGACAGACCGAAAGTCAGGACCAACTTCTGTTATCACTACCTGGGTGGGCTCCTGCTGCCGCATATGGAACAGCATCGGGCCCAACTACATGTAGGGTGTGGGAATGGGGAAGAGGGAAGGGAGTGAGGGGGAAGTGGATGGGAGTGAGAGGGAAGGGGGCATGGAGTAAGATGGGAGGAGAGAGAAAAGGATAAGAGTGAGGGGGAGGGGAGAAGAGTGAGAGGGGGTGGGAAGAGAAAGCGGGGGGGGGGAGAAGAGAGATGGGGAGGAGACAGAAAGGTGAGTGAGGGAGAGTGAGTGAGGGAAAAGGAGGTGGAGAGTGAGAGGGTTAGAGAGAAAGAGTAGGGGAGATGCAGGTGAGAATTTTGGTAAGCTTCGCGAACCACACACACAATGTAGATTCTACATTAAGTGTGTAGCCCGCAAAGCTTACGAAAGCTTAAGTGGCCCTCCAGCCAAAATAATTGTACATGCTGTGTTACGAACAAGCATGTGTCAATGTAAAAGTAGTTAAAGGCCAAGAGTGTGAGCCAATGTATACTTGTAGCCAGGGCTTTGAAAATGTATTGACGTATACCAGTCAACTAAGAATGTAATTTGTTCACTTCAGCACTGTAAAGACTGCAATTGTGGCAGAGCTGTAATTTACCACTCTGTTTCCCAAATTGTGCACCACAATGCAATATAGAAGCAGAACAGAGATTGAAGATTCTGACCTCAGTTTGGTTCCTCTCCACTCGTGGTCATTACATCAACCTGAATTTTCTCCACCCGTCTCAGATGAATGGATTTTTCTTAGCCCTGCATATAACTAATGTGAAACATTTTAGTTCTCATTTTCTTATTTAGAATAGATATTTAGTGGAACGTGCAACCTCCTGGCTTGTTTAAACCAGTCTCGCATGTTCCATTTGTGACATAGAACCTTAAGGCCTCGGCTATGTTTACCGCTTGCTGGCGGAAGCGTGCTGAGGCGCGCTCCCGCTCAGCACTGAGCCCCTACAGCCGCAATTAGAGCGGCTTTAGTAGGGGCTCACCTATGCTTCCGCGCGCTTGCGGAAGCGCAGGTCTTAGGGGAATTTAAAATCCCCCTGCTTGCCGGTGC
Source organism: Ascaphus truei (assembly GCF_040206685.1). Classification (NCBI taxonomy): domain Eukaryota; kingdom Metazoa; phylum Chordata; class Amphibia; order Anura; family Ascaphidae; genus Ascaphus; species Ascaphus truei. Next base: position 75,844,382 of record NC_134486.1, on the reverse strand, counting down.
GACAGGCCTGTCACGTGAGCGGTTCGCCCAATGAGGGCGAACCAGCTCCGTGACGTCACTGGCCCGCCCCTAGCCTGTGACGCGCCCGCCCCCTGACGGCCCGCTGACAGCACGTGCGGGAAGCAACCGCAAGGCCAGGGAAAGCACCCGCTTTCCCTACGCCTCAGCGCGCCTCAGCACGCCAGCAGGGAGCATGGCCGAGGCCTAAGGGAGGGTTAGCTGAAACTTTGTTTATCATCAAGTTACCGGTGTGAACAAGTAGCCTAAGATGCATCGATAAAAGTTAAAGATGGTAAATTCATAAAAATCATCAAATCATAGAATCATGTAAAGATGGTTCTTTGGGTGCAAAGTAACCATAGCACATTTGTTACCATGCTTTACAACAAAAATTGTCAAGCACTTTTTCACCACTTTCCTAACATGCATTGCAAAGTTTGCTTTTCAAAACAATGTGCAACCACAGTGCATATTAGCCACCTGATAATTCCTCCCCTCTAATAAAAACATACAAATCCCTGGTCAAAGAAAGACTCCCCGGCTAATCATTATTATGGATTTCAATCTAGTGGCTATGGGCAAACCTAGAGAACTTTAATAAGGCTGCCCGGGCAATGGCCTGTGTTTGCGGATATTTATATTTGCACTTCCTCTATTCAGAATGGGCCGTCGAAAGCTACATATGTTTAGTTTATTTATACCCAGTTTACATTTATAGCAAAGGTAAGTATAATACTGGCTTTAGCCAGATTTCAATTGCACTACTCACATAAGCGCATGCTTTATTTAACCCCTACAGGGCTTTCACACTTTTTTTCACCAGTCCATGGGACAACTATTACATATATATATATATATATATATACAGTGTTCGACAAATGCACCTCCCCGAACGCCCGGGGCGAGTGCATTTAACCCCCTGTCTAGTGCCGCTGCTGTGCTGTGCTGCGGCTCATTTCAGGATGCCGGGACGCGATCAAGTGGGTCACCTAGCAACGCGGGACGCCGGAAGAATAGCCCATCCGCAGACATCCCTTGGAGGCACTGCAGTGACGCTACGCCACGCACCAACGCAGGCGCATACAGGCACTCTCTCCTGCACTTTAAGGATCTCCTAGCAACTGCCGGGACCAGAGGCGGGGAGAGGCCTGGAGATTGTGGCTGGATGTGTCTGCGGAGCGGCGCTGTGTGGCTGGAGGAAGTTGCTGCTGTTGCCTCCGTGTGTATTGTGGGCGAGGCTGACGGAGGGAGCCCCCCAGGCTGGATTCCCTCACTCTCATGGCAGGTAAGAGAGGGGGGGGAGGGGGTATAGAGGGAGATGCAGCATACCACTCCAGTGAGCCGGCTTCAGCCTTAAGAGCAGCCATGCGGTCACTGCTATATTTCATCTCCTGTCGGCACCGCTGATAAGAGGGAGAGAGAGGAATTTGAGAGGGCGGACACTCGCTCTCGCAGAGGGGAGGGGGTTGGTGTCTGTGTGTGTGTGTGTGTATAAGTGGGAGAGTGTGTGTGTGTGTATATAAGTGGGAGATAAAGTGTGTGTATAAGTGGGAGAGTGTGTGTATAAGTGGGAGAGTGTGTGTGTGTAAGTGAGAGAGTGTCACCCACCCTGTCTCACCCTGCCACCCGTCACCCTCTGTCTCACCCTGTCACCCTCTGTCTCACCCTGTCACCCTCTGTCTATCCCTGTCACCCGCTGTCTATCCCTATCACCCTCTATCTCACGCTGTCACCCTCTCTCACCCTGTCACCCTCTCTCACCCTGTCACCCTGTCTCAGCCTGTCACCCTCTGTCTCACCCTGTTACCCTCTGTCTCACCCTGTCACCCTCTGTCTCACCCTGTCACCCTCTGTCTATCCCTGTCACCCTCTGTGTATCCCTGTCACCCTCTGTCTATCCCTGTCACCTTCTGTCTATCCCTGTCACCCTCTCTCACACTGTCACGCTCTGTCTCACCCTGTCACCCTCTGTCTATCCCTGTCAACCTCTATCTCACCCTGTCACCCTCTGTCTCACCTTGTCACCCTCTGTCTCACCCTGTCACCCTCTGTCTCACCCTGTCACCCTCTGTCTATCCCTGTCACCCTCTGTCTATCCCTGTCACCCTCTGTCTCACCCTGTCACCCTCCGTGTCACCCAGTCTCACACACTCTCTGTGTCTCACACACACACACACACACACACACTCTCTGTGTCTCACACACACACACACACACACACACACTCTCTCTCTCTCTCTGTCTCACACTCTGGATCTGGATATCTTATTTACCCTATATATCTTAACTGGCCTATACCTACACCGAAATAACCTATACTGCTTTCTTTCAGATCTAACTCTTGAACTTCACACAGGAGACATCGGAATCCCCCCTAACCCAGAAGACAGGTAGGGAACACCTCCCCTCCAATATATAACATTGCGGGAATGAGGGTACCTGGACATTGAGGGACTGCGGATCAGGTAAGATTCCAGGTGAGATTGCTGCTTTAGATATTACGAAGCGGGGGCATCCAGACACTGGTTAAAGGGTGCAGGAAACTAGTCGTTCACATCTGGCTTTTTTTTCTAAATCCGACATTTACACACACACACACACTTAACAAGGACTAATTTTAGTATAATGTAATAAAATAAATAAACTTATGTCAAAAACAAATGTTGTTCTTACTAGGAATTTATTAAAAAAAAATTAAAGCGGGCCTGGGGGCGGGACTAGTGGCGGTGTAAGTTTTATTATATTCACACCAGGGAATTTTTGCACCCACTTTACCTTTATAGCAAAGGTAAGTATAATACTGGCTTTAGCCAGATTTTAATTGCACTACTCACTCACATAAGCTCATGCTTTATTTAACCCCCTCAGGGCTTTTACACTTTTGGCATGCAGACTTACAAATGCTTTGGCCAAATGGTTTAACAAAATACCCTTTTTCATGAGAATTTTATTTTGTCTTAGCCTAATTGGTAGGAGCGCAGGAATCGTTCTTTTTGTTTTTCTATATGTATGTTTTTCTTTTTACCTGCAGTAAACTTCTATAGGGAGGAGGAGCGCGGTATTATGTACAGTTTCTCACTAGTATATTTATATGTTGCAGCATTTAATTTTTGAGACCGAAAAAATGAAAAGATACTCATAGCATTAGTTTATTTACAGCATTCCATGAAAAAAACATTGATAACTGTACTATGAATTAAATACTGTGACTGAGTTTATTGTCCAAAGCTTTGTGCTTTGCAAAGATTTTCAGTAACATCTAAATGGGGCTTGATTGGTGTAAAGTATGTAAATGGAAAATGTCCATCACTTTCTTAAAATCTATCAATTATTTGTCAAGCACTCTGGAAACATAGCATTTAAGACACAGTCAGTAAGAGATCTTTGGCTACAGGAAGTACCATGACACGATGCATGCACCTTCTGTAATAATTAGGTAAAATGAGGATTTACTTAAACTATTGGTTGGTACAACATAAATTACTAATTTCAAGTGAAGTCATAAGAAATCCACACAATACTTAATATCCTAATCTTTGACACAGGAACTATAAATCTCTTACTTAACATATAAAGTATTCCAACTGTAGATATTTACAAGAAATTGCATCATTTAGAAGATGCATAGATGAGACCGACTTGTTTTATTCAGTAATATTTTATTGCAATTTGATCATTCTGAGTGACAGATTTTAGATCATTCTTCTAATTCCTCAATCCTGATTGCTTTACTTGCTTGGATTTTAATCTATCTGCGCAAATTTGAAGAGATTATACTTCTACTTCGTAATAAAATGACTTGGTTGGGCTTTGCTACAACAAACGTAAGTGACCTTCCTTTTTTAATTGGACAATTTCATTGACAAAGCGCAGTGTGCGTGAAACGCGTAAGTGCGTTCTTTTACCTCTCTTGGGGTCACATGTGATCCAATAAATATCATTTTTTGGCAGACCCCTCTGGATCTTTGTTTTTAATACCTTGATGAATACTGGTGGTGCTCAGCAGCTCTACCACTGTGTACCATTTTTTTTAATTGGAAACCTAAAAACTGGCCAAGTAACGTAAATCAGAAAGACACTTTTTTATGTGGTACATTATTATCATTTATAACAATTCTTAGATGTTGCATTCTGTAAAGTGACAAAATTAAATAATAATGTTTAAAATTATGCACATTAATTTAAAACAGCAGTACTGCCTAAATGTTTTTTTTTTTTAATTGTTTTTTTTCTTTTCTTACATGAAATGTGGCCGGAGCTGATTGTGGTTTCTTGAGTTCTGGTTCGAGAGATACCAAAACAGGGTAAAAATACTTGCTCTTTGGACCAGTGGCGTAGCTAGACATGTGCGGGCCCCGGGCAAACATTTTTCAGGCCCCCTCACGTCTCTCTCGCTTTATTTTCTCCCACTCATGTCTTTCTCTCTTCTCCCCTTCATGTCTCTCTCTCTTTTCTCCCTTTTATGTCTATCGTTTCTCCCATTCATGTCTGTCTCTTTTCCCCTTGTGTCTCTCTTTTCTCCCCTTATGTCTCTATCCTTCTTTTCTCCCCCTCATGTCTCTCTCTCTTTTCCCTTCATGTCTCTTTCTTTATTTTTTTCCCACTCATTCCTGTCTCTGTTTTCCCCTTAGTTTCTCTCTTTGCTCCCCTCATGTCTCTCTCTTTTTGCTCCCCCTCATGTCTCTCTCTCTCTATGTGCTCCCCCTCATATCTATCTCTCTCTTTTCTCCCCTCATGTGTCTCTCTCTCTCTTTCCCCCCATGTCTATCTCTCGTGGCTCCCCCTCATGTCTTTCTTTTCCCTCTTATGTATTTCTCTCTTGTACTTCATTTTCTTTGTGTCCCTTCCTATATTCTTCCCTTTCATGTCTGTTTTTACCCCTGTGATTTAACCCTTCCTCTCCCTCTCACTTATCCCAACCTGTCTCTCAGGCTGCAGCCCCACGCTGCACTACTTTAGGCCCCGCCCCCTGATATAGTCCCCGGCAACCTGCAGAGGAAGGGATTTCCCTCTGTGCTTCCTTCCTGCATCTTAGGCCCCACAATGTGCCACCGACGGGGAGGGCGGGCCCCCGGGCTTTGCCCAGGCTATAGCTACGCCCCTCCTGCTTTGGACACAAAATGGCCTGGGTCAAGTTTGCTCTGGATGCCAATAAAAAGATGCAATGTCATCAGAAGATGAAAATGTATTTTAGGCACCACTTTAGGCTCACAATATAATACTTTTACTAATGATGTTCTTAAGATTTAAATACAGTTTTTAAACTCACAGTTGACGCATGGGGATTGTATGCATTAAATGGTTCAACCTATTAATAAGTTGACAAGTTAGTGGCACCGATGCTTTAATTCCTGTGGTTCTGGAAAAAGACTGACAAATAACAAACCATTGGGTTGCAGAGCCCTCTTTGTATTGCCAAAAATCTGTAATTATATATGTGTGTGTGTGTGTGTGTGTGTGTGTGTATATATATATACACACACATATACACAAGTTAAAAAAAAGTACAAATCTTCTGAAAAACTCTCTGTTAATGTTGCCCAGTTGTTATATGCTAGTAGTATTAAAAGAATACATTTTGCATGCCACTCACTGTGAACACAAGAATAAACAAATTATGCCATTGAAGCTCAAGTCAGGCCTTCTCTGATTCCTGCTGAAGGCCTCTGAGAAGATTGTAATTATATTGCTAAACCCTGGATTCCAAGCTGTTCTGAAAATCACTTTTGAAATTCTATTCATCTATTGTACCTTATATTACTCTCCCAAGAGAAATTAAATTCAGCAGCCACTGTGCTCTATAAAAATCAACTGTGTAAGGACAAACTGCTCTGGATTGTTCTTCATGCCAGGCTGTTCCATCAATCCGTGAAGTTATATGTAGGAACGAGGCGTGAAATAGTTTGGAAACCACTATGATCCTAAACAAGAAAGAATATAAACAGCAATCCCACACTGCAGCACTCACAATTCAATATTAAATATTTTTTAACACACCAAGCTAAAAAAAAATAGACACAAGTTGCTGTATAGAGTATAGCTACATGACTATCAATATCAATCAATATAATTCATAGAGTATATAGCAGAAAAGGGTAAACCGGGTACCTTAAGAAGAAGATAGGACCTCAGTAGTGCTAAACATGACCGTAAACATATATATGCTCCACAAAAAAAAATCTATCAAAATATAATAAGTGAAAAAGAGAAAATGGTACATAGGAGAAAAATTAGAGAGAACAAAATGTTAGTTAGGATTTATCCCATCATTCAAACCAAACGTTCAACTTTTCAGTGAGGTCAATAATTAAACCACAGACGCCACACTCTACATGTCAGTGTGATGCGCAAAGTTCTAGCATCCGGAGCTGACATGACATCAGTCCTGCATCAACCAATGCACGTTTCGCATTCATGCTTCTTCAGAGGCGTGGCTATGGGTACTGACAATCATAAATGTAACAGTTTCATTATTCAATTACTGCATTTCTTGCTGACACGTAAGTGCTTCACATTCTCTAATCATTTATTTATAGAGAGAAACAGCTATGGGCGCAACATACGCTCCTTCATACGCAAATGTATTCTTAGGATGGTAGAAGAATGAGTCTGTGTCAGAAAAGAAATGGGTAATTATACTCAACATGTGTTACTCTGGGTCCGATTTATTGATGACATGCTGTTAATCTGGGATGGCATAACTGAAAAATATTGGGAGTTTGTTAACATTTTAAATTCACTTCATATTCATTTGATGTCTGTTAGTTATCTTATCTGAAACTATGGACTTTTTAAATCTAGGGAATTCCATAGATCCAGATGGTAGATTGAAGACAGATCTATTCTGCAAGCAGACAGCAACAAATAGTATGCTTCATTATAAGAGTGGTCATCCTCAATACTGTCAGAACCCCACGTACAGGGACTGCTTCATTTTAAGCAGCTCTTTAGCAGTCAGTTGGGCTGACTGCAACACATCGCTTCCATTGCCTATAAGAAGGCACCTCTCTCACAACTCTTTGCTTCACAACAGCTTTGCTTGCTGGAGTGAGGTTGTGTTGTTCCTTTGCTTCGTTACCTGCTATCAGTATTCTTTCGGTTCCTGGTTCCTGATTCCACCTTGCCTCAGACTTCCCTCTGCCTGCTGTTGCCTCGACTCTGGTCTGTTTGACGATTCTTCTGTTTGCTGCGTGCCCTGACCCCAGTTCGTCCGACGATTCTCCGGCTTGCAGCCCCCCTTGACCCTGGCTTGCCGGTTTACCTCTTTTGCCTGATCCTTCCGTATACTCTCCGCTTTCCGTTGCACCGCTGATCTGAACTCCTTACTCCAGCATTCCGTGATTACCCCTGATGCTTCTACATTATTGACTCTCTCTCTCTGGATATACCTACTGAGCCTGATAAATACCAGATAGATCATATTTAAAATCAGACAACTTTTACGTATACGCAGGACCTGTTCAGGTGAAGTGTCTTTTTGGAATCGAGCCAAAGAACTAAAAACCCTATTCAGAAAATGCATGTACACTAGAACAATAGATAGGGGGAATACCCAAGCATTGAAAACCAGTAGAGATAATCACTTAATGCCAGCTACTAAAAAGAAATAACAGTGATGTTGTGAGATTGGTATTTTCAACGCCCACTTGGAAAGGATACGGAACATAATGCATCGGCACTGGCATATGCTTCAGATGGAAGAATATTGAACCCCTTATTTGGGATTGAAGATACAGATGACACGACACCCAGACGTTCCAAAAATGTAAGGGATAGACTCATTTTTAGTCACTATGTATCCAAGGTAAAGCAAGTGGAGTCAACTGTGGGCAGATATACCTGCAGGTCTTGTAAAGAATGGAGGCTTGTGTGTCCTAAAAAGACATGTAACAATAGTTCATATGACCGTAGGAAAAAAGCCAATTTCAGTTACTTGACATTTTTTTTGACAGTCCACAATAGTAACTCCTCTACACTTTCAGCCTTTGGGATAGAAAGAATCTAGGAATTAGGAGAGGAGATTCTGAGGAAACATTATTGCAGATAATGTAAATGGATCTTTTCCCTCAATACACTATACCCTAACGCAGCGTTGTGCAAAGTGGGGGGCGCGGGATTTTGTTTGGGGGGCGTGGGCGGTTGCAGAGGCCCTGCGCACTTACCGAGGCATTTAAATTAAATGCCGGGGGACCGCGTGAGGCCTCTGCAACCTCTGCTTACCAGGATTCAGAAGTTTCTGTGACGCGTCGCCATGGCAACATGGCGTCAAATGACGTTGCCGTGTCATGCGGAGTTATGTCACACGTCTGTCTCCGTGGCAACGGGGTCACGTGATGTCCCGTCACCCCACGGAGTCATTTGACATCGCCAAACAAGGGAGGCGCGAGAGCAAGCAGGCAGGGGGCGCAATGGCAAAAGTTTGCTCCGGAGTCTGGCATCTCCGCTGTTTAATTACATCCCTCACCAAACTGTTATGGGAATAGACTGGCAAAGAATTTGCCAGAGGACAAAACTGCAATGCCTCGTCAAAATTAAATGTCAGTTGCGACTTAACTCTTTGGGTGTCTATGGACCTATGTATTCTATAATGGGGCCTGGCACTGCAGGGGTCGCGTGACCTAGTAGCTACATCAATGTTATTGCTCATTTATGTAGGATAGCGTTCTGCGCTCCCCCTCTTCTGTTCCATCATACGTGACAGAGCGGTCACGTGATCATTTCAGAGAAGCGGTCATGTGACCGCGAGTGCCAGAGGGGCTGTCTCTCCGGTGCTGCAGCCCCTCCGTCACTAAAAGGGGTAAAACACCTGTCTTTTTCAATACCAACAAACTGGTACATTTAACCAATCCATTTTTTTAAGGGGTTACGTTTAAGATCAAATTGATGAGATTCTTCACTCCCAAATGTAGAACCCTGTTTGTGGTCCACGCCTTGTACCATTTATGAGTGTAACTAGCTATACAGATCAATAACATGCAGGGCCGCCAACAAGAGAGGGTCAGCCAGTAATGCATTCTAACACACCACAAAATGGCATGGGGAATATTGTGCAACTACTGTATCTTGAGTGTGTTAATAGCTTAGGAAGCCATTTTGTGGTTCCTGAACTGACCAAAGACCGCATTTTTTTATTGTAGCGTCACCAGAAAAAAAAAAAAAGGTTTATTTTAAGAAAATGGAGTAGGAAGGGCCAGTGAATTACCATCGAGCAATATGCTAGACACATTCTTTTAACCCTTCAAACGTGGAGTAAGAATGTAAATGTTTTCAAGATGATAGCAAATGTATATGTTCAGTAATAGCCTTGAAAACGTAATAATAAAAGTAACCAATATAAGGTGTCTATATACCAAGGCAAAAGTGAAGCAATTATGGGCACAAAACTGCACAACTTTCACATTTCCCCTCAGTCCCAAAGGGAAGCATAACCAGTGCTGGGCCCCGGGAAATAAGTCTCCATAAACCCAACAACCAATAGAAGGGGCTTAATAAGCCTCTTACATGTACAGCGTAGGGGAACTATTCCATCTATAATCAGCATGACAGGGTGCTTATATTTGTTCAAACTACAATCTCTTGCTTCCCCTAAATAGATTAAGCATGGGTATATGGAGACAAGCTGGTCTTTAGCATTATTGCTCCTTTGAGTTCATTTTAAGATGACCTTTATTTAACTCACTAGTTCTTAGACTAAAATACATTTTGCTTGAATGTACTTAGCGAAGGTGTTTCTCCAGATCGTCGGCTTTCGTTTTCAATGGCATAGCATAGAAACATTGATTTTCGCCACACTGTGAGAGTAGATATATAAAAGGCAAAGAAAGGTGTTTCTTATTAACCAAGTTTCATGGCTGTGACACAGATCAGGGGTGCTTAAATACAGTCCTCAAACCCCCTTCCCCCCCCTACCCCAACAGGGCTTTCAGGATATCTCTGCTTCACACAGATGGCTCAATCAGTCCCTGCTTCAGCACAGGTGGCTCAATCAGTCCCTGCTTCAGCACAGGTGGCTCAATCAGAGGCTCAGTCTCAGTGTGATTGAGCCACCTGTGCTGAAGCTGAGATATCCTGAAAACCTGTCCTGTTTGGGGTGGTGAAGGAGGGGGGGGGGGGCTAGAAGACTGGAGTTGATCACCCCTGACATAGATGATTATTTAGACAGATGTGCATCACATCACAGACCTTGGAAAGAAATACCTTAGTGTATAAACCTAAAAATTCTAAATTAGATTGGATTCTACAATATATATGAATCAGCAATGGTGTTTGAACAAACGTCACCGAGATTCCTGAGGACAGATCATGAAATACTAATATATGCATACAGTTGACATTTATTAAAATTCAGAATAAAACACAATATAATGTTGACAATTACATCAATAATATCACATTTATAAAGCCTGAACCTTGATACAATTTTACCAAGTTGCTGATAGAAAATGCAACTCAAGTCCAAATATTTAGGTATCTTCTATATGCAAAGTGTCCAAAAATTGGATTGGATGTTGAACTTGGCTATATCTCACACATAGGAATAGTGTATCAAAATTGCGGATTCCACTGATTGTTGATAGTATCCTCATAAGTTATATTTTAATTTCCACTTCTGTCTTGTGTATATTGCAATATAAAAAATAAAAAAGAAGAAAAACTGGGCACCGCTGCTGCTAGAAAGGGAGGCTGTTCTGGAGTAAAATGAATACATTTTATTGGGCATTTTTGCCAAAGTTAAAACAGCACATAAACGTCCCCTGACGCGTTTCTCGCCTCTCAGGGCGCTTTCTCAAAGGGAGTGTGGGAGAACCAGGACAGCGGTGTTCAATCCGGTGGCGGAGACACGTTTGCTGTGAAGGAGCCGCACACTTGGTCTGTTTGGAGCTGGTGTCTTGAATCACCATACCATCAGACGAATGGAGGCACTGCTGGGAGAGGACCGTGGAGTATACGACCCAGAGACATGCCGCCAAAGACGGTGACTGGAGGAGGTTACGTCCCATGCAGCATATTCGCGCAGTAAAGCTGTACTCGGGCATTGGTCCTAACGGGAACACGTAATCGATAGAGGGGGCAGTACCCCGGTGATACTACTTGTTACTCAATGATCTGGGAGAATGTGAGTAAAGAGATATATCTATTTCTTCAGGAACCAACAGCTTCCAATAGAAGTACTCACCTTACAGGTAAAACACCTCTCCACACATATCACCTTAAGGGTGTCATATGTAACATCAATGTGATACTAGCTTCAATCAAAAATCAATATACAAAATTGATATACCATCCCTAAAGAAGATAATATCCCACATACCTGTCAAATAGCCTGTATATATACACAAGACACAAGTGGAAATTAAAATATAACTTATGAGGATACTATCAACAATTAGTGGAATCCGCAATTTTGATACACTATTCCTATGTGTGTGATATAGCCCTGTTCAATATCCAATCCAATTTTTGGACACGTTGCATATACAGGATAGCTAAATATTTGGACTTGAGTTGCAATTTCTATCAGCAACTTGGTAAAACTGTATCAAGGTTCAGGCTTTATAAATGTGATATTATTTATGTAATTGCCAACATTTTATTATTTTATTCTGTATTTTAATAAATGTCAATTGTATGCATATATTAGTATTTTGTGATCTGTCCTCAGGAATCTCGGTGACCTTTGTTCAAACACCATTGCTGATTCATACATTGTAGAATCCAATCTAATTTAGAATTTTTAGGTTTATACGCTAAGGTATTTGTTTGCACTGTCTATTACTTTAGGGAGCTAGAGACCCCTTTCAACTTGGCTGCAAAACAACACAAATGTTTCCATCACACGAAGGTAAAATAATACACTATAGTATATTTGTAGATTATTCCCATTAGCGCCTAATTTCTTTTACATCACAGACCTGGCACATTTATCTGATGCTTTAAAAAAAATGGGAGGGGGTGTATGACAGGAAGACAAGCAGAATTAGATATATCCTGTAACATCATGCTTAACATACTGACACGCCCTAAATTGGTATTTGATACATGAGGGGACACACCAGTTAAGAAGTTTAATTAATTCACACTAAGGCTGAGTCCTCGCTGGCGCTGAGCTCGCTATGCGCTTGGCGCGTTTACCTTCTTCAATGTGGATCAGCACATCCCCTCTCCCGCTGTGCTCGCGCGCTCATGCGCGTGCACACACGCTCTCCCAAGCGTTGTGCTTGGGGAGACAAGGGAGAGATACTTTTGTGCTGAGAGCAGGGTCACATGACCCTGCTCTGACAAATGGGAAGTGAGAGGGCGTGTTTTACTGTCTCACACACACAACACAAACACTGAATTCAGCAGAGAGAAGTGGAAAGGGGGGGTGGCAAACGGACTGAGGGGGGGGCAAACGGACTGAGAGAGGGGGGGCAAACGGATTGTGGGGGGGGGACATCGGACTGAGAGGGGGGGGCAAACGGACTGAGAGGGGGGGAAACGGACTGAGAGGGAGGGGGCAAACGGACTGAGAGGGGGGCAAATGGACTAGGAGGGGGGGCAAACGGAGTGCTGCTGTGTGGTGGGGGAGAAGGGAGAGAGAGGGGGAGAAGGGAGAGAGAGGGGGAGAAGGGAGAGAGAGAGGGGGGGACAAGGGAGAGAGAGGGGGGGACAAGGAAGAGAGAGAGAGGGGGAGAGGGGGGAGAAGGGAGAGAGAGGGGGAGAAGGGAGAGAGAGGGGGAGAAGGGAGAGAGAGGAGAAGGGTGAGAGAGAGGGGAGAGAAAGCAAGGGGGGGAGAGAAAGCAAGAGGGGAGAGAGGGGGGATGGCCGGGAGAGGGGGGCCGGGAGAGAGAGCGCGGGGGGCAGCGGAGAGAGTGTGCAGGGGGGGAATAGAGTGCAGGGGGGGCGGGGAGAGAGAGCAGGGGGGCGGGAGAGAGAGCGCAATTGGGGGGAGAGAGAGCAATGGGGGGGAGAGAGCAATGGGGGTGCGAGAGCTGGTGACATCACCGCTCTCCAAGCATGAGCGAGCTCAGCGGCAGCGGGGCCGCAGCCTAAGAGTTACAGGATGCCAATATCTCTCTGCATTCTTTTAACGTAAAAACGACATTATTACCACCATTCACACAACTCAAACTGTTGCCGATTTCACCCCTCATTTTACTCCAGTTTTGTATCCATACATTTTTAAAAATTAGACACTGATAAATATGTCTTACATTTATTAGACAACAGCAGGGCCATCAGGCTCCAAACTATTTAGTAAACCCACGCATTTATTCATTGTAATGTTTCAAAACAAAATTGCAAACGTGGGCTTAAAAAAGGAGAAAATCATAGACTATTATAACAGTACGTTTAATAGCGAGGCATACTGTTAAGATGTCGAGAAGGCAAAGTGTTAATATTCAAGCACAACAATTTATAATTATTATATTATTTCTTAATTAGGAAGGATTGGCCATCCATTTAGATTTTCAATACGGAACTGTATATATTTGTTTAGTAGGAATATATTTTTAAATAACAACCCAGTGGAGATAAGCATTCATTAGGAGTTTTTCCCTAGGTGTGAGTTACAACTGTCATGCTTAAGATTTTCAACAATTTCATCTACAGGAGGATACAAATCCCAAAAGAGAAGTTGAAAGCAACGGAGCTAAAAGGCATCTATTTACCCATCGGTCTCCAAAGAATGCTTTGCTTCTAAATTCTAATGCTACTGTAGTTATAAATTGCCCACTGTGCTGTAGACTTTGTGCTTATTCAATGTACTACAAGATTTTTGACAGAAAAGAGCTTATGAATTATATGAATCACTTCCAATTAGTTTGGTGTACGTAAAGAGAAAAACCCGTTCTCCTGCATATCAAAAGCTGTACTAGACATCCATATGATTAACTATGTAAATGGTAGAGGGGCATGTTAACATAATTCATTGTTTTTACCCTCTGAATCAATACAGCAATTAAAATGAGAACTTATTTCTGGTTCCACCACTGCCTTTACACTAGATCTAGGTGAACACAGAAGCTCAATGTGATGCAAGGCTGGCTTCCGTCTCTCAGAGGTTTTGTGGCAGTGATGGAATCACAGCATACTATTGAACACAAGCAGAATCCATTGTATAAATGTTGGCACAGATTTTTGGTGTTTAGAAGGTGATGTGGATATTAGTCAACAATGGCAGCAGCTGTATAGTCAAGCAGTGCCAAAAATTCTTGAGGATGGGAGGCGGTTCAAGGGCTGAAGCGATACAAATATATAATGACTGAAAATAGGATTACACAGTGCTCGCAAACCTATTTCAGGTGTATTCAAGGGGAATTTAACTCTGCCAAAAATGCACTGACATGGTTATTAAGGTGGCAATACACCTTGCAATTTTGTACTCTTTTGGGCTATCTGAAATGAACACTCTAGATTCTAGACAATGGAGAACTTGCCACAAAACTTCAGAAATTGCAGCCAGTAGTAATCCCCTTTGCCCAATTACCACAAGTAGCCACTCAGACACACAATTTAAAAAGTGCTCTGTGCAGCACTGAATAAATGTAAGCACTTTATAAGAACAATTATTAACCATGTAAAGGGAGTTTGTATTTTAGTGACTATCCTGGTCAATAAGCCCACCTATGAAAAGCCCAACTATTTATTCCATAAAATCATAATTTAAATACCACGAGTAAGAAGATTTGCACATCTCAGACAGGTCTGCAACCCTGCCTATCCTCATTATCTCCTAGCATACAGTGCACTGCAGCCAGGGATTCTGGGAAATGACATGCAAATGAGCACTCACAATGTGTCCTGTTTAAGGAAAGGTAGTTAAGGCATTATAGTTTATGAAGTTGTTCAACGTATCAACAGTTGAGCAATACGTCACATAAAAAGCTCCAATAAATACGTAGTTTGAGGCTCATACGACAGAAAGCACGTGGCAGTAATTCCAAACCCACAGTGATCAGCTGATTATCCCCATTTTTTATTTATTTCCATTTTTTGTACCATACATTATTGCACTTTATTTAGGGTGATCATATTTTTCCCGGGACAAATTTCACGCATTCACGGCCGACAAACAATAAAAAACCAAGACATTTCATACAAATTTTTAAAGTTATAGGTCAGTTGTCAGAAAATTACAGTGGGTAATTTTGATAATGCGTACATTATTAACGGTTGCAAAATGTGTTTGCCTTAAGATTTCTCCTGAATAAAAAGTTTGTACTGGAGAAGTTAAATGTTATCTATTATTTAAAAAACAAACAAAAAAAAAAGTGCATTATAATGTAAATACTGAAAACAATGCAGAGCACAATAATAGGTTATTTAGCAAAAGAAGAATTCATGTGAATTTCTTCCATAGCAGCGGGAACGACAAGGGGTGTTGGGATCAACCTCAAGGAAAGGAAATCGCTTACAGCAGATAACACTGCTAAATGGAGGTCCTGTATACTAATTTCTATTGTATGCTCACTATCCTAAAGATAATTGTCATTTTTAATCAGCAATGATAGCATAATATTGGCTTCTAAATTCTTGCTTTGTGATGAGGTTTTGTCCATTGTAAGCAGATCTTTCAAAGCAGCAGTACCTCAAATGAAACAAAAAAAAGAACATTACTGTTTGTGGATGTAATCTTTCAAAAGCCTTGTATGCTTTCTGCAGTGGTTCTTATTTTTCTTTTGTCTCATGTTGAAGTCTTGAGTTGCTGGTTTTATCTGTATTTTTTTATGCGAACGGCAGTAAACCTTTTCCTATAAGCACTCAACGTCGACAGAGAAAGAACATTAGAATTCACAGAAAGAAAGAAAAACATATGAAAAACAATTTCACGTTAATGAAAACCTTATGTTGAACTACATTTAATTTCAAAGCATTTATACTCTTCTAACATTCATGGAAATGTATGTATAAACTATGATATAGCAGAAGGACTAGGTTTCAAGAAATGCCAAAGTGTTAGCTTACTGTATATCAGGTTTAATATGTATTCTTAAAATTAAAATGTGAAGCATACTGTATGCAGAAGGAAAGGGTTTCCGAACATGTAGCAGGCCAAGGTGAATTACATGGAGATGTTGTATATCAGGTAATACAATCCGAGGGACAAATACATTGGTTTTCTTAATAAAATCCTGTTTCTCTACATTGCATGAAGAATAGAAAATATTATTTTTATTAACTGAACGTAATTAGGAGGGGAAAAAAAACCCCATATATAAATACTCTGAAATGGCATGTCATATAAGGCTTCATCAAAGAAGGCAGATGTTTATTTTCACGCGTTTCTCCTGCTGGGGAAAAAAATTCACACCTATAATGATCAACTCTGCGTGTAATTTTAAGTCCTGACAAAATGAAAATACCAATCAGAAGGCAGACAGTTTGCAATACCAGACTGTTTGTAAAACACAAGTAATGATTCTATTCCCATCAGAAATCTGAGCACCCACAATGTGGTGCACTAATATTCCTTAAAGTTAAACGTGCTCAATAGTTTTAAAGTGCATCAACTTAGTTATTTTTGGCTTTGTTTCTCCTACCAACAGTTGAGCGTTCTTTACTTTTTTTTTTTTTTTTTTTTTTAATAGTTCTAGAGGAAAAATAAATAAATTATGATAACCATTCTCCTTCACCCCTACTTAATGCGCTCTTCTCCCAAATCTATGTTATAAATGCCCAGGGCCTGAAACGTTGAAATGTTTTGGCTACAGAGCAATATATGTCTAGATTAAGTCTAACCCCTTTTCTGATTTTTGTAAAATTTCCCCAAAAGGGATTCTGCAATAAAAGTGAGTTGACTCCAGCTACACTGATGCTGTAATTCCTTCTTTAAAATTGTTCTACTTTTCAATATACATGAGTGCTGATCCAAACCATAAGACCAGGAAGCAGTGCTTGGAAGGGGAGGTCCCAATGAACATTGTGGGGATGTTCCGGGCGCTGGTGCACTCCCGTATCCGGGCAGAGTACACTCATGCCAAGTCCACTGGGACGGTGTTAGAATTTGCCTCCCAGTGGGCATTGGATGGAGTGCTCTGCTCGGTGACCCCTAACTTGGATTTATTTAAATTCACCTCCTTTATTTAGTGCACTTTATTTACTTTACAGTGCACAATGATATGGTTTATTTTGTATTTTAGTTTCTCCGGTTTTCTTTTTACACACTTCGCCGACCAATCAGTTAAAACCGGTAGAAAATAGGCTGTATTGTTTGAATGCCTATTGGTGGAGTCAGTGGATCGGAGCACCAGTGCATACGGTTGCATCCAAGCGATCTGTGGCATGTGATCCACAGCGACGGGGAGGTGGGCAGGGGGCATGCGGATGTGTGTCCATGACATCACACGAGCGGTTCGCCCTCATTGGCTGAACCCGGCCGTCGCGACACAAAATTTAAAAAAATTGTCTCGCGAAAAACCAGCAGCGCCGTCACTCACGTGCGCGTTCTATGAACGTTTGCATAGACAATGTGTTTGATCGCGCGGTCGCTCTAAGCATGGACGCGGCCTAAGAAGTATGATAATTGTGAGCGCAAAAGTACATTGTTTATGGTGGTGCAGATTTCTGATAGAAACCAAAACAAGTTAGATTAGCTTGGTATTTCTGTAGTGCTGGAGGAACAAACACACACAGCCCATGAAACTCACATTCCAAACTCACCACATCATATATATTTGTGTCAAAAGGAGTGATATTAGGATTGTGACCTCATGTATAGAACAAAAAAGACAGAAAGGCCCAGTGCTACATCTCACGACATATTATATAGTTAGAAACGTATCTGGATATTTTCTCATAAGCAGGGTCATTTAGTTTCATTCTTTGGCCAAAGTATTTTAAGCCTACAACTTGGTCACGGCATGGCCCTTCTGTAGGTCCCAACACTGCTGCGCCTGCAAACAGCTCTCATAACCTCACTAATGGAGGGAGAACTGTCTTAATAGACTGGTCATGTACAAGTGCATAGAATTGAATGAAATGACCCATGCATATGAGAAGATAAACAGATAAGTATTTAACTATATAATTTGTCACGTTGGCTGTAGGCTTGTTGTATTTTGTGCTGGAGGTACAGTATTAAAGGAATGGCCATTCAATAGATTTTAATGTGCTTGAAATGTTTTAGTGAAAGTGGGCAACTAACTAAAACCTAACAGCGGCATATAAAATCTCCCTCCTGTGTAACTCGCCAAGCTTTAGGTAAGTTGCAAAGTCTCTGTGCATAGTTGTTGAAGAAATGCTGAGAAATATGTGGTCTTACGTAAACACCTGAAAGTGTCTGACTTGGCTTGAAATAAATGTCCTGTAATTCATGCATGCAGGAACAGATAACGGAGCGCAAATATCCTCAGCTAAATCGTGACAGTCTCGTTCTTTTGGTGTTTTTTTTAAAATTTGTATTAAATGTCGCGGTTTTTTATCGCTTGTCGGCTGCGAATGCGTGAAATTTGTCCCGGGGAAAAATATGATCACCCGAAATAAAATGCAATAATGTATGGTCCAAAAAAATGGATATAAATAAAACATAGGGATAATCCCACGCACATTTAATTCAAATTAAACAGGCAATTTGGGGGGAAAACTCCCCTGCAACCATAATACACTTATGCACAGCGAGTAAAAACAGGCGTTGTGACCCCTCTGGGTCTAGGCGCATCCCAGGAGTCGTCCTGGGGTCGACACTTCCCTCCTCTTCTTCCACGCGTTTGCCCGCAAAGTCACTTCCGTAAAATGGCCGCTGCTGGCACAATGCACGATAGTAAGGTGCTAGGAGCTGGAAGTTTGAAGGGGGTTGGTTTTTTCCATGGCTGGTGTCGATATCTCCATCCTCACAGCGCAAGAGGTGCCCTACGTGTTTCGTTCAGGCAAACTTCTTCAGGGGGTAGTCACCTGTGCTGAAGCAGGGATATCTTGAAAACCTGACCTGTTGGTGGCCCTTGAGTTGTGTTTTTGGAAAAATACAGACAGAGGAAGAGTACATAGAAGAAGTGAACATTTTACAGAGCAAGGCCAATGGGTTTTAATGCATACTAGATGGGTCATACCGCCTCCTCTTGCTGGTTTCATGTAATATTGTACAACAGTCACTAACAAATACATCAAGGGCTGACATAGATAACTTCGCCCATCGATGTTTGAGCTCAATTCTAGCACATACCCAAAAGGTTCATGTCGATACAAAAAAAATGTCATTACCAAGAAAACCTGTGTGCTTGCAGCTTGTCTATACAGAAGTGTCAAATCCAAAATCAACTCATTTGATTGACAAGTGCTATGCTATTATACCAACAGAAGTTAATACATGCAAGAAAAATAGATGACTGTGGAAAAGCAGACAGTCGGATATTAAGGTGGTATTACTGTAGTTCTGTTGTATAAAAGTTGAATGGCGCTGAATACTAATGCACTAATATGCTTTACAGTAAACATCTGTTCTGTTTCAAGAAGACGGGGGAGGCTTTATACACATTTCTCAATATAAAGAGCGTAAATGCTATTTAAAGTGACCCATTTGCATGCACTTCTGTTACTGCAGAAAGCAGAAGAATAAGGTCTTACAAGGTAAAGCAGCAGTTCTTAAAACACTCAAAACACCCCAAAAATGAAAACACTGGTATACACGGAATACCACCAAGAATCTCTTTCGAATAAATAACTGCTCTAGACTACTTGCAGTTACTGGCAAAATCTGCTTCTGATGCTAATGGTTAACAAATTATCCACACCTTTGGTCGTTAAGATCTCACATGACATATTAGTCAAAAAGTTAAAGCATCAAGTGTTGCTAATAATTTCTTAATCTCCACCATTTTACTGCACAGGGCTTCTTGACAGCTCTATTTTAACCTCCCGGACACTTAATAATTCAAACCACTTATATATCCCAAACAAAGCATTAGATTAAAAAAAAACAAAAAAAAACTGTTGAAAAGGACACGCAGAGATCTCTTAAGTAAAACATGTCTGCTTTACAAGATATCGGACATAAGCACACACATACATACAAAAAACAAAAAATCACTGCTGCAAAACGCTCCACCAGGTGCATCAAGTCCAGTTGAAAGAAAATGGTATTTTTGGTTTATACATCCTGTGCTATTTTGCCTCACTGTTTCACATATTTTAAAGAAATCTTTGATACATAACCCCCCCTTTTTGTACACCATGCAATAAAGTAACTGTTTTCTATTTTAAAGTAGATGTCGAAGTATGTTTGACTAGTAAGGGCTGTTCTATAGAGGGCGCGCTTGCTGCGCCGCGCGCGCACGCGGCAGTTATAGTTGGCTGTGGTTAGTCAGCCTTTCTATACTAGGGCCGCGCGCGCACGCACGGCAGTGAGCGTGGAGCCGGCCGACGGGGGAAGATTGGGAAAATAACGTTTTCGAGCCGCTACCGCCGCTGTTAATGTATGTATGTGTATGTATGTGTGTGTATGCATGTATGTATGTGTGTGTATGCATGTATGTATGTATGTGTATGTATGTATGTGTGTGTGTGTATGTGTGTGTATACATGTATGTATGTATGTGTTTGGTGTTTAGAAAGGTTTTCTGTATGATTTCTAAAGTAAAATAAATAAAATACATCCTAATTCATGCTGGGGTAAAAACACATTTACATACGCAAGTACACACATATATATATATATATATATATATATATATATATATATATATATATATATATATATATATAAACACACACACACACACAAGACTGTCGCTCACACCATACACACAAAAAGTGTGCGTCACGTGTATGCGCATTCGCACATGCACGCACACGCGCACACTATATTACGGGCCTAAGGGTGCATGTACTCCTCCATAATGACATCCACTTTGGAAATATTCTAATGTTCTTTTTCCTTTCTTGGAGTTGCTACCCACATCAGCATTACTCGGTTATATTCCCAGCTGTGCTTTTTATTGGAATTTACAAAGCTAGTAAACTTATCTTGAATCATGAAACAACCACTGGAGATGGTATAGAAGTTGGGAAGTGTGTGAAGGCGCTCGTTTTCTTGCCGTTCTAATACTCATTGTGGCAGAACGGAATTTAGCGTTCCAGACCTGCTCAGCTGCCATGGTACAAATGGCTGTACTGGATAAGACATAGGAGGGCCATGTAAATATGAGGGCCCGTGCCGTTTCCCCGAATGGCACCGATACGGTAACACAACCACAATGAATATTTCAATGTTGTGCTGTTTTCGGACAAAATTACTGATTTCAGCTGAAAACAGTCCGAACTGCATCGGACTATATAGTCTAAGGTCCTATGTGTAGGTACCAACAAAATAAAAGGCATTAATGACAAAAAAAGAGTCATAGTTGTGAGAAAAAAACGCTTAGAGCTTTGTTAAAAGAAAATAAAAAATATTTTCTTCTAGCTGTGATGGACCAATATTTTAAGCAACAAAACATGTGACTTCTTATGGTTTTTTTTTTTTTTTTAAATATAAATTAGTTCTGCATAAAAAAAAAAAAAACATTGCTATTGAACTCAATGTCATTTTTAAGGAGTTTTAATGCTTCCTTTGATTTCTATAGCATATTTTAGCCCACCTCAGAAGCAGTGTAACATCTTTGCAACACTTTCCTGTTTGTGATAATTTGTTGCCAATATTCCCAGCAGTTTGAGCAGTAAACTGATAATGTTACCTTAGTAATATAAGGATAAACTGTAGCTGCTGAGTTAGGCCACGTCCATAGAAGGACAAGCCGCGCTGAGCCGTGCGGACGCTCCGCTCTGAGCCCCGGCATCCTCAATGAGGATGTCTTTAGAGGGGGTTACGCGAGCGTCCGCAGGCGTGCTGAGGCGCTGTATTTTTCAGCTGACAGCCAAGCTGTTTTTCAGCGCGCTGTCGGCTGAAAACATCCAATCAGCACGAAGCAGTGTCAACGTCACGGCGCCGTGATGTCGGCGCCGTGACGTTGATGTCGGTGCGTCGCGGTCGATTGGCCCAGCGACGTCACTGCCCCGCCTCCCTCAGCCTCCCCCCGCCTCCCGATCGCGCCCGATCAGCCTCAGCGCGGTCCAGTACTGCTCCCATCTCTATGGACGCAGCCTTACACTGACTGAAGCAGCCATTATGTTAGTCACGCAAAAAGGGGACAGAAATGGCGCTTGAGCCATTTCTTTTTGCCCGACTCTTCTGTGGGAGGGATGTGGTATCCCTCTCTGTAAGGACATTGGCTGCTGGACGGGGTAACAGGTTATAATTGTATGCTCCATACGATCTAATTATAATTGTACATGGGCTCTGGTTAAACAGTAGCTATTTGGGAATTTTTTTAGTGCTTTCTCTTCCTTTTCTTCTATTATGTTGGTCACACAATCAGGATTTTGACAGATTTATAACAGGAACAACAAAGGATTGCCATCTTAAGTCAGAATGTTTTACATATACATATAAGGGCGGGGGTAAGGGGGAGAGGAGGAAATTTGGTATTGCTGCTTTAAAGGCCGGGCATATGTCACCGTCTGATGCGTATCCTCAGAATGTAAATGCCATGCCCACATTCATAAAAACAATGCAATGAGAAGAAAGCAAATAGTTACAACGTTAACACTGTAAAAACGACATGTCAATTATGTTGCACTTTTTAGATCATCCTATTGAAAAATATATAAAAAGCAAAGACGTCCACATTATATTTGTAGAAGCTAACCATTTAAAATGAAAATAACGATGTTGCCAACATTTCTAAGTCCCAATGTGATGGTGATATACTATATACAGGGCCAGTGCCACCACTAGGCGACTTAGGTCGCCTAGAGTGGCAGTGGGAAAGGAGGAGGTGGACGGCATTAGCGGAACAGGGCGGCAGGAGAAGAGGATGGAGGATCGCGGGAGCGGAGCAGGGCAGCAGTGGAGGATGGCTGGGAAGGAGCGCACCCCAGCGGTCTGACCCAGAAGTCTTCACTGACTTCAGTTGTCTGCCGCTGCTTCAGTGCAGCACCTCCCCGGCCATCCTGCTCCGCTCCCTGTAGGTTTTTTGGGTTCAAAGTTCAGCTTCACAGAAGTTTCCATTTAAGGGGTTAATTTTGCATGTTCTGTGAAAATGCTGAGACGGGGATTATTCACACAGTGCAAAATGAACCATATTTGCTTGGTGCTTGTGGGAGTACATCGGACTGAGATAGTGTTGAACCGGCCCACAGACAGCAGACCAACGACCTTCAATAATGAATATACAGTATGCTTTGTTATAACAAATGTTTTCTAATGGTAACCAGATATGAATTTGTAGTTAGAAAAAGCCTTGATTGAGGAATATTCCCTCAGAGCAGATGAGAAACAGCTAACCAAAAGACTGCTGTCCACATATAACCTAATCATCTTAGCACTGCTAAGGACTTAGGTTTGGTATTGTAAAATGCCTCAAGAATAAATATATTGGGACTGCAAGAAACCTGTGTCGGGATCTGTATTTTCACACAACAAGGATCTTATGGTATTTCTAATGCTTACAAAGAAAACAAGAACATATTTTCACTCCTGCGATCCTCTGCCCTCTTCTCTCGCCGCCACCTGCTGTCCTCCTCCTCTGTTCCTGCCGTCCTCTGTCCTCCATCCTCCTTCTTTTCTGCCCAGCTCCACATCAGACCACCGAAGCCAGCTAGGCATTGTTAAGGGGGTGAAAAGGAGGCGGGTGGCATAACAAAGTGTTCAAATGGCATTGCAAGGTAATAAAAACGCAACAGTTTAATTCACTACCTGTTCTGCACTCTCTCCAATAAAAAACTTTCATCTGTCCGTCAGCAAGGTATGCCTTGTAACAGTTTTCTTCACCAATATCACTGTTTTTGGTTGTTAAAAGTACACTAATACCATGAAAATTTAGGAATGCAAAGCAGTGACAACAAATCATTGCTTAAATTCTGATAGATAAAAAAGAAGAAAGAAAATAGCTTTGCTACATAATGTATGTATGTATATCTTTATTTATATAGCGCCAAAAGTGTACTCAGCGCTTCACAAAAAATACAGCACAGGGAATTATAATAATACAATAAATGCAGCAAAATCAGACAATAGGAAAGGAAATCCCTGCCTCAAAGAGTTACCAATCTAAGTGGTATGATGGCAGATTTACAGATTCAGCAGGTGAGGGAATAAGTGCAGTAGATGGCAGTGCTTGGACACAATGGGTGGTAGGAGTGACTATGGGTGTGGGACAATAGCCATGAGTGCAGGCTATTGGAATGCTTGATTTGTGGGGCGAGTTTTAAGGTTAGTCAGTATTAAATCAGAAGGTTAATGTGTGGGTGAGAGCAGGTGTGTTTATGTCTGGGTTCCGGTTTAGGAGAGATCCCCAGCAGCAGGAAGGAGTAGATAGATAGACAAACCAAATTGCATTGGGGTTATTAAACATTTAAAAGCAGCAATCCAAGCATAACAGCTTCGGGGACCCCCTGCTTCCTGAGATACTTACCTCAGTAAGGGTTGCCAGTAGCCGCTCCGGGTTGCTAGCTAGCCATGTTATGGCGGCATTCAAAGCTCCTGCGTCCGGTGGGCCAATTGGAAGCAGTGACGTCAGCGGGTGCAGCTTCCTATTGGCCCGAGTGACCTGGACCTTTAAACAGCGCGGAGATGCTGGCACCCCATACGGAGGTATCTTAGGGAGCAGGAGGTCCATGGAGCTGAACTTAATGGGGTTCAGCTTCGAAGAGCCCCTGCTTCAATGCTATATGTAAAAAAAACACACAAAAAAACGGTCTGCTTGGATTGATGCTTTCATTTACATGTACAATACTTTTCTGAAAAAAGTTAAACAAATCTGACCGGTATCAACTGAAAAAAGTAAAACATATACAACAAGGAACTGAAGATGCTTCCTTATACGTGGCTTTTATACAGCAGAACATCAATTGTATTAAAGGTTGAAGTGGTTTTGAGAAGTGACTGGAAGAAATAATGATACAGAAGATGGCAAACATGCTTTATTCTGTGCACACGTATTTTAGATAAAGGCCATATGGCTTGTTATGAACCCGATCAATCAATCAAAGATAAATATGATAAGTGTTGTGCTTGTTTTCTTCTTTCAATATTGTGGGGAGGGGGGATTTAAAGTAAACTGCTTGCAATCCTGCTGTGTGGGTGTGCGAATGTGTTTACAAACAACTGTCACCGGCTGTCAAATATGTGAACTATGCACTTTCGTAAGACATGCATGCAATGCTCCCTTCAGAATCAGCATTATCTTCCTTCCTGCTCTGCATTTTTTATGACAGCAATAGACCTTCAGGTGTGTGTTATCTTGCCTACATGTATATTCATCTATCTAAAAACATAGAAGCTTTATTAAGTGTTTATGTAAAAACAACACATCTAATAGCATCGTCATAGAGAAAAAGAGACATAAACTGGGAAAGTAGTATTGTGATTTCCTGGCACGAGTTGCAGAATAATCAGTAAGCTCCCTTAACACCCCTAACTCAACTGCTACAACGGTTGCAATGATTGTGCTACTGTATGCAGTGAGGAAGGCAATCTACTCAGCCAATTATCAGGAAGAGTTGTGGTTTTATAGTGAGGGTCTATAGGGACAAATAAAGTATGTAAGACATTGAGTGTTCTAAAAATACACCAAAGGCATCACCAAAGTAAGGTATATAACAAATATAATTTAAGAAGGAGAAAAAATAATTATTACGCAAGGTTGGGGAGGGGACATCGATTCTAGAGGACCTGTTTTCTACATGAATCATCATTCCCAATCCTCTCCTCAGGAACCCTGGCCACACCAGATTTTTGAGACAACCACCCCAAATTATATTCATATGCAAATTAGGCAAATTCCCATGTGAGCAAGTGTATTAATCACCTCAAAAACATGAGAAGACATTTGGCAACTACTGCTCTGAGAACATTTGTTTTCTGAAGTGTATTTGTTGTTGTTGTTTTGCTTGTTTTTAATATGACCTGGGAAACAGGGTTTATTATATACTCAGCATAGATTGATTATGTTCACCAGGAGAAGAAACCTAAAGCTTGAAAGTTCTGTACATCTCTGAGGAACTCTCTATTTGCTCCATTGAAAGGTATCAGACTATAAGTAATCTATACTGTAGGCACTTTAGATACGTAGATGATGTTAGATAAGAGACATCCTTAAGTGCTTGCTACCTTTCTTCCTACTTAATGTAAAACATTCAAGCCTGGTTCTTGCTCTATATTTTCGACGATGGACGATTTGGAGATTCTTTGACCAATGTATCTTGTATCAGTGAGTGGAAAAGGATAGTGTAGAGATTAGATGCCAGCATCATGTCAAAAATCCCCACACCATGCTCCTGCATTTAGGATGTATATTGACCGTCCCCCCCATGGCCTGAAGAATGGATTGATCTTCTACTGTCGATCATGTCAGTGCAATCTTTATTTTAATGCACGGTCATGTGACTCAATGTCTTTTCTGGACAGTGAAGAATAATGGACAGTGAGGAATCCATATCTCATTACTCAGCATTATGTGTAAGTACATGATGGCAAAAAAAAAAAAATTGAAATCACAGCATGGTGCATGAACCTTGCTTACAGCATGACAAACCTGGCACAAATATAGTACATTCAAATTAACACGCATGTTTTGCAGAAATTGCACGCATATCACTGAAAAACAATATGTATGGGTGAGAAAGCGTTACTGGTGACATATGATAATTTCATCATTACAGGGCCTTGGGGCACTTATCTGTACTCCCTTAGTTGCCAGTGGTGCCTGCAGCACAATATAGAGCAAAATGTTGTAATGTTCTCTAGATTAATTTAGCTCTGGATGTGTATAAACTGAAATGGCATGTGGCAAGATAAAGTACTGGTGCCTTACACCATCTATAAACATTTTTACAAAACATGTCACATTTTATTGCCTACTCGTAAAACAACTGGGCTTTTATTACGTGTGTTTGAGAAAAACATACTTTAAATGTAGATATATGGATCCCAAAATTGAAGTGGTTGATCAATTGTTTGATGGAAGTTTCTATGCTGACTAAAGTAGCTATGTATGTATTGACCTTGCATGTTCATTGTAAAGATGGAGTCCTCCCTCAATCAACCTTGATCTAAACACATATGAACAAGTAGACAATTCCCACCCCTACCCCCATATCGTCTTCTTTTTTTTTTATTAAGCTCTAATACTGACACAGAAAACAATATTCGTTTTTAAGATATCCCCTGTACCAAGGAGCCGATGTTATGGTATTTCCTCTTGCAGAATCCCAATGTTTATTGGCTCTCTCCTGAGAGCTATGACATTACACTGATCACTTGATCAGATTAAAATGCAGCAGTGAGAACTAGAGATGTGACAAGGCTTACTGCAAACGTGCTTAGTGAAATGTTGTGCACATTTCCCTTACATTTTGCATGAACTGGAAAATGGCAAACAAAATATCACCAGAATTTTGTGAATGTGACTAGATTAGCACAACGAAATTAAGCTATTTAATACAGTTTCTGAAACAGGATTTTTGCTCTAAAAACAGCCTGTCACTTTTTCAATTTTGGCAAAGCTGTAAAATGATCACATGAAGAAATGGGCACAATTCGTGAACGTGGGCAAACATTTTGCACATTCCCAGTGAGAAAATAGAACTGTTCCATTTCCAGACTAAAGGCATGATAACCCCCTCCCACTTTTGGTCTAACTACCTTAGAAGCTACTGTCCAAATCACTAACATGATTAGAACACCGTGACTAAAGTATCTCATCTGGAGATAAACCAGTACAAAAAAAGCAGCACTATATTAATTCATGGAAACCAAATTAAAAGCAATTTGATGTTTTCCTTAGATAAACTTTGTGCAATGTTGTTTTTGCCGCTAGATAATGTAAGTAAATAACCCTCTTAATGTTAATGTATCTTCATAATGCCTTTCTGTAACTTTCTGCACTTTTATTCCTCATGTACGAACTACATTTCCAATGTATTATAAAGGAAAATACATTTTAAATTAAATTATTTTTCCCCTTTTATTTCTTGTAGCATAAATACAGCAAACCCCTTTCACACTTCTATTTAAAGAACGTTGTTCCATTGTGTGGACATGCAGTTCTATTTAGCAATCTACTGCAATATATTGGAAAGCATTAAGTTATTTAACACTTTCTCGATTTGTTTCAGAATTCAAGACATGCTTAATAGCTTTTCCAATATATGTCTCAACCTCCGAAGAGCACAATAACAAAATACCTAAGTGATGAATAATATGCATAGCTTTTGTTAGAGGCTAATGAGGCACGTTAACAAGAAAGAATAAAATAGTGGTCAGTTCTGAGTTACAAAGCAGTTCTTCAGATAGAAACCTACTTCAGCATTTCACAAAGAAATATGTGATCGAAATGAAACATTAAAAGCAGATTTTGATGTTTTTTCTTTAACCCATAAAAGAATGACGTTGCTCTGAATTAAGGGTAGCTACTTCTATTTCACATGTTTGGTACAATCTTATTTTTTGATGAGCTGGTGGCTTTAACATAGTCCTTGGTGAAGAATTCAATATGACAGAATAAGTAATCAAAAGATGGATGGTTTTAATGATTGGATCTGGTTGTCAGTCAAGCATCCAGGCCACAGCATGGTGAACGGAGGAAAAGTTTGAAGAATCCATCAGGATTAATACTTCAAAAATGACATTTGATGTATAAATTAGTTACAATGTAGATAAGGAAAGCAGTGAATTTGCCAAGCCCAGGCTCGTGCTTTAGATGCGGATCTTGCAGATAAGTGCACAATGCATAAAATACGTTTACTCCAACCAACCTTAAAGGAAAACTCTCATGCAAACGGAAACGAAAGTAATGCTTCTAGATAAAAACACCCTCAAACTTTCCTACCTAGAAAAAAAAAACCTGTTTACAATAAAAATACGAACAGCCTTTTGGCAATGTATAAGAATCCAATTTGACTTTTTATTCCATCATTTCCTAACCCAATAAGAATAGGTTTAAATGTGTTTTAACAACAAATAACTACCTACATGTGCCAATTAAAGCATGTATTCGTCATTTGCTATTTCACCACGGATTCCGCATCAGCTGCTGATTTATCTTTATAAGGCTAAATGATATAATCTTGTTAGAACTGCTCCTGAAGTGGGAGGGGCTTCATAATTGAATTTGCCACAGCACAAGAGAAAAGAAGAACCCTTTCAATGAACTGGATCAGGACAACAATTAGATTACGGGCTAATTCCACTGTAAAGCAGCATTATGGGAGTATAATAGTCTCCAGCTGTTGCGTAAAGTAGTCAAGGAAAAGCCGAGACTTTTCCTAGAATATCATTAAGGCAAATCCAAAATGTACATTTTCCCAGCATGAGACCATTATCATGCAATTAATGTAAAATCTTATTATTTAGACCTGTTTACTCGGACTGTGCCATTAAATTGCAGCATCATGTAAAATCCTTATTGTGATTTGACTTTGTATGTGTTAACCACCAACAAGCCAGTATCCTCACAAATACGTGTATACTTTCATTGAACTTTTATGGCCGGATTGGTTGCCATTCTCATTTCGAGTTGCACTGTACAGCGACTTTACGAGCCAGGTGTTTCATGATGGTCTTGAGTAAGAACGAATATCTTTTACAAGGCTGGCTAACAGAATTAAACCCCCAGCTGAATCTTAACCCCTTGGCCACCAGCACGGGAAGCTCTGTTGCTTTGCAGACTCCTCAGACAATGGATTGGGGGTTACCGGGAGCAGCTGCTTTCTTAGGGAACTGCTTTTATATTTTCATGAGCTATATTTGTTCCATATGGGGGGTTTTCCCCCATTAAAAAGAAATAAATAATAAATAGGATATACATTTTTTTTTACTGCCCAACACAGATATCACCTGGCATAAGTGTTGCACACATTTAGCAAGAAACGGCAAATGAAAGCAAAACAGTGAAAGTAACAACTCCAGTCCTCAAGGGCCACCAACAGGTCAGGGTTTCAGGATATCCCTGCTGCAGCACAGATGGCTTAATCAGTGGGTCAGGGTTTCAGGATATCCCTGCTTCAGCACAAATGGCTTAATCAGTGGTTCAGGCTTTGACAGCCACCTGTGCTGAAGCAGGGATAGCCTGAAAACCTGACCTGTTTCTTGTTCTTGAGGACTGGAGTTGCCCACGCCTGCGGTAGCCTGTGCTGTCTATTATATGCCCTCCTCCCACCAAAGCAAAAAAACACATTGAAAGGAAACATGCATCAAGGGTGAATTAAAGCAGCAATAAATACTACATTCCCCTCCCCCCCTTTTTTCTTCTTATTGGTATATGTAAAGCATGTGGCAATGTATAATCCTACATTCCTACCTAAGCTGGCAATCATTTGGTGCTCCTGTTATAAATCTGTCAAAATCCTGATTGTGTGCCTAACATAATGGCTGCTTCAGTCAGTGTAAGGCTGCGTCCATGCTTACTGGTTGCGTGCTGAGGCGCGCGGAGACTGAGGCAAAGCGCGTGCTTTCCCTGGCCTTAGAACGCGCGCCATCCGGGGGTCGTGTCGGGGGCGGTCCTGTGACGTCACGGAGCTGGTTTGCCCTCATTGGGCGAACCGCTCACGTGACCGGCCCTGCGCCCCGGCAAGCGCGAAAATGTTTCATTTAGCTAAGACTTTCGCTTCCGCACGCTTGCGGAAGCGAGCCCCTGCTAAAGCCGCTCTCATTGCGGCTGCAGGGGCTAAGTGCCGAGCGTAAGCGCGCCTCAGCACGGGTCAGCGCTGACCATGTCCGAGGCCTAACTCAGCAGCTGTAATGTTTCCTTAGATTACTAGGGTAACATTCTCTATTGTTACAGTTTACAGCTCAAACGGCTGGGAATATTGGCAACAAATGATCACAAGCAGGAAAGTGTTGCAAAGATCTTGCACTGCTTGGGAGGTTGCTAAAACTTGCTATAGAAATCAAAGGATGCTTTAAAACGCATTACAAATGGCACTAAGAGTTGAATAATAGTTTTTAAAAAAATTAAAAAAAATGCAGTAAATATTATCTACAGAACTGATTTATTTAGAAAAAAAAACGATAAGATTTTACATGTTTTGCTGCTTTAAAGTATAGGATTACCAAGAGAGCAAGAATAGAATGTAAAAGTACTACAAAACAGTGTCACAGCATTGGAAAGGGAATGTAAGAATTGTGTTTGATGACACAAGGTAACCAAGGCACACTGCACTGAAATAGGAAAATAAGTGTGTATTTGATTGCTAATTTACTGAATTTGTTAGGCTAAGCAGAATGGAAATCACTTCTGCGTTGTTATACCGACTACTGCAAACATTTATTTTGTCATTGAACCATGTTGTTAGAGCATTTCCCAGCAGTTATTTGATTCATTGCAATTTATCTTCACATCAAGACTCACACTAAAGACTGATTTGGAAGCAGGATCGGTTGCTCAATTTAGTGAAAATTATTATCTTAAAAAAAAAGTTGCGAAACAAACATTTCAGTCCAGTTACAACGGGGTACGTATCTCAGGAGCTGATGAGTAGACGCAGTTCGTTCATGAGAGGACACGTCCCTTCATCCAAAATTTGCACCCAAAGGAGAAATAAGATTTTGAAGACGTCAATGATGCAGTTCCTCAAAGACGCTAAAGCGGTTTGCAAACCACAGCCAGTCACAGTCATTTTGTTATTTTCAATTCCCATATACCTTGCACAATGCATTTGATCAAAGGTCTCAAATGAATTACCAACATATGTTTAGAGTTACACTACACCAGATACTGCAACATTTGACACACAAAAATAGGTACACTTTATTTGCTACAGTTTCTCAATGTAACGCAGAGGAGTCTCCAAGCGAGTGACCCCACCAGAGGAAGGACAATAACATCTGCCATTTACTACAGTATATGCAAAGATCACATCAATAAAATATAGGTATTTGTGGATTTATTTGTATTTTCTTACACACACACACACACACACACACACACACACACACACACACACACACACACACACACACACACACACACACACACACACACACACACACACACACACACACACACACACACACACACACACACACACACCAAGTGGTGTTAACTCCCCCTTTACCAAATGATCATTAGCAGATAAGTCAATCTCCTCACACATTCTCCTTCTTTCCATGCTTCTCCTCCTTGTTTCTGGGGTTATATCTCCCAATCCTGGTCCCTGTCTTATTTCTACATGCTCTCATCCTCACCTCCCAAATGTATCTTCAACTCCTTCTAGTGCCAACCCCTCTAACCTCATACCCATCCCGTCAGCCTCCCTCCTCTCTCCCTTTCTACTGTGCCCTTTGTCGTGCTCGCTCCCTCTCTAACAAGTTCCTCTCTGTACATTACTTCTTTTTCTCCCACTCTCTGCATCTCTTTGCTATAAATGAGACTTGGCTCACTCAGTCTAACTCTGCCCTGGAAGCTGCCCTCTCTTATGGTGGCCTTTCTCCCACACTCCTCGCCCTGATGGCAGGGTGGAGGCGTGGGGCTCCTCCTCTCCTCTCTCTGCCGTTACCATACCTTTCTTATTCCTCTCTCTTGCTTTTCCCTCCTTTGAGGCTCACACAGTCCAGATCTCCTCTCCCTGTCCACATGGTGGTCATCTATCGCCCACCTACCTGTACTCATCCCCCTTCTGCCTTTCTCTCTCACTTTGAACCCTGTCTCTCTTTCTTTCTCTCTTCAGACTTCCCTGTTCTTCTTCTTGGGGACTTCAACTGCAACATTGATGAAACCTCTCTCCCTTGGGCTTCCCTCTCTCTCTCTCTCTAACCTCTTCATTTGGTCTTCAACAGTGGACTGCAGCCAGCACCCACAAGGATGGCCACTACCTAGACCTGTTTTTTACTAAAAACTTTTCTCTCTCTGATTTCTCAATTTCCCCCTTTCCTCTCTCTGAGCATCACCTCATCTCATTTTCTCTCTCTCGCTTCTCCCCTTCTCCATCTCCATCTATCCCTGCGCTCTATTAACCTACCTGCTTTTGATTCCACTTTATGCTCCTCCCTCTCTTCTCTCAGCCCTGCTCCAGACCCTGACAACCTGGTCAGGAAGTACAACTTTGCCCTATCCTCCTCTCTTGATCTACATGACCTGCTTTCTCTCTGCCGTCCTTGCATTTCTAACCCCAGACCCTGGCTTTATACCCACACGTGCATGCTGCGTTCCTGCACTCGTTCCTCTGAATGCCTCTGGAAGAAATCTCACACTCTCGCAGACTTCCTTCAATACAAATTTATGCTATCCTGTTTCAATTCTGTACTCTCAGGCTAAACAAACTTACTTTTCTTCACTAATTAACAACAAGCCTAATCCATGCCGACTCTTTCTGTCTTTGACTCCCTACTCAGACCATGCTCAGCTGCCTCTTCTTCTTCCTCCATCTCACCTCAGGACTATTTTAAGGAAAAGGTGGAACGCCATACGCCAGAACATCCCCTCTGTTTCCTCCGCCCACCCTACACTGCTGCCCAACTCTCCTCCTGCCTTCCTTGACTCTTTTTCCACTGTCAACGAGGAGGATGTGTCACTGTTAATGTCCTCTTCTCCCTCTACCACTTGCCCTCGTGACCCCCATTCCCTCCCATCTCATAAAACCTCTTGCTTCTATTATAATCACTACGCTCACACAGATTTTTAAGGCCTCCCACTACTCTGGTACCTTTCCATCCTCCTTTAAACATACAACAGTCATTACCATTACTCAAAAACAGCAAGCTTGACCCTACCTGTCTTTCTAACTATCGACCTGTCTCCCTCCTGCTTTTTGCCTCTAAACTCCTTGAACGTCTTGTATTCCCTCGCCTGCTCAATTTTCTCACCACCTATTCTCTCCTAGACACTCTACAATCTGGCTTCCGCACTGCTCACTCCACTGAAACAGCCCTCACTAAAATAATTAATGACCTCCATGCTGCCAAAGACAGAGGTCATTACACTCTGCTCATATTACTCGATCTCTCTGCAGCATTTGATACTGTGGACGACCCTCTCCTCCTTCACATTCTCCATACTCTTGGTATTCGTAACAAAGATCTCTCCTGGATCTCCTCTTACCTCTCCCATTGTACTTTCAGTGTCTCTTCTGCTAACACCTCCTCCTCTAATATAATCTTTTCCACATCCACATCGTAACCTATATATATATATATAACGTAGTCAGTGTTACATGTTATTAGAGTCTTCATTTGATATTTATCTTTAGTGGCTCTAGAAGTAATGGATTTGATAGATTTAATGGTCTTGAAACCTAATCAACAGGAATCTTTTTTCCTTTTTGCAATTTAGTTAACATTTTCGTCCGTTTATTTTCTGATATACATATCCCTTTAATTTAGGAATTTGTTAGATTATTTAATTATTTAATTGTTGTGTGTTATGTTCATTCGTTCACTTATGGGTTCATTAGGATCCAGTATACACTATACGGGTGACTTTTTCATGTTATTATTTATTTATCTTTATTGTTCTTGTATTGCATTGGTGTCTGGTGATGGGGTCCACTATGACGGGGGGGAACAGCCACCCTTTGTGTCTCTGTATCCTCCTCAGTGCCATACTCATTGGGGGAGGATTTTTGCAGTGACTCTGGTGAATGGGTGGGCCTTCCGGTATGCGGCTCCTACTTAATCTGGCACCCTGGGAGGAACAGTACTCTTTGACAAAGCAAATGCATGCGTGAAACGCGTCAGAGGTTCCTCCCAGGATTCTTGTCTGTCAGTATGTTGCAGTTGACTTAATAAAGTAGTTTTTTTAGCGACCAGCCTCCGTTTTCCAGTTTTTGGAACGCACTGCAAAGCCATTACATTCCCTCTTTTGGACACCATTTCCGGCATCTATCCAGGCTGAGATCACGCTGTGTTCGGGCAAATAGCTCCACGAGGTCATGAGTACCCGTTATATCTTTGTATTAGTTGGACTTTTAAATGTAAACATCTCCAAGGTCTAGCTCTATGGGTTGTGTATTATCAGCTTACTGGGGGTCTGACTTTCCGATATTTGGGTTTTTCTGACATCCCTAGTATCTTTATATGCTTACATCATGTACATGTGAGCATTGTGTCCTGTCTCTACTTGGACCCGGACAGATCAACAACTTCATCATGGTTATAATTGTATATACATCCGATTGACATTGTTACATATTACTTTGGATGCACCTGCACACTTTAGAGCCCTGATTTTGGAAGCATATGCTTCCGTTTTTTTTCCACTATGTACATTAATGGCGCTATATAAATAAAGACATACATACATCTCCCAGCTGTTTTAATAAGCTGAAGCTTCAGCAGCCACTTGCAGAAATGGGTACAGCAGAATTAAAAGTAATGGGACATTTGGTCGCGGCCGTCTCGTCGGCGCTGGGCCGCAGAGGGACCCCCCGCCGAAGCATCTCAACCGCCAGCCAAGGTAAGATAATTTAAGCGTTAATTTAGCAGTTAGGGTAGGGGGATAAGGATAGGGGTTTAAGGGTAAGGTTAGGGACTTACCTTGGCCGTGAAGCGGCTGGCTACGAGGTAAGTAGCGGCTAAACGCTGGCAGAGATTTGGTCGCGGCAAAACAGTCGCAAGCAAAAGTCCTAGGCCGGAATTTAATAGGTACAGAACATAAAAACAGACACAGTACCTGCTAAATAGGTACAGCTGGAGGATGTGCTACAAGCATACCAAAGAAAGGAAATATCAGTATAGCATTAGAAAGCATACATTGCTAAAAAAAACATTTTCATAACATTTCAACTGAATTTGAGTTTTGGCAGCCAGTGAAAAATAAATGGTGGGCAGAAGAAATACCAATTGATCCAGTACGGTCACCTGTCCAAAGCTTATTTGTAATTAAGTTTATTAGGTTTTAAAATCAGGGGAACATGAAAGTTCTTGACAACAAATGTTAGTGTAGAGAGATTTCAAAACCTCACATTTCTCTGCACATATAAAGAGTTGTTAAAAACGTTTTACATTATAATTTTATCTATGAAGAACTTTTATGTTGGGCGCCTAAAAATGTGTCACAACAAACAACAATTCTACTTGTATCAAGCACCCAGGTTATTAGAAAACAAAATTCAATGTAACCAGGAAAAACCTCCAGGGAGTAATAAAGTGAATAGCAGGCTAAATGATTCACCAACTGGGTACTCATTTAAATTGCACTACCCACAATCCTTGTCTGAAGCATAATTACTATGACATACAGTATAACAATGCCATTGGGTAAATAAGAGGTTTGGGAGCACTCCAGGGCCCACTTGACGAAGTAGCTGCAGTATGTCAAAGTTCCTGCCCATTTTTCTAATGCAGATTGCATTCAGGAGCACAGAACGCGATCTATAAGTACGTGGAACAGAAGGAAGAGGCCTTCTACCCTTCCGTTCCATATCAGTGACAAAGCGACTGGTCACATAATCATGAGTGCCTGGGTGGCCCTAGTACTCTGGTGCCACTGCCCCTCTGGCATGCAAAGGGTGAA
The DNA here is from genome assembly GCF_040206685.1 of Ascaphus truei. Lineage (NCBI taxonomy): Eukaryota > Metazoa > Chordata > Amphibia > Anura > Ascaphidae > Ascaphus > Ascaphus truei. The sequence goes on along the minus strand of NC_134486.1, from coordinate 75,807,921 downwards.
GGACTGGTGGAAGACATGCAGACACATGGGTGCTCCAAGCTATTCAATAACCATACTGCAAATAGATTCATTTCATAAATATTGTACAAATATTTCTCAGAGTGATCTCACATGGGCCTCCAATAAAATGATTTATACCAATAACCACCACACTATGGGGCTGATACTATATGCGTCGAAGCGGTCAACTGGGTCGTTTTTGGCACAGATAGAACCAGCCACCAAGCCTTAGTGAATTCAGGGAATAATAATGCAAGCGGCCAATTATTCTAACTTTCTAACAGTTTCTTCTAGTTTCATGCTTTTCCCCTGCAGCCCTGCACTAGAATCTCTGAGCATTTCCCATCCTCCCCATAAATCTCACAAAACCCTTCTGGCTACCGATCAACTAAAAATCAACAAGATAAAGAACAAAAGTATACATATTTCATTACAATTAATAGAATGCCATCACATCTATAAAACATTTTGCCCGGAGCAATCGGGGCAATGATTAACCATATAATTGGTGTTTTCACTACTCTACTGTGCGAAGACAAAAGAATATGCTAATTGCATATAATACGATCTCAGAGAAGAGGTTTTTGTTAAGAATCTGAATCATAATACTGCAAAGCTCAAACTTAAGGTTTAGAAATCAGATCCATATTTGTCTGTCTTCTCTAAAATTGTTGGGAGAACGAGTCTTTTCATTCATAACACAGTTACGGGTCATCTCTAGAACATTTCTTTGTTCTTTGTATAGGATGAATACAACAAAGCACATGGCCAAAATTCCCATTCACTTTTTTACTTTGGTGCACAAAGGCACAGATTGTAATTTCTGGCTGGCGCAGGAATCCAGAACACTGCTATAATAGAAAAATAAAAATGACTAGGAAGCAAATCTGATGTCATGAGACATGCATTTTTACTTCGATTTTTCCGGTGTTCTTTGCCCCAGGACAGAATAATTCTGCCATTTACTATTAATTACCATGTAAACTAAAAACAATATAATGTGCCGACATCTACACTTTTATTCATAGCAGCCTTTTCCCACACATTTCTACTTACAATTATTTTAGGTGCTAACTTCAATACACATTATTAGACCAATAGGAGGCTTTTTTATTTTACAATGTTTGACACATCACTTTTCAGTAAATGCCAACAAACTGTAAAAAAATGTATTGGAAGCATTTTGTGTTGCCCATATTTTAGTCTGCAGTCAATTTTTCCTCCCACATTTCTGATGCTTGATGAATAAAGGGAAGACGTAGACCCAAGTCAATATGCTGTTAAGACAGCATCCCCATGCTGCAGAAGAATGCAGCTCAATTCAATGCAATGTGCATTTCTGTCTAGGGATTTCGGGGGTTTTATTAGGTGGGAAACAGGGGGTCTCTGGAGCTAAAACCTATTCATTTCTGCTCCCTGGACCCCCTGCTTCCCAGGGTACATACTTCCGAAGGCGATATCAGTAGAAGCCCTGGCTGGGCATGCAATATGGCAGCTCAGGTCTCCTGTGGCACGGGAGCCGATATGAAGCCACGCCGTCGCCAGTCGCTGCTTTTTATTGGCATGTGTGACATTTAAACACAAAAGGAGATCCCGGCATCACCTACAGAGGTTTCTCTGGAAGCAGGGGGCCACCGCAGCTTTGACTTTAACGTGGTTCAGCTACAGAGGCCCCCTGCTTCCCACGAGGGAAAAAGGAAATACTCCTTTAAATCTTCTCAGGCCCAGGGAAGACTGTTTCACAGCAGCCTATGGAAGAGGGGCCAGAGAGAGAAGACAATAGCATGCTAGAATATTACATAAAGTACCTATGGAGATCCCTCGTTTACATTTCAGAGGCAATCTTTTTTAATCAATAATATGAAGCAAGGGAAAAAGAGTAAATATTTGTTTAAACATCAGAGTGACATTTAGCATATGCCTTTTAATTCACCTTGATAGGCAGTTTTGACAGAACCAGTCAGCTTTGATAAGTAAATATAAGACCAGACATATCACACTCTTGGCATCAGCAGATAATGAATTTAAGTCTGTAGGACTCGGGAAAATAGCATTATGACATGAAATGCACGTTATCAGTAAGTCTTGGGACAGTTTTGTTTCCATTAAGAGAATGTTGGGGTACGGCAGCAAATACATTGTTAATTGAGAGATTTAGTATATATCTACGGTGTTAAGCAAGACAAGACGTACACATGGATCTACACCGCGGTCAGTGCGTAACAAAAATGATTCTTTATGAAAAGTGCATTATGGGATTTCAACTCCTGCTTCTTCAGATTGGAAGGAGGGTCACACAGATACATGCCCTGAAACACTGGAGGTTGTTAACAATTGCCAAATCTGTCAACTGAGTTCAAACTCTTCTTTCAACTAATAGTCTTGATTTTATTTAGTGATACTACAAAAATGTAGAAGCTGACCAGATTTATTATCATCACATCATATACAGAACACATCACACACACAGTCCTTTGATGTGTTCTATGTCCCAGTGCATTCTTCAAAGGGACCTGCATTGATACTCCCACATGTGGGAGCAAATGATAGAATTCCAGTTAATCAGGCAGTCACGCGGGCTATAACTGCAGTTACACAAATGTAGCAGCGTTTCAGCTGGCATTGTCAACTCCAACTATCAGCCCCATTCAAACTTTGATTTGCAAAGAACATGGGAATAAAACTGACATTTGTAGAATATATCCCTATGTATGAAGGCTGGGTGTACACTTACCAAAAAGTGACCAATTAGCAGAAACTGACTATTTATGTGCAAGATATTTCTAGTGTGAATAAACCTTCATTAATGCAGCATTACAGCCATCATTCACAAATTAAAATATGTTGTGTGTCCCAAGGGGGTCCTCCAGAACTGAACTCAATGCTCTAGCGACCACCAGACTGAGGCTGACCATAGACCCATATTGTTTCTCAGACAAGAATTCTTTGGAACTTCAAAATGAAATATCTCAGGTTTAGCATATTGCAGTTTAGCTCCAGGTAACCTCTCGTTTCAAATAAAGGTAAAAATCTATGTGTATGTAAACAAAAGAAACAAGCAGCACGGATTGCTGCTTTAACGTGCAATCCTCAGTTGGCCATTAAAGCCCTTTGTTAAGGCTCATGCTCTCTCAGTTCCTGAAATACAGAAGAAAATGCTACCCAGAAATGATGAAGAAATTTCAATTGAGCGGAGTCATAAGAAACTCCGGGAAAGCGAACATCATGCTCATATTAGTACAGACACATTTAGATTGCAGTTACTCACTGAAGGTGAAAAGAAAGATGAGAAAGCAAATTTCAGGTGATACCTTTATAATGAACTGCTTTACCAAAAGGACTGCATTTCTCTATTACTTCTCAAGGTCACACCAGAATGGGAAAAACCTCAGAAGATTCAAGTGAAACCTGAAACTACCCGAGACAACTTGTTACCATATAGAGAGCTTGCAAACATACTAAAACAAAGCTAGAACCAAATTTCTTTCTGAGAGAAATTGACTCCATTGGTTTAACCCACTCGCTGGAAGCAGGGCTTGCAGTGCAAGTGTAACTACAATTTTTTATGAATAAAACATTTGAGAGAATCTACTAACAGTTGTAGCTTTAATGATTGCCACTGTATCAGGGAAACTCTGTGTTTGTCATCTCCTCTCCCAGAAACTCTTGGCTCTCCCATCGAAAGTGAGGGACCACTAGAATGTTAGCTTCATCTGATAGTAAAGAGGGGGGATTGCAGCTATAATAGATTGTGGCAGATGATCATAAACTTTCACACCATAACAACATTTAGCAGGTACGATTCAGTTCTGTTTGCAACCATCAGCTAATATGGACTAATATGGATTTTGCATTAAATACTAAAATGATTACGACACTCGCATTTGTGCCAATCACAGATTTGGATGAGGACAGACATGTTGGCGGAGGAACTTCAGGAAGAATTGCAAACACTACTGTCTTGGTTTGAGGATTACTATGTGGGCCGCCCAAACAGCCGAGCAAATGGTACAGCTAGGTTTCCACATAAAATGTACTCACTATACAACAGAGAAAACCAGACTAACAGCCAAGGGAGACTGCTCATGGAAGAAAATAAGCGGAATTAGGAATGGCTCATCCAACAATATGGAAAGTCATACATGGCCTCAGAAAAGTGCAACATGGGTGCGATATATAGATCGATCAGGTAGTAGCAGGTCACCCTCCACCACAAAAGTTAAATAAGTATTGTGATGCAGACGAACGTATTTCCAAATTATTAGTAACTATAATAACAGGGACATTATCACATATCTTTGTGGTCTAGCACATATTTATGATATGGCACAATAATGTGTGATTATAATGTATGGAGCTCATGTTCTAGCACACATTACATTACATGATTACATTGTATTGTTCTTTTGTGTTATGTATTGACTTGAATTTGTTAACAACATTTTTATGAACTTATAGGTAGTTTATGAATACAATGAATATTTTTAAAATAAATTGTCTTAAGTCATATGTATATGTTTGATTCTAAATTGGTGCAAAATGGCGGGCAAATGGTGCTGTGCAAAATGGCGGGCAAATGGTGCTGTCCCATTCCTCCACCAGACGTCCTGAAGACTACAAAGTAGAGATTTGAGCCATTCCTCATGTAGAAACCTGTATTGTACCATGTAACACTAGTGATATTGATCAGACAGTTCCTAAATTATAAATATTTTAAAAGCAAACCAGTGTCAAAACATTCTATGTGGTTATTTATTATAATCATACAGTGTTGGTGTTTTGCACTCTTACACTATTATGTACAGCTGTACTGCCTATGTGTAATGACTTAATTGTATTTAAAATGAACAATAAAATACCTTGAAAAATGAAAATGTTACATATGTTGTTGCTGTATGATTTCAAGTTAATATCTATTCAATTTATTTGATATAATTCTTGCTTGTACAGGCATACCCCAGTTTAAGGACACTCACTTTAACTACACTCACGAGTAAGAACATATTTTCAATAGCCCCAAACCCGTGTCCGTACGCTGGCTTCGCGAGTACGGACACTTATAATGCCCTACAGACCGCTGTAGTAGTGACGCACTGATTCCCCTCGCCCAATAGGCAAACGGCAGCTCGTGCATGCACCTGTCAGCACGTCCTGAACAGCAATACCAGCTCCCTATCTGTACCGAAGCATCGATAAGTTTAAAAAAGGTAGAGCTTCACTTTAAATACATTTTCGCTTTACATACATGCTCTGGACCCATTATGTACGTTAATGCGGGGTATGCCTGTATTCAGTTTAAAATGGATGAAATTCAGGAGGTTTTCTTTTTAGAACAGATGTTTGACAATCAGGTTACATCACAGATCCATAAGAATATTATTAATTGATGAGATCCATAACCACAATAATGAACAAAGACTAGTGTGTCTATATTATTTTCACAAATGACATTCATCACCTACTGTAAGTGTCACTACTACTGAAAACACACAATACACTGAAGAGTAACAGCTCTCTGGTCACACTCTACATTTTTAATGTATACCTATTCTTTGAATATGTTATGTGCTATTTCCCATGTTTTCAATAAATGTGACAAATGTGAAAAAGATATTTATAAAGTACAGGTAGTGCTGGGAAGAAAGTACATCATAAATAAACATATAAAATCTCCCTAGACAACAATTACATGTTTAATAATATGAAACTTTATTCCACTGCAACGTAAATGCTAGAAGCCATGTTCAAGTATTCTTTTAGTTCTGCCACCTGTCTTGGTTCCTCCTGAAAGTATGTATCTGTATAGTGAGTACATTGCAAGCGACAAACTATCCTCCCCGCAACTGTTCTCTAGTACCCATACACACATTATAGATGATACACAGAAGACATTTGTAGATAATTACTAATTAGCATCACTGAGCTGCTCTGTACTAGTACTGTTGTATACTTTGACCAACTGTGCTTGCCCCAAAACTTTTAATGAAATATCACGCAAATCTCATGACTTAGAAGTAGTCTTGCTCTCTTGGCACAGTCTCGTTTATCTATTGTGTGTTCAAATGGCGACGGCCATTCTGGCTCCAAGTTTTGTATTATTTTGAACATTTTCATAAATTGTAAAAGGTGAATGGGGAGGAATAAAAAAAAATTATAAAAATGAGGAAAGGGAGCGTGAGGGGGACACAGTACAATTCATATACATTTCTGTTGGATCGTAAATTTATCATTCAGATAAAATAAATGTACATAATCAAATTCTGACATATTGTGAAGATTCCCAGGGGAGCCAAATCTCACAGAATTTATCAAAAGATCCATTTAACAAATTTGTGAGACGTTCCATAAGATTGAATTCTTTTAATTTTTGTGAAATTCTAGTCATTGGTGGAGGTTCTTCATTTTTCCAGAAGTTAGCTACGGCGTATCTGGTGCCCAATATGTGTGAAGTCAATATTTGGTATGTTTTGGGATTTGTTATAAAATAATGCTGTAAATGGATAAAGTTTGGGAAATTTGGGGAGAAGGCCACCAGATATGAGACATTGTACCAACTTCCCCACATTCTCTATAGCATCTATTGGAATATTGTGGATATATTTTATTTAATCTATATGGTACTAGGTACCAACAGAGTAGGATTTTATATCCATTCTCTTTTATATTAGTACACATCGAGCTTTAATGAGTGTTTGTGAATATGGCGTCCCATTCCTCTAGTGGTATACTCATACTTAGCAGTTTTTCCCAATTAATCATATATAATAATTTAGTATGTGGATACATGTCTTACAGAAGATGGTATTTTGGAAATACGTCCTGTCATAATGGAAGAAGCACTAATCAAATCAAGAACGTTCTCTCCGTCTATTGCAAGGTAAATTCAGAGAGTATGAAATGCCGTAGTTGTAGGAAGTGAACATTTTCGGATTTGGGAAGATTAGATTTTGTTTGTAATTCAGTAAAAGGTTATAAAGGAACAATACATTTTTAATGAGTTTTAAAGAGGCAATTCAAGTGGCACTTTAAAAAAATAAATATATATATATATATATATATATATATATATATATATATATAAATATATATATATTTGGTTTTAATATATGCAGCCTTTGATTAACTTTATTGAAAACGAATTACCTAAGCGGCTGATCAATTTGCTCTCCCATAATCGATCAACAAAGATCCTGCTTCTCAGGGTTCAATAAATGGCTGCCTTTCAGTTTCAATCAATTCAGTCAGTGTAACTCAGTAATCTAAGAATACATTGTAGCTGCTAAGGTAACATTATCTATTGTTACAGTTTGCAGCTAAACTGCAGGGAATATTGGCAACAAATTATCACAAACAGGGAAGTGTTGCAGAGATCTTGCACTGGTGGGGAGGTGGGCTAAAGCCCGCTACATAAATAAATAAAAAAAAGTAGTACGTGTTATCGAATACTACAAAACTGATTTATTTAAACAAAACAAAAAACTCACACATGTAGCATATTGCATGAACTGCTCCTTTAATATACAGAGAATCCTTTGATTTCTATAGCAGGTTTTACCCACCTTCCCAGCAGTGCAACATATTTGCAACACTTTCCTGTTTGTGATAATTTGTTACCAATATTCCCAGCAATTTGGGCTGCAAACTGTAATAATTGATAGTGTTACCTTAGTAATATAAGAATACATTGTAGCTGCTGAGTTGCACTGACTGAAGGATTGATTGAAATGGAAAAGCAGCCATTTAGTGAATCCTGAGAAGCAGGATCTTTGCTGATCGATCACGGGAGAACAAATCGATCGGCAGCTTAGGTAATTAATTTTCAATAAAGGTAATCAAAGGCTACATATATTAAAACAAAATGTGAGAGCATTGGGGACGAGTTTTGGATTAGATCAGCTTTTGTGGCCCATTTGTCCTAGTACAAGAGCAAGAAATTAACGGAATGTCATACATATCCTTGAGGCGTTTTGATTTAGGAATCCAAAGTAAATTTTCCAATTGGGTGGGGGATTTGTTTGGCATGTCAATCAATATAGGTCAGCAGCATCTTTAGTAATATGTATGTCCAAGTATTTTAAGGAATGATCTTTTCAACGGTAAGAAAAAGAGGATTTCAGGGCCATCTCTGTATTGTGATGTATTCCAATAGTGAGAGCTTCTGATTTAGTGGCGTTACATAGCGTTCATTTTAAAATCTGAAAAAAGGGTTGCGTTGGATATGCCATTCGTTGTAAAGTGAAACGTTGGATAGCGAGGACTACCTGTATATACGAAGTTCACATTTGAATTTCTTTTGTGCTGCAACATTTTTGTGCTAAATAGTTCAAACCTTCATAAAATGTGCATCTTAAGTATGAAGGTCCTTATGTGACATACATATGACGCAGTTGGTTGTTTGAAATCAAGTATGCTTTATTGCATCATGTTGAATGCAACTGATTGATACCATATAAATTAAAACAGAATTATGTGAAATGTGATTTTATTACTCAAACTGTTTGTGTGATATTAGTTATAATTGCGTTACTGTGAAAGTACTACATTTTGTTAACCTATATAAGGATTCATCCATGCTACGCCAAATATTTGGTTGATACATAGCGATGATATAAAAATATGTTTTGATGCACATTCTACTTTTTCGTGGATCACAGATAATTTTATTTTGTACACACTATTCCAATTTGTGTGCAAAAATATTTGAGTAAAAGCATTTCTGGGTGCATATTGAGAGAAAAATAAGGTTAGTATACAGACGCGCACAAACGCAATTCAATTTGAGATTTCTGTGTGCCGATTTGACACCTAAAATGCCAATTGCAGAGCTTAGTACATTGGCCCCATTGTCTTGACGGTTGCCTGTTTTCTAGCTGAGCAAAACACAGACGAGACACGCTGCCTCAAACCTCCAAGAAAATGCTCACTTACAAGTGCTCAAAGGAGCACTGTCCAGCTGCTGAGCATATGCAAGACCTGAATACTAATGTCTGATGACCTTAGGTTTCCTCCTGGAATCCACAGTCCTACTAAATATTAAAAAGTATTAAATCACTTTGGCCAAGAACATCTTCATCTAATATTACATCTAATTTGAAGGTACACCTTCAGTTTCTAAACTGAATTATTCACTAAATATTTGTCAGATAGTCTAAAGGGAAATTTGTAAGAACAAGCTCCCTTAACCAATTTAAATGGAATATGTTCAAGACAGGTCATCATTTCCTCATTCCTTTGTAGTCTACACATGAAAACATAAAACCAAAAAACAGTAACTTTACATACAATAACTGTCCATACCTGTAAATTATTTTAATTCTGAAATAAGATATTAAAGCAAGGTGAGAAGCAGGGGGGAGCTGAACCGTTGCTAATTTCAGCTCCGGGGACCCCTGCTTCCTGACACGTATAGATAAAAGTAGCGCCAGTAGTTCCTGGTATATAAAAATCGCCAGCGTGATATGGGCCAATTAATTATGATGTGTCTTCCTATTGTATGGCGTAATGCGGCGATCTAAACCACCGATTTGGACAGCAAGGCACTACTTTTACCGATAAGTATCTTGGTAACCAGCTCTGTCCCGAGAGCTTAAAAAATAGCTCCGGGACCCTTGGTTCCCATCCTGGTAAAAAGGTGTGTCATGTGAGCAGTTCAGCCAATCACGGCGAACTAGCCTCGTGACGCGTCCACCACACCTCCCCAATCGCTTCCAGCTTATATTCACACATCGCTCTTGTGAGAGGCGTCCGCAATGCGATGAGCGAGCGTGAATGCGCGCCAGAGCGGACTATAATCCAGGCCTTAGGGCCTGTGAAGTATCTTAAGGTGCTCATTATTAGCATTTGCTTATATGAATTAGACTCACTCATCATGGAGGTTTCATTGTGATTGTCTAAATATATATTTATAATATTTTGCCTAACTAATATTAAATATTGACAAATGCATTCAAATTATAATACATAATTAGACATCAGACAGTGAATTTATCTGTATACTGGGTATGCTTGTGCTCTCAAACACGTATCGTCAAAACAATAAAAGGTTTATTTAATGGTGATATACACATTTGGGAAAGCTACATAATAGTTTATGAATAGAGTTGTAACTATTAAATATAATAATGATTACTATACATTACTAAATTAAATACATAAATCATATTCATCTGCTTTCATAATCTCTAACAATCTTAACTATTACTACACTCACCTTATGGATGCTTCCTTATGCAGGAGAATATTTGAGTCCTATTCAATGGAATGTAGCTGAACTCTTTCTTAGTACTGGGAAGAGGCTTCACAGAATATTAAATTGGGGACATGGAGATTTTATGCAATATCTTATGAAGCCGTTTGAGCTCATTTAAATGGCGCTCTGAGGCTTCCCTGACATGGACAAGTGGCTTCATTGCATACTAAATAAGAGTCATAGGAGCCTATTCATTAAACTTCGATATTGCCAATTCTAAAACAGATACTATAGAGGGGAACCTCGCTCTGATACCCCTTGATGGAGGATGCGTGTTGCCCGGGGATAGGTCAAATATGACTAGATAGGTGTATCAAAGACAATACATTAGAGAGTCCCTTTCATAGGCGCACCGCAGACCTTTATGAAATAAACGGTCAGGGGTGAAAAAGTGTAAAATATTCTTTATTATAGTTTTATTTTAATAGATCGTGGTGTAATTAAAACAGTATATATTGTAGTTTACTATACTGATTAAAAATAGACACCTAAGGTCTATCCAGTAACTACCATAAGTCTCTTGTTGCTCTTCTGGTATTACCCAAATTGTAGTGGTGTGGTTGTGGAGGTCAGATCAATGATCGTCTGTTAGTCAAAACCCTGTGTCCCTGCCCGAAATCCCAGTATATTTCGTACAGGCAGATAGACAGACACCTGTCTTATGTGCAATAAGGGGGGCTATAATTTGCCAGATAGTAGTAAACACTTCCCCTTGTAGGTGGGTCAGGTTCTGGGAACAGGAGATCGTAGCTCTATTGTGACTGTTGGGAGTCCCGGTGTCCCTGTTCACCACCTAGGTGTCTGTTATATGCAGAAGACCAAAGTATGTTCTACATACATGCAAGGAATGCCTGTCAGTTCGAAAGGGGTTATGTCTAGAGTCCCCTTGATGAGAGGGTCAGGTTATGGGCATATATGACCTCTACTTTTTATATATTAGGACGGGGTTGTAATGCACCAGGACGCCTTGGTTTATTATAATTTTCTTAGTCAGAAGTAGTGATAATGTAAAGCGGGATGGCGTTCTTTATTCACGCTTGATATAGAGTACACTGGCAGCATATAACTGTATGTGTGGATAGTGTAGTGCTGTTGTCCATTAGTCAATACTCATTGCGTCCCTTTTATACTCGTTTCGCAGCGTGTATGTCCCCTTCTTGGGATTTAGCTACACATGCGTAAGGGTGAAGCGATCACACTGCTATTGTCATGCTCAAAAAGCTTGTGTCTATCTCTTACTTACCTAAATATAACAGGGTAAAACATTGCAAGGGTAACTCCTAAGCACAGGCAATAAGTCCTGACACATGTGCAGTCCGAATGAGGTGATAACCAGGACCTATGCGCTGCGAATAGCTTCGCTTTCGCGCATGCGCGGTTAACCCCAAGAGGGGATCCATACGTACTCACCTTAAACAAACAAGGATACACTGGGACAAGCGCCCCGCTCATCATGCGCATGCGCGGTTAACCCCAAGTGGGGATCCATACATATTCACCTTAAACAACCAAGGATACTTTGGGACAAGCGCCCCGCTCATCAACACGTATGACAATCATACTATAATCATCCATATGTTTGGCTGCTGGAAACAAGCTTTTTGAGCATGACAATAGCAGTGTGATCGCTTCACCCTTACGCATGTGTAGCTAAATCCCAAGAAGGGGACATACACGCTGCGAAACGAGTATAAAAGGGACGCAATGAGTATTGACTAATGGACAACAGCACTACACTATCCACACATACAGTTATATGCTGCCAGTGTACTCTATATCAAGCGTGAATAAAGAACGCCATCCCGCTTTACATTATCACTACTTCTGACTAAGAAAATTATAATAAACCAAGGCGTCCTGGTGCATTACAACCCCGTCCTAATATATAAAAAGTAGAGGTCATACATGCCCATAACCTGACCCTCTCATCAAGGGGACTCTAGACATAACCCCTTTGGAACTGACAGGCATTCCTTGCATGTATGTAGAACATACTTTGGTTCTCTGCATATAACAGACACCTAGGTGGTGAACAGGGACACCGGGACTCCCAACAGTCACAATAGAGCTACGATCTCCTGTTCCCAGAACCTGACCCACCTACAAGGGGAAGTGTTTACTACTATCTGGCAAATTATAGCCCCCCTTATTGCACATAAGACAGGTGTCTGTCTATCTGCCTGTACGAAATATACTGGGATTTCGGGCAGGGACACAGGGTTTTGACTAACAGACGATCATTGATCTGACCTCCACAACCACACCACTACAATTTGGGTAATACCAGAAGAGCAACAAGAGACTTATGGTAGTTACTGGATAGACCTTAGGTGTCTATTTTTAATCAGTATAGTAAACTACAATATATACTGTTTTAATTACACCACGATCTATTAAAATAAAACTATAATAAAGAATATTTTACACTTTTTCACCCCTGACCGTTTATTTCATAAAGGTCTGCGGTGCGCCTATGAAAGGGACTCTCTAATGTATTGTCTTTGATACACCTATCTAGTCAATTCTAAAACAGGAATACAATTTGGCGCAATAAACTGGCGTTTTCGTTGAATTTATTAAGAATTATCTATGTAGAAAAATTGCAGAACTTGACATCTCATAAGCATGCACCATTAGCTGGATCTGTGCCTATTTGATACAATTTCGCCAGGAAAGTCACAGCCATAAATGTTGCCACCCTATGGTAGGAAAATGTGGGCTCTCTTTATCCCAGCCCAGATTTGCCTGGCTTGAGGAGGAGACAATTCTAGCTGTGACTTTGCAAGTGAAATTCTCACACCTTACTGAATATTCTGAGTAGGTCATTTTGCGATATTTCCTCATATTGCACGATATTGCATAGCCAGATCGAAATCGCATCAACAATCAAATGATTGCACAGTTTGGACATGACAAAACTGCTTAAGGGATATGGTGAAATGCATTTCAATTGAATATTGTCTTTGGAATGGAAATGCCATTATTGGACTGAATTACAGAAGACTCAAAGTTTTTTGTTTTCTTTAAACAATTACTGGCCTTTCGTGTAATTAGCTGAAGCCAGACAAAACAGGTCTGACATCTCGTTATTAGACTCTTACAAAAGTGGCAATCCCCCCATTGTTACAGCATTGTATTGTATTGTATTGTATGTCTTTATTTATATAGCGCCATTAATGTACATAGCGCTTCACAGTAGTAATACATGTGGTAATCGAATAAATAACAGATAATATAAATAACAGATCATGGGAATAAGTGCTTTAGACAAACATAACATTAAGGAAGAGGAGTCCCTGCCCCGAGGAGCTTACAATCTAATTGGTAGGTAGGGAGAACGTACAGAGACAGGAGGAGGGAGTTCTGGTAAGTGCGTCTGCAGGGGGCCAAGCTTTATGTATCATGTGTTCAGAATGTTCACAGTGCTATTCGTATGCTTCTTTAAGCAAGTGTGTCTTAAGGTGGGTCTTAAAGGTGGATAGAGAGGGTGCTAGTCGGGTACTGAGGGGAAGGGCATTCCAAAGGTGTGGGGCAGTCAGTGAAAAAGGTTTAAGGCGGGAGAGGGCTTTAGATAAAAAGGGGGTAGAAAGAAGACATCCTTGAGCAGAACGCAAGAGTCGGGGTGGTGCATAGCGAGAAATTAGGGCTGAGATGTAAGGAGGGGCAGAAGAGTGTAAAGCTTTAAAAGTGAGGAGAAGAATGGAGTGTGAGATGCGGGATTTGATTGGAAGCCAGGAGAGGGATTTCAGGAGGGGAGATGCTGAGATAGATCTAGGAAAGAGTAGAGTGATTCTGGCAGCAGCATTTAGGATAGATTGTAGGGGAGACAGGTGAGAGGCAGGAAGGCCGGACAGCAGGAGGTTACAGTAATCAAGACGGGAGAGAATGAGGGCCTGAGTCAGAGTTTTAGCAGTCGAGTCGAGAATTGGACCTGGGGTTCCCCCATAGCTGAACTGTACTACTCCAAGCTCCGAGAACCCCCAAAATGTACCTATACATTTTATACAGTGCATGTCTTTTTAAACAAGCTGTTTCCCATTTCATCAGTGGGACTTGTATTCAGAGAAACAAGTGGCAGACAGTATTGCAAACACTATTACAAGCACTTCCAGAATGAACACAATAAAAAGATAGAAATTTGAGTCTGAACATTACTCGGTTGGTTTTTAGAGGCATCATTAAGAATGTAGAATTACCCAGTTCCCAAAAGGAAACAAAGGCAACTAGTGTTGTTAATTCTGGCAATTATGTACATAAATGCTCTAATTTCCAAATGGGAAGATAAAAGGGTAATGTATTGTTTTCCCGGTTCATAAGAAAAAAAAAAAAAACTAAAAAAAAGTGATCTCAATGTATTACAATTTTATACACACAACTACAGAAATGGGAGAAAAGAACCCCCTGCGGTGCTAACCAGACTTGTCCATGTGTATAGACGTGCAAAATGTAGCACTTTGAAAAATCTTGATCCTACTCAAAAGACAGCTCGATTAACCCATTCACATAACGTCCCACGTTGTCAGCCACTTAGAATACACCACTTTCTATGCGTGTTCAATAGCCTAGTGTGTCAGGTAGATCTTGTATGAACTTTGCAAAGGTGTTCTTTAATCTGTCACATGGTTGTAGTAAACAAGTGTATAAGGTTTCCTCTTGCTACTTTCAATGTGCCGTGAAGCCAGCAGTCCCGGTCTCCATTTTTCCTCTCATGGCAGCTGCACCGCCGTTCAAACCTCCTCCTATACACACAACTAGACAGAGAGACATACAGACTGTTTAACGGTGCCATTGCGGTTAGTTTGCCATGTAATGTTCTTCCTTAAACAAATCTGAGCATACTTAAAGTAAACATTCGCTTATTCGGTTTCTTTGGAAATTGAGAAGACATTTTCTTTCCATTGTGGCTTCAGAATTGGGGAAAGCTTGCCGATGTCAATTAAGTGTTTATGCAAACTCGTCTATCCGAGCCCTGTCAGAGGGCCAATAAAGGGAAGGTGGGAGGAGAGAGGAGGGTTTTGGCTGTACAGATTCCTGGTTAGTACATAATAACCTCACACCAATAGTAATCAGAGTAAATCAAGCCCATTGTGTCATGCTTACCAACTTATTATTGTTTTCCTTTTGAAGTTTATCCACATTTTTAAGGATACAGAAAGCAAAAGGGGAGGGCATTAAAAAACTATTCTGAAACATGGAGGTAGAAGCATGAAGTTAGAAGTAAAACGTACGGTGTTACAACATGAACTTCCAGAATCATAACACAGATTACAGAGCTTTATTTTAAATTGGAGATTAACTATAAACTCATTAAGGAAAGTATGAATGAGTGGGAGTGGTGGAAAAGGAACAAAGGTTCCCAGTCTCTGTCAAACCTCCGGGGGCCACCTCTACTTAATGCTGTTCATTTTTTCCATTTTTATTATATGCCAGATATTATTTATGAGTTGTGGTACAGAGAGAAGCCTCCCAAAGCACTACAGAGATGCGAAAAAGCATCTCACTGACATTACCATTAAGGAAATTATCTCCACCCACACACAGCCCCCTCCACCCACACACAAAATAAAAGCGCTATAGTGGAAGTGTGTATCTGTTATAATTTATATATATATATATATATATATATATATATATATATATATATATATATATATATATATATATATATGTGTGTGTATCAGGAAACATATCTTTTTATTCAAATGTTCTGGGCCTCCCTCTTCCTACTGTATCATTGAACTGTTTTTTTTAAATATGCCTTTTTGAAGATTTAAATGGCACAAAGCCTTATTTTTTTGAAGTAATTAATTATTTGCTACCTTCTCATTTAAAAAAGTTTTTTGGGGGGGGGGGTTTGATTCTTTACAATGTTCATATCTTTGTTATAATCTTAAAAATAGTTGAATAAAATGTTTATTATTATTAAAAAAAAAGTGTTACACAAAAAATGTATAATGATACAATCTGCACCGTAATAGCAGCATGCATTTTAGATATTACAATAGGACACAATACTAAACCATACATATCTTGTACTTTCTTGTTTATAGTAAAATATTCTTACAAGTTTATGAATATATTATAAAGGCTCATTTTTTCTGTATCAGCAAAACGACAATTATACCTAAGGGGCAACTCTGTATTGCTAGTAAATGCCAGGAAACAAAAACCTTTAAATACAGACTACAAGATGCCACATATAGCGCACCTGTGAGCACATGACCTGCATATGGGACAAGAGTTAATGCAAATAGCGATCCAGCTGATTCACTTTTCTCCATGCTTGGACCCTCAAATGAATAATATCTCCCCTCAATCCGTCCCAATATACCATCCGTCACGCATGGCACACTTGTGAGCACGTGACATATATGTAACCAGGGTTAATTCAGTCTAGCGGCCTCACCTCGTGTTTATAGTGATCATTTTGATTACATATTTTTTTTTTTTAACCATGTTTCAACCCAACAGAAAAAAAGTATATGGATAGTGGACAACACTTATTTTTTTTCTCCAAAACTGAAACTGTTGATCAAATATTATCTTTTTTTTTAACCAATGCTAGTACTATTTGTACATACAGTATTGTGTATAATAAAGATTACTGTCACCTTCAGCAATTTTATAATTAGTTGCTAGTATGCTGTTTACACTATTGTATGAAGGGGATTAAAAGCAGGTCGGCCTCACTCATGATGAGGATCTTAAGTACGTTCTGTTTGTGCTATCTTCATATACTGTACTGTATCACCACAGAGGAATAACAAGCACTGAAATGTACCACAGGAGGAATATATAAAAGAGTTTCCAGCCAATGGGGGCAAAAAGAAAAGTCCAAGGTCTATAGCGCAGCAATTTTTCCCATATTGCAGCCAAAAAAAATAAACAAACAACTTATCAATCAATTTAATTGGTTTCCATAGAGAGATTCAATCACTCGTAAGGAGCTGAATGAAAACGAACATGATTTTATTTTCAATGGGTCCAGTTAAATTGCTTCAGAACACCTCTCCCATTCCACATTTTTGTTTGTTTTTAAAGTAACCATTAACCAAACAGCTGCAACAATTTTTTTTATGAGAGATGAACTATTTATCTGTAGTTTTAGGATCCGCAAACAGACTTGGTCCTGAGTAGAACTGGCCTAGTTTCTTACGTAAGGCCTTACGCAGGGAGGTCAAAGTAAAAATGGTATATTTCCAAATTAAAAGAAAAAAGGCTGATGATTGAGCTCTGGAAGTGGCTTGGTACCCGAGTGCAATAGCCGTTTCAGGAAGTAGGGACCAAGTGATCATTGGAATAGAAATCATGTGGTCACAAAGTCACTGTGGTGGGTGCTCCTCATCTGCTCAGATTGCATTCAATGCCCTGTGGAGTGGTGAACATGATTTACCTAAGAAAATTATTAAAAAGCTTATGACATCCAATGCATATGAAAAGGGTACTCAAGATGTTAAACAATACTGACTTACATGATGTGTACTGTTGTAACGAGAGAGTAAAATTATAGAAACAAAAGGCCAGAATTCAATAAGTCGGAATGCAGGGTGTCACACCGCGCTATGGCGTTAACAGCCATTAAGTTGAATAGCATTCAACGTTGGATTGGGGTGCAATACCCCTCATTGCGGTTTCGTGAATAAAGGCCTATGTAGCTTAGTAAATCAGTATCCCGCTTAAAGCTGAAAGAAGAAAATACTGTGGGGTACATACACCAAGTGCTGGTATGGGCTGTAATACCCGTTCTGGCATTAACTCCCATTCAAGTCCGCTATCAAACATGAATGTAATTATATATGTAAAAAGAAAACCGGTGCAGTTTCTTAAAAGTACCTAGATTCTGTATTTCTATACAACCCCCCCCCCCCCCATCCCCCAACTGTATATAATCATTTGTTTCTATAGAATAAATAAAGCAAAGATATATGTACTTGTCTGAATCTACAGTTATCTTCTATTCTAGCAATTCTTGGGAAAAAAACATGGCCATATTTATTTCCCTGAACTACCAGTACTGTATAACAAACATCAATATTACCTAGTCTTTTGGGGAGCGCTGAATCTGACCGAAAAATAAAAAAGAGAAACATAGTTTAGTATATCAGCATGTTTCATAAAAAAAAAACATCTTATATCTGGCCTACTCCCATGGCCATAAAGGGCTAAATACAATTGTTAACCATCTATAATGCATGTGAAGGTCCGCAGCTCAGCTCCGCCAGCATCCAGTAAAGTCAACTGACCCAGATTACTCTCGTTTAGAACAGCATGTCTCAAAAAAAGGAAAGAAAGAGCACCCAAAGGTGCTGATCATTTTGATATTTATAAAAGATAATTTAAACAAAAGTGTGTGCCCTCACACTTTGTTACCTTGTGTAACATTGTAAGGAAGTTGCAGAGAGCCTCAGACTTATAATTCTCTACCGGGGAAAGAAGTCTCCCTGCCGCTTCACGCAGGCAGACGCGGTCATGTCCCCATCTGGTCTCGCGAATCTTGGCTCAGATCTCATCTCCTGCTTCCTCAGGAGTCCTCTATCACGTGCTCTTTATATACCCTACTATCTTAATTGATTATCTATACTTGCTAGCTTTATTGCAGTGCAAAATAAAAAATTAATTAAAATAAATATATATATATATATATATATATATATATATATCTCAACACTTGCAGACTTTTGCAGTGCCAGTAAGAGCCATCAATATATCATAAACAGAGTTTCTTGCTGGTAAGGCCAGTGTTGTCTTGCTCCCCAAGTCCTTCTTGGTCCAAGAATGGTGTAATGCTGTGTTAGCATGCAGGCATTGTTTAACATACATTCACTGTTGTATTTTTAGCAGTTTTCTAATTGTTTTACTACTACTGCTTAGGACTCAGCGGGATCTCTAGTGGTGAATAGTGTGCTGGAAGACATACACCTGCAAAAGCCTTTTCTTTTTGTGTTAAGCCACATGTGACATCTTAAAATTATATATAAGCTATTATGAGTTAGTCGTGCTGGAAATGCGTAAAAAGAAAGATCATTATTAGCAACATAAACAATAGATAGGCTCTCTCCAGCAGCTGAGGCCTACTCGTCAACAAACATGTAAGCAATTAAAAGTACAGTACAGTACATCAACAAAACAAAGCAGGCTATATATAGGGAAGAAAGGTACGGAGGATGTGAAGACAATTTAATATTACAAAATTGTAAAGTAATCATTTAAAAATTATAGTTTAATATTCTGATGACCTTGAAGAGTATGTTAAACTCTACATTTTGTTTTCCTCTGTATCCATGCTTTTAAACCAAACCTTTGCGTGTCTTAGTTCAAGATCATGAGACATGTCACAGCACATTTGTTACACAAACTGGTGATCTAGTTTTGTTTGCAGCCATTAAAGGCGCTTGCTGGAAAAAAAATAATAATTCAGAGATCAGAACAAAATCACAGAATGTCGCAAATAAAAAGCATAATATATAAAATATTTATTATAAAAAAACAAAACTTAAATTCTCCATTTCATTTGCGCCACTTCAGACCTGGTAGAATTGTTGACGCATAATAAAGCAACTAAACAAAATATGCAGAGTGGCATAGATTTGATACATCTTGTTATTAAGTGTTTATTATAGAACTCCTGCCTAACTACTATTTATAGGGGTGGAAAAAAACGGGGCACCTAAAATTTGATCTGTGGTGCCTCTGCTGTTGGCAGTGCTGACTGATCTGTTGGTAAGCAACGACCAGGAACAGTGTGTCTGATTCTGCATTACTAGCACGACATCGAAGCAGGATCAGGGGCGTTGTGACCAGCCGTAGTGGTGACTGACAGGTCAGTCAGGGCTGCACAGCTTAGTGTGGTGGGAGGGGGAGTGATGTATTGGAGAGTGGGTAGGACTCGGAGTGAGGGGTAGAGGAAGGAGCAATGAGGGAGAACTTCAGGACCCCCTGTTTCAATTATCAGCGTGAAATGGTGGGGGGGGGGGGAGGAGGGAGCACGGGTAAAGATGTGGCTATGTGGTGTGTGTGTGTCAAAAGACTATTCACGGTCCCAAGGTTCAACAAAGTATCCGGCCGCTCCTCCTTCTCTTGCCGTGCAGTTCACAACTGGAACAGTCTACCCGAGACTCTCACAGCCGCCACCAGTCTAAGTTCTTTCATGACTAAAGCTGTCTCATATTCGAATCTGATCTGTAACGGTTACATACGCCTATAATATATATTATCTCTAACTGTGCATGCAATGTCTTGTATATAATGTGTAATTCTCAATGTACTACTTCCTGGTAAAACATAAATAAAACAGGGGGAGGTCAAGAGACAGAAAATCTGCCAAATTCTAGCTGGCTCTAAAGTTTTTAACATTTTTGTCCATCCCTGGCTATTCATAATATGGGATGGGAGAGGGAGAGAGAGGATGAGAGGGCTGGGGGATGGAGAGTATGAGAGGAAGGAAGGAGAGGGGATGAAATTGGGGAAGGAGGGGATGAGAGTGGGGAAAGGAGGGGATGAGAGGAAGAGGATGAGAGGGTGAGACAGGGAAGGAGAGGATGAGGGAGAGGATGAGGGGGGAGGGAGAGGATGAGAGGGGGTGCGGATGAGGGGGGGGTGTGAGGAGAGGATGAGAGGGGGGTTTGAGGAGAGGATGAGATGGGGCTTTGAGGAGAGGAAAAGAGGGGGGCTTTGAGAGAGCGGGAAGATGTGTAAAAAGGGGGAAGTGTAAAAGAAAGAGATGGAGTCTCGCAAGACCGATGACATGGGGGAGGGGCCCCGGTGGAAATTCTAGTCCTGGGCCCTGGGAAAGCCCTGTGTATTGGTGGTAGAGAATTGAACAATTTGTTGCAGACTTGTCAAACATATTGGGGCAAATGTCTTTAATTATTTATTTTTAAACTGGTAACTGGCTTTCTTATTAAGATGCAACCACCTTTAAGCGTTCTACTTATTTGTATCTTGTTAAAAATGAATATACTTTGAATTTTTCTGAGAACATTGAATTTTAGAATTTCATCTACTTAGGTTTATTTATTTTACTGATGGCTTTATAATTACTTTGCACACAAACACAGTTTGGACTGGGAGAAAATCTTATAACCAGAAGATATTAGATCCATATTGTAGAAAAATATGTATCCAATTATATTTGTTGTAAAAAAACAAAACAAAAAAAAAAACATCCCCATCAGCTACCTATCAAACATGCCACTGTCCTTGGTTTATTTTTGTCCTAGACACGAATGCCCCTTTAATAGATGAGCAAGAGATATAACCTTGTGCACAATTTACAGACTTTGCGGGGCATTATGCTCTATTAAACTCGTTTGATAACTGCCCTTTCCTCTAAAGGTTTAAATAACTGCTAGCTCTGTGTGACCTTTACTTAATGTCCCGTACCTTGCATCCAATGGATTATATTGGAAGCTCTTTAGGGCATAGACTCACTACATCGATTTTGTGGGCATACTGTGAACATATACACTTCAGCATAGCCAGAACAAATAATTAAGCCACTATTAACAAATGTGCTTTATTGTATTTTCTGTCGCAGATTTCTTTTTTCTCCTGGAAGCCAAGCTGTTCTAACGCCTGCCACTTAGGCTCCAGAAGCATTGTCTTCCTTCCAAGTTTCCCTATCTCAGTCTGCGTACCTCAATTGACTCACGTTGTGCCCAGCCTGTGTGAAATTATGTGCTGCCGGAGCTTCCGGGTCACACCTACGTATGGCCGCTTTGTGCTGTCCAATCCTATCCTTTACCCTCTGTGTAGTCTCCCCCACATACCCCATGCCACACGGACATTTGATAAGATATATAACGTCTTTGGACAAACACGTATAGTACTCTTTAATAGCATAAGATTTGCCTGATAAGCGGTGTTTGAACGTGGCAGTGCTATTGCACTGACTGCAACTAAAGCATCCAAGTTTGGGGGTTCCAAGAACGTCTGTTTAATACTTTTACCACCTATATCTGCCCTGACCAACCGGTCCCGCAGATTTTTACCTCTCTTGTATGAAAATAGTGGTGGATCATTAAGGACGGGGGCTATAAGAGGATCACTGTTGAGTAGTGGCCAATGCCGCTGTATGATATTCCTGATATGGCCACTATTGGTATTGTATGTTGATACAAAGGGAACAGAGAATTTCTTTTTCTCAGGAGCCACAAGTCCCATTGGGGCCCAATTTTCCGCCTTTTGGCATTGTTTGGAGAGTAATTCCATAGGGTACCCTCTAGAGTGGAATTTGTTCTCAATTATATCCATACCCTCCACAACCTTAGAAGGGGTGCTAATGATACGTTTAGCACGTAGAAACTGGCTGTAGGGTAAACCCATTGTGGTGCCTGGAGGGTGGAAACTTGAGTAGTGTAAGAGATTATTGCGATCTGTAGGTTTTGAAAACATATCTGATTCTAATTAACCATTATGCAAATTGATAGTAGTATCAAAAAAGTTTATCTGGATTGGGTCATGGGTACAGGTGAATCTGATGGTTTGGTGGGCAATGTTAAGATCTGTGAAGTAGCATCATTTTGCCACACCGTAAACACGTAATCTATAAAACGCACCCACATACGGACTGATGGCAATATACATGGTCATCCTCGAAATTAGACATAAAGATATTGGCGTATGTGGGTGCGACGTTTGAGCCCATGGCTGTGCCTTGGATTTGAACATAATAGTTATCTTCGAACAAAAAGTAATTATCACACAAAATGATCTCTAACAGATCCGCAATAAGCATACCCTCCCTAGGTGTAAAGACATTAGCATGCTCAACAGCTTCCTTGACCGCCAATATACCGTCAGCGTGTTATACGTATGTTCTGATTTATTGCTATCTAACTTTATTGGATGTAGGGGATGCGGTTCTATTATAGGTTCTTTTGTGTATATTGAATTATGCTTTTGGTATTATCCCATTCTTTTTGATTCTGATTTCTATAGACAGTGAGTGCTGGACAAGTTTTAGGATTAGTGTGTATTGTTAGAGGTATTGGGTCCTCTTCTGTCCTTGGCACCCTGCACTGTAACTGATTTTTGTAAGTGCTGTTTAATATTTCTTCGTTCTCTTAAAACCTGACCTGTTCGTGACCCTTGAGGACTGGAGTTGGCTACCCATGACTCTAAGCCTGCGCTTATAGTGCCGTCAACGGCGCTTCAAAACAAATGTATTGACGCCGTCGCGTGCGCATATAGTAGGCACGACGCGACAGCCCGACGGCTTGGTCGCGATCGCAGGAAGTCACTTCAATTTGATTTTTCTAGCAACCACAGCGTGACGTCAGCGCAGCCTAAGACTTTGTATTGCTAGAACTTCTATATCTAATGGAAAGTGGAGCACTTACCACATAGACAAAATTAAGATACAGATTTCCAATTCCTCTATGCACAAGAAATGCAAGCCACTCACCCCATCTCCGCTGGTTAAAATCCTTAAAAAATCCTTATTGTGACTGCCAAATAAAACTATTACTTTGTACCGATCATTAGGTTTTTATACTGACTTAGTGCGACTTTGCTATTATATTATTGATATTCAACATAAAATAGTATATTATGTTCAGTTGAACAATAGATTTTCTATTGATGATGTCAGGCTCTGCATATTTAGAATAATGCAGTTTATGTTCTATTTTAAACACGTCTAAAAAAGGTAAACACTCCAGTATTAGGTGTAGAACCCTTTCCCCTGTGTCAGGGTGACTACGTGTGCTGCAAATACCTGCGTGGCAAACAGGAGGCATGATCCTCCGCCACGGGGAGCCTGGGGTGTGTGTATCTGTATCTACTAACAGCGCCTCCACCTGAGAGGCATCCTTAAGCAGTAGGATGGCCCCTCCCAAGACAATATGCCCAGTAATGACACACAGGTTATATGCAACAGTATTTACTGAACAATGCTTATAAACATAATTATAACACATACAGTATATTGGATACCGACCCGTGGAATATCCACACAGCACTTGGGTGCAGGGGCATCAGTATCCCAGTGTCCAGGCCAAGAAGGCCTATCCCGCCCCCAAGTGTGAGACAGCGCTGCCCCATAATGTGTTTGTGCACTTGTGGAAAATACCTGCCCGGAGCTCCAGCCCCAGGGGGTTGCTGAGTAAGGCCAAGTAAACGGTCAGTCTGTTCCACCGAAGATCCACCTCCGCGTGGGGTGGCCTCCAGCCGAAGTGTCCCACCTTTAAATAGTCTCTGAGATGAGGGCCTGGTCCTTGATGCAGGCCACGCACACCGCGTGCATCCGTCACAGGTACACAGGTACTAGCACTAACAGGCAAAGGGGAGCGTCCCTATCTGGGGGGCGATCCCTATAGCACCACAAGCTAGAGATGGTCAGGGCATAGCTACGACCTGAAGGGGGATACTCTAGCCTAGTCCAGTGGAGCACTTCTCCCTGGACCTTACCTATCCCCTTGCCGTCCAGCTTCCGACTGGCGTACTTCCCTGAGCGCGCCAAATGTATCTCTCTCTTTGCAGGAGATTCTGCACAGCCTATTGGCTGCTGCGCGCCATTTGGTCTTCGCCCCCAAGTGCTGCTGGGGCTTGTAGTTCCCCTTGCGGAGCTATTTCCTAATGGCCACCGCTATATCCACACTGCGCATGCACGATCCTCCTAATGGCCACCATGTGCTCTGCTGCGCATGCGCGAGCCTTTCTGTCATGGAGGCGCCCTGCAGCAGCGCTTGCTGCGGGTCACCAGCGACCCGCTCGCCAGCATCAATTTCCCTGCACCTGAGGTAAGAGGAGGGGGGAAACACAGCTGAACCGGGGGACTAGAGGGGACCTGGTTACATCTAATTTTTAAGAATACCAGGTTATAGTGGGGTTTTCAATGCCCCCATTTACTCAGAGTCTTCATTATGTTGACCATTGGCAGGAAATGAGTTAACCTAATACATTTCAACATATTTGTGGCATCAAAAGCTCTTGTACATTAAAACTACGAAAAACTGTAATTGTTTAGCCAAAAATGTATTTACACAATATTTAACAGTACTATTTTTCAGAAACAATTTATACATAAAATTAAATTTTTAAAAAATCGGGCTCCATGTTAATATATCTCTTGAAAACTTGAAATTATATCAGATCCCCAAATGCCCTGCATAATAAAAAAATATATATATTTAAAAAAAATAAAAATAAAGACTGATGTAATGGTTTTCCCTGCTCAGACTGTGCCCGTAATCAATGTCCATTTGCAATTTCATTATGAAATACATTTGGGTACATTAATTGATTATTCTGATATTGCAGTAATAAAGCAAATGTATTCTACCTAGTAGTATTACTACAGTAACTTCATTGATGTAAATAAGAGTTTGTCAAAGGCTTCAGGGCAAATATTGATTTACAGATAGTAATGTACTGAAAAGGAAAATTCCAGCTGCTATCTTCATAGCACAAATGAAAGCTTGTTGGTAGTATTGGTATTTAAGAAAAATTATGTATGTTTAAACTGAGCGTAATGTACTCTGTCAGTTATAATACATCAGTGAAATTTCCCAAAGCATTTACTAAAACCTTGAAAGAAAATGTGTCACAGCAACAGAAGACAGTCCAGGGTGAAGCAAACAAAATTGAAAAATTACTGCAGCTTCTTGCTAAAAAAAACAAAAAAAAACCTACAATAGGCACACCCTGGCCTGTACGGGATCCAAAAACACATTTGGGGCCAGACCCACAAAGCTCTGTGTGTAAATCAGGGCTCATAACGTCACGTTACCTAAATCAGGAACAGGCAATATTTCCCTGAGGTTAACGCATAGCCGATTCTATGCAAAAAGAGCATCTGTTCTATATTCTATTCTTAACGTCACATTATTGTAGCAGAACATCGTGGTTTAGTCCTATCCGAAATTAGATAGGAAACTGGGCAACACGGATTTCTGCAACAAAAAAAAAAACCCACCTATTTATTGGGCCAAGTAACGACGTGACGTTTCGGAAGGCACGGCTGTCTTTCTCAAGTTTAAGCCAAACTTCAGAAAGACAGCCGTGCCTGCCGAATCGTCACGTCGTTACTTGGCCCAATAAATAGGTGGTGGTTTTTTTTGCAGAAATCTGTGTTGCCCAGTTTCCTATCTGATTGCTGAAACGTGGAGTGCAGACAGGTATTCCCTGAACCAGGAACACCGGTGAATAGAAGTATCTTTTCCTTTTCTGGTGTGCAGCAATATCTCTTCTTTACTCCTATCCGAACCTGAAGAACGCAAGCTGAGAAACATAGGATAGGAGAGGGAAAGAACGCCATGTTAATCAACTGTGGAGTTATTATTTATTAATTTATCAAATATTTTACCAGGAAGTAATACATTGAGAGTTACCTCTCGTTTTCAAGTATGTCCTGGGCACAGAGTTGAGACAAATAATACATGGTTACCAATAAAATACATAAATGAACAGGGTATACATTATATACAAGACATTGCATGGACAGTTAAAGAAATTATATATTATGGGCGTATGAAACAGTTACAGACCAGATTAAAATGTGAGACAGCCTTAGATTTGAAAGAACTTAAACTGGTGGTGGATGTGAGAGTCTCTGGTAGGTTGTTCCAGTTTTGGGGTGCACGGTAAGAGAAGGAGGAATGGACGGATACTTTGTTGAGCCTTGGGACCATGAACAGTCTTTTGGAGTCTGATCTCAGGTGATAAGTGCTGCATGTGGTAGGGGTGAGGAGCTTGTTCAGGTAGCTGGGTAGCTTGCCCATAAAGAATTTAAAGGCAAGACAGGAAAAGTGAACTTTGCGCCTAGACTCGAGTGATGACCAATCTAGTTCTTTGAGCATTTCGCAGTGATGTGTGTTGTAGTTGCATTGGAGTACCCATTGAGACCATTTCAGCGTCTGCAAGTGATGAACGCCAAGTTTAGGTGTGACCTGAGTTAAGTCACTGTGTTAACCTTAATGCACTGTTGTGGATATTGTAAAGCCTCATTTGCATATAAGTTCTATGTAACGTTACATTATTGGTCTTTGAAGTTAGGCTTAACGTGATGTTAATTTAGGTTGTCACATTAAGTGACTTGATAGAGCATGGTGGATTTGAGTCTTGATACGCTGTATGACACAGATGTCCAACAGTTTGCTTTGAAGGTTCCTCTTCAGCATACACAGAGCGATTAATATGCTAATTAAAAACAGAAATCTCGCGTGCTCGTATTTTTTTTAAATCCATTTTTTATTTTATTTTGTCTTAACTGCTTGCACCCAGATGATCCTCCAGACCAGAACAGCATGTTATTTTTTAACTACGGGGACACCGGTTGTAGAGATACTTACCAGAGTCGTTACCAAGCTTAAAGCCTTCTCCAGGGAATTACAAATATTGCAGGTTCCATAGGCCAATAAGAAATTGGTTGTGGACAACCATTTAAATACCTACAAAGTAATACCAGTAACTAAACAAGTAAGTATCTCAGGAAACAGGGGGTCCCCAGAGCTAAATACAACACTCCGGAGGAACCGGCGATTCCAATGCAGTAAAATATAAATTAAAAAAATGGGTTAATATGGCGGGGTTGCTGCTTTAAGAAAGAGTGCAAGAATGAAAATAAATGGTCTGAGATGTTGTTTAAATATACAATTTTAACATGCTGTAAATCGCTCAAGGAATATTCCAAACCTTTTTCTGAAGTATGGCAGGAGTCCATATTGTGTAAAAAATGCAATTTATTTTACAGGGATTTAAAAATGTATCAGACTTCTGATTGTAACTTTTCTCTGGGACTTTCAGATGTCCCGTTAAAAGTTGCTTGCACATGCATCTTAATCCTACTAGAAAATTTCATGAGTTCTACACTGTAAATCTACTAAATGAAAATGTATATTATATACACAAGCTCATTCTGTACTATCCAACAAAGTGCCAAAAACAGAGAGCGCTGATCAAGAACATTTTTATGCACGTAAAAAGTTTAACGGCTGGTTGTAAATGTCAAACATGCATATTCTTGTAAACCACTAATTATGATTTGCTGTGAATAGTGCAATGCTAAATACAACGTAAACATTCGTCCATGTTAAGCGATGCCTCCAGTTCCTCCTCCAAATAAGTAACATCATTTAAATGTGCTGTTCCACTGGGTGCTGACAGTCAAATCATGCCTGCCCCAATCCAATGAAAATGCAATCAGATATATGAACATCCTCTCTTTGTTTTAAGATGATTCTCACTCTGCACTTTTAGAAGAAAGGAGAAACTTTCAAGGGAACCTTCCATTGCGCCTGAAGAGGAAAGTGTTCAACCAAAGTATTCTGTCTGTGCCCACATATAGATATGAAACTTGCACCCTAAATGCGAAGATAATTCAGAAGCTTCAAACAACTTGAAGTATGGAGAGATGTGTGCTAGGTAATACCTGGAAACAGGAAAAACAATGAATGCGTTCGAAAGCAAACAAAAGTCTGTGACATCACAAGGGTGATGAAAATGGCAAAGGGCTGAACATAACGTCAGAAGAAATTACCATTGTTGGACAAATATAGAACTCAACTGGATTCCATAGGTTCAGGTGATTTAACTGTGAAAGGACAGTACATGTGGCTATCATACATACCAATTATATCAGTAACTAGTATACAAATCACACATTAAATAAAAGGCATAAATCTCCCGGCTTAAGTTACATTTAACATTAACAGCACATACAGTGGTGAGAGTCTGTGAACTCCTTAAGATTTTCACATATTTCAAACCTAAAATTGTATTATATCTTAAAGTCCTAATAATAGATAAAGATAACCTGATCAAACAAATGACACAAACACATGATACTTTTCAGCATTTATTTGTCCACAAATGATACAACATTCAATATTCATGTGTGAAAAAGTATGTGAACGTTTAGATTTAGTACCTGGTGGCACCCCCTTGAGCAGCAAGGGCTTCAACTTAGGTTTTCCTGTTACTGCTGGTCAGTCTCAACGGTTTTGTGGAAATTTGGCCCATTCCTCTTTACTGAACTGCTTCAACTCACGACCCACTTTCGGTTGAGCTTCAGTACACGGACGGATGGCCTGACATTCTCATCTAGAATCTTTTGATACAATGCACATGACTTTGTCAAGGATGGCAAGACGTGCAGGTCCTGAGGCACTAAAGCAGCCCCAAACCATCACACTCCCACCACCATGCTTGACGGTTGGGATGAGGTTCTTCTGTTGGAATGCAGTATTTGGTTTTCGCCAAGCATAACTTTTCTCATTGAGGCCAAAAAATTCTACCTTTGAATCGTCTGTCCAGAGAACATTGTTCCAGAAATCTTGTGGATCATATTTGTACTCTTTGGCGAACTTCAGACGGGCAGAAATGTTCTTTTTAGAGAGCAATGGTTTCCTCCTTGCTATCTTTCCATTAAACACCATTCTTGTTCAGTCTTTTTCTGATAGTTGAGTCATGAACACTCACATTAGCCAAGACGAGAGTGGCCTGCAGATCCTTGGATGTTACTCTGGGGTTCTTTGTGACTTTCTGGATGATTTGCCGGGTTGTTCTTGGAGAGATTTTGGTAGGACGACCGCTCCTGGGTAGAGTGACTGTGGCCTTGAAATTTCTCCATTTGTGGACTGTCTGACAATGGATTGGTGGAGCCCTAAATCCTTAGAAATAGTTTTGTAACCCTTTCTACACTGATGAGCATCAATAACTAGTTTTTTGAGGTCCTCAAGAGATTTATTTTGATCATGGCATGATATGTTTCCACATACCTGTATTATGAAGAATAAACTCGCAATGTTTCTGATTTTTATATAGGGTGGGTCCTCCCATATGCACACCTGAAGATCTACCAAATTATTTAAACACCTGATTCTAATTATCCCCTTTAATTTAGCTGAGAAAACCAGGATTTCATATACGATACATAAAGCTTGGCCTCCTGCAGATCCACTTACCAGAATGCCCTCCTCCTGTCTCTGTACATTCTCCCTACCAATTAGATTGTAAGCTCTTCGGAGCAGGGACTCCTCTTCCACAATGTTACTTTTATGTCTGATGCACTTATTCCCATGATCTGTTATTTGTATTATTTGTTATTTATATGATTGTCAAGTGTATTACTACTGTGAAGCGCTATGTACATTAATGGTGCTATATAAATAAAGACATACATACATAAATACATTACTTTTGCACATACCCTGACTCTTAATTACTTAACATATAAGACAGTAACAGGTGAATTAATATAAACGGAGAGCAAGCACATCATTTAACAATGACAAGTTGATAAACACCTTGTAAGACAATTAAATCTCTGTTAAGGACGAAACGTGAAGAAAGGTGTTTGAAAATTCTGTTGGGTTTGTTTGAATAGAGATTTACGAGAGGATTACAGTAATACTTAGGCAGTGAAGATGTGCTTTTGGAAGCAAGCCACATATTTAGTGTACAGTGATTGTGTAGCATTAAAATGGAATATTAGGATAGAATAATTTATAGACTTAGCTTAAAACTGAAAAGCAATTCAGGTTGGTAATTAGATGACAAAGTGCACTCTACTAACGTCCACAAACACTGTATATTAAAATAAAAACTGAGATTAATTAAATTTTAAAGTCATAAACTAAGCATTGGCAAATGCATTTTTAAGGTGTGGTTTTTAAATGACTCCATTAAAAAAGCCATGTTCATACAGTATGCTGTAAGGTTTTATGTGAGAGAACTAAACTAAAAAAATGTTTTATTATTATTTAATAAAGCGCCAACATATTGCATAGCATGGCACAATTGGGAAATTACACACTTACTGTAAACAGAATGATATACAAATTAACAAATGAGCACACAGCGATACGAAGTATTGTAGGTCCTGCCAAAAGAGCTTACAATCTAAAGGGAGTAAGGGGCACAGTTAAAACAAAAGGAATACATGGCTTCTCATTGGGAGAAGAGCCTGATGGTGCGTGTTAGGTAATTCCAGAGATCAGATGCAGCACAGGAGACGTCTTAGGCCTCGCTCAAACAGAACGCGATGCGACATGCGCGCGCTTAAGTGTGCACGCACGTTTGCCACTCTTTCGCTGTGGACTGTGGGAGCGTTGTCACGGCTGCAACTCTAGCTTTCAACTGAAGTTGAAATTTCAAGCGGCAGCCGCGTCACGTGTACTTCGCCAGCCAATCACAATCACTTTTTTTTAAAGTTACGCCCCCAATCGCGTCATTCTGTCTGCTGGGGATGTTCACACATCGCCCAGCAGACAGAGGCTCGCACATGCAGATGCTAGCAACCTGTTTGATCGAGACCTTATAGGCAGGAGTGAGAGGAAGTTATGAGGGAGGAGGAGAAGGTTATGGGAAAGAGGGTGGGGGGGGGGGGGGGAATTGGCATTCAGGGTAGTATTTGGAGACGATGGTGGAGTTGTAAGGGGGAGGGGCAATGCTAAGGACTTTGTATATCAAAGCTACGATGTTAACTTTAATTCCGGCGTATACTGTAAGGCTCTTCAGGGGTTTGCATAGTGGAGCAGCAGATAAAGAGCGTTGATTAAGGTAGATGATTGTGGCAGTAACATTTTGAATGGATTGGAGTGGGGACTGTTGGATTACGAAAATGGCAACTAAGAAGACGTATCATTAGGAGCAATAGGGGCCCTCCGTTACGTGTATAGCTGCCATGGGTGCACTGTCTTCCACAAAGAGTGACGATACCATGGACAAAACAGATAAGGCAGCACTCATAACATATATATATAGGGAGAGGTCAGGGAATGAGAAGTAGATTTGGGTTTCGTTAGCACAGATCTGATGCCGAAAGCCAAATAAGTATTGAGGGCGAAAGGCATTACTGCACAGTCAAGCAGCGATGCAAAGGGAAGAAGAGAGATAGGGTGGTGGTTAGAGAAAGAGGTTGCCTCAAGAGAGGGTTTCTTTAGAATAGGTGTGATGACTGCATGTTAAAAGGAAGATGGGAATATGCCAGTGGTGAGATACTGTAACAGTTAAAGAGGGGAGTTATGTTAACCATAAACATCCTAAATATACTGTTGGGCATCATTTGTCTCCCAAAAAAGGTTTTGTTTTGTGCTTGTTCCCATCTAAATTGTATTTTGTTATTAAAATGCAGTAGCTGTGTTCAGTTATAGTCAATCCAATTAAAGGTGTTTCAAAGTATTTAATTACATTGAGAGACATGGTATATAGCCTCTGGAACTCACCTGCGTTTCTTTCTACCCCTCTAAGTAAGTTTTTCTTACTAAAAGCTATTGGCCATGGCCTCTTTGGTAAATATATATATATACTTAAGATAAAGTATTTGTTACTTCTAGACTGCAGGAAGGCTGCATCATATGTGACCTAGGTTGGGCAATATACCGGTATGATCGTAATACCGCAGTAATAATAATGGCGGTAACTTGATACCTACCATAGTTTAATAGTAAGGTATTTGTATCTGCCGGCTGCTTGGGTCACAGAGGTGCTTGTCTACTCTTGATGCAGTTTCCACACACTCCCCCCTCCCCTCAGTATGGAAGCAGGTGGATCTAGAAGACCGTGACTGAGACACCCTGACTTCCTACAACTTCAAGGAATGCTCCTGATAATCTCCTCCCCAATGTCTCTTAACTCCCTCCTTCACCCCCACCCTCCCGACACCCAACCCATATCTCTTGACCCCCTCCTCCTCCATGCCATTAAATGTGTGCAGGAGAGTGGGGCGAATGCTCCGCATGGAGAACAAAAAGGGGCCTTAGTAAGGTTTTAGTTAATTTATTGTCAAATAATTTTCATTTTAAAATGTTTAATTCAGAAAAATGTAAATATACACAAAAACCTATTTGCTTTTTTACATTTATTAAGAATAAAATGCTTTTTTTATAATAAATGTATTCCACAATAAATGACCCGAAACAGTTTGAGTTTAGATTTTTTTACATTTTCTATTGGTTATTTCCAGTGATGTCACTGCCCCGCCTCTGCCCGCCCCTCCCCCCCGATCTCGCACGCTGGCTCGCCTGCCAGTCCATCGAATCGCTCATGACCGAGCAGGCGAGCCTCAGCGCCAGCGCTGCTCAGCACGGCTCCCCCTCTATGGACGTAGCTTTACATACTCCTCCCTGTGCACACTACACTCCCTCCTCTCCTATTTACCTCAACTTTCTCCTCCTCTCCTTGCTGTCTGTTTCCTTCTCCTACTGACCTGTATCTCCTCCCTTCTTTTAACACTCCCTCCTGCCCCATGTGAACACTGCTCTTCATTCCCTCTTCCTCATCGTCCCGGTCTACTCCGCTCGCTGTCTCTCCTCCCCTCTCTCCTCCATCATGAACTGCTCCTCTTTGCACACTTCTCCCCTCTTTGCACTCCCTACCTTACTGTGTCTGCTCCTCTATGTGCACACAACACTACCTCCTCTCCTACTCATCTACACTGTCTCCTTCTCTCCTTGATGGCTCCACTGCCATTCAAATCCCCACCCCCATTTTTTCTGGGTGAGTGACAGGCCGCTCAGCCGATCACAGAGGGATATACAGACATCCTTAGAGAAAGATATACATAGATATAAATCTATATCTATGTATATACTGTATATATATTAAACGTGAATGCACATGATTAAAATAAATTAGTATTTGCCCCTCTTGACCTTACAATCTAAGTAGTATGTGGAGTCAGCAATAGATGAGAAACTGTCGTGAAAAAGTTACCAAGTGGTTTCATTTTTACCCATTTCAATAAACGGTACAGTTGTCTCACTTCTTGGAGTTGCTGGTCATTACACAGGCAATGATTTATCTCTCTTCTTCCCTTCAGGGATCAAAGAAGCAGCACAGCTTAGCTATATATCAAATAATGTTACCTCTAATGGCTCACAGTAGCTCAAAAACATTTGGGGGCACAAATGACCCCCTTATGAGGGTACCCTGAGCCTTAGTCAAAAGGCAAAAGTCTGTGGCGGCAGGAACAGTATCTGTCGCTATCGAGCTGCAGGGGGTTTATGCTTCCAAATGGGAAACCCTGCAACGTTCATCTCCCAGTGCCATGACCGCAGGTGGCAGTAGCACCAAAGACACTAAGGGCTTGCTCAGACAGGCTGCTACGGCAGCTTGCTAGCGTTCACGCCCCCGCCGCTCGCTCCTGCAGCACAGTGATCTGTGCTTAAATAGCAAGAAGAACCTTCGGAGGAGGAAGGTGGAGCACTGCGATGGGGTATAACACCAAGGAAACCGGCACACCAATTATAAAACTAATTTAATGAGTGACTACATGAGACACCAAAAAAACAGAACAACTACCGCCTCAATCTGTGCTTAAACTGCAGGATCAGTTTGGGGGCGTGTAATGAACGCGTCACGGAGCTGGTTCGCCTTTATTGGCTGAACCAGCTCGCATCACGCGACTGAAGCCCCACATTTCAATTTGGGTTGTGCCGGCAAAATGTCGCAGCGACAACGCTGCACTTTGCCGCCACTGGAGTTTTCAGTTTGAAAACTCCCACCACACAACCCAAATCTGCAACGGACATGCACGCGCACGGCGCACCGCCTTCTGTGTGAGCTAAGCCTTAGTCTTGCTACATTTGTACATATAGGGATGACCCCAGAGTTAACAGGATATTTAATAGTTAATTTTGAAAATCATCGATTTAAAAATAAATAAATAAATAAATCAAAAATCTGCAGTCACAGGGGACATTTCCTGCACAGAACATGTTCTACCACCTACTCAATGCTACATGAAATGACAGCATACATTCTGTCAAATACAGACGCTGCTTCAGGAACTGCCAAACATGCAAGTAGAAGACACTGTTTAACATGAAAAGCACGTAGACATCTTCAGCATGTTAGCAAAAGACTATTAACATAATCTTTACTAATGATTGTTTAATGGGAAATGACAACCCTGATTAAAAACATGGTGCTACCCATGTCCCTCCTGAAAAAGAGAAAACACTGAATTTCAAAGTAGAGCCAAACCAAAGCCTAGTACAACGCCCATCCATATCCACTTGACCTTTAGTCGCAACTGGATCTATATACCAGCTAAAGTGCTTCTTAACAAACACTAAAGGCAGTGAAGAGAGAGGGAGGGAAGGTTCTGTAAATGATAAGATTGCTAGAAAATTAACAATCTAAAAAAAAGTCAGACGGGTTAAACAGACACCAATCAATAATGTGAAATGCATAAAGACTACATATTTTCTTTACTGCGGAAGTGTCTGATCACAAGTTTTTCTATTGCAAATCAAATAAATATGAAATACCTTCTCTACACTTAGGGACATGAAATGAATATATTATTTGTACCCACGAGTACTTGAGATAGTCGGACATTGAACTGCATGGCTCAAGAAGGAGTTCATCACGACAGAAATAATACGACTAGGAACACGAGAGTCATACATAGAAGAAAAGATGAGGCAATTCAGAAAACAATAGCTAAATTAATGCAAGCTGTTCTCAATCTAAACTCACTGAATAATTATACACTGTTGAGAGAGAAAAAAAGGGAACGAACAACATAGACCTTAAAATATCTCATATATAAATAGGTATCTGCACTACTTATAAAAATGAAGATCTACAAAAAAGGAAAATGTGAGTAATTTCTCAAACTCTTCAACACTTAAATGAGGTGCTGACTAAACGATAATTGGGTTATAGTACTGAATACAAAGAGTACATACATCTGAAACACTAAAAGTCATTAAATATTACAGGCCCATCTCATCACAAGAGTTTTTTGGCTAGAAAATGGGTCCCTAAATCACTTCACTGTCATGCTTTAAATACATCTTTTTATAACTCTGTCTGGATTAAAATATTGAGAAGAATGTGTACTACTTTATACATTACCTGTTTTAGAATGAACAACAATACTTCAACAATTAAACTGAAATGGACTACATGCTAGAGTTCCCCCATACAAACAACCAATTAACCTTA
Organism: Ascaphus truei; assembly: GCF_040206685.1. NCBI lineage: Eukaryota > Metazoa > Chordata > Amphibia > Anura > Ascaphidae > Ascaphus > Ascaphus truei. The sequence goes on along the minus strand of NC_134486.1, from coordinate 75,771,776 downwards.
AGTGTAAGTCATTTCTGCAAAAATAATACATTATCACCTGATTTGTTTACATGTAGACAATATCAGATATGGAAAAATACTGTGCTGGCCTGCCAATCACCACTGCAACCGGCAACAACAGTCCCCAGCGACATGAAAGTCTGGTCTGGTGTGCTGGGATTGACAGGTCAAGTCACTGCCAAACCACTCACTGAGGAGAACTGAATGGGGGGGGGGGGGGTGTAGATAGGGGGAATAGAAGAACAGGCGGCAGAAGCCATGCAAGGGCTGGGGGCAGAGCCCTCCTGTACTCTGCCTGCCCCTGCTCTCAATGCACACAGGGGCAGTAAGGAGGAGTCTGTGTGCGTGTGAGAGAGAGTATGTGACAGTCAGTCTGTGTGTTAGTGTGTCACAGACACACCATGACAAAGACCCGACGGAAGGGGACAGGGGTAGCCGGAAATGCTCCACCCTCCCGCTTAACAAAATATTGCCTTCTAAACATTCTGATTGGTTCCTACATTATTTTTTGTTTGTTTATTGCCAATTTATTTGTTAATTTATCTAGTCACTACTAATGTGCTGCCATTTTCTCTGTAAATAATGAAAAAAATTCTCATGAATTGGTCCAATTGAAAGAATCTATAGGGCCTATGTTGCCAATTGTCTCACATTTTAATCTGGTCTGTAACTGTTACATAAGCCTATAATATACATATTCTCTAACTGTGCATGCAATTTATTGTATATAATGTATACCCTGTTCATTTATGTAACTGTATTTGTAACCATGTATTATTTGTCATATTAACTCTGTGCCCAGGACATACTTGAAAACGAGAGGTAACTCTCAATGTATTACTTCCTGGTAAAACATTTTTATAAATAAATAAACTGCTTTTTGGTGCAGGAAATCTCATATTTAAATTGCGCCTGTGTGCACCTATTTACTAAACTTAAATTTCTCCATCTACAGAGTCAAAAATTCTATTAAAGAAAATTTGCAGACAGAAATGTTCTACGTGTCCAGATATTAATACCAAAAAAAGGAGTGCGCAAAAACCGACTGCCAAGATCAAATTGGTATAAACCCTAAAAACACTCATGAGCATTCGCGCAGAATTAAATTGCTAACAGCACCATCATTTGATACAGCACAGATGTTTAATTATATAGGTTTAGCAAGTTTGGCAGTCTTGTGTGAATAAAGAATTAATTTAGTTAAATAGATCAACGTTACGGTCCTGCTGTGGCCCTTTTTCAAGGAAGATATGCACCCATAGCAGGTTTTGGACAATTGAAATTGTGAGTGCTTCTTTCTTCATTATAATCATATAGGTCATGGGTGCGCAAACTGGGGGGCGTGCCCCCCGTAAAGGGCACAAAATTGTTTAAGGGGGGTGCGGCGGTTGTAGAGGCCCTGTGCTCTTCCCCCAAGGCATTTAAATTAATGCCTGGGGGTTGCGTGAGGCCTCTGCAACTTCACTTACCTTGTCTTTAGCGATGCGTCGCCATGGCAACGCCTCCCGCAACCCTCCCAGTAGGCCTAACCCCCCACCCTAGGGAAACTACCTCCTTCACCAACCCCCTCTACCCCCAACAAACCAGGTACTTGGTTTCACCCCTTCATTACTTTAGCAGCTAGCCACTAAGGTAATGAAGCTACTTTTATTACTATTTTAATTACATAGTATTGAAGCAGGGAGTCTCCAGAGCTGAATAACATTAATTTCAGCAGCGGGGAGCCCCTTCTTCCCGAGTTACAGGCCCCAGTATGGGGTGCTGGTATCTGCTGCAATTTAATTCTCACATGACCAGGGCCTTTAAACTGGCAGGATACCGGCACTCCATACTGGGGCCTGTATCTCGAGAAGCAGGGGGTCACCAGGGCTGAACTTAACGCGGTTCAGCTCTGCAGACAGACTGAAAGTGGTGAGTGAGGAAGGGACCGGGGTAGGCTGTTGTCCACCAGTGGTCTAGGTGGAGGTCAGAGATTGTCGTTTTGGTCTCCAATGCAACTATAACACACATCACTGCGAAATGCTCAAAGAACTAGATTGGTCATCACTCAAGTCTAGGCGCAAAGTTCACTTTTCCTGTCTTGCCTTCAAATTCTTTATGGGCAAGCTACCCAGCTACCTGAACAAGCTCCTCACCCCTACCACCTGCAGCACTTATCACCTTAGATCAGACTCCAAAAGACTGTTCATGGTCCCAAGGCTCAACAAAGTATCCGTCCGTTCCTCCTTCTCTTACCGTGCACCCCAAAACTGGAACAACCTACCAGAGACTCTTACATCCACCACCAGTCTAAGTTCTTTCAAATCTGAGGCTGTCACACATTTTAATCTGGTCTGTAACTGTTTCATTCGCCCATAATATAAATTATCTTGAACTGTGCATGCAATGTCTTGTATATAATGTATACCCTGCTCATTATGTAACTGTATTTGTAAACATGCATTATTTGTCTTAACTCTGTGCCCAGGACATACTTGAAAACGAGAGGTAACTCTCAATGTATTACTTCCTGGTAAAATATTTTATAAATAAATAAATAATACAGAGATCAACATTATATAGTTTACTGCATATTATATTAAGACATCTGTTTACTACTTTCATGTTTATTTTATTAGTTTGTAGAAAATGCTCTGGAGGACTAAAATACTATAGAGAACATTCACAAAACCATGTTATGTGTGTTTGGTAATGCAAAATATCTGTATGCTCCAATGGGTAGAGCAGAAAGAAACGAACATCAGATTACATGCTGAATTAACAGAATTAAAAAAAAGTGTAAAAGGTGAAACTTTTAGGAGAGATGTAACAAAGCAAAGAACAGTATGATTTTATGCATGACACCATTTTGGGTTCCCAATTGCACAATGAATAAGAACATTCCCTACATCCACTGCACACTGGTAAGCCATAGAACTCAGACACAATAGTTTTCATTCACATTGAAGATGTGTTCGCATGTAGAATAAACAGGTTTCTCTTTTTAAACTAGGCATGTTTCAATAAAGTTTTTGTTATTTTTTTCTATTGGCCTCCAGTTCCACGCTTTTTGCTGTGCTCTCAGTTTTCCCCTTTTCCTTATCCTGCACTTACCTGTGGGTGCACGCTGCTGCTACCGGATGTCTTCGATTCACCAGCGGTCGATTTTGTGAGTACCCCAATCATTGAACTGTATGCTGCGTAATTGTCCGTCACTAGGAGAATTGGTCTGGCATTGCGGGGGTCTGCTGGTTCCCGTCGGGGGACCTCATGATCGCCGTGGTCAGCTTTTCCCTATACAGTACCTATGTGACTGTTTATGGGCTTCATTCGCTACAGCATTCCGCTTTATACTCAGGACTCCGGTACATCACGGGTTAATGTGGATGCCTCCGCGTGATGCACGCGTGTCTACTGGGCTACTAGCGCCACACACTGAGGTTCATTCCTCTCATTGCTACTGTAGAATAAACAAACAAAAGTAAGGTAGAAGTAATACCTTTAATGGGGCAATCTCACAGTCGGACAGTTTAATTTCTAAAGCCTCTGAATGGGGAAGTGTTTTCTTTACCCTTATGCCACCCGTTGAACCAATAAAGTTAAGGGGAGATGGTTCTCTGGCAGTAAAACCACCTGCTGAACATACAGTGAAATCACACCAAAAGGGAGTAACCAGAGGAAATCCAACTTCTACCATGTCTAACTTTCAAACTTTGTTTACCCACATCTGACACCCATGAGTATTTTATCATCCAAATGAGACCCCTTAAACATGTCATTAGAATTAGTTCACTTTGGTTCTAGAAGGGATTGCCTCTTTAATAGCCAACTTGTGGTTAAATAGAGTGAAATCTTTCATGCCAACAAAAGTCCCTACTTTATTTTAAAATACATGTACTCGGTAACTCATTAAATTGGCACTTTCTAAATCATAAAGTAAATATGAGAGCTATGCATATTGCTAAAGACATTCATGTCACATATCTATGTATCTATTTGCCCCATTTCTTCTCCAATCTTGCCTAGATAAATCTCCCACTGTAAATTTTCATTCTAGAACATTGTTTAAAGCATAATTACAGAAATCATTTTTCAGTTCAATAAAAATAATTATAAAAATGTCTACTTTGAGCATAAAGTAGTAGAAGGTCATGCATCAATGATGATTTGGTGAAGGCATAAGTTGAAGTGATTAGAGGAACAACACTGAACATTTCTACCATTCATACAGATTATAGTGCATGTTTGGTTGGAAACTGCAATCTTTCTTGTCCTTTTAACTTTTTACCAATGAGATTTTGTTATTTCTTATTTTAATTCTCTACAAACAACCAAAGGTTGCCACACAAGAGATTTCAGCTTTTGGCATCGGATGTGTCGAATGGTACAGCTCAACCCCGTTATAACGCTATCCGTTACAGCGCGAATACGCTTATAACGCGATGCAAGCGCGGCTCCCAATTTTCATAGGTAGGAATACTTTACAACACGATTATTGGTATCTTAAATAGTTTATTGTACAGTGCATACAATTGTACATTATTTCTAATGCAATCCGCTTATAATGCGATGTGATTTTTTGGACCCCAAGCACAGCGTTATAAGGAGGTTGAGCTGTACTACTATGGTCAGTAGCATATTTTATTGTAGAACTGTGTTTTCAATTAGTAGTTAAACTACAAATATCCCAGACTTAAATATTATTGTGTACATTTTTTTTTTTAAATAGTTTTTATTCTGGTTTCAATTGTAGGGTTACAGAAAAAAGCAGGGGTACCAAATCAAAACAACAACAAAAAGGGCACACTAACACATAAAAATAAACAACAAAACGGACAATAAAAGAGCACAGAGGGTTACATAATGATTTCATTTCAAGGTTTCCAAATATATCACATTACATAGCTTGTCGGTATTGCAAAGAATCAAACAGAGGACCTAGTTACTAGTTAGGCTTTCTTTGCAAGTGTGTCAATAGGAAGACCAAACCATTTACAATGTCAACAAGCCCCTCTATCTCCTTTTTTCCTTATCCAGGGGTCCCAAATCCTAGTAAACTGGCACCACCAAATCACTTCGGAAACGGGCAAATTCTACTGTATGAAAAAATAACCAAAGTTTTTTTAACCGTTGCAATGGAAGGAGCACGTTGCTTCCAGAAAGCCGCAATGCAGCACCAAGAGGCTGTAAAGATATGCGTGATCAGTGGCGTAGCTAGACATGCGCGGGGGCCCCTGGGCAAAATAATTCAAAATTTTCAGGGCCCCATTAATATTAATACTGACTGCAATTTTTTTCTCCTTCCCCCTATTCTCTCACTGATCCTCTCTCTCATCATCCCTCCTCGTCACCTCTCCCCCTGCCCATCATAATCATCTATCCCTCTCCTCATCATCCTGAACATCTCCCCCATCATCATTACCTCATCTAATCCACCATCATCATCATCATTACCTCATCTGCCCCACCATCATCATTACCTCTTCTCCCCATCATTACCTTATCTCCCCCACTATCATCATCATCATCACCTCTTCTCCCCCACCATCATCATCATCTCCCCCACCACCATCACCTCACCTCCCCACGGGCCCACGATCATCAGCAACTATCTCCCCCACCATCATCATCACCACCTCATCTCCCCACAGGCCCCATTATCATCAGCACCGATCTCCCTTGCCATCCCCTCTCTCCCCACCTCCTGCCCCATGCCTACCTGTGGTTGGAATAGCCTTAAACAGAGGATAAGCCGGCAGAGGAATCAGCAGCATTACACCGGCAGAGCAGGAAAGCAGGGTAGCAGCGCGCTCTAGAGGTCTGACCCGGAAGTATTTCTTACTTCCTGTGTCAGCTCTGTAACAGCTGCTTGATTCTTCTGCAGGCTGCTGTTTAAGCCGACAGGGGGGGGTGAGGGGGAAAGAGTGTGGGCCCCCCTAGAGAGCGGGCCCCGAGCTTTCGCCCAGGCTATAGCTACGCCCGTGTGATCAATTTATGTTCGGCTTTTGTGAGGTTGTTGATGGGCCTGTGTAAGGATTCTGCTTGATCCGTGCCAGGTTTTCCATCTCTCCTGCCCTTTCCGTGGCTCTCTGTGGCCATTTTGGGTACTGGCAGCCTGCTTTATAAGGCTGCAGTTACCATAGTGTGAAAACAGAAAAAAGTGGCAGAGCACTGGTCTTTAGCATTACGCATCTATAGTTACTGGTTGATGATACTGGTCTTTAGCATTACGCACCTATAGTTACTGGTTGATGATACTGGTCTTTAGCATTACGCACCTAGTTACTGGTTGATGAAGCAATATCAAGGGGTCACCTTCAAGTATCCATTCACATACTTATTATTATTTTTCTGTAATTGGTCTTTAGCATTACGCACCTATAGTTACTGGTTGATGATGTTTCCCTATCATGAATCTTGGGACATTTGGTACAATCTAGGGTGAATTATATTGTTATGGTTTCTGGACTAATTGTGTACACATTCTCATCAAGGAGTTGTGATTTTACCATCCAGGACCTTACACCCAGAACCTGTCTTCAATCAAGCAATATCAAGGGGTCACCTTACAAGTATCCATTCACATGCTTATTATTATTTTTCTGTTACTGGTCTTTAGCATTACGCACCTATAGTTAATGCAGTTACCATAGGGAGTCGCTGAGCAAAGTTCTGTGTGTTTGCAGCTATGCCTTATCCTCTTGCTTGTTTTGAATTCCTGTTGCTGACCCACGACTGTGACCCTGACCTTGCTGCCTTCCACCTGCCTCCTCGACTTTGCACCTCTGCCGCCAGCCCTGACCCCTGCTTCCATACCGACTACGGATACTCTTACAGGACTCTGTTCCTGGGTTGTGGTCGGTTTATTTGTATCCCTACCTCAGCCCTGCGGGTCCGCCTCCTGATTTGCGACGAGTACCATCACAGCCTGTTCAGCAGAGCCGACCATGGGTCTGGTCTTAGATTTTTCTTCTATCTATATAAAAGCATGTTACAATGTATAATTCTACATTCTTACCTAAGCTGGCAATTGTCTGGTGCTCCTGTCAAAATCCTGTTTGTGTGCCTAACGATACGGCGTCTCTCAGTTTAAATCAATCTTTCAGTAATTTTCCAGATCTTTGTTCTGTGATCTTTATATTTTAATGTAGTTCTCTTGATAAATAGTATTGGAAGACTTTGTGATATTTCATTTGAGATACGTTAAGAAGTTTGACTGCCATTTGAAATTTAGCGATACAACTAGCTCTTTATGGAGACTTATGTCAAATGCTTCCGATTTGGCGTCATTGACCTTGAAACCGGAGATCCTCCAAAACCTGTTGAGGACATTGTACAGGTTCGGGAGTGATATCAGTGGCTTTGTTATGGTTAAAATATATTCATCAGTAAAGAGACTGGCCTTATATTCACAGTGCCCAGTATTCACGTCCCCAATGTCAAGGTAATTTCTTATCGCTATTGCTAGAGGTACAATACATAGGGCTTTGCTTACCGAGGTTGCTTATCGTGCCAAGTACGCCAAATGTGCTAACAGGGGTTGCTTATCCTGCCGACTACACCATATGTGCTGACAGGAAATACTTATTCAAAATATATTTAAAGAAATGCTTGTTTGGATTGTCGATATCACCCACAACTACACACATGGACACACCCACACTAATTGTTAGTCAAATATTTTTTATTGAAATACTTGGCTTCAAATCACCGCGGTCAGGATACCCCACGCCTCTGCTCAGGTGCCTGGCAGTTAGTGTTGTGTTTTTCTGCGATCGCATATTCCCTGACACAAGCGGCATCATCGTTAGCCTTGAGGTTCTGCCTCCCTGCTCCCAAGACAAAGCTTACCTACCCTTATCTCAGAGAACTGGGGTGAAGGGAGCCTCTCCTAGCAAAACTACTGGAATGTTAACTATTTGAGTGACAGTAACGAAACTAAACTAAGGAAAAGAGGAAGTGTGCTGAAACATGAAAGTGGAAGTTTTAGACTATGTAAGCATTATTCCTGAAACAGTAGACATTTTTTACTAAGAGACCAAAATTAACCCATTACATACCTAGGCCATCAGAAACAAGACAACCTTCATTCTCCCTACAGGGCAAATAAAAGTGAGGATAGTGGGCACCCCCTGCCTTGTGCCATTGAGTATTGGTAATGGGTCTGACATGAACCCTGAGCTTCTTACCCTATTGTGTAGAATGTTAACGCCATGTATTTTGGCTTCCCATGCATGCCTATACATTTGTTATTTTACAAAGCAAATTTTCATTTATTTGACTACTGTTATTTAGAGCTTTGTTGATTTTTGATATTGGTTTAAATATTCAGCCTTTTTGTTGTAGGAACACAACAAATGAGATATGTACAGACAAAACAAATTACCATTGCTCAACCTTAATGTCCATTCAGTAGAAAATAAGATGATCTTAGTGTCCTGTCTTCAGAGGGCTGGGTTCCTCAGTCCCCCAAGGTTCTGCCAGGGAACCTCCAAATATATGTAGAAAAAAAGTCAGACGTGCACGCCGGCTGTGAGTGGGAGTACCAGGAAGAAGAGCAGAGGATCATAACGAAGGGAACTTTGGGATTTCAGGCGATTGCAGTTCCCTATAGACGTGGATCCTATAAGTCACCCCTGACGGGCCAATACCAGGCAGAAGTGATCATAAAGTGTTCCAGAAAAGGACGGTAGCTATATGCCATGTTCTCAAGGGACTTACACTGATGGGACACTGTTTTTTTTGCTATGGTGGAACTTACCCTTGCATTTCCTCTGATGCTGCACTAAAGATTCTTTACTTGTAAGTAAGGATAGGGGCTTGCTTCCCAATATATATATTTTTATTTATCTAAGAGATCTGTGTTTGTCTTCTTTGTTTTTTCTACAAATGAGATATGTACTTACTATGCAATATGTTACACGTCAATTCCCATTTAAAGACATTAGGAGCTAACACAAGGAAATATAACAAGAGGTGGGCTGAATCACCATTTTCTGCTATTTGATTTTTTATTGAAAATGCATATTAAACCAGCAATGGTCTGTAAAATGTACAAAGTAATAAGGTTAATAGCTTTTTTGAAATAATTATGTTTAAGAGAAAAAGTTAATGAAAAAGATTCACATTCCTCAAATTCACAAAGTGCATTTGCCCACAGCAAGGACACATTCAAATTAAAGAAGCAATCCATATATTTTTTTTTAATTCAATTCTTAATGACATTTTTAATGAGTTTTAATATAAAGAGCATCCTTTGATTTCTATACCAGGTTTTTAATACACTTCCCCAGCAGTGCAAGATATTTGTTGCACTTTCTTGTTTATGATCATGTGTTGCCAAATACCAAGCAGTTTGAGCTGCAAACTGTAACAATAGATAATGTTACCTTAATAATATAAGAATACATTGTGGCTGCTGAGTTACACTGACTAAAGGATTGATAGAAACTAAAATGTAGTCATTTAGTGCAGGGGTGCGCAAACTGGGAGGCGCAAGATTTTCTGGGAGGCGCGGCAGTTATAGAGGTCCTGCGCTCTCCTCCCAGGCATTTAAATTAAATACCGTGGGACCACGCGAGGCCTCTATAACACACTTAGGCCACGCTTATAGTCCTTGCTACAGCGACGCAACAGCGTGCCGTTGTAGCAGCGATTTTTGTTTATAATGTTAGAGACAAGAGACGGCGACCGGGGGCCGTGGCATGGCCACAGCTCACGTGGCCGCTGACGTCACGCTGTGTTCTCTGAAAAATCAATTTTCATTGACTTCCAGCGATCGCGACCAAGCCGTCGCGTCGCTCCTACTATAGGCGCACACGTCGGATTCAATACATCTGTTTTGACGCGACGTTGCGTCACCATCGTCGTTACTATAAGCGCACCTTATCTTTCCGTGATGCGTCGTAATGGTAACCCGGCGCCAAATGAAGCAGTGGGGTCACGTGACATCACGTTACCATGGCAACGTGACATCATTTGCGCACCCCTAATTTAGTGAACCCTGGGAAGCGGGATCTTTGCGGATTGATCACTAATCGATCGGCAGCTTAGGTAATTAGTTTTTAATAAAGGTAATCAAAAGATGCATATATTAAAAGGAAAACCATAAATATATATATAAATATTTTTTTTTTAAGTGCCGCTTTTGGTGCCTTTTAAAAATCTGCATTTAAAACGAATTTGCTTGCAGCTATTACACAAAGGTTTTTTTGTATTAAACTTTACAGTACCAAAAGGTCTAGTGGCAAAGTTCCTCAATAATCTAGCAACGTGGTCATACAATTAACTGCAGGGATCACATGAACATGATTCTTCGTGATGCTATTCAAACAGAACAGGGAATTTGATTCCCCTCTGTTCCGATCAGCAAGGGCAGAAGATGCAGTGCCCTTCTGAAAACAGAACACGGGTCCTATCCCTGCAGGCTCTTGTGATATTCTCAGAATGAGGCACACACAAGGTCCTAACCTGGCTTTTAACCCAGAGCTGAAGGATGTTTTGGTGCCCTCACCATGATAGGCACACACGTTTATAATCTATAGCAGGGGTGCGCAAACTTTTCAGTTCGACCTCCCCCCCCATCTGCGCTCCCCCTTGCCTGCGCCCCCCCTCCTTACCTGCTATCGGTCTCCACACGTCATATGACACGTTGCCATTTGTCCCCGCGGAGTCATTTGAGAAGAGCCGGCTGAGTACAAGTAAGGGAAGTTGCAGAGGCCTCACGCCTCCCCTGGCATTTAATTGACATGCCTGGGGGAAGAGCGCGGGACCTCTGCAACCGCTGAGCCTCCCCTCCCCTCGAAAATCCCGCGCCCCCCAGTTTGCGCGCCCCTGATCTATGGAAAAGTTTCCTGTGTAGAGCAGCATTACTACTGTAGCATTATAACTCCACATAAGAACTACTTCTACTCGATGCCAACAGCAGAATCTCATGTCACATGCAATTTATGAAACATAACAAAAATGTAAAGATTTTTTCCCCTTCAGAATGCTAGACGAATTTCAGAGATAAATGTAAAAACTGGGAGTTGGCATTTAATTTCTATTTTTATCATTTTGTGATCTACTCGAGATTAAAAACATGAAAGATGTAAATTAAATTGGTCTAGCACAAATAAATTTTATGTTGACTCAAAACCACCTACAAACAGTATAGTTTTATGTTCCATCCTTTTTTCCAATATCTTTCCCAATATATTTTTTGTGATAATGACAAAGTGCAAATTGCTTAACTGTATGAGAAAAGATAAATTAAAACTGCAGTAACAGAACTAGAAGAAGCAATCTTTATCTGGAGGAGTCTGATGAATAAATAAACAGAAACGGTCTTTGTAGGGGATGCAGACTGTAGAGTAGTGGTTCCTAACCTTTTGTGGCCCTCGCACCCCCTAAGGAAGCTGTCCAAAACCTTGCACCCTTCTCCTAAAAAGTGTACATTTTTGAACACACACGCAAATAAAGCAAATACATTTCTTTCTTCCCTAATCATTAAATATCAAAATCAAAGACCGTTTTCATTTTCATGTTAATGGCATGAAATGCCTAAACCCAACCACCTGAAATACAATACTTTGCTTTTTAAAATTAATTAAATTCCCCTTGGCAACATTTGGGGGGGAACCGACCTTGTATAAGCCTCTTCCGAGCACCACCAGGATCCTCATTTCGCACCCCCGGGGGGTTTACAGATTATAAACTCTGCAGGGACTGTGTCTGTAAAAGTGCTATTTACTGTGCTGCGTATTGTGCACTACACCAGCGGTGCGCAAACTGGGGGGCACGCCCCCCAGGGGACGCGGGCGGTTGCCGAGGTCCCGCGCTCTTCCCCATGGCAATTAAATGCTGGGGGATCGTGTGAGGCCTCTGGAACTAACTTACCGGGATTCTGAAGAGCTGCAGGGACATGTTGCTATGGCAATGCGGCGTCAAATGACGCTAGGGTGCCATGCGGAGTGACATCATATGGCCATCTTCATGGTAACGGGGTCATTTCACGCCGCCGAGCAAGGTGAGGGGGGCACGAGTCAAGGGGGAGCAGGCAGGGGGGCGCAGCTGAAAAAGTTTGCGCTCCCCTGCACTATACTTTCATTGTGAAGCGCTTTGAGTCCCATTGGGATAAAATTATTATTATTATTATTATTATTATAAGAAGGTAGGTGAAGGGGAAATATGAGAACAAAATGAAATAATGAAGCTGAACAAAACAGTAGAATAATAATAATAGCATGTTCTTGTATAGCGCTGCTAGATTTACGCCGCGCTTTACAGAGACATTTTGCAGACACAAGTCCCTGCCCTGTAGAGCTTCCAATTTATGTTTTTGGTGCCTGAGGCACAGGGAGATAAAGTAACTTGCCCAAGTTCACAAGGAGCCAACACCGGGAATTGAACCAGGTTCCCCTGATTCAAACTCTCAGTCTTTACTCACTAAGCCACTCCCTCTCCCTCAGTTAAAGAATCACTTTTTTCTGTTAATAACTAATTGCTATATAACTTGTTATACACCAGCACTATATAATCAGAGAGGGAAAAAGTGACCAATGTATTAAGGCAGCGGTGCGCAAAGTGGGAGGGCGCGGGGTTTACAGAGGGCCCCGCACGCTTCCCGAATACATTTAAATTAATTAATTTATTTATTTATAAAATATTTTACCAGGAAGTAATACATTGAGAGTTACCTCTCGTTTTCAAGTATGTCCTGGGCACAGAGAAAAACAAATAATACATGGTTACAAGTACAGTTACATAAATGAACAAGGTATACATTATATACAAGACATTGCATGCACAGTTAAAGAAAAATATATATTATGAGCGTATGAAACAGTTACAGACCAGGTTAAAATGTGAGACAGCCTTAGAGTTGAAAGAACTTAAACTGGTGGTGGATGTGAGGGTCTCAGGGGAGCTGCAGGGAAAAAAGATTCAGCTCCCCTGTGTTAAGGTGCTGCTTTCCCAAGTGGAAGTTCAGTACAATGTGGCAGCTCGATGCGTCTTTCCCCAAGTCATCTTTTCTCACTTATCTGTGATACGATTCACCAGGTAATATGCTCCTTGGATCTGGGATTATTTGCATTGTCATATTCTACTATGAACATGTAGTGTTCAGTAGTTTGGCTAATATGTAAAGTAGTTTTATTATTCAAAATGTGACCTTCCAATGGACATCTAAAAAGGACACTTGAATGAAATGGGGGCTCCTATTTTATGGGCCACAATTGTAAATACATGGTGGGGGATTCCTCTGAAGAAATTGATATTTGGATCAGACGTCTATTGCAGGAGAAGACAGAGTAAATGAACTCGCTGTACAGAGGCAGAACAAAGGATAAAAAAAGTATATTGAATACAAAAGAGAATAAGTTATTTTGTCTCTACAGAAGAAGGGTTACTTCTTTACTTACAAATGAACGTGACTTGAAGGGGATTGTATGCCGTTGTTTCTTCCATGTTATGCAAGTTTATATGATAATAAACCAGTTAGTATTAGTACTAGTGCTGAGCATATAAAACATTATTTCATAGAGTGAGCCAAATAAAAAATAAAGTTAACGAGCAAAATGTAGGTAAATACATTAGAACTAGACAGAGAAATGTTTTGACTCATTTGCTCTTCATAAGACGGTTAACAGACACATTGGTGTTTTCTCGATTTATTAAAAACATGCAAGTACATTTCTCCTTTTCATGAAGTATATCTCTGGCATCTCAAACTCTGCTGTAAATCATTTTTCATTTATGACAATAGTCATGTTTCTCTTCTACTACATTTGAAATCACAGCAAATTACATTTTAAATTTCACCCCCAGAATTTACTTCCTATTAGTTGCTGAACATAATTTGAAGTATATTAGTACATTCTGAACTTCAATTTTTACTTGTCAGAGATACAACACATTATATAAATTCATCAGGCGAAGCTCAAATGTCTATTTCTAAACAGCATTGGTGCCACAAAATAGTGTTTACCAAGTCATCAATGATGTGTGAAGAGATTAATACCTAAAAAACGCATTACATTGTTTCAGTTTACCAAATGTATTCATAAGAATCAATGTGGGAAAATGAAGACATCAACATAGCATAACAATTTGAGTAGCAACATGGGGAGCTGGCGTTAAGATGAATGCATTCACAAAATTACTTACCAAAACAAGCTCTGGATGTAACAGAGCACGTACTGAAAAAGATGGATATGTAGATTCAAAATAACACACAATTCATTAAATTAAATGGAAGTAAAAGGTAAACATTTTTCAATAAGGTAAAGATAAGATTATAAAATACACGCCACAAGAAAAGATTGTTTTAATAGAGTTTTTCCCCAACTAAATACTTATTTTTATTCAACAAAACATAAACATTTTGACTGGTCTGTTTTGCTGCTTGTTAGAACCTTATTATTACCTCCATTTATATGCTACGTGTGCACTTAAAGCTTTTATTTGTACAGTTAGCATCATTCAAATACTGGTATACCTGAAGTTATATTTCAGCAAAATATTAACTGTATGTATTTTGCATAGATACGTAGGCACAATCTAACTATAATTCTAATACAAATCTGTTTGGAATAATGAAGCTGTAACATAAAAAGCAAACGTTCATTGGAAATACATTAAAGCTTAAACTGGGGCAGTATTATACATTTGTAGAAGTCAAGGGGAAAATGGTCATCACGTTTAATCAATAAAATAAATGCAATAGAAGATGCAAAGTCATCCGTCTCTCCTCAGAGTCTCCCCTATTCTTGCAGATAACTCTACCAACAGGTTAATCCAAATAGTTGAGTTTTTCTCAAGTGTTTGTACTGTCCCCCGTTTCTTCTGGATTTCCATTCATCATTTCCAAGGTACACCTTTTAAAGATCCAGCTTCATCCTTCAATAGATACATGGCTCTAATAGGCAACAACTCACCCCAAATATACTGACCCTTCTATCTGTGAAGAACTAAGAAGGGAGAGATGTTCAAAGTTAGAGGGATTCAACCAGTATTGTGTCATGAAACAGAATTATTAAGAGAAAAGAACAGAGGAAACCTTACCCCTTATATTATTTGGCCCAGTATTCAATATGTAATAAACTGCAAAGTTATTAACAAATCATTAGGCTCTGAACACTTGAATGAAAGTTAAAACTCCACAAACAATGCACTAGTAACTACAGCATAATACAAAGAGGCCCGAGTTCATCGCAGTCCAACAACTTTTTAATGGCTAGTGGGGCTTTCCATTAATTCTCAAACTATTTGTGTCAGCATACCCAATTCTCTACTCCTGGGAAGAAGCCACCACAAACCAACTCAACACAACTCAACTCAACACAAACCAACACCACAAAAATTCACGTCTGGGCCACTTAAGATGTACTAAGGTTTAAGTAACAAGCCAGAGAGGAAGAACCTTTTTATATACTGCCACTAGAGATGTGCCAATGTGCCCAAATGCATTTCGCTTGAACTTTTGTAAAAATGTAACCTTTTAAAAAGTTTACTAGAATACAAGGATCAAGTGAAATTGACAAATTTGACGTAAAATTAAACATTGTCAATCAAACTTTATCAGTTTCAAACTAACTTTGTGATTTCAAATTTTAACAGATAAGACTCTACCCTGAAATAACAGCGTTATAAGGGGGTTGAACTGTACATCTATACACAGTTAGATGTAAAACCTCTTGGGGGAAAAAAAAAAATACACTTGTAATCGGTATATAACAAATAATGGTAATAAACTTGTGATCCCCACACCGAATCAAAATACTGTGACAAGATAATAAACAGTGATCATATATTTATAATACAAAAAATGGTTTCAATACTGTATTTATCCACCAGTGTAGTGACAAAAGAGAGAATGGAAAGATGTAAATACTGTGAAATCATCAAATATAATGAAAGTGTTTCTATATAATATTATCCACCAATCTTGTGCTAGAATGAAAAAGTGAGCATTTTAAATAATGAGAAGAGTTGTCAAAATCACTACCGTTGCACACAGATTTTGCAGCTCAGGCCCTAAGAGGAACCATTTCCAAAGTTCTTCCCAATGTAGAATCTCTTAGAAATAAGGGGAGTGCAATGTCGCTCCAGAAAGAAAATAAGGGGAAGGCACAATCCAGCGTAATACGTTTTAAATGGAGTCGATTTAACACAATGGCAGTGAGATCGTAGTGTACCCCATCTACACCTCGAGAGATCCCTGTTTTTACCGATTTTTCCGTTATACGTGTGAAAGAATATCCACAATGGGAGTGCATATTGTATGGATTTTAAATATTATACAAAGAAAGATTTTTATACCATCTGCACTATTCTACATACAAAACAGGCCATTTGAATTGCTATCGCCACAGATTGGGATATGCTGTCTTTGCTTCGGGGGAAATGGGAGTTGATAGGACATGACTTGTTTCCTGAATCTACTACCCCATTTAAAACATATTACGCTATATCGTGTCCTTCCCCTTCTTTCTGGTGTGACATTGCACTCCTCTTATTTAGAAGTAATCCCTAATGTGTTAGGTTATACATTTGATACTTTCATGTACATTTACCCAACTATAAAGTCGCCCTCAGTTGTCGATCTGGAATGTCCCAGAAAAGTCAGTAACTCACTGCTTCAATAGTCAGGCAACATAGATATGAAGGGGTTAATACAGAATTCTATTGAGCTTTTAAAACTGCATGGCACAGTAGGTAGTTTTAATTGGAGATTGGCTTAGTCTGGGCTTCTAGTGGAAAGTAAAGTGGAATACTCTTCAAGTAAAAGCCATGAAATTCCTTCGTTCCCTTCAAATTCCCTTTGCTGAGGGGTCCTCTTGTTTAATACTTCAGTGACAGTGGGCTCGGAATACATTTCAACAGCATTGAAGGGATATCATAGGCTTCTATAGACGTTGTTGAAGTGTTTGAGACAATAGCTACGTTTACTGGGAAAAGGGCCAGGCTCCAAGTGGTTAAGTATATCCTTCATTACAAATGAAAGCTATGGACTTCCAACATTTCCAAACCATACAATAAGCAAAGAATTGACTTACCACTGTAATGCATCTAACCTCATTAAAAATGCATTTAAATCGATTCAAATGAAGCACAATTTTTCATGTGCACTGTAATTCCCAAGTTCACGTCTATTACACCTTAATGACAGAGACATTGCTGGTCAAGGAAGAATGCCTAAGGCATTGTATGTTCTCATATTGCAAATCTACATATATTAAAATTGGAAAGATTCTCAAATTTCACTACTTATGGCTGCAAAGTGAATGCTAATGGTCATGCGTCATTACATTTTTTTCTCAGGGCCTGAGGACCCAAGGCCATGCATTCTTATTCTGAATCATTACTACAAGGTCAGTAGTAATTCATATAAATACATCTGTATTTTGAACACATGTTCTAGAAAGGACATCTCAATCACGCATTACAAAATACAATCTTTGTTACAAGCCATAAATAATTAGGTGTCAAATATTGTACATACAGTACTACCAATGCAATGTGGATTTACAAATATCTTCCCCCTAAGCAATCTGTGCCACTCTTTTATTTTTTTTCTGGGAGGGGGGTGGAGGGTGTTCATCTATCGGATACTTCACTGAGTTCAATTGGGCTGCTCCGGTTTCCAAGTGGATGCTACATTAAAGCTGCAATTCAAGCAATATCCTACATGTTTTTTTTTTTTTAATAAGTTCTGTATTATGAGAAAATACTTGTAGCATTTTAAAAAAAATGTAAAAACATTTTTAATGTAGTCTATTATAGCAAGCATTTTTGTTTCTAGAGAAACCATTTACAAAGTCACACCCACTTCCTCTTTTGAGACAGGCTCTGGCTCTTGAGCCCTGCCCTCTCTCTAGCAGTGCACCAATTGTATCTAGTGCCTGCCTGGTCAACATAATCTTCCACACAACTTTGTATCCTGGGTACTCTTGTGCAGCCCTCACAGTGAATTAAATAACCTCCGATTCGGCAATTGATTACAGGAGAACGGATTGGTCGGCAACTTAGCTAATTACTTGTCAGTGTGCTGATTGTATTGATGCACATATTGAATGGGGAAAATTAAAAACAGCAGCTTGAACTGCAGCTTTAAGCCCCAAAAATAGTGGACGATTACAGTATGGCTGCCAGGTGGGTCTATAATTGCAAAAAACTACAGACATGGTGTGGCAGGATGGCCTGTAGCCGAGGTCAGGGAACAGTCCACACGTGTAGTTTCAGGATAATGAAAACGTTCAGTGGCTTTATTTCTCCACAACATAACATAACATGTGGGAACACTGTCCCTTCAAACCAAAACAAAACCTGCTCCACATTGGGAGATCTGACTAACACACCAGGCCTATCTAGCAGGCTGGCTGGCTAGACCATAACCAAACCATAAGTGTACTTTTAGCAGTCAGGAAAACAAATGAACAATCCTTACTTTGGTTGAAGTAGTGACTTTGGTGAATCCCTCTGGCTAACAGCTCACATCTCAGTGTGCTCTGGTCTAAGGCAGGCAGCTACTGCCAGTAACAAGATCCTTTTCTACCTTGCTGGCTATCAGGTGTCAGCTTACCTCCTGATTACCTAGCTTCCCCCTGAGTTAACCTTCTGAGTGCTGGATGAAGCACTCAGACATGTTTCCCAGGCATAACTGATAGGGGTTGACTTCACCCTGTCACACATGGCCACCAATTTAAAGTGACAACATGAGGTTCTATTGGTGACCATGGCTTCCATATTAGTAGGGGTTTTTTTGTAGCAAGAAACCACAAATATTAAAAGTGGATTTTACTGGCAACCTTAAGGTAAAAAAACAAACAAACAAAAAAAATGGAGTGATTGCTGCTTGAAATACTTACATTTTAGTTTTCTAAAACTGGATAGATTTTTTTCCCCCCAGAGCCTTGTCTGCTTGGGTAGAATTATCCATCTTATACCTTCATCTACCTAATAGGTCTTCTGCTTGCTTCAAAAATGTTACTACACGTCTCCAATATGTTCAAGGGGGAAAGGATTACTGGACTTACTTTGAAAGCTCGGTCTGTTCCCCTAAATTTGTAATGTATAGATGATAATAATACTAATAATAGACTAAAACAGATGGATTCCAGGAAAGTAATCCTGAAGGAATGGAATGAAGGTGGAACCCCTGGGCAGACTTACAACTGTCCTAAGCACTGTCCAGTGTTCCATAATGTGCTTATTATATTTAAACATATTTTGTCACTTTTCTGCATGAAATCAAAGTTTTTTTGGAGAGTTGTCGAGGGAAATGTAGGGCTGACAAAGAATTGCAACTACAAAACATAGCTTAAAACTTTGAAAGTGTTAAAAGTCTTCAGGAAGATACTAAGAGCATGAATGAGTACCAGCAAATACCTAAAAACAAGAACATATCCCTCAAAGGAAAAAGATATAACGAAAGTAAAAAGAAGACCTTTCACAAATAGCAACAATTCACAGTTCAGAAGTAGAAAAGGTTTTCTCTTTGTGCCCATATGGTTGTCTCTGTAACAGCAGGCTATGTGGTGTATTCCTTTTTGCCAAGTCAACATGAGAAATATGTAAAGGCAAATTCAAGTTTTCAGGCCATATATATGATACATAACCGTTGTTCAGCCGTCTCTAGCAGAATATGTAAAATACAGGTAAAATAAAAAGATATTTACTATCAAAATGTAAAAGGTACTATATGAGAGTCTTAGATTGGAACAATATTATGCTATGCATGCTAAAAAGAGTGTTTCCAGGAACAAATCGATCACAAAAATATTTCACAGCCTGTGAAAATGTGAAGGGGCCGCCTCGCTTATGAACAAAAAAAAATGAGTCTAGAATTCGGTCTCTGCCTTATCTATGTTTATTTTCCTAATTTAAGATATAAAGATTTGTACATTTAAACCAGCAAACTGGCCAATTTCAATAGGTTTTTTTATTATTTAAACAGCATACTCCTCCAACTCAGTGTCGTCTTAATGCATGGGCACGCTGGGCAGTTGCCTGGGGTCCCCACGAGCATAGGGGCCCCATGCTAATCTATGCACAGACCAGAATTTAACACTAATTTTCCGATCACCCGCCGCAACATTCAAATCTCCCGCTAACTCGGTAGAAGGAGAAAAATGACGATTTGTAGCGGAGAGTTGGCATGTCTGCATTTGCGAGAGAAATTTTGCAGGGCCCAGTGCACTGCTTTGCCCGGGGGCCTATAATGCTGTTAAGACGGCCCTGCTCCAACTGCACCATTTTCTGCTCCGGGGACCACCCTAGTTCCGGAGATACTAACTTTTCCAGTTTCTGCTATTCCTCCTGTAAATTCATAGATGGTCGCCAGGACCATCCAATAGGAAGCTGCGACATCATCCCCCAATACACGCGTAAAAAACGTCTTCAAAACCTGTGGTCCCAAGAGCTGAAACCAGCGTTTAGCTTTGGCGAACCCTCCAGGTCAAATTGTCTAAAAACTTTAAACTGAAAAATAAAAAACAAGTAAGGGGTGGCGGCTTCAGCTTAAAGGTTAACTTTAACAAGTTCACTAACAAAATATTGGAAAGTATAAATTTCTACTGCAGAGATTTGTGATACATTCTAAACAGGTTTTCAGTCATTTCCACCAGCTGCCATTATAAAGAATCCAGCCAGAGAAAAAAGGTTAACACTACAGGGATCCCTTAACATTAAAGTACAGGATAATTTTACAATTAAGTATGTGATAAAGGTGCAAAATGAATGTATGGACAATTTAAACATTTAAAGAAAAAGGCCAATTTGAACAAATACAGCATATTGAAATGTATTGGTCACAGCGACTGGAACTGTCACTCTCACAGTCCTCGGAGCACTTCTCTGGAAACAGACCGCAGAGGTACATGGGAAGACCGTGCAGCATATAGAGCCAAATAAGCAAGGCAAATGATACACCGTCAAATATTAACTTGAAAAAGAGAGAACCATCGTTATTGTCTTGTCATTTTAAAATAAGAATTGATTTTTTTGTTGCAGTTATATGTATACCAATCTTGTGAATTGCATAATGATTTTACCATCCTAAATATAATGCACTTAGTCTTCACTATCCCCCCCCCTCCTATTCATTAGACCGTCTTGTTTCATTTAGTTCAAATGAATGTGTAAGGTTCATTGGCCTGGCATTATTTTATTTACATGCAACAAACAAATGTGATTTATTTTCTTGTTGATGTTGCTAAAAGCCTGATAACAAAATGCAGAAAAAGCTGAATGGGGCAGATAGCCAGGTCTAAGTACTGCCAGCAACTCACTCTATGGTCTAAATGCTGCCAAAAAGGTTTTGCCTTCATGACAAACATGCAGAATGCCAGTCACAATATCCATAAAGAATTAACTTACTGTACATAATATACTTACATTGAGCACGTTCCTAAGAATCTAACAAAATTCTAAATACCTGCATTTTGGGAAGGGACAGCAATGCACTGCATGCTCATGTATGCTACAGAACTGGTAGTAGACCACTTCATTGCATGAAATTGGAAGCTTTGCTACTGCTGTTCTTAAATTAAAGTACAGACACCGACTAGAACAGAACGTGACCAATTCAAATATCCAGCCTCTCATAAAGAGACTGCCAGTGGGCAACTTTATCAGCAGGTCCGTATAGCTCGAGAAGAAATAGGACATTGCCATCATGCCAGCTCCAATACTTTCACTAAATAAAGGGCTGTGGACAGTAATGTATCAACCATCTGGAGCCAGGATCAATACTTAGAAACTACACTACAAAATGCTAAGCCAATGTCACTGTGTCTTTAATTGATTAATGTTGAAAGCAATGGTATTTATGTATAAGTTTGGGGCCGTTTTCTAGCAGAAATATTGCCCTAATTTTGCAAGCTGGGAAAATCTAATAATCAAACCCCCATGATTATTGTTTGACTTTATAAATGGCATTGTACAAATCTAGATAAAAACCTACAACATAAAAAAATCACCATGTGCACATTACCTTAACAAACAATTGGCAGAAGAAATATTAGCAAGCTTGTTTAAGCTAAGAGCTGTTCTCATTATGCTGCAATTGCTTAATGGTCTTGAGAATATACTAAATGTCTGGTTAAAAAACACTCCTTCTGAATTTGTAACAAGCGCGTTCATTTTCACTTGGATTCCCACCACAAAAATCCTTCTGTATCCATTCCAGGAATATTAAAACCTATAACATGATCCCTCTAGAACATTTTCATTAGATTGAGAAATCATTCTCTATCGGAGTGCAATTTGCTCATAACAGTGAGGGTTCTTGCATATTGGAAAATTGTAGCTACATGAATTTAGAGCAATGAACATTCACTATACAGCTAGAAGAAAATGATACAGCTGAAAGGACTGGAAATATCATAAACTATAAGTCAGACTTTAGTGATTTTAGGAGATAGTATGCTCCTGTACCGAACAGTTGCTGAGGGTATTCATAAACAGATTAGCTACAGTTTTACAACAAAACCATTCTGTTGATGTCACTGATCAACATGTCACCACCGCCTCTGCCCTACACAGCTGATTAATGTATATATGAAGCAGTAGTTCTTTCCAATCTATAGTAAAGTTCATCCACAAAACAAAATGTAGTTATAAAAACGGCCCTTTTAAGTGGTGCTTAAAGTGAAAGGTTGTGGGTCCCACTTAGGCCTAATTGTGAAATCAATCTATTTTAACAGCAGTTAATATTTTTTTGTAATCCTAATAATTTATTCAACAAACAGAAGCAAATTACTTTTTTGGATAATTATTTCTGTTGCAACTTGTTGATTATTTTTCCCCCTAGAAAAAATACATAAGTCCAACACATTTTTCTTTAAAGGAGTATTTCACGAAAATAAAAACTGTGTTTTGGGTTTGCTATATAAGACGGAGTTAAAAGGGGCAAGATGTAGACAATTATCATTTGTTTTGAAAAGAAAATGGCATGTATGCCTACTCCTGCCCACCAAAATGGTAGCTATTAAGAATGTGAACCAGTTATTTTATCAGCTGATGGTAATCTCACTATGGGACAGCCAACATTTTCATACGCTCATAATATATATTTTCTTTAACTGTGCATGCAATGTCTTGTATATAATGTATACTGCACCGACACACTTTATTCGAGCAAATACCCAGTATGTACCTGGCAGATACCTGGAATGCGCCGCTCCTCACCTCTGACAAGCCCCGTTGCGTTTGCCTTCCCAGCCTGGGTTCATGCCTGGCTGACGGGCGGCTGATCTGTTAAATGATAATGATTAGGATTTAATAGGCTGCAATGCTTCGTGTGTCTACCAGATGGCATAAATTCATGAATTGTAATGCAGTATATATATACTGTGCAGTATTGCAGCCAGCGGGAATAAAATGCTTCAATCCCTGCCTGGAAAATACCTCAATGCACTCGGGCAGAAAACAGTCACAAACCTCAATACACCCGGGTATACCCGAATTCGTGGGACTAGCCGAGCTCGAATAAAGTGTGTCGCCAGTGTACCTTGTTCAATTATGTAACGGTATTTGTAACCATGTATTATTTTGTTTTACTCTGTGCCCAGGACATACTTGAAAACGAGAGGTAACTCTCAATGTATTACTTCCTGGTAAAATATTTTATAAATAAATAAAAATAAATAAAAACATTTAGCCTCTACTAAAACATAAGGACTGTCACCCACACAAAGGTTTCCAGGTGGTGGGGTGGGGATTGCTGCCTTAAACATCTGCATATATTTTATTTAATTTTTATCATTTCAATATTATTTTTTATTACTCTTACACATTCTTGTGGCTTTTTTTTGAATGTTTTGAATATTTACAGGAGTTAATGTATTTACTTATATTGTTTTACTCTCTTTCAATGCCAAGCTTTTTTTAAATGATCTTTTTAAAAAAGATGACTTTTTTTTTGAGACCGCACGAAAATGGTTGTCGTTGAAGACGCAAGGTATATAAAGGAGCATGGGGACCTAGGCACACTCACTCCTGATTCAGCTGGAGGCCGAATCCACGAAACGTGTAGAGGAAAAAGAGCAGCTGCCGGTCACTTCTCTGGAGGTCTCCAAGTTGACTTCATCCAAACGGTGTCGAGGTTTGCCGGAGTCGCAATGCAAGCAGAGGCCGCACGGATAACTTACCAATGCTAGATGCAAATGGATAACATTGGAATCACTGGAGAAAACCTAGCTATTTTAAGATAAGCCCAGTAACAGAGTTGGAGTGTTTCTCTATGTATTAAAGCTTTTGCATGTAATAAAAAGTAGCTTTTATATGCACGTCATATTTTGGGGGGCAAGTGCAGTTCCCTGTGTTTTCTGTGATAAAACTTATAATGACATAATCTGTTCCAGTTTCTGCGCTTTTCTTAGGAGAAATAGGACAGGAAAGGCCACAGTAACCATAATTACAAAATCCTTACATCAAAGTAACCAGTGTGCTATTTGTACATGATGTTTGTTTAAAAAAATTCAGGAATGCACAAGTTTATGAGGTTTAAAAATTACACATTAATAGTATTAAATGTGTCCTATAGGACAGGATATGTATTCATGTGAATTTGCAACACTATATTTGGAATACAGGCCAGCATGTAATTACAAATATCCAATTTGTCGTATACTGCTGTCCTGCTGGAGACACCAGACTGAAAAAAATCAGGCATTATAGTATTACTTTTATAAACCTATATGTGTGATCGACTATTGCCTTAGAAGAAAACTCACTTCTTAAGACTGGGTCTGAAGTAAAACATTGTTTTATTCTTTGGAGCAGATTGAAAAAGTATATAAACAAAGTTTTGGGAAATTAAGTACATTGCTTTAAAGTCCTTCCAAGTAATGCATGTGCAGCTAACCACAGCACACAATAGTAAATTACTCCAATATTGATTTCTCTCAAGATATCTCAAGGAGAAAATTGGATAGAATTGCAAATCAAAGTTAATTAATTAACCAATCACTTTGCACTGTTTTGCCTTGCGCAGAAGAATAATGTAGAAATGTTACATAGTTACATAGTAGATGAGGTTGAAAAAAAGACATACGTCCATCAAGTTCAACCTATGCTAAATTTAGACAACATATACTTTAACCTATATCTATACTTCCTTATTGATCCAGAGGAAGGCGGAAAAAAAACCCTCAGTGTCATATCATCCAATGATATCTCAAAGGGAAAAATAAATTCCTTCCTGACTCCAAGAATTGGCAATCGGATTATTCCCTGGATCAACATTCTTACCATGTTTACTTATTTGGTATATCCCTGTATACCTTTCCTATCTAAAAAAAATGTCCAACCTTTTTTGAACAAATCAATTGTATCTGCCATCACAGTCTCCATGGGTAATGAATTCCACATTTTAACTGCCCTTACTGTAAAGATCCCTTTCCTTTGTACTGCCCATGGGATGAATAGTTCTTTTGAAAGCTCCCTGTACTGTCCCCGAATATATTTGTATATAGTTATCATATCCCCTCTAATACGCCTCTTTTCTAATGTTAATAAATCTAATTTAGCTAGCCTCTCCTCATAAGTTAGATTGTCCATTTCCTTTATTAATTTGGTGGCTCTTCTCTGCACTCTCTCTAGTTCCATAATGTCTTTTCTAAGGAGTAGTGCCCAAAATTGTACTCCATATTCAAGCTGTGGTCTTACTAATGCCTTGTAAAGGGGCATAATTATGTTTACTTCATTTCAATCCATTGACAGTTTAATGCAAGTTAAGATCTTGTTTGCCTTTGCAGCTACTGCATGACTATGGGCACTATTGCTAAGCCTGCTGTCTGCAAGCACTCCTAAATTCTTCTCCATCAAGGATTCCCCCAATTTATCCCCATTTAATTTGTAAGTCGCCTGTAAATTCTATTTATGACAACCCTCTGTTGTCTATCCTTCAGCCAGTTTTCAATCTAGGTACATATATTTTTACTGAGTCCAATTTGCTTTATTTTGTACACCAACCTTTTGTGTGGAACCGTATCTAAAGCCTTTGCAAAATCTAAGTAGACCACATCAACTGCATTACCCTGTTCTAAATTCCTACTTACCTCCTCAAAGAAACACATACGGTTAGTTTGGCATGATATATCATTCATAAATCCATGCTGACTATTACTAATAATTTTGATTTCCATTAGGTATTCCTGAATATTATCCCATATTAAACATCAAGTAGTTTCCCAACTATTGAAGTCAGGCTTACAGGTCTGTAATTTCCCGGGGTTGATCTAGCTCCCTTTTTAAATATAGGCACCACATCTGCTTTTCGCCAATCTTGTGGTACCGAGCCTGTGGAAATGGAGTCCCTGAATATTTAATTTAATGGTTTGACTATTACTGAACTTAACTCCTTGAGAACTCTTGGATGTATGCCATCTGGGCCAGGTGCCTTGTTTACTTTAATTTTTTCAAGCTGCCTATGAACTTCTTCCTCAGTTAACCCATTGTTCATTAAGATGGAGGTTGTGGCTTCCTCCTACGGCACAACAATTGACATTGATTCTTCCCTGGTAAACACAGTGGCAAAGAATTTGTTTAATACCTCAGCTTTTTCCTTATCTCCAATAATCTGCCTGCCCATCTCACACTGAAAGGGTCCTATATTTTCTTTTCTCATTTTTTTGTTATTGAGGTACTTAAAGAACTTTTTAGGGTTGATCTTACTTTCTATTGCAATCCTTTTTTCATTATCCATTTTTGCTAATTTGATTGCCCTTTTGCAATTTTTGGTTACATTCCTTATAATTCTGATATGCTGCCTCCGTCCCTTCTGACTTAAAGAATCGAAACGCCTTCCTCTTCTTTTGCATTTCCTCCCCTACCTGTTTATTTAGCCTCAGTGGTTTTGACTTATTTCTTTTATACTTATTACCCAAGGGTATACACTGATGAGTGTGCTTTTCTACAATGTTTTAAATACTGCCCATTTATCTTCTACATTTTTCCCTGCAAAAATATCATCCCAATGTATTACTGTACTTGTTGATTAGTCCTCAGGTTATTAAAATCTGCCATTCTAAAGTCTTTGGTCTAAGGTCTTTGTTGAACCCAAGTAATCTGTTTTTTTGATCATTTATTTCAAATGAGACCATGTTATGATCACTGTTACCCAAATGTTCAAGGACTTGAATATTTGCTATTACTTCTACATTGTTTGATATTACCAAATCCAGTATTGCCCCTCTCTTGGTTGGTTCCTCAATAATTTGGGTCATATAATTGTCTTTAAGCACCCCCAAAAACCTGTTTCCTTTTGTTGTAATGCTAATCTCATTGCCCCAGTCTATGTCTGGATAATAAAAATCACCCATTATGCAAACATGACCTAGTTTTGATGCCTTCTCCATTTGCAAAAGTATTTTAGCTACCTCAATCTCACAGATATTTGGTGTTTTATAGCATATCACGACAAACATTTCTTTATACTTTTACCTCCACTGCTAATTTCTATCCACAAAATCTCTACATTTTCATCATTCTCTTCATAAACATCTTCCCTTACAATAGGTTTTAGATCAGGTTTAACATATAAGCATACTCCACCTCCTCTTCTATTTGCTCAATCCTTCTGTTGACACCTCCTACTAATCAGTCAAAGCAATCCGACACTTTTCATGGAGGTAGAAAGACATACACAGCAACTAACACAATATTTCACGAGCACCAACATAGGAGATTCTTAGACTGCCATGCTTATTTTATGTGTTGCCTGTAGCCAACAGTTCTACCCGACAATGCTTTTTTGTATTGGTGCTAATATTGAGTTGGTGGGCATAGTTAGGCACGTAGTAATCTTGTAGCAATCATTATTGGTATAAGACCATAATCATTTTGAAGTCTTTCATTTGTATGGAAAAACAGCTTTTTAAAATATTTTTCTTTTTCATGGAGCTTGCTTAGCTTGTATATTTCTCAGGTGTTTCTGTGCTGTTGCTTAAGCCCGTTCAGGAATTCTGCAATGTAAAGCAAAGCAATAATATTGGTTAAACTTTAGGCCTGGTATATTTTTTCAATTGCCATAGTTGGAATTACACTGTACAAAGCTTTGTCATTCCAAAATCACACCAGATATGCTTGGTTGGTTACTAAAGAAAACTCAGATTTATTTTCTAAAAGATTTATAGAAAATTCAATTCCATTCAAACATTGTCCCACCATCTGCTGCTTGTTTTTTTATGCATTTTAATTATTTGGAGCCTTGCAGTATTAATGCTTTCTAAAGCCCTTCTGTCACTTTTCTGATACATATGTACTCAGAAAAGCCCTTAGCTTCTGCATAATGGCTTAAAATGCTGATTAAATCATAACAAATAGTAACAAGAGCTACTAAGCACTGTGCTTGTTCCTAAGGTTACCCAGTTCATGCTTCCCCATTTTATCTTCTTTGACCAATGTCACTTTCCTCTTAACCACTTTAAAAGTCAACAAGAGGGCTGGCCCATAAGCAGGGTAGATGGTGGCCAACTGGAAAATAACACTTTTTTAGGTCTCCATTTGTATGTAACAATATTTACTATTACTACTGTATGTAGCACTATACCATTGTTTTTCAACAGTGGTTCCTAGGAACCCTTGGGTTCCCCGAGCATTCTTAAAGGGTTCCCTGCCATTTTCAAGTCATTGGAAAATGGCACCAAATACAGAAGAATGTCAGACACGCTATTAGAGAGGGTTGGGGTTCTTTACAATGCATCTGATCTCAGACACGCTATTAGAGAGGGTTGCGGTTCTTTACAATGCATCTGATCTCAGACACGTTATTAGAGAGGGTTGGGGTTCTTTACAATGCATCTGATCTCAGACACGCTATGAGAGAGGGTTGGGGTTCTTTACAATGCATCTGATCTCAGACACGCTATTAGAGAGGGTTGGAGTTCTTTACAATGCATCTGATCTCAGACACGCTATTAGAGAAGGTTGGGGTTCCTCAGAATTTCACAATACAATTAAAGGGTTACTTAAGCAAAAAAAAGGTTAAAAAAAACCACTTCACTATGCAATGTATTCAATAGAATGTATATAACTTAAATGGCCTACATCATGGTATTCGGTGGGGCTGTATTATGAAGAGTTTAACATTTGTTATTGTTTATTAATAAACAAACAATAATCCCCACTGTGTTACCAGTTCTGTACTGAATACATTCTGTCCATTTAAAAAGGGCCACCACTTTGGCTTTCCGTCTGCACTAGGCATTACCATACTTGCATTTACTAGGAAATGAAGAACTAGCCCTTAAACTGTAAACTGTGAATGTCCTGTCTGTCTAAAAGCAGCAATACCCTCCAATGTGTTATTTTACCTGAACCATTGGTTCCCCTGGAGTGCATCTGACCTCCAGCCCACAATATGTCAATTTTTTTGTGTCAATGTATGACACAAAAGTACAAATATGGCAGCCGAATCACCAATAGAAAGTTGCAATGACCTCTATGCATCTCTAGAGCATGTCAAGGATATTTTTTTGTGCAGGAGAAAATATTCTCTACCCTCCCCTCCCCCTCCAACCAAGGACAAAAGAAGTGATATCTAAGGAACTAGGAGAGCAAGTGTCAGGAGACAACAAATCAGCTCTGGGGGATCACTTGGCTCAGTGCAGACTGCTCCTTTGAACTTCATAGTATAATTGTTAATTACCATACACTAATAAGGGCAGGGCAAAGCACTACGTTTACAAGCTACTACACAACATGTTGTGTAATTTCAATTTATATGGAGTATTACTAAATATACTCTAGTGACGACTCGAGTAAATGAAATGGTGAAACTGTTGCTTCATTAAACCCCAAAGAGCTGGAATACTAAGCATTTTAATGTTAAAGGGTATGTAAATAACAGAGGTAATAAAAAAGGTGTAATCTCAATAATGGGTCCTATTTCATATCAAGCTGGTAAAAAACTGTTTTTAACAAACCATTTTAATGCTAGAGCTATAATAACTTATCTGTATGTAGCCTACTCAACCACGAGTACATTTAACTGATATTTTATATGATCAAAACTGCTACAAGGA
The DNA here is from genome assembly GCF_040206685.1 of Ascaphus truei. NCBI lineage: Eukaryota > Metazoa > Chordata > Amphibia > Anura > Ascaphidae > Ascaphus > Ascaphus truei. Next base: position 75,741,783 of record NC_134486.1, on the reverse strand, counting down.
CAGCCCACAAACTAATGAACAAAAGAAGTAGATCTGCCAAACTGACTAACAGCTTCCAGCTTATACATGAAAACGGATTTAAAGCAGCAAGCTAAACAGCCGTTTCCTCTTACCCATCCCCCCACCCTTTTTTTTATTAGTTTCTTTACATGGGGTTAAAAGTGGGGGGTCTCCGGAGCTAAACACCATTAATTTCGGTTCCGGAGACCTCTTGCTTCCGAAGATATTTACCTTCGTAGAGACTGCCGGTAGCTGCTCTGGCTCGCTAGACAAATAAAGAAATAAAAGCCCATTCAGACTGTTCCTTTAAAATGCAAGTGCAGTGAAACTTTCTTTTGGGTCAAGCCCATTTTCAGTTCAACAAAATAACCAATTTTACACCCCACGAAAATCACTGAGAAGATTTTTCCTTTGAAACATTGATATTCGCAAAATAAAAATTAGTGTTATCAAAAGTATGTATTGTAAAGACTCAGATGTATTCTAAAAATGTTGCAACACTTGTAAATTGTTTTGTTCTGGCCATTATTTACTTAAGGGTGTAATATATTTAAGTGGCTATCCATTTTTTGTTTTTCCCAAAATACCTCCATCGGAAGGGGCTGCCGGTAGCAACCCTGCCTGGGACAGAAACTGTCTATTTAAGGGTCCTTTAGGCCAATAGGAAGCTCTGACATCATCCCTTGCAGCTTCCTACTGTCCCGTGTGACAGGGTACCTCTAAAAAAACAGTACGATACTGGCATCACCTTCCTGTAAGGGTCTGCCGTTTCACGTCAGCACCAACACACCCTTGAACTCTTTGTCTCCGCCAAGATGGCCGACATCTGAGGTAATTTTGACTTAACTCAAGATGGCTGAAGTGGCTTCATTCCGTCTTCAACCTAGATGGAGGTTGTAATTGGCTGCACCTGTTCCTAGTCTTTATAAGGAAGCCATTTCAATTCAGCCAGTGCTTGAGCAATGTATCATCCCTTGTGCTTCTGTACCCAGTCTGATATCCTGATATGCTTTGCTGAACCTCTCTCTGCCTGTACTGTTTGCCTCCCTCCTGTCCTGACCTTGGAACTGTGACACCAAACTATTCTGCCGCACCCTGCTTTGACCTTGGAACTGACTGCACTGCTGTAACGTGCTCCAACCTTGGCTTGTGACCCGGATATCCTCCTCTATCAGACTCGGTCCCTAGTCCTGAGGTCAGTTCCTATATCCTGCCACAGCTCTGCAGGTCAGCCCCCCGGTTAGAGACATGAACCTTCACACTTGGTTCAACTCTAGATACCCCCTTGCTTCCCACCTAGGGGGAAAGGTCCTTTAAGGCAATGAAACGAACGGCACCTGCTTTTTTCTTGAGATACAAATTAAGCAAGCATTGACGTATTAGAACCCCAACCAAGTATAGCATTAGAATGAGTAGTAACTGAAAATTAACTATTGTTTGGAATTACTCAAAAGCGAACTTCTGTATTTCTTGAAGTGGCGTGATGACAACTATCACAGAACGTCTTCAAGCAGCAAAGCTATTTTGTCTTTATATAAAAGGGTAATAAACACTGCCAAATCCATAGGCCATATTGACCTTATCTTTTCTCTCCCTTCCCCAATTTCTTTGAATTTGATGAGAAAACTAGCTCAATGAAGGGGAAAATCCATGGTTTCATTGCCTGCAGTCACCAAAATAGCCCATAACAGAAATGTATGTCATGGATGGAAGTAAATCGTAAATACCACCTGTCACGGGAGACCAGGACTAACACACCAAGGATCAACTCGCCAGACAGAACAGCAGAGTTAATAAAAGTGAATTTATTGGCAAAAGATAAACACAACTGTTCACAGACATAAAACATACACTCCCAACTGGGGTAACCGGGGAATACAGTACCCTACAGGCCTAGCTGCAGGGACTTCTGTGAAGAGATTTTCCCCGTAATGTTCCACGCCATTTCTAGCAGGCACTATCAGAGAACCCAACAGTCACATCAGAAGCCCAGAAGTCTGGGACCTCTAACTGCTGCCTGGAACTGCCTCTAGCTGGAGCTCTCACAAGAACTAGCTAACAGCTCCTCCCCACCTTTATACCCCATGCCACAGCATTGATACATGAAGGGAGAGTTAAGGCCGGGTGCCTTCAATATGACCCAGACCCTGATTAGTGTTAACATGCAACATTAAAAGAGTTACATAAAAAGTATTACATTGAAAGGCCACAGGCAACTTGCAATATTTCTCCTGGTGATATTATATTCACAATTGCCTAATTTTAACCTTTTCTTGTGAATGCTATTCCTCCCCCTCCCTTGTCCTATTATCCCATCAATAAAAGTGCGTTATTATGCTATGGGGTGTGCGCTCTCTCTTCTCTTCTTTCCCTAGGTTTCCTTAGGACTTTGTTGATCCTATTGAGAGCTGCCAGAGACCCCCTTACCGGAATCTATTATATACCGTGATGGACTTTGCATAGGACTGGTTCTTATACCTTTTACTGCTTGTTATATTTGTTTGTATTATTCACATTATTGCACATTGTTATTATGCTATGGGGCGTGCGCTCTCTCTTCTCTTCTATATATATATATATATATATATATATATAGAAGAAAAGAGAGAGCGCACGCTTTTTTGGCTTCATTCATTGTAACACAGCCGGAAGAAGAGATCAGTGAATCTCGAAAGCTCGCACAAATAAAAGCATTTAATTAGCCACAGAACGGTATTGTCTATTTGTTTTTTATTTTATTTATTTATATATAAATAAAATAAAAAACGAATAGACAATACCGTTCTGTGGCTAATTAAATGCTTTTATTTGTGCGAGCTTTCGAGATTCACTGATCTCTTCTTCCGGCTGTGTTACAATGAATGAAGCCAAAAAAGGATTTTTACTTTAAAATAGTTCATACTGGAATGTGATCTGTGATTGAAGCTTATCCCTCCCCCCCTGTGCAGTATGCGTTATATGACTTGAGGTGTTAAATGGTCCCTGACTGTAAGTGATGTTAGAGTGTGTATGTAAATATAAATTTGTAAAGCGCCCACAGAGCATACAGTGCTTTACAAAAGGTGTGTGTGGAGGGGACGTGTATATAGTGGTGTGGGTAGGTGTAGAAATGTAAGAGGGTGTTGTATTACTATAAGTCTGTGTAGAAACTATGTGGTCTCCATTGGTCTATAGGGATGGAATTACATAGTATATTTGTATGTGGAGGAGACAGCTGTGTATGCATTCATATAGCGCAGTATGTATAGACATGGCCTTTAGCACACTATATGAATGCACACACAGCTGTCTCCTGCACATACAAATACACAATGTAATTCCATCCTTATATACCAATAGGGACCACATAGTATCTACACATGATAACATTTGTCATGCACAAAACATTCCTGATCTTGATTGAGCTGTCTGCTGTTTGGAAGAGCTTCTCAAACTGCTCTGTAAAAAGCTGCAACATATGAGTTACACAATTTTCGAAAATATAAAGAGAAAAATAAACCTTGCCAGTTAACAAAAGATGACAAGTCTTGTGGTTCTGTAACATAATGAAAATATTTTACAACCTCCACAATTGCAGGCAAGATGTCAGGTCTTTTCTGGTTGCTTTGCTTTCTACCCACAATAAGTTGGCTGTAAAAAATGGATGCACCATCTTTGTACAGCATTTACAGCTAAGTGCATTCATTTTTTTAAATCAATTTACCTGTTAAAATAATTATGTATGGCAATTAAGATGCAGGAATGAATTTGTCAGTCAAGAATCTTGACTCAGCAGGCAGCATGTAGTGCTCGTCTCTTAAAACGTCAAAAACATTTAGCATGTTTATCATGCATAAAACACAATACAACGCTGACTCGTTCCCTTAGCTCAGTGATTTTCAACCGGGGTTCCACAAGCACCCCTCGGGGGTTCCATGGCTGCCGGGGGGGGGGGGAGAGGGGGAGAGCAGGGACAGCTCTCCCAGCTGCCCTAGGCCTGGCGGCACCCCAAATAGCAGTGACCCGGCTGCTCCCGAGCTCAGCAGCCGCCTTCTAGCCTTCAATCCTTCCTCTCCCTGCACTCGAAGTTACGTCAACTTCCAGCTGACAGGAGGGAGAGGAGGGATCAGGCAAGAGTGCAGGTGCGCCGGCAGCTCTCTTAAAGTGAGAGAGAGGTGTGTGTGAGTGTGTGTCAGAGCAAGTGTATGTGTGAGAGGGGGAGAGTTTGTGTATAAGGGAGAGGGGGAAAGTGAGTGTAAGGGAGAGTGAGGGTAAGGTAGAGAACGTGGGGGAGAGAGAGCATAAGGAAGAGGATGTACGGGGGAGAGTGTATGTGTAAGTGAGAGCGGAAAAGTGTGTGTATAGAAGAGGGAGAGGGGGAAAGTGAGCGTAAGGGGGAAAGTGTGGGGGAGAGAGTGTCAGGGGGGAGAGAGACGGGGGGGGTGAGCCGGGGGGTGGGTTGGGGTTTCGCAATTGAATTCTGGGGTTCTGTAACCAAAAAAAGGTTGAAAACCACTGCCATAGCTTCTTATTCTTAATTTTTGCCCCTCAATGATTGCTGCCTGTTATTGGTCAAAATTGAACTACATATTGGTATAATCCGCCACTCACTCTATGTAATTGTTGATGAAAGCTACGACAGCAGAGTTTTATGTTTCATTCCTCATTCCCTCGAAGGACCAATGGGTCAATGAATCAATAACATGTAAATGATTTTGGTTTTACATTTAGGCTAACTGCCTTTTTAAAATCGTACAAATATATTTATTTTACAGTTATTAAACACAGTAAATTGGAACTCCAGATGTTTGATATCCTTTAGCTCCACCCTTTTATGTGAGCTCATTATGTATTGAAAAGGACCTATATACCACATCCACCCATATGAGCTCTCTCCCAATCTCAGCCTCATGAAAGCATACAGTAGGAAGTGAGCGGCGATGGAAGACATATGATTCACTGTCATTGTACTTTTAGGAATCCTCACTGAGAGGAAAAAATGTAGCTATCACAACTTAAGGACGGTGCATTTAAGAACACTACATACATGTTTGTTTACAAATAATGTTGCAACTAAGTGGCACTGCTTGGTGATCACGTTATACATGATCGCGTCACCCATATAAAATAATACTTGGCAAATATTTTATTTACAGCAATTTTGCATTTTTACAGAAAAAAGTCTGCTTTATATTTGCTATGAAATATTTAACACAATACAGGGACCTTTTTCAATTTCTGGATAACAGCAAATCAAACTATATGCTGATTGCACTAAACAGGGGAAGGGAAACAACAATACCCTTTGTGTACATTACAGTTTTGTTACTGCACAGCTACTCTTACATACACCTGCTATTAATTTTTTTTTTTAAACTTGTATTTTATTGTTTTTTTTACACAAGATTTTTAAACCAAATACAACAAATTTGTCCTTAAGAAAAACAATATATAATTATTGGATTGGTTTTAATTTCTGAATGTGCAAAATGTTAAATCATAAGCCAAAGCACACAAACAGTTACATTTTAACAGCAACTTCAAACAATTACCTCAATCAAGGAAGTGGTAATCTTCAAAATGCTACCACAGGTAAGGTGGAAGGCGGTCCGAGGTAGGATCCTTCAGCCTCATTCCTTACATCTTCTGTGTATTTCCTGCTTACCCTCACGTTCTCATGCATTATGGCTGCTATAGCTGTCTGTAGTTTAAAATGCAGACAGGAAGCAATGCAATAGAAAACTCTTCTGCTCTATGTCGCCTCCATTCTGAAAAGGACACATTTACTAGGAATGCACCTTCTCTCATTCCTTATGAGAGATCATTTCGCTATCAAGGTACAGATAGCGCGGGAGTTGTGAACATTATGTGAATCAACCAGAGTCTAATATCAGGAGCAGAAAACAAGAGCTATGCACTCCTTCCTGTTCTTTTAGACACATCTTGCCCCACAATAGCTGTAAATCCAAGCTCAGACTCCCCGTCCTGTTCCAGCTAATCATTCTGGACCTCATATGCTACAGGCAAAACCAATGTGTTTCTCCCAACAACAAAAAAGTCACTCTGTTCCCTCTTACCATGTAAAACTAGCGTTACAGTATTATTATCCTTTATTCATGCATAGCACGGTCTGTACAATCTGTGATAGAGTCTGTCAGTGTAGTTGCCTGCAAGTGAGCATGTGTTTATCAGGTAGGCAGCTCAGTGTGTGATTCTGAAGGTGAGCCTGTCACAAAAACAACACTGAGCAATGTTCCAGGCAAACAATCACATATACAGGACTCATTAGGTGACTGGAAGATATTGAATGATGTGCGTTATTTCACTTCAGTCTATATTGATTAGTGGCTGTAATCTTTATGAGCATACAGAAACACATAGCTCCGAAAACAGTGATTATGAAAGTATTTGCAGTAACTTATATTTTATAGCATATACAGTATTTTACTAAAACGTATGAGTGCTTATTGTGTAGAAGAGGAGTAACATAAAGGAAAAATGTTTTCTTTAGTTATATTCTTTAGGACCACCAGATGCACTCCCACAAATATGTATCAATTTTATTGCTTTTGCATTCAACACACAAACACAATCTATCACACAGTAAAATAAAACAATAGTAAGGTTTTTTTTCTGCATAACATCAAGTCAGTAAACAAAGTTATCTTGTCACACACCATTTGTTAGTTACAGAAAGGAATACAATGGTCTGACACTATCAATCCCTGAAATCAGGAATCCTAATCATGGTAAAGTTTAGTGTACAAACACACACAATCCCTGCAAACTCTAACCAAAGACCCAGCACAGTGTGTGTGTGTGTGTGTGTGTGTGTGTGTGTGTGTGTGTCTTCTGATGTCAATACGCTAATTCTCTCAGTACGGGAATTCCCAGACTAGCGGTCTCAAGCAGGTCACAATTATCTATACTTAAAAGAGGGATGAGCCCTACCGTTTGCTCATTTATTTTTATTGTAGGTCATGATTAAACAGAAATGAGTTTTTCAAGAATCTGAAATGTAAAAGAAAGCCAACACAAATCACTGAACCACAATTAACCCCGAGAGTACCAAAATGTCTAGTTGCACAATAAGCCACTGACATTTAGATTCCATGGGTCATGTGAATGTTATCATAGTGATTGCATGTTTCTGCATCCCTCCCACCATGGCTAAAATGGAGATAAGCCGTGTAGATCCAGGAACAATGTACATTGGAATCGGTTATGGATACAAATGCCAGGATTCAGTAAGCTCCAATAATGGGTATCAGAGCTTCATCCTGAAATAAACTGCTCAGATGCCGCGTCGGAGCTGAGTGAATTTCCCCCAAAGAACTCTTCGTGGTACGCTTTTAAATACCATTTACTGATTTTTAAATCTGTTCCATGCCACTTTATTTTTAATTTGTTTATTGAAGGTTTGAGAGTATACAATTACACTATGATGTATCATTATGTAAATGAAAGAACATGTTTAGGATTGCAGATTTGACTATTAAACTTGGGGTGGGAAAAGTTGTTTAAAATATATTATATTTCTATGTGACACAATGCTGTACTTTCACGGACAAAAGACAATCATATGAAATTAAAATACCTGTTACTTGGCAAAACGTTTTGTTTTAGATAATACAGTAGGTTGAATTTTTCTTTCAGAAAAACATTAAGCCTAACCACTATTGGAGAGGGATTTTCTCTTGCATATTACCAAACAAATAATGATCTTGAGCATGAATTTTATGTAGGACTTCTAGTTTTAAGTATTATATATTTCAATAAAAAAAGTTAAGAAGGTTTGAGAACTCCAAACCCCCCAAACTGATTTCATTCAGCTGCAGCACCCCCTCGCCCCCACACCCAGCCCTCATTTTTTCATTCATTCGCAAACCAAAGAAGTAAAAAAAAAAATCACAATGAAAATGGCAGAATATTTCTGTGCAACAAATATTAAGTCCAAAATCTCCCTTAAAGGAGGGAACGCAACAGAAAAATCCGATAATTTTTTTTGTTTTACAATATATATATATATTCTCAAATAACCTTTTAGCCTCTGTCTTCTAACATATTCTGAACTTCACTGTTTAATCCCAACAGGAAAAAAAGAAAGAAAAGAAAAGGAAGGTGGGGCGAGGGGGAAGAGAAAACATGCTGGGCATAGAATTTCATGAATTGTCTCTACAACTCTCCACCATAGCTGCTGACAGAGCCCTTGTGCCTTATTAGTCTTTTTTGAGGGCTTATTATAAGCTTTAGGATCTTCAATAACAAATATCTCTCTCTCCATTCAGTCATGTGGAAGAGGGCCCTCTATAATTATTTTGTGCTCAATGAGAAATGGAGCCTTTCTACTTTAGAAACGAATACTCCGTGGCTTTCGATTAGGTTCCTGTTTTGAAAAGCAGGTTAAATTGCTGCCGCGAAAACAATGAAAGCCAATCCCCACTGAGGAGAGTTCAGTCTCTGTTTATCCACTGCAAGACAGACTTGCGTTCCCAGACCTGTGTGCTCATCCTCACAAGTTGTTGGGTTTTTTGAGTGACAGGATGTTGGTACTGCTCTCCTGCAAAAAATAAAGCCCACTATGGTCCTCACTTTATAGCAGTTTCATTCTATCCTTCTTAATGAAACTAACGTGTGAAAGTTGCGGGCATAGTTAGAAACAAATGTTAGAGCTGCAATTATGTACAAAACAGAAACATAATAAAACATTTCATAATGCACCATGTGGTCAAAATAGGAAATCACTGGCACTGACTTTCCTCCGTAAAGAGATTAAAACAATGTAAACACGCACATTAAGTAAACTGTGCATACTGTAATTTTTGCAACACGTCTCCTTATCGGACTTTCACAATCTGACTGGCCTTTTTTTTTTTTTAATAGCAATACAATAGTTACATCCCCTTGTCAAACTTGTTTCAGTACAGAGAGACCACCAGGTGTTGTTTATTCCCCCTAAGTCTCTAGTAAACCTTGTTACAAGCCATCTGTATGATTTCTTTGTCTATTTAATCTTGTCTCTTAATGCGATTGTACATTTTGCTACGATCTATACATTGGTATCATTGTATAGTTGATTATATATGCTCTCTTCCATTTGGGACATTTTTCTTTGTATAATAACAATACTGGAAATTAAATCTTTTGTAAGAAGTCTTTTCCCCGTAAAAAAAAAATGTTCTCCCTCTCCCAATAAGGTTGACCAATGCAATAGTATATATGCAGTGGTGTGCCGAAGTGTTCACCCTTCTGCACATTTTTCACATGTTGGCAGCAGAGCGTACTCCACAACACTTTCAAATTAGATATGAGATTCAGAATCTACAAAAAGTACTCCAAAGATAAAGTTAGAAAAAATATAGGCTATAAAGAACGAAGATTTACAGTGGAAAACAGACAAATCTCAGTTGCATATGTAAGGGGGTCACTCCCGGTTCCCTTGATTTTCCTTTGCCCCCTGCCTTACCCCTGTGACAGTGGGGGAAGGGGACGGCAACTTCTCCCGGTGGGCGCCGCCATCTGGGCCAGCGCCGTCGGGGTCCTGATGCTCGCGCATGCACGAAGGGTTGCGCATACGCAGATAGCCGCAGTGGCCATGTTGTGGGTGGCGCAAGGTTCGCGCAATGCGCAGAGGTTGGCACGGGTAGCGGCGGCCATTGCAGCTTCGCAAAGGCACAGGAGAGATCGCGCACGCGGTCCCCATAGGAAAGAGGTCCTGAGTGGACTACATCTCCCAGCAGCCTCTGGGGAATGCCCTATGATCCCTGTCAGAGACTTGCAGATTCTCTGCAGCAGGGGATTTGATACAATGTTGTGAAGCACATGAGTCAGTCAGGCTTAGGATACAGAGGGAGAAAGAAGGGGGGCAGAGAGCTGTGAGCTTCTGCCCTAGGCCAGGAATCCCCAGGCTAGAATTGAGGCCCTGACTTCCCACTAGTGAGGGTGGGTGGTCACAGGGACAGGCCCTAGGATAGCGACCTGTCACATCAGAGAAGGAGCGCTGCGTGTGGGGAGGCAAGTAGCCCCTACACTAGGCCCTATACCCCAGGCCCAGTTAGGCCCTGAGTCATTGAAAGGTTGGAGCTGCTGCAGGGACATGCCCTAGATAGGGAACGGATCCCCTCAGCAGTCAGGTGTGTTATAAAATAGTCAGGGACACATCTGTGTGCACGTGGCCTGGCAAGTTTGGTCTGGGAACAGACCTCTTCGGGAAAGAGACAGTCTTCACGGTGGGAGCATCTGGCGGGACATCACCCCACGCGGAGGCAGGTTTCATCGCAGGATCAGCGGATCCTTTGTGAAGATTCATCATACCGAGTGTGGACACACTCGGCAGGTACAGTCACCAAGTGCACCACCGTTACCGGTACCACACAGGCACTGATCACGCCTAAGGGGTGGGTTGCATAACTCTTGGGGCACTTGGGACTCAGGGAATAAGGTGTGGGGTACAAGGCCCTGCGAGGTGTGTGGCTAGTTGTGTCTTTATTGGGTAGAGTGATAAGATATTATCATAGAGGTATAAGTCAGTACATTAGAGCGTTAAGAGATATGTTATGTTCAGTAAAGCTAATTCACATCCAGTGTATGTGTTCATTTGTATGTGTCCTGCGAGGAACAACTCCCGCTCTGCTGGGAGCCATCGCAGGTGGAGGCGCTGCACCATATAGTAGTAGTAAGAGTAATTCACCCCAGGCTTCCAGCGGCGAAGGCCTAGGCTCCTGCGAGCCAAACAGGTAAAGGGGCAGCACCGGTAGCTATTTACAGTCACCCCCCCCCCCATATCTCACTCTGGGGTGGGGGAAACAGGGCTACACATAAGTATTAAACCCCTCTGCTACTGCAGCCCCTACATCAGCTCAGGTGCAAATAAATTGTTTGAAAGGTCACACAATAAGTGAAATGATTTCAGCCTGTGTCTAATCAAAGTGGTTTGATCATTTCCCTCAGATATATAAAGACTTTCAAGCTGCAACTCACATAGTGATCCAACAGAGCAACCATTAAGACCTTGGAGCTTTCGAAACAAGTCAGGGATAAAGTGATAGAGAGGCACAGTGTGGTAGACGGGTACAAGACCATTCCAAAAGGCGCTGATTATCCCTCTCAGCACAGTTAAGTCCATTAAGAAGTGGAAGATGCATCATACCACCCAAACACTACCCAGGTAAGGTCGCCCTCCCAAACTCAGTAGGCACGCAAGCAGGAAACGGGTTCGGGATGCTACGCTATACATCTCTCAAGACATTGCTGGCTTCAAAAGTTCTGTATCTGAGATGGGAGTCGGGGTTAACACATCAACAATAAGCCGGTCAGTACACAAAGCTGGCCTGTATGGACGGCAAGAAAGAAGCCATTACTCAAAAAGACTCATCTTAAATAACGAACATTTATGGTGAAACTTGAAGATTGCAATACATCAATTATCCTCAACAAACATATCAGAACTGGATCAATTTTTCCGTGAAGAATGGACTAAAATTTCACCATCCTGCCGTGCAAAACTATTAGAGATCTATCCAATAAGACTCAATGCTCTAATTGCTGCAAAAGGTGCTTCTACAAAGTACTGATTTACGGGGCAGAATACTTAAGCCAGGGGTGCGCAAACTGGGGGGTGGGGGGAGGCGCTAGATTTTCTGAGGGAGGGGGGGGCAGCAGTTATAGAGGTCCCCCAGGCATTTAAATTAAATTAAATGACTTAAGCAACCAGTGAATTTCACTTTGTACATTTCTTTTGCTGACATTTAACCTCCTCCTCATAGAAGTGTTCAGTTTAACTACTACACAGCTTTGTAACTTATAATTAAAAAAAAGTTTGTTTGAAAAACTGTGCAAACATTATTTGTACAGTAATTCAACAAAATGTAACATTATTGGTAGGGGGTGAATACGTACGTGTGTGTGTCATTAAATATATATATAATAGAAAGTATGGTTTATTAATATTGTGGCTACTGCTTGCTGATTTATTGTATGGCAATTAGAACTATTTCTGATTTGATATGCTATAAATATTCTGTTAAATATTTATGAAACATATTCCATGCTATTTTCTTTTATTTTTGTTACCATTTCTGTGTAATATGACGCTGCAAAATATAGAAACTGATGAGGTATGTACGAGCACGCTACCCTTGCCCTTTAAGACTCAATAGTCACTTGATGGCTAAGCAATATAAAACAGCAATAACTGTACATGGACTGTGACTCAGGAATCCTTTGGCAAAATGCATCGAGTCCACAACAGAGACGGAAGAGACGTACTGTACCGGGAGTGAAAGGTCTATCTACCCGAAGCCCGAGAAATGACGTACAATGCTTAAACTATAGCTATCTGTGTCCCAATGGTTGGTTAAAGATGCTCCGGGGGTTTTAGCACTCATCCATACTCCATCTTCTGCATATTATTGCTTTTTTAGAAATGGGAGTGTGAATTTACTTTGTATTGTTCATCTCCCTACATTTTGATATGCCGGATTCTGTACTTTTTCTTACCTCTTTCGGATAAGCTACATCTACTTTAGAATACACTCTGGAATAAAAGTTTTTGTAGAGAGTCTGACACTATTAACTATTAACAAGTACACAGATTCCCAACAAGCTCTGTAGAGAGTCTGACACTGCCCAATTTCTATGAATTACATATGAGAGCACAGATATGGATTAATGGTAAAAACTTTTATCACAGATCAAACTCCCCAAAGTTTTATAAGAATCTAACACAGAGGTGTTAAACACCGAGCACTTATGTCCGTCCTGCAGAGCAGCACCAGAGGTCCTACATTGGGGCGGCAGTTCCCGGCAGTTGTTTTATGGAAAGCCGGCTGCAGTAGGAACCATCTTGAGGCCTGCCAGGCCAATATTAACACCTGAATTACTATCGGGTGATCCTGCTGCAGCAATAATGACGTGTTCATCACCATCATCAATTAAATAAAAACAAGTTTTCACTTAAAGAGGCACCGCAATACTTTAGGCAGTTTAAGAACAACTAAAATTATATGCAATTATTTTGTTAGACATGAAAAGCCAGAAACAAGAAATAAGTCTTGCACCATGCCCGGAACAGTAGTTAAGTTGATATACACATGAGCTCTGGCAGCAGCGAGTTCCAGACTCCCTGAAGCTGCACACGAGCTGTGTTCTCCCTGCTCCTCAATAGTCACTGCAGACACTGCTATTCAAGGGTTAGAGAGGTGTGTAAAACTAGGGGGGTGGGGTGAGGGCAGTAAGAGAGCAGGTAGAGGCAGTGAGAGAGAGCGGTGGGGGGCAGTAAATGAGAGGGGGTGAGGAGTGTAATAGAGAGGGGTGGGGCAGTAAGCGAGAGAGGGGTGGCTGTAGTAAGAGGCGAGAGTGGTGGGGGCAGTAAGAGAAAGACGGCTGGGGGCAGTAAGAGAGAGGGAGGGGGCAGTAAGAGGGGTAATAAGAGAGAGGGGTGGGTGTAACAAAAAATGGGGTCAGGAGAACATGTTGAGGAGACGAAGGTGAGAACATACGGAGGAGACGAAGGTGAGAACATACGGGGGAGAAGCTGGTGAGGAGGGGAACATGTGGGAATAAGCTGATGAGAAGAGGATGTCTAACTTAAGACGAGTGGTTCAAATTAAAAGGTGCCATGTATCAGGAAGCAACAGTAGCAGCAAAAGAAAATAAAGTAAGTACCAGAGTATTTATTAAGCAAGTTATTCTTCTTATTAGTTAACTATTGTTGCTCTTTATGATTGCTTAATGCTGAATCGAGCATACAGCCGCACTACCATGTATTATTTGTGTATTTTAGAAATCTACGAATGGCCCGAATGAAGTACAATAAAATCTAAGCAGGCCCATAATATGAAGCGAGTTTGACACCCCTGATCCAACTCCTTAACCACCGAATGGGACAGCAACGTATTGCAGAGCACAACATGAGCATTAAAAACAGCAAATTTGCTATATATGGATGCAGCCTAACTTCCTGTCCCTGCAGGAAAGCAACCGTGGCCTCCCCCGGCAATATGGATTAGCAGAGCGGGGAGTCGGTACGGAAGTTTGTAACCAGCACAGGTTGTTGCGGATTGTACCATGTAGCCTTGCCATCCTGCTTATTTTACCACAGCTCTGGGGACAGTAAGTATGGCCACATCTGTATGCTACATGGTTATGCACGTTCACTTTATTGTAGACTTGTGTTTTTCTGCTATATCCTGCAGAAAAGTGATTAAGGGCCTCGTTCAATATGCTCTGAAGCGGCCAATTGTACCATTATAACCGACTTTAATGGAAGTTTACGGTTGATAATGGCCCAAACTTCAATTTTGGATTATAATAAATGACCTCCTAAAAGTTCACATTCATTAAAATGGCTATACATAGGAACACGGTGCAGATTCCTACGGGAGTTATTCAATTAACATAGCTGAGGCATTAATTGGTATTTACTCATATCATTCATAACATTGCTGCTGTATTTTTTCTTTATTATATCGTTTATCAACTCTCTGTTGCTATTTGCAATCTAATGAGACGTGGTGAAAAGAACTCATAGAATTATTAGTACTGCCAACACTCCATTCCTTTCTACCAAACCTTATTTGCCTGCAATTGATTTTGCTCTGGAGATATATATATATATATATATATGTTTTAGAAAAAAATAATGCCTGTTTCCTTTTAGACAAGCAATATTAATGACGCGTGTGTGATTAACTATATATTTTATGGTTTCTGTTGTAATGGATTGTGGGTTGAAGAGTTGTAGTAGCCATATTAGACAATTAGACTAATTTGTGGGCAGAGGGTATTGACAGACCAATGTGCGTGTTCTTGATAGACCGTTTGTACATCAGCTTTAAAACTCCTTTCAGGTGCAGCTTCCAAGGTCATAGGCGAGTAAGTGTGTCCTCAAACAGCATAATATTCCCACCCCCACCTATTAACGTAAAGGTTGCCTCTAATCTGTTCATTGATCAACAAAAATAAATAGTCACAATTATACTGTGAACCATGGTATTTCATGTAGAAACTGGAGATTTACTGCATTTGTTTATCCCAAAAAAAGAACAAGATTATTGTATGTGGTTACTAAAAGGCATACAATATAAACTAAAAGTAGGGAACCAGGAGGAAGAGGGGCATGATCCCCAAGCACTAGGGCTCAAGTAAAGCTGGCACAAAGATGAAGTATTATAATATACTTTAAATCCAAGAATATATACACGTCTGGACGGAATCACAAGCTTAACATATATATCACCAGGTTTCATAAGGCACTGCGGAAATATATACACAGGCTAGGGGGAGGGATAATGAACACAAGGGAGGGGGAAACTAGAGCCGCCAAGCTGCCCAATATGACTGAACCGCCCAGCCACTCCAACCCTCCCTTATCCTGCAGCCCCCACGATACCTGCTATCACGCTGAGACCAACATCTGGTGTGTAGGAAATCCTCTGTAACAAGGTGCAATGAATCCGTGTCATGCAACGCGTGCTCCAGCCGAGGTAAGTAGAGTAGAAAAAGAAATAGGAAGGCGGTGCACTGCAGGAGAAATGTACCAAACACAACTGGTAGAAAAAAAAATGAATTTAATGAGAAAAAACGGACATCAAAGCGCACTCTGACGTTTTACGTCCCGGCAAGGACTTTGTCAAAGAGATTTGGCATGCACATGCTGACCTTTTTATATAGTGTCAACAGAATAGGAAATATAAAATAAAATGTATATACCACAGAAGCCAAAAAGGACCCACAGCAGGACTCTTCAACTGGTGGCCCCTCAAAGGGCCTTGATGTGGCCATTGGACTCTCAGCTGCACAAGAAACTAGTATTAAATAAGAAGCAAAGTACATTTTTTCACACTAAAACTCACTTGTAAGTTAAAGTAATTAAAGTATGGTACAGATCTTATACATGATAAACTTAAAAAAGATATACCCTATAACTCAGCGCAAAAAAATATATAAAGTGTAAATACAATATGTGAATAATAAGCTTATTGCTAAGTGAAAGCTGCCACGGGGTCTCTGCCAAACAAATTCCTCACAAACTCATTACAGACAATTGATCCACTGATGAAGTGACCACATTGCGTCACGAAACGCGTATGGAGAGGGAGGAGCTAGAACTGACACGGTCTTCAGAAGCAGGAGCATAGAGATCAGGAGAGACGCCAGAGTGTGACATCACGAGGCTTAGCGTGGGCTGACGGCAGTTACCAAGAGAGGGGAGCAGAGCACATTCTGCAGTGCTGGCCACCTCAAGCTGAGATAGAGGAAGCTATAGCAAATAGAGGGGGCGAATCTCGCAGAGTAACTACTGAGAGTTAGACGCCACTTCAGGGTTTGCAAACAACAATAGCGCCATCCTCCCAGAAGCCTGCGTACCTGATTGTATCAAGCTGCGGACGGCACGTTGTCAGCTGTTTTTACACAGCCTGGTTTATGTGAGTAAGCCCTTGGCTGTTTTTTATTTTTATTGTAATACATTTTTATCAATCTGCACCATCATCTTTCATGTTATTTCCTTTCTGGGAACACATGGGAACTATGACCAAGTGGTAATGCTGTGAACAGACAGAAAACCTGGAGGATAGACATACAACACGTGGGATTCGTGATATCTGGAAGAGAAGAGGTTAAAAGCACAGATTGTCTCAATGGAACAATAACACAGCAAGTCTGTAAGTTCATTACTTTAATCTGTTGTGGAGTTATTTATGGATTCTTGTGGCTGCGCAATGGTCTTTTCCTTTTTGTCCATTACATACTAGGAGGAGTTCGGAACCAGCAGCCAGCAATTGGATCACCATCGCTCCATCAGCTGGAATATTGAAAAGAACTTTCCATATCTAAATGGACTAATCATTGGACGGGGGTATTGTTGTAGCCTGAAGCGCCGGGTCATTGCATTTTTTTGTATAACAGATCTTATACATGCTTGCAAAATGTTGAAATATAATTTTCAAGTCTTTAAATTTGTCAAAAATGTGCATATAATACGCTTGTGACCCTTCTGCTCCTAAATGTTTTCTGATCTGGCCCCTTTGGAGAAATGGTTGAGCAGTCCTGGCCCACAGTCTAGATTGTGTGTTGTAAAACCTATAAAGGCATTTTAAGTAAATCTAAGAAAAGCTGATAACTGTGTGGCTGGTCATCGTATTGAAAAGCATTATTCATTCTACAAATACATTGTATAATTAACATTTTTATACAATTTCTGATTGTACTTATAAATGCTAAAGGTTTAAGCACTCATGTTTTTTGCAATATAATATCAGGATGCTATTTATTAGATTTATGGTCCACTTAAAGAAACAATGGCACTAACGTTAGACTTCTGAATTACTGGCATGGCGACCCCTATGTTCACAATGATTATTAATAACTGTACTACAAGTACAGGCTGCGACCTGCAATAATTCCACATTTCTACTCTCACATCTGCTAGAATATTACTCAGTCATCTATTATTGATAGCCAGGCTAAGAAGTAGCAGTATGCAATTTTGAGGCCATTATGTACAACTCCGTTCACGGGAAAGATGCCTTAAGAATGCCGTCTACTCAATGAAGAACAGCAAGGCAGACGGCCTGAAAGACATGGAACAAATGGAAGTCCCATGGAAAAGCTCAAGGCAGGTTATCTTGTTGTCCATTTTCTGTGGGACCTTCTAGAATGTGGTGATCAGCATAATCACAGGCAAATTTCAAACTAGGGAAAGACTTAAGACCTCAAGTAAAACACACTGAACGTCTTACTCTCAAAAATCATAACTCTCTCTTTAAAACAAAAAAATCCGTAGCGAGGGAGAATATTTACAGATAAAAAATGGTAACATCGTCTTCCCAACAGCAGTTAACACATCATCTTACACATGATGGTTAACAAGTATCTTACTTTGCTGCCCTCCTTTCTTTATTTCTAAAGCATTCAGAAACAATATTTTTTATCTGCGTACGGGAATAATTTTTCTTTTTCTTTTAAGGAAGTCAATTTTAACAGTTGAGCTGCTTACTAAATATTTGTATATTGTGAGTCAAATGTGACTACCTTTTTAAAGGTATTTAAATGAAATGTGCTTACATGTTTTTTTTTATTTTAAGAGGGTAAGCATTTTGATACTAACCCTAGACACCTTTGCAATGCTCCTCCACATTAGGCATTTTCCTGTGACAGACCAACACCGAATTTTTGTTGCTCACAACTACATCCACACCTACACATAGAAAATTCTCACACAATGTAGCTTTTATGAATCTACACCTGTAGCACATGCCCACAATTTATTTAGCCTACCCCAACACTCCCCTTTGAATACAGTCTATGTGGAAAACTACATTAGTGTAACATACTACAATTTCTTCTCATACACAACAATGCAGCATTCATGTCTTTACTGATACCCAACTTTGCAATTTGTTGTTTAACTGCAAGTAGTAGGTTCTTTGAGAATATGCACATTAACCGACAGGGGATATTCTTAACACAATAACAAATACACATTTTAAAAAAAATCCATTAAAGCACAAGTCTATTCCACTTTCATTCTCTGACTACTAATGGTACAACAGTAAAGTCTGTTATTGGTGAAGCAGTTGCAATGAATCTGAAGGGTATTCTTGGTGCTGTATTGTTACATGTGACCCCAAGTAATATAGGGTTTATTTTTATTTTTTAAATGCAATTTGGAATTTTTTCAAAATCCCAAAACCTACATGATAAATTTCCCTGGCAGGGTTATTCCAATATATATGGGGTACAGACACATGCCTGCATCCTCTCTCCAGTCCAGAGGAAAGCTACGTCAGCCGCTTCTTTGGGGTCTAGACCAGTGGCTGAAGTAACTGAGAAAAGGAGCGCTGCTGTGACTGACAAAGAATTCTGTATTTGTTAAACATTGGGGGGAAATATGTGGAATATACTTTAGAAGTATTTATACATTATTTATGCTTACAAAGCGGCGATGGAGAGACTTCCTAATACATCTACAAGTCGAACAAGTAGAACTTTATGTGAGCAAATAAAAAAAAGTAGTGTTATTCCGGGGTTCTCTATGAAAAATGTAATGGCGCTCCATATCCCCATGTACCATCACACTTTCACAACTGGTCCAAACAAATTGGACAGGGGAATCCACAGAAGCTAAATGACATGTTTTAGGCTGTGGAAAAGAGATGTTCATATACAGAATAGTTTCAATTATATTAGTGTACATTATGCTGCAAGTCACGGTGCATGTATCGTGTGGGCAGAGATTCTTTTAAGTTGATACCCTGCCTTATCCATATCCAAATACCTGAAGTGGCATTTTGTAATGTTCACCTAGTAATACAATTAGCTGTGACTATATACAGTGGCTAGAAAAGGTTTGTGAAGCCCAATGATAATTATGGAAATGCCATCGTTTTTCCATGATAACCTTCACGAATCAAAACCAGTCTTTTCTTAAAATATCTAATAGGGTTTATATTAACCAATTCTATGTCTTTTGATACTAAATTATGTATACATTAGACAAAAAAGAAGTAATTAAGAGTCAGGATATGTTCAAAAGTAAGTGAAATCCTGGTTTTATCAGCTAAGTTAAAGGGAATAATTAGAATCAGGTGTTTAAATAATTAGGAAGATCTTCAGGTGTGCATTTGGGAGGCCCCACCCTATATAAAGATCAGAAACTTTGTGAGTTTGGTCTTCACCATACAGGTGTGTGGAAACATATCATGCCATGGTCAAAAGAAATCTCGGAGGACCTCAGAAAAGCAGTTATTGATGCCCATCAGTCTGAGAAGGGTTACAAAACTATTTCTAAGGATTTGGGGCTCCACCAATCCACTGTAAAACAGATTATCTAAAAATGGAGAAAGTTCAAGACCACAGTCACTCTACCTAGGAGCGGTCATCCTACCAAAACCTCTCGAAGAACAAACTGGCAAATCATCCAGGAAGTCACAAAGAACCCCAGAGTAACATTCAAGGAACTGCAGGCAACTCTCACCTTGGTCGATGTGAATGTTCATGACTCAACTGTCAGAAAAGGGCTGTACAAGAATGGTGTTCATGGAAGGATAGGCAGGAGTAAACCACTGCTCTGTAAAAAGAACATTGCTGCCCGTCTGAAGTTCGTCAAAGAGAACATAGATGATCCACAAAACTTCTGCAACAATGTTCTCTGGACAGACAAAGTCAAAGATAGAACTTTTTGGCCTCAATTCCGAAACATTATGTTTGGTGAAAACCAAACACTGCGTTCGAACAGAAGAACCTCATTCCAAAGGTCAAGCATAGTGGGAGTGTGATGGTTTGGGGCTGCTTTATTGCCTCTGGACATGGATGGCTTGCCATCAATGACACAACCATGAATTCTGTATTCTATGAGAAGGTTCTAGAGGAAAATGTCAGGCCATCCGTCTGTATGTTGAAACGTAAGTGGGTCATGCAGCAAGACAATGATCCTAAACACACAAACAGATCTACAAAGGAATGGCTGCAGAAGAAGAAATTCCACGTTTTAGAATGGCCAAATCAAAGTCTGGACGTAAACCCCATCGAAATGTTGCGGCAGGACCTAAAGCGAGCTGTCCATGCAAGGAAGCCCTAAAATATCATTGAGTTGAGCAGTTCTTAAGGAGGAATGGGCAAAAATTCCTCAAGACCGATGTGAGAGACTGATCAGCAGTTATAGGAAATGCTTAGTTGAAGTCATTGCTGCTCACGGTGGTGCCACCAGGTACTGAATCTAAAGGTTCACATACATTTTCACACATGGATATTAAAAGTTGAATCATTTGTAGATAAATAAATGTTGAAAAAGTATCATGTTTTTGTGTCATTTGGTTGATCAGGCGATCTTTATCTATTTTTAGGACTTAGATTAAGATCTAATAACATTTTAGGTTTGAAATATGTGACAATCGTAAGGGGTTCACAAACTTTTTCTCCCCACTGTAAATCTGCTAGGATTTGCAGCTGCGTATAACCATTTCATATACATAGCTGTAAAAAGTAAAACAGTCAAAAAAGTCTTCAATCTAGCTTTGTAGAAAAAAATATATCGAAACATATTTGCCATTAAATACATTTGACTTGAATCATTGAAACTCAGTTCTATGAGGTCATTGGTTTAAAATGAGGGATACTTAACCATGGAAACATATAATATGCTCCTTTCAAGTAACCTCTTTTCTACTACCACCAGGAGGATTCTTTACACAACAGGGAGACAAGAACTACTAATAGAATAGCCATCCTCTTGTCTTGGTCTCTGGTTATAACAAAACCTAATCAGATCAAACAAATCTGTTTAGAACACTTAATAGGATTAGGAGTACAACAAAGACTAGTCATGTCTAATCTCAGTCTTTTTAACCAAAGGCTAAATAAGATTACTGTTGCAGATGTTTTCCTCTAAGATTTTCCTAGAAAAATAATTGGTTTCCTTAAACCACACTCACAATCTCAAGGAAGTACTTTTGAGTTCTAAAAACCTCACATCTAAAATTATTTTTAATTTTGATAATACAATCAACAAACGTTGATTAAAAAAAATATAAATAATAATCTTCCATGCCATGCGGCCCAATTCTAACATTGAGGGCACAATTACTTTGAGTGAATTGCTTCTACTCTCTGGATGTCGACTAGTAGGACAACAAACGTGTATCTGTCAGAACATAGTACTTCACTAAAACGACACTACTTTTACCATTAATATAAGGCTACAATTTGCCATTTGTTTTCCTCAACAAAAAAAAACTTGTATTATTTGCTTTAAGGAAAAAAAAACAATTATCCCACTGCAATCTGTTCTGTGGCAGAATTGATGAAGCAAACAGGATTAAACACACTAGTTTCTCTAAAGGACAGGACATAAGTAAGTAAAATCATACAAAATTAAACGGTTCATCCTTAATAACATCCTGTGATGGTTTTCAGAGGTATTTCTGTCAAAGACATTAAGCGGATGTATGTAATGCACTGTTTAACATCACCATCATGGAACAAGTTTCTGCCCAACTTTTGCATTGGCATTTTCTTAGAAAGCATGTCAAAATAAGTTGTGCATAAAATGATATTTTATGTAAAATGCCTAGGGCAGGAGTGCGCAAAGGGGGGGGGGGGGTGCCCTGATTTTTCGGGGGGGGGGGGGGGGGGCGTGGCGCTCTTACCCCAAGGCATTTAAATGAAATGTTGGGAGATCGCGTGAGGCCTCTGCAATTCTAAACTTACCTTCACTCTGCTGGCGCCAGGACTAGTGTCCATAGCAACACGGCGTCAAATTACGCCGCAGGGCGCGGGGTCATGTGACGTCACATGACCCGCTGCGTCATTTGACGCCATCTCAAGGTAAGGGGGGGGGGGGTCGCGAGCACCAAAAGAGGAAAGGCACTCCCCTGGTCTAGGGATTACTGTCCAAGCAGTTATTTAACCCAATAGTTTGTGTAACATCACTGACTATTGTAATCCACCTTCAACTATAACAAAATATGAAACAGTATGCAGCAACCAGATGAACTGAAGCATGTTGAACCTGAGTAATAAATTGAGTTGTATGTGTCTTAAAACTAGTGTTGTTGGTGTTTTGAAAACGAAGGTGCATTACCAAAAATATGCATTTACATATACTCTAGATTTGTTGCAGGTTGTGATACCAGCATAGATGAAATAATTGTGTACAGAGCTCTTGAAACTTCACAGGTTTCTTCTAAAAGTGTACCTTCTGTGTTATTGATTCTTTCCTTGTGGAACATTTTTTGATTGGTCTTCTAGTTATTCTCCACCTTATGATTAATATCCAGCATGTTATCATTGGTCATATGTTGCAAGGTGCATAGAGCTCTTTTTGTATATGAAGGAAACTTTCTTCTGAGCTGGCTGAGCTGCCAAGTCATGCACTGACTTGCAGTGTCTTCGATGAAGAAACCGATGAGGTTTTGAAAGCTCTGTACTCTATAATTGAATCTATGAATAATACTCATGTTGGTACCTTCAAATATATCACAACCTGCAACAAATCTCAATTTCTCCCGGACCAATAGTTACTAGAACTTTGAAATATATTAAAAATATAATGTACTTAAGATTCATCTGCGACATATCAATGCCCAGATTTATTAAACCATGCTAAACGGTAGAGCACTTTAACTTATGTACTATTACCACTTCCTGAGAGTGATGCATCAAACCAAAATGGATGCAAATTATGTATTTTGTTTTATCTTGCAATTATGTATTAAGATCTTTGCTCCAAATTTTGCGCTGTGTGCATCTACGTACTTACGATTTATTAAGTGCCAATAGGAGGAGGTACATGATGCACAGATCAGATGTAGCAATGTCTGTCTCCATGCATGACTTCTTTATCTTGTATTTGTGCTAAAATGTCTGCCAGGTCTGTGGTGGTGTAGACTTTTGTAAAAAAAACAATTGTATTTCTGCATTCAATTTAAACAAAGAGCATGGTGAACATACAATTAGGGTAGGTATGGAATGTGGTTTAGGGCACTCTAGTACTAGACCAATATATATATATAACAAACAAGTTCACAATATCAAAGGACAGTGGGTGAATGTTATGTGACCATGATGAATGTAAATAACTGCGAGTGTTCTTGAAGGTAATAATAAATTGACAGTTGTTCCCTAAAAGCAAGGGGAAGGGATGGTGTCACAACCCCCCAACTTCATTAGGAATGTCCCAATGTGTGGAGCACGAGACGTCATTAGATCCTGGTTCTGGGTCTGGAACGCAATTAGATTATGATGTGCCGGTCTTCACAGTTTCCTGCTCCCTCTGGAGCTCCATTCTCTTCAAGGAGGTACGTGACGTCAGTATGGGCGTATCCAGGCAACTGCGCATGCTATCTGTTCGGAACGTTGTGGCGTCATTGCGTTTTTTGGCGCAAAGCGGACTCCCAGTTGGGATTTCAAAAGGACTTCAGTACATTCTGCTTTTACCCCTCGATAAAGTACATCTGTACGAAACGCGTAGGAAGGTTACCTCTATCTACATGTCTTCCGATTAAAGCCTTTTTGTATTCATTTGGACCCCTACTCCGTCTCTTTTTTGCTGTGCGCTGCCTCTTCTACACTTATCTGCTCTGCATACAATTATCATAGTTATTCTAGTTATCGGAGGGCTCAAAACTTTAACCAACTGGATTAGGATGGCAACGTGTGCTGTGTTGAGTTTCTTGGTGAGAAACACGTTAGAATTTTTTTTCGAAATAAATCAATGTAACTCCAGCTCTGAATATCCTATTCACAAGATGCTAAAAGAAATAACAAAATAAAAAAGTCAAACTTTCACAAATAAAATACATATGGGGCCATATTTACCCAATAATATTCTGCCATAACACACCTTTCTCTCGTGGAGAGACATCTTATGGCAAAAATTGCTTCCTATATATCTATATATGGCCCATAATGAAGTCACCGACAATTTGGAATAAGGTTCTCTTTACTAGCAAATGTAAAATATTTCCTTGTGTGTCAGATTTTACACTCCCATTTTACTAGGAGGAGAATATCCTAGTGCTTCTAACCAAATGATGATGATCATAACAATATAATGGGGGCTGGTGAAAATAAGTGTCGGTATTGTGACCAACTGGCATCCCATCTTATACATGAACACACAAAATAGGAATGTTCTGCTTGATGCAGGTGTGTCACTGCGCATCTGTGGGAACCACACATGCAGTGTACATTTCAGAGACCTCATATTATTGTCCAAGAGAATACAAATAGTCGATCTAGGATTGTAGGAAGACAGCAAGAAAATATCCATCTGCACTATGCTCCTTTCCTGAATTGACTATTTACAATAATACAGGTTTGTCACATCTAATAAAGACCTACAGTGTTTTGTTTCTAGGGTTCTGTATTGAGTTTTGACAGGCCAGTTTGATTTCATTTACAGCTATTTCACATTCTGCTTTAACCTTTTCAGCCCAGAGGAATCAGGAATGCTCAGCAATGTTCTGAGGCAATGAAGGCGTTAAAGAAAGGAATTGAACAAGCAAAATTAAAGTTGGTTAATATGAAATTCTAAAGAATGCATTTTGATAAAGACCCGACATAGGTTGGAGAGGGGCATACAATTATCCATTTCCCTGCTGACACAAAAGCCCATTTCAGCAAAGAGAACTAGCATGACAGAAAGGAAAGTATGATGAATGGGGACTCTAGATATTAATCTCAGAAGAGTGTGCATGAGAGCAGTAGCCTTGACTCTATATAAACTGTCAAACATGGAAAAGGGATTGCTTAAGAGACTGTATACAAGTGAGGGAATGTTACTGAAGAATGCAGATTTTGTTTTTGTATACTAACATTTGTAAGGCCAGTGGCAACCATTTGTCATAATGTGTGTCACACACAGTACTCCTCTCCAATGTCTCGGTAATTCTGAAAGTGAGATATCACAAAATAAAACAAGCGCTTCTCCTCACAAGTGAACACTAGGAGCATCGCAATGCCAGTTTCATTGCTTGAAAGTATTTTAACTTTGCTCCAATCACAAATATAGAAATGAATACTATCAAATGTTGAAGATGTGTGATGGTAATCAGTGATACTAAGGCCCTATTCAATATGCAACGAAGCAGATTTCCCTGTGCGCCCCGTTCAAATGAGTGGGACTACATTTTTTCCATATTGCAGAAGACCGCTTATTGAATATGGGTCTTGGGTAAATTCTATATACTCCGAAGCAGCCATTCGAGATGTTTAGAAACTAAAATCCCCATCAATGGGGATTTTAAAATAAAAACAGGCAATTCGGAATATATAGAATTTACCCCTTATTATCACAGTTTCCTCACACTTCAACATTTAATAAGGTCCTCAAGTACCCCCATTTTTTTTTTTTTTTAAATAAACCTACATTGACTTTTTGGAATAATTTGTTTTGCCTTCTGTTCTTATTGATCCCTCGGATTGGGCAAAAATTACCATGAGCATCTGTTTTCTGAAAAGCAAATAATTTGCTATGACACAAGTTCATGTTTCACTGGTAACAGGCTCCTTTGTTGGATCGCACAACAGGCTAATGTGGTCATGCATCTGTAGACCGACTTCCGACCATATTAAAAGAAAACATGGGGGTTTTACTCTCCTGTATAGTGCCATTACTGCTGTGACATTAATAATGGTGGCGTTTGAAAACCATGACAAACAACGCATGGATGTAATTCAATAAAAGTAACCATGAGTAAACAAACAATTATTGCATTTTAGAACAGCCATGTCAACTCTTAACCAAGATACTAAAGCGCAACATAGCAGTAACCTAGTTAAACACAGTACAATATCTCCGTGAACAATACCTGAAATGCATAAAAGCAATCAAACGTATCCTCAAAAAGCAATGTAAATATAGTACTGAAATGTTTATTACGCTAAATAGCAGACATGTAAAAGCATGTGTTTATGAAATCATATCCTGAAACGATAAAGGCATGTCGGGGGGCGGGGAGGGAGGGCAAGGGAGGTGAGGGAGGGAATGTTATATGTGAAAGTATACAAATGTCTTTGTAATGACAAGGAATGTTAATTTTGTAACCGGTGGAACACCAAACTGGCTCAGTGTACATGAAGATAAGTAGCACATTATACATGGACCTGTAGGGGTTTTGCAACCCTAAATGGGGGGGACTGGTGTGAGAGGAAGTGCATCTACCTCTACATAAAGTCACTTCACAAGACTAATTTATTCAGGGGTGGCCAGTCCTTGGCCTGCACTGGCATTTGCAGTGGCCCGAGTGATACTTCGGTGATCAGCCTCTACTCCCACCAGCCTGCACCAGAAATCAGGCCCAACTTCCATGATCCACTCCACAGCAGGACCAGAGGGGAACTGGGGTCTCTTGACAGATGCGGAAGTTGGGCTCGACTTCCATTGCCGGCGTGAGAAGAGGCTGATCCCTCAAGTATCACACGAGCCACTGCACCTCCGAAAGTAAAATTGTGAGGGGGGAAGAAGAGATGGAATTGTGAGTGAGGAGGGTGGAGAAGTTAAGCTGGGGGGCAATTGATCAAGGGGTAGAAAGTGAAATTGAGCAGGGGGGGGGGCAAAATTGAGCATGGGGAGGGCAATTGAGCATGGGGAAAGCAATTGAGCAAGGGAGAGTCAATTGAGCAAGGGGGGAGGCAATTGAGCAAGGGGAAAATTGAGAAAAGGGGGGAATTAAAAAAACGGGGGGAGAATTGAGAAAGGGGGGGGAATGAGTGAGAGGAGGGGGGTTTGTGAGCGAGAGAATGGGGGATAGTGAGAAAAGGGTGGGAGAGAGTAAAAGCAGGGGGAAGAGTGAGAAGAGGTGGGTGGAAAGCTGTCGGCTGCTCTGCCTGCTCCACAGAGACTGCCGTTGTCCCCGCCGCTGCAATTCTACAGTCACCCTATGGCAGCGATAGGGACAGTTCCTTCCCCCCCTCCCCCAAATGTTTTTTTTGCCCACCCGAGAAACAGGTTGGCCACACCTGCTATATTGTATATATGTGACTCTCAGATGTGCTTTATGTCCAGTTAGAACCTCTCAATTTGCACTTAGTCAGTGCCAGAAATAATGGAGCAGTTGCAGGGGGAAAAGTGCACCACATTTTGCAAAGAAAATAATACCATTGGTTTGGGGTTTGCAGTAATAGTCGTCCAATGCTTGTACCCTATCTATAAAGGTGCAGTAACGCATAACATCCAAGTGAATCAAAGTGAGTAACATTTCATAGGTAACATTTTGTTGATCAATGTCTTTAATAGCAGACTACACAAAAACCATGGCAGACAAACTTCGGAGGACCTTACCTCCTGTATCTTATCAATGATCTAATATTACTTTGTGCCAATCCTGCTCCATTTCCTCAGAAGGAGATGTGCCCTCCCCATCACCTTTAACTTTTGTTGCTTGGTCCTGCTCATCATTGGCGTGAGGAAAAATGAGACAAATGTGGATTGGGGCGTATACCATTTTACATCATGCATTGAAACAATACAAATTAAAAAAAAAAATTAATTCAATTGTATCAATAAGCCATTTTCAATATTGTAAAGGATTGCTTTATTAACGCAGCCAATGCGAGTTAAACTCACGGAATGTTAGTATCTGCTGCATAAGCTCTTTAAAAAAAAAAAAAATTAATAATCTTCATTTTCGGAATCTCTATCTTCTGAGGTTAATATAGTAACCTTCAGACTGAATTTAAGAAATATATGTAAAAACTGTTACTTAATTTAAATCACACAAAATATTTTTTTAAAGCAGCAATCCAAACACAGGATTTAAGCAGGTGGTCTGCATTTCAGCTCCTGGGACCCTCTGCTTTCAGAGATACTTACCTCTTTAGGGGATGCCGGTAGCTGCTCTGATCGGGTTTGACTTCCTATTGGACCACGTGATGCGGGCGCTTTAAAACTTTAAACCCCAGCTAGCTCAGCAGGTGCAGCTATCGGCACCCCCAACGGAGATAAGTCTCTCCTGAAGCAGGGGTCCCACCGAGCAGAATTTAATTGGGTTCAGCTCTGGAGACGCCCTCCTTCAATCCTGTGTAAGGCCTCGGACATGGTGTCGCAGACCGTGCGGAACACTGCCTTAAGGCAGTGTTCGCGCCTATGCGTCATGCGGGCGTATGTATGTGGGAGGGGGCGCGCTTTGCGCAAGAAATCAGTTCACACTGATTTCTTGGCACGAAAGGCCGGCCACGTGAGCGGTTCGCCCAATGAGGGCGAACCAGCTCCATGATGCTCCTCGGCACGCCCCCAGGGCCCATTTAGTATGGACCCACTTTCCCTCAGCCTCTGCGCGCCTCCACATGGGAGATCTCACTATGTCCGAGGCCTTAGAAGAAAAAAAAAAGATAAAAGCGCTTGGATTGCGCCTTTAATATATTTTCAATGTTTCAAAACATGAGATTGAATACATTTTGGAACATTCAAATACTGCTTTGTGAACTTCGCAAAATAAATACTGTTACCATTATTATTGGTTTTAGTCAGAAGCATATCAGAAAAGCCTATAAATGTACAAATGCTTTAAAACGTGTTGTCCCCTGCAATGATGTAAACATAGCTTTCATAGTAAGTGGGATAAAGAGTAGCTTTGTAGGCTTATATTTTCTCAGCGTGGAAATAGTAGGGCTTGCCTTATCCTTTGCAAATTGACACTGTATCCCTTATATGAAAAACCTTATCCACAACAACTATAGTACTGGTAGAATACTTAATCAAAGCCTTTCTGTGTATTGAGTGCTACTGTACAAGAGGACACATACCAAGAGAGACAATTGGAGAAGGAAACAGCAAGAGCAGAGTCTTAATACAGTCATTAGAAAGAGGACAAATAAAAAGCTTTGCAAGCTTTCATTTTAAACAGGCTGAAATTGCCAGCCTCTATTTTTCACCTTGTCTTTCGACCCTAGATACATCAGCAGTTTTATTTGTACAATGAAGAAAAAAGAAAATGTGATAACTCTGTTTAATGTAAAGGGCAATTACTAGGAATCACTGTTTCACAGGTGTATACAAAGAATTTGTAAAGAATGAACACAAATGCTATAGAATCAAACAGAATAAATGCGGCAATAGAAAAAATTCAGAGAAATATTGGGAACGTTTATACTTATACAGTATATGTTAAAATCATAAGTAAAACCGGCAAGGTGGACAGAGAAACATTTCCTTCCAGACTTTATGGTCTGTGAAGACTTTTTCAAGATATACATATGAAACAGTAGATGCTTGCAAATAGAGGTAAGAAATGTGCCACTGTCGCAAACTAAATTGCAAACCTTATTTGACAGTAAAATGCTCATTAACTCTCATTGCAGATTAAACTGCAAATGGATTCAATTTCCATAAGAGTCTAACATAAGGGCTGAGCGCCACACAAGATGGCTGAGTCAGGCGGCTCTCCCCAACCCCCCTCCATGAGGCTTATCAGCTTTGGGACAAATGCCAACTCAGGGGAGGGGAACCATCCGACTCCAGGCTGGCCGGGGAGGGGGGGAGGAGGGGAGTCGTCTGGTAATCCCAGGGTCTCCCTTGCCCACGGCCAGGTGTGCTTAGGGTTTAAACCCAAGGCCCCAGCAGTAGGAGTGGATAGCTCTCAGGTAGGCAGCACCAGATGTGTGGACAAAAGGTCTAGCCTGACCAAATCCCCTTTGGCAGATAGGGCAGAGGGATTAAACCAATATGGTCGAAGGGAGCCAGTAACCGGGAAAAGGCAAAAAATCATAACACAAAGCAACAGTCAATCGTGCGGATCCCTACAGAGTCATGCTGCTCAAAACAGTCATTGCCTTCTTCTGGGCTTTCAGCATAAGGGAATTGGTTGTGGTATCAAAGTCAAGCAGGTACTACAGTTGTATCTTCTCTATCTTGAAGATAAGGTGTGTTACCTTAATCAATAAATCCATGGATTAAATTCTTTGTTCGAGTATTTATTCTGAGGCAGATACACAGCACAGCATCACTTCATCATCATAATTCTTTACAGCATAGGCATCACAGCAAGTTATAAGTGGAGAATTATTCAACACAAGTTCCAAGTAATTCTGGATTCAAAATACACAAGATCACCCTCTTAAAACAGATTTCAGAAAATCCGACCAATTCTTTGTATGTCTTGTTTTTCCCAATTTCAACTGTCATTTCAACATGTTATATTTTACCGATAACATATTCTCTGATTCTGTTATCCACCCTCATTATATTTTATGGAGTATGCCCTGTTCTTGTACTGTTATTGGCCTTGTCTGTTTTTCCTAACATGATGCCCTCCATACATTCCTGCCTGTCTTCTAACCTGTGATGTATGTCCTCCTGTTCTTAATTTAGACTCCGTTCTGATCTATTCAGCCTTGCACTGTAATATTGCACATCTGCATGTTTTCCTACATCTACTAATTTTCGTTAACGAAGTGTATACCAAGCAAATATGTGTGTGTATAGAGACAATATAGTGTCTCTCTTGTTCAGGTTTGGCATCATCCTATCTTCTACGGTCTCCTGTTTACCACATTTCTAATCAGTAGCATGCTGAATACACAGATCAACAATTCAGGTGGTGAAAGGGGGGTGGGGTGCATCTAAAAGTGCACAACAATAAGAGGGTGTGCCCAATAAGGCTTGCATGGAGGTACGCAGAGCAGCTCTGCAAGGGGGCACGGTTATCCTAGTGCATAATAATTTAACCCCATTAACAAAATTCCAATTTCACAGCATCTTCAATCACTACCTCAAAACAGCGGACATAAATCCTCAAAACTTTGGGATACACTTCTTTAGGATAGGTGCTGCAACTGCTGCGGCAGTGCAGAGTTAGCCCGTTGAGCAGATAAAGGAGTTGGAGAGCTGGAAATCTAACTTATACAGGACGTATATTAGATCAAGGCAATAAAGTAAATGACTTGTGTACAGTTCTAACATGTTTTTCTGTCTCCCCAGTGGAAAAACCTAGTAAAACAAACCAAGTTTGACTGATCGACCACTCTTATATTCACTGGGTCCGGGAGCAGGCCCAGAACAGACTGTGAGGTCTGCAACTAGGCATATCACGAGAGAGAGAATAAACATACGATGGCTTGGTAAACTTGCTATCAAGCACGGCAAAAGCCCTAGCAGACTATAAGAGTAAGCCTGACGTAATCTTGATTCATCTAGAGGTTAACGATCTGGGCACAAGTAAGTCGCTAGACCTAATCTTTCAGATGCCAACAGACTGCACCAGGCTAAAGACACAGTGGAATGGCGCAGTCATAATTTGGTCAGAGATTACCCAAAATATTAGCATGCAGGGGAGCCTCCAGCTGGGTGGGAATGAAAAAAAAGGTAAATAAAGCCATCAGATTTCGAAGACAGGAGAGGTAATTAACACAGAAGGGATGGGGTGCACCTCTCAGATGAAGGTCTGGACATTTTTATTAATATCATCATGCAGCCCCTACAGGCTGTCAGAGCACAAGGTCACAGCTTGGGTTGGCTTTTTGTCTCCAGGTAGTAGCCATAATGGGCATCTGGGTGGCAGAAATGTCACGCTAGCCAACATAAAGGTGCCGGGAAAATGTGAAGAAGAAAGTTGCCGACTGCCTGTGATGGGCCTCCCCCCATAACACAGGTCTTCATCTGCAAACATGTACAAGTGGCTGGCTAACAGTTTTTTATATCATGTTAAATAAAGCTGTGGCATAATTTTACTTCCACTAAAATGGTCTTGGCTCCATTTGTAAGGGGAGGGTAAAATCGAAGGGTAGGCACATTAAGGCTTTATGGTTCTGGTGCAAGGTTGTTATCAATAGAGGACCTACTACTTAGCAAGCTTGTAATATAATTTGTAATATATATTATGCTTGTTCTATTACAGAGTATATTTATTCCACTTTTACATGGTAAAATGTAAACTTGAAAAACCAACACGTCAACAAAACATTTAATTCCATCTAAAAATGGTTTTATACTACATTGTACCCACTAATAAGCAAATATGTGAGATCCATTACTTTTTTCTACCAATTATCAGGTAAAGCAGATGAAATTTAGCTTGCTTTAACATTCAGTTCTCAACAGAATATAAGATGGGTTAAAAAATAAAAAAAGGTTCAAGAAATTATACGCATGCCGTTTACACCTTTTCCTACGGTCTAAGAAAGCCTCCTCAAATAGCATTTAGACTGCAAGCTCTTCAGGGCAGGGATTCCCATGATATGCTTTTAATTTAAGTTACTTGTTCTATTATAATTCACAGCAATACAGTCTATTTTGTGCTATACAATATACAGAAAAAATGTAAACAAAAAATCCGCAAAGTTTTTTCTAAAGAAAATGTTGCATTAAAGGGGTAATTTATTTTATAAAGATTTCTTCAGAAAACTAGGTCTGTTTTTATCTCTGCAGTTTTTTTCCCTGCTCACTGATTTTTTTACACTGTAATTTATTCTAAAAACCGAGTCCAACACGTAACTGAATATGGCTGCCAACCCCCTCTCACTTAGTGACATTAGTAGACCTCAAAGAACCATATCTGAAAAAAAAGATACAAATACATTCTGAAGACCTTTTGTTCTGTGCATGGAAAACAGCTGCCTGGTGATTGGTGAAGTGAAAATAAACAGCAGGTGGACATACATGCAGGCTTTGTGCCTTAATTAAACAATATTAAAAGAAAAGAAAAACAGCAAAAAATAAATAAGTTTGGTAAACTGGTTTAAAGGGCATCACATAGAGCAGTGATTTTCAATCAGGTGGGTTCCGCGAGCACCCTTCAGGGGTTCGGCAGCAGCCAGGGGAAGGGGGGGGGAGAGCTGGGATAACTCTCCCATGCTGTCCCAGGCACAGCTGGCAGTGACCTGGTGGCTCCAAAGCTCAGCAGCAGCCGCCATCCGGTCACTGCTATCCTTCCTCTCCCAGCTCTGGTCGGCGCCGGACGTTGCGTCAACTTCCGGCTGACAGGAGAAAGAGCAAGGATGAGGTAAGAGCGCGCTGTCAGATGTGTGTGTGTAAGTGAGAGGGGGAGATTGTGTGTGCGTCTGTGTGTAAGGGAGGGAGAGAGTGTGTGTGTGTAAGTGAGAGGGGGAGAGTGTGTTTGTGTGGATGCGCACACGCAAGGAGGAAGAGTGTGAGGAGGAGAGGGAGTATAAAGGGGAGAGTGTGAGGGTGGAGAGATACGAAAGACGGGTGGATGAAACACTGGGGGCGAGGGTCGGGGTTCCTTAATCAAAAAAAGGTTGAAAACCACTGACAAAGCATAGGGGAGGGTGCACATTTAAAGGTTACTCTGCATTCTACAAAAATCTCACCTAAACAATCTTATTTCTCATTTTGTTCCAATTTTTGATTGAGAAAAAAAAATCCTGTTTAGAACATTCCCATAAAGCATTAACCAATATATTTAATATTTTTATGTCATTGATGTGCAATAATGTCGCCTGGAATTATGCAGTTACTTTAATATTGTAATCGACTTAGGGTTGGGCAACATCAGGTGCTGGGTGTAGGGAATTACCAAGCAGAATTGACACAATAAACCGATAGTATAATTTCTTCACTCATAGCTAACTGTAGATGTTTTCTGAATCTCCACTGTTCTGTCCGAGGATCCTTTTACAGAAGAAATGTCCCAGAAAATTGTCTTGCACCAACTCAGTGGGTAATTGTTATAAAGTAAAATAATTCTCCTATTCCTTTATCAGTTGTGAAATGTTATATATTGTGCAACAATACCATGTACAGTATTACAATTATAAATGACATTTTTTTATTGGCTTTTCAAATTTGTTCTGATCACCTATGCCCTCCACAGATAGACACAAACATAGAGATTTGCATGTGTAGCATGCAGAAATATACATCACTTAATACAATTCTTAGTTTTATAACAGCAAATTATATTTAAGGAACCTAACATGGAAAGTCCTGTAGCTCTGGACCACAGGGTTACTACATAGCTCATGGCCAGTACTGGCCATGAGCTGTCTTTGCCTGGGACCAGAGCTCAGGTTTAGTCCAGGGCAGCATGTGCTGGATCTGTCAGAGCTGGGCTTAGGTTGCTTGCAGCTCACTGATTGAAGACACTCCTAATTCATGGTTCCTGTTCATATTCCTGACCACAGACTCTTTGTCAGTATGAGCCATGCCTATTCCTGCATTAGGCCGTGATTATACCCAAAGCGGCAGGCGGCGCATCATCGCACGGCTCAAAATCAAACTGCTACAATTTTATAGATGCTTACTTACCAAGCGCGACACGCACGCAGACACAAACTACGGGGCAGCAGACAGAACAGACCTGGGATTTTGGTTTCTTCAGGCGACGGCTGCGTCACGTGAGCGATTCAGCCAATGAGGGTGAACCGCTCACAGCCACGCCTCGCTGTCTCCTCTGGCTGCCTCCTACCTGCAGTGCATATGCCGCTCTGATGCATCGCAATGATGACGTCACGAGATCGCGCACACGCCCAGCCGCAGCTGGTATAATCGAAGCCTTAGTCTGCTACAGTGTTAGCCCTGCCGTCCACAGCTCTGCCTAACCACT
The DNA here is from genome assembly GCF_040206685.1 of Ascaphus truei. NCBI lineage: Eukaryota > Metazoa > Chordata > Amphibia > Anura > Ascaphidae > Ascaphus > Ascaphus truei. The sequence goes on along the minus strand of NC_134486.1, from coordinate 75,706,801 downwards.
ACATGTACTGCTACTATATATATATATTGAGGTTGGACTGTTTTACTTTAATTCTGCTAAAGAAAGCTGCTTTTCTTATTGTGAACAATCTTTTACTTTGCTAAGCATATGCTTATAGGGGTCCATGTTAAAACAGACATGGAATAAATGCTCATTTGCATGTCATTACCCAGAATCCCTGGTTGCAGTGGAAGTACTGTATGCTAAGAGATAATGGGGAAGGCAGGGTTGCAGACCTGTCAGACATGTGAATGTGCTGACAAGTTTTTTTTTTTTTTTTTAACTTATATTTGTATTAAGATTTTCAATAGTGAAATGGGAAGAGATGGGGTACAGAAAAGAAAAAAGAAGGGGGGGGGGGGGGCGGACAACCATCTTGTACATAATTTGTACACATCAACAATCACAGCCCATATCATACAACAATTTATTCTTAGAAAAAATTCCACTCTTAGTCGTAAAATGCTCCTCCTTGGGCCTTTTCCTCATATCTCTCATCTTACACCTATGGATGGCTTCCCGTCTCTCAACACTCTCCGCTCAATCCAACATCCCAAGGTTCCCATATCCTATAAAACTTCTTCGTTGTATGATTTAGAAATGAGGTAAGTTTCTCAATTAATTGAACTTTGTTTATTCTTCTAATAACCTCTCTTCTGGAGGGGTAAAGTGTATTTTTCCACACCGCTGCCACTGCGCACCTAGCTGCCGTTAATATATGCAAAATTAGTTTCAGCGTGCAGGGGTTAACATTTTCCATAGGTTTGGCTAAGATTATAAGGATTGGATCTAGCGGGATTGTAATATCCACCACATAATTTCCCAATTTTAATATTTTCCCCTAGTAGATCTGCACTACCGGGCAGTACCATCAAATATGTGCTAGACCTCCTGTCTGTCCACAACCCCTCCAACACCTATTTGAAGCCTCTGGATACATCTGCTTTAATCTCTTGGGGTGTAATACCATTTTAGCATAATTTTATATATGTTTTCTTTTGTTACTGTAGAAATGGAAGTTTTATCCGCGTTCTCCCATATCTTCCCAGTCTTCTCTCGTTATTTCTATCTGAAAATACAAAGCCCACTGTTCCATATATTGATGGACAGGAGTATCTTTTATTACAATTAAACCTTGGTACATGGTTGATATTAATCCTTGTTGGTATTTTCTTGATTTTTATAGTTCTTGGAATAGTGTGGGTCTGGGGAATTCTATACCTTGGAAGCCCAACTTTACAAAGTGTTGGACCGCAATATATTTAAACAACTCAGATTGTGATAAATTGTATTTTTCCTTGAGTTCCTCAAACTGCATTAGTTTGTCCCTCACCAGCAAATCTCCCACCTCTGAAATCCCCCTAACCCCCGTATCCCTGTACTTGCATGACAGGGAGGAAACCTGGGTTACCAAACAAAGGGGTGAGTCTGGATGGGTCCGACATCAGCTTATATTTTCTTTTGACCATCTGCCAGATTTTCAGTGTAAACCCGATCACTGCTGTTTCAGGCTGTCTCCCCACCCTAGGTCCAGTACCTGACCATAATAGAGAGGGTTGCCCGATTGTTTTTTTGACTGAACTCTCCAGGTCTACCCATGCATATGACCCACTCGGAGAGTGCCAATAAATAATTTGCTTCATATGCGAAACAATATAATATTTTAGGATATTTGGGACCGCCAGACCTCCCCCTTCCCTAGTTTCTAACATAATTGACTTGGCTATTCTCGGTTGCCTGTTTATCCAAATAAATTGCATGATCCGATTTTGAATTTCTTTTATACTTTTATGCGGGACAGAGATCGGTAGCGTTCGGAAATAATACAAAAGTCTAGGAAGAATATTCATTTTGACTGCTGTTATACGGCCTACCCAAGATATATAATGGGGGTTCCAAGTTTGTAGGTCTTTCTTAATTTAATTTAAAAATTATGGAAGGGGGAGGTCTGGTGGTCCCAAATATCCTAAAATATTATATTGTTTCGCATATGAAGCAAATTATTTATTGGCACTCTTTCTTAATTTTTAGAGAATAATTCCGGGTAATTATATTTATATAATAGGTGATAATCTCTGGTAATGTGCATCCCTAGGTATTTCAGATGAGTCTTTTTCTTTTTATAATCGAAATGTAGCTTAAGGATCTCAACCTCCGTGTCAGATAATGTTAAGTTTAAAGCTTCCGAGTTCCCTACAGTACGTTTACGTTATAACCAGATAGATCAGCGGTGCGCAAACGGGAGGGCACGGGGTTTACAGGGGCCCCATGTGCTTCACGAAGTGCGTGGGAAGCGGCGAAGGCCTCTGTAAACCTTACAGAGAGGCACGCAGAGAGCAGGACAGCTGGCAGGGGGGCGCAGGAGAAAAAGATTGCGCTCCCCTGAGATAGATCAAAACATTTGCTGAGTGTAGACTGTAAGTTCGGGAGAGATGTCAATGGGTTAGTTAACGTAAGGATAATATTGTCTGCGAATAGTGACAGTTTGTAATGCTCATTTATTTTGACCCCTTTTATGTTGGGGGAGCCTCTAACAATAGCCGCCAAATGTTAAATTGTTAGTGCAAATAATAGGGGCGAAAGGGGAAACCGATATCTGGTCCCATTCTTGATTATTATTTGATTCATATCCCCTCCTGATAGTTTCAGCGTAGCTGTTGGAATCTGATAGAGCCGAACCCCTTGTAGGAACATCCCCGAGAATTAAAATGTTTTTTAGTGTTTTAGCTAAGAAGTCACATTGTATCCTATCAAATGCCTTTTCGGTGTATGGGCTCAATAACATAGCTTTGGGTTTTACATTGTTTACATGATCAATAATATAAATAATTTTTCTCGTATTGTCCGACGCTTGGTGTTCACTCACAAATCTCACCTGACCATAGTGAATAAATCTAGGAAGTATTGGATTTAATCTGTTGGACAGGATTTTCAAGTCTGTTTTTAGAAGCGATATTGGCCTGTAACTACAATTTATTTTGTAGTTGCCGTACTTTGCTGAATAAAAGTCAAGTTTTCTGTTCATCTGAGCTTCTGATCCTTGCCTCTCTTTGTCGACTGCTACAGGCAGCATCAGGGGTTTCACAATGAAGCATGTTATTACAACTACTAAGGGAAAATAAAGTTCTATAAATACAGACGTGCACATAAACATGGATCAATTATACAACATGGGTAATAAAACTAGATCCACAACACGTTCTATGAAAAAGTTTGTGATCACACAGAATGAACACACATTGCACCCACTGCAACAAAATGCAACTTCCATAACATTTTTTCTTTATTATTTTTACACTAAATCTGGAGGATACAGTAAGCATCTTTGTAAATCCACTATAATGTCTCTAGTGCTGTATTTCTAGATTGAAAATAATTTAACATTGCTTTTATGGCCACTAATCAAAGACGGCTTACAACAAGCAAATAGAAGAAGAAAAAAAATACACGAGTGAGGTATACAGATACAATCAAAGCCGGCTGAATACGTCACAGTCTGGGTATGATCACTTAATGTACACGGAGGCAGCACAAGGGTCTGGAACCTTATCTCTTGTTATGGTTAACAGTGATAAACAGAGAGGAAGCACATCATTAGCGTTAAGGTGAGATTAAACAAGCCTGGTTACTAATGTGCAGAGACAGAGAATGTCAAACAAGAAAACTTCTGTTCCCGCAACACATATAATTGTATGTATATTCAGGACAGAAGAAAAACAATTCGTACGATTACAAACCACTCTGAACATAATGGGTGCAAGGTATGAATGCTTCCCAATGTGGTGCAGCAGATTAAAAAACAAAATGTATAAAATCAATTGGATACTTTTATTTTGAGAAAGCTGGTGTTTTGTTCCGCATTGTACCAGTTAAACTTTGACATATCCTTATACAGAACTTACAATAACAGAAACCGACAGCCCCCTAAAACAACTCTGTGACAAATCTGTAGTGGAAGAGAGTGACCTGGTCTCTGTGTGTGTGTATACACCTTATATAGATATATATACACATATGTAACCCACTGTGTGTAAGCTCACACACTGTCACACTGCCCCCTGGCAGGTTCCTCTCCAACGTGACTATAATGGATATATGAGCAGCCAATATTAACAGCCATGGAAGAGGAGGCAGAGGGAGAGGAGCCTTTAAGAAAAGGAAAGGCAGCCATGTTAGGTTAGATCTACACGGACCCGTACACAGCAGATTCGTTTGAGGTGTGCAGAGAGAGTGCACGTGTGCACGTGGTGACTGGAGATGTGAGCTACTGCTCCAGAGTGGAAAGGAGATTGCTGAAGAATAGGCCAGCAACATGTTCAGTACAACATGAGCTCCCCACAGTGTTCCGACACCATCATAAGTCAACCTACCCAGGATTGGGTGACTACACCACGGACACTGGCTCACACCCGCGCTATTTGGGGATTGTGTTGTATATGTGTACAGTGTGTACTGATCCTCTGCTGAGGATCACAAGGTGTCCGAGTTTAAGAAGTGAATAGTAAACTAAGTGAATTTTCCATACTGTGTTTGTATTATTCCTGCCATCTGACCGTAGGCCACCTGTGGCCCAGTAACTAACAAGGGACTGAGGTGGGATATTTGGTCGCAGCCATTTTGCCGCGAACAAATGGTCGCCGCCACTATGCCATGACTCTCCACGCCGCCAGAGCCAATCTGCCACAGGAATCCCTGTCGCCACCTGCTTCTAAAGTAAGTTTCATTACTATTTAGGATAGGGGGTTAATTTAATAGGTTTTAGTCATTAGGGTAGGGGGTAATTTAAGGGGTTTTAGTGGTTAGGGAAAGGGTTGATTTAAGAGGTTTTAGGGTAAGGGTATAGGGTTGCTGTAGTTTCAGTATTGTTGTATAAACTTTATGTGATTAATGATGTGATACTCCTGTGTGGATCATTGGGATTGGTGAATCAGTGGTCCCCGCAGGGTATTTAAACACTGGTTTTAATCATATTATCCATGAAGAAGAATTGTTACGAATAGCTAGGATGTGTTTTTGGTACATTGATTATTTGGATTATCTTTGAGCCCGTATTCCAATTATTACCAGTGTCCGTACAGCCCGTAATTTATCATCTGGCAGTCACTTTCATATGACGTGGGTCTAAGTGACGTCTATCGGGCATCTGTACGAGACTTACAGCCGGGACTTGCTTCCGATACACCAGTGGTCCCGGACGGGAGTATTCCTTCACCCATTCCTCGATCGGGCGACCGTATAATATCTACAGCCTTATAATATGCTTCCTATATGCTAGTGGTGCAGAAAAGGAGTAATCCCTTTACTCGTTACCTATGAATAAGTGAGGACTCAGACGGAGAGGTAATTGGGACATTGTGGACTCCGCAGGCACCGGGATGCAGCTTTTAAATCTACCGTGAGGCTGTCGGGAGGAACCTTGTATCTGCCAAACTTCATTTATCACCGGGTGGTGCTAGACTGTACTATCTATCGGAGGAGGAACCCCGCTGCAGTTGGTAACATGTGCCAGAATTCCTGTATTAGGGAAACGAAGGAGTACAAAAATGTTTGTGCTCCAAAAGAAAATTCACTTATGTGCACACTATGTAAGTATAAAATGTAACTTTTAATAGGTGTACTTAAAACATATATTACCGTAACACTAAATGTAATAAACCTTAAAAATAAATTAAATAATATGCACACATGCACCAGAGTTAGCCTCACATATATATATAAGTAAGTTCCAGTATATTATTATAACTGAAACCTTCGTTTCCCTGATTCACTTCAATTCACAGTCGCACCTATTGTTTCTTACAATTATCGATATATATATATTATTCATCTACATCACAATTAGTATAATTTAGTTGATCACTCCATATCCCTCCCCCCTTCTTTGCTAGAATTCCTGTATTGCCTGATTTTTCAGTGTTGATGTACGTGCGTTTATTACCACCTTCACTTTTTTCAATATAATTGATTATACTACACCATGAGTTGTGCGCTGTTTGTTCTTTATTATTTCTTTAGGCTAGAGGGTTTTGGCACTTAGCGACGAGGTGGCGGAAGCTTCCGGCGGCGTGGTGCGTCGTGGCGAACTGGCGGCCATTTGGTCACGGTGAAACGGATGCAACCACATGTCCTAAACCTGGGACTCAGGGCCAAGGCTCAGCAATAGTTTTAAGTCTGAGAGCTAAAAGTAGAGGGGTTACACATACACATATATACACACATAATATATATTTTCATGATATCATGAGATATTATGTATTTTAATCCATCTGGTGCTTCAGGGGTTAATGGTACAACAAGTTGGGTTTTACAATACCATATATTGGGTTTGTAACAGGTCAGTAATTTTGTGCTTGTCTTGAAAGAGAGCTTAATTGGGGGGGGGGGGCTATCCTGTATGGCCCACTAGAAAAGGTGCCAGATGGGTTGTATGGAGCTGATAGTCTCGAGATAAGGGTAGTTGTCTCGCCAGAGGTGGGAATAAAATATGACTCTCCTGAAAACTTTATAAACATGTTCCTTTTAGAGCTAGCTTCAAAGGCATTCTCTGGAGGGTTCTGCAAGGTTCAGGGGGCATGGCTAATAAAGTATTCAAACAATGTGTGTCTTTATTAAAAATGAGATTATCATGTAATGACATCTCCTTGCATAATAAGAGTTACAAATCTGTAATCGTGTCACAGAATGGCATGTTCTGACATCACACACTGCATATTTAAGAGGTACTAAGAGACAGATATCCATTTGTCGCTCAAATTTAGGATTAAGCCAGTCGTGTATTTTGGACCAAATACGTGATTTCTCTTTCTGTGCCAGTGACCTCTCTGGGAGCAAATCTATGGCATTAGGTAATGTACTGTATAGGGTTTTCTTTTATGATATATCCGTTTATTTTGAGAAACTGTTCTGCATTTATTGTAATTGTATGTTCTTGTAATCCCTTTTTTGTATTCTAAGCACTGTATTTTTATATATATTTTATATATATTAAAAACATTTTATAAGTGAGGCTTTGGGCTCTGAATTAACTGTTACACGCTCTGGTGAGAGTAGTTACATTTTCAGGACACATTTTGCTACAATGGATTTTTGTGTGTTAAAGTGCATAGTTTTTTTTCTATAATAAACAGGGACCTGGGACACTGGCAAATATATTAATTGTACATCTTATTTTTATTTGCATATCTCGGGTGGTGGAAGCGTATCGATATGATTGCAATGGAGTAAAGGGTTAAGATGAACTCATTGAACGTACCTTGCGGGGTGGATGGGTGAGTTGGCATGTGTATTAACCCTAATTGCATATCTAAGACACATGCTCACTTGTGTGCTGTTCGTGACAGGTGGTATATGGGGACAGAGTTAGGGGAGATATTGTCCATTTGAGGGACATTTGCATAGGTGAAAAGTGGGTCCGCTTGCGAGCGAAGTATTAACCATTGTCCCGTATGCAGGTCACGTGCTCACAGGTGTGCCGTACATGACATTATATATATCACTGTAAGAGATGTGTGCAGAGGTACATTTAATGAAGACCGATTAGGGTGACATAATATCTTGGCTTTATTCCGCCTGTTCCTTTAACAAGGCAAAACATACAAAAACAAACAAAATAAAGGCCTACCCCACTTTGGAGAATAACTAAACCTTTACTCCAGCCCTTTCTAAGGCCAGATCCCCGCTGGCTACTGCAGCGCCCGCTGTGAGGACAAGAGCAGCCCCTCAATGGGGCCGGGCCCGCTGCGAGGTGGGGCCGCCACGCCGCGCGCCGAGTTTTTCAGGGATACCTGAATATTGAGCTGGCCACGGGTGACGGAGCGCTAGGCCACGCCGCCGACAGTTCAGCCAATGAGGGCAAACCTGCCGGGTGATGTCACGGCCGCGCCCCCGTCCCTCCCCCCGTGTTTGGTGATGTCCATGCGTTCCAGACTTCAAGCAGTCATTGCCTGCAAAGGATTCTCGACAAAGTATTAAAAATGAACATTTTATTTATGATTGTGTTAATTTGTCCAATTACATTTGAGCCCCTGAAATAAGGTGTATGAAAATGGTTGCAATTCCTTAACGTTTCATACCATATTTTTGTTCAACCCCTGGAATTAAAGATGAAAGTCTGCACTTCTATTGCATCTCAGTTGTTTAATTTCAAATCCATTGTGGTGGCGTACAGAGCCCAAATTATGAAAATTGTGTCAGTATCAATTATTTCCGGACCTAACTGTATACACACACACACACACACATCAGTCCCACAAGAAAGTCTCTTATCTGTTTCTATTGTAGCTGTAGGGGAAGGCCTCTCTGTTCTCCTGGGTCAGCATCCTTGTGTGCTATGGTACTCTCTGTGTCCAGGTATAGAGGTCTTGTCCCCTTGTCTTGCTGTCGGCATAAAGTCATTTTGTGTACATCAAGATGTCATATTTTCCTAAGGTTAGCCCAGTTGTGGGTTAAGGAAATCTTTGCAGTCCTCCTTCTCCTTATGTCAGCCCAAATGTGAGCTAAGGAATCTCTCTCCTATTTCTCACATCAGGCTTTTCTAAAAGTCCTAATCAGCCAGGTGTAGTCTGGTTGATTGCTTGTGTGCATTTAACCAGCACACTTCTTGATATAGAGGCAGATTCTCTCAAACAGTCCCTCTTACAAACACACACACACACTTTTTGATGCAATAACTACAAAATGTAGATTTATAACAACATATAATCATTCTTCCTCAGTGTTGAGGCCCCACTGGCAGATTAACATGGATTCATTGAAGCATTTCATTTACATTTACCAAGATTCCTTCATTAAAAACCTTTACAGTCCATCATGTATGCATTTCACAGAACAATGTTTCTAAAGAACACTGTCAAAAGCCACCATGGGGTTTAGATTGCATATAATCTATTCAAAGCACTATACAATGTAATACATTACATGACACCTGAAATGTATTTTTACACCATAGGGTTTAGTGCTTACAATTTTTGATTGCAACTATTAAAATATATCCCCAGTTTGCGATCTGTAACGGAAAAAAAAGGTAAAATACTAAAAATACGTACCCATCTAGGAGGAGTTGATTCACTATATATTTATTGTTAATGCATTAGAAAAACATAACTACTGGGCAGGAATTCTAAACCCATTATTAGCCGTTTTTATCTCCCATTAAACATTACTATCTTGGTGCCATAAAAACCTTGTCCTGACACAGCTAACATTGAGATTCAGCTGGTCACTCATTTGATCATTTATCAAATACATGACAGTTGTTATCTTGTTGCTGAATGTGACAACATGATGGTTACATAAACACTGTTTGCAGACGGACACCTTATCTGAAAAGCTAGATTCTTAGGCAAAGCAGTGTAAATCATTGCCTGTGCTCTGCAACCCGCCTAGGGCTTAACACTGTAAAATCAATGCAGGCTAGGCTAAAACATAGAAATTAAAGGGTCATAAAAAAACATCAGTATATGGAGAAAATACATTTGTTTTTCATTTAAATGTGTATTTTATACATTCCAGTTCTGAAAGGTCACCTTATCTTAAATATTTGTTAACCTAGAAAAAAAGTCACTGTTTTGCCACCAGCACCCTTTGTACTACAGAGCAATTGTAACATTACATTTGGCTGTAATAATGATGATGCAGCTGTCCTTAGAATGCACGAGGGGGGGAAAGAACGCTTTCTTCTTATGTTGGGTATCCTTGGGGGAAAAAATAAATAAAAAAAACTATATGCCAGTCCATAAAAGGAAAATTAATCACAAAATACACCGATTCTTTAATTCCTACGTGTATGACTCAGATTCATGTTTCAGGCTAAAGCACTATAGAAGAATCCCAGTACGTTAAATTAATAACACGCTAGAAGTGGCATTTTGTGATGTGTTGTATGTCCCTACTTTTGTGCTGGTTTTACTATCGGGAGCCACTTGAGTTCAGGTGACATGTAGCTCCAGCATTACATGGATTCCCAGCTGCTGCGGTCCATGAGAGCTGTGTCCCCATTTTCATTGGCTCACCAGCAGGAGTTTGCCAGCAGACATTTTTATTTCCTGAAACTATTGGGATACCCGGACCTTTATCTGCTGAACCAGGGTTTCTCTTGATATTTACATTTTAAACACAACAAGGGTAGAATGATTTAACCAAATAGCATCATGGGTAAGAAAGAATAAATCTCCAATTAGACAGAACTGTTAGATGTCAACCGCTTGGTGATACGAATTGTACATTTTTGATTTTCAGTCTAGTTGAAAACTTTCTCCCCTGAATATGAACTGCTGCTTTAAAGAAAGCAATCAATCAATGAGGTATGGTAAAAAGTATAGCACTGAACGGGACATGGTCTCCTCGCTTCTAAAGAGGACCTTTGTGATTGCCTGATTTAGAATATGCTTCCTACGGGATGTGCTCATGTTTTAGTACAGTGGAAACATTGGGTTTGTTGCTCGTTTTTTTATCATGACATCATATCCCAATTACTCGCCAAGGAACTAATCACTGTCACATGATGAACTACAAGAACAAAGCTTGCACATAATCATCCATTTTTTATATAATATTGCACACAGGGAAACAACACAGAAATATGCAACGATGCCAAACGCTTCTTTTCCTTAACCCCTTCAATGCGGTGCACTGCCAGGACAACAACAGAAATATATTTCTACTGCTCATGCTATATAGACAGAAATTCAAAATGTAACCTAGATACAGAGGGGTATGTATACTCACTCAAGGGTGACAGCCATTGCTGATCATTATCAGGTATTCACTGTAATGAATAACACCAAGAACAATATTGAATACAAAGTAACGTCCACACCCAAGCACAATGCCATAGGCACTAAAATATGAATAATATAGGTTGGGTGATTAAACTTATCAAATAATAATTTTCATTAAAGATATGCATTTCATTAAATTTGTTACTCACACTTGGACTGAGAAGTATCATGTCAGATTATTTTTATCCGAACTGTAGATGCTCTAATCTTTATTCACTGAACAGCAATAATTGTTTATGTTCATTAACAGCATTAACCTAAATCCCTCCTATCAGCTATCGCCAGGTCTGGAAAAAAGCACTGAGCACCCAGCATTGATAAGTGTTTTTCAACTACTCTTCTGTTGAGACCTCATCTGAAGCCCAGACATTCAAGCCACAGAGCAGCCCTTGGCCCTGCCCCCACAAACCGAATTAAATCCACTGTAGTAGGAAAAAGTGAAGACATTGAGGAAAAGCAAGAGATGGGATCGCAAGAGATGGGATCGCAAGAGACTGAGGAGGGCCGGGGAGGAGAAGGGAAGATAGGAGGAGAATGATGAAATATTAGGGGAAATTAGGGGGTTGAATATGTGGAGATAAAATGAGGAAAGATAAGGGACATTGTGTATTATTTTGAAAAAGGAGAGGTATGGAAGAGTTATGTTGTGAGACTCGGGAGGGGAGATATGATGAGTAGGGCATGAGGTGAGGAGATTAGAAAAGGGAATAAGGGAGAATAGAAAGGGGAAATGGAAAACAAGGGTCTTGGTCAGCTAAGTAAAAAAAGTATTGTGTATGAGTGCATTCAGGTATTTATGAGTAGAGAGAGAGAGAGAGAGAGAGAGAGAGAGAGAGAGAGAGAGAGAGAGAGAGAGAGAGAGAGAGAGAGAGAGACAGACAGACAGAGAGAGAGAGAGAGAGAGAGAGAGAGAGAGAGAGAGACTATAAAATACTAAGTGCGCAAATTGATATAATAAAACCAGAAATTAGTAACAGTTGCTGCCTGAAGTTAAGCTACACACAATAGCATATATATAGGGGGAAAAGGGGAAACAACGGCGCAAATACTGCTAACTATACAATATATTATTGGGCAAAAATAGATTGGGGGTATAGGTGTGATGGCTGGTTACTCTGAAATGAAACAAAGAGAAACAAAATATAGTGAAGTACGTTTAGTTAATGCGCAGTTATGTATGCGCAAAGGTAGATCGCTACTTACAAAGTAGCAGATGTAAACAAGCATATAGGATATTATAATCCTCTCCGTCCTGCTGCCTGGAGTTGCGATGTTTATCTCCTCCACGTGGAACGCCGGAATCCACCGTGCCTGTTCTCCTCTGGCTGCAGCTCTTCTCCTTGCTTCCTGGTTGTTCCTCCGATCTCGCGAGACTTGCCCGCTGACGTCACTCAGCCGTGATTTCGGCCGAAATTCAGGTACAATGTTCAGGAGTGACAAGGGATTCTGATAATGTTAAGATATTCAATAGGCGAGCTACAGGTATGTCTTAGAGCCTCCTCCCTACGCGTTTCGTCCTGGCTAGCCCCAGTTAAAGTCCTAGTTCCAGGACGAAACGCGTAGGGACGAGGCTCTAAGACATACTTTTAGCTCCCCTATTGAATATATATACTCATATATATGAGTATATATATTTATGAGTATATATATATATATATATATATATATATATATATATATATATATATATATATATATATATATATATAGTCAGGTATGGAGATTAGCACTCACGGTTTTGTTGCAGGAGGCAGATGCTTGTCCCATAGAGAGTATGTAGACATATGGAGACCAGGGGATCCTGATAGCCAAAAAGAGACAGCACACTGCAGGTATGGTATCAAAAAAGTGTATTCAGTAACACAAGGCCGCCAACGTTTTGGTCCTCCCAACGGGACCTTCCTCAGGGCAGTGCGCACTGCCCTGAGGAAGGTCCCGTTGGTAGGACCGAAACGTTGGCGGCCTTGTGTTACTGAATACACTTTTTTGATACCATACCTGCAGTGTGCTGTCTTTTT